>NC_073698.1:27171172-27838451 GCF_023634085.1 Falco cherrug
CATTGCAGCAGGGCAAAGAGCTGGGGCACGGGGCTCCCCCCACGGCAGAGGGATGCGCCCCAAGCAGACACCTGGTGAAAGAAAGCGTGGGGGTGGGGGACAAATAGCCTGTGGAAAAGACCAGTCTGAAAGAAAGAATGATTCCTTTCTACCTGTCTCCAACATGACAGGCAGGTTTTAATTCAAGCAGGTTAATGTGAAATGCAAAGCAAGGGGAACAAAAGCAAATCTAGCCCCAAAATAAGCAAAACTCAAGCTGAGAGTAAGGAAGTATGAGAAACAGAAAGCAGCCGCAGGGCTTGAGTGGTATTAATGCATTGCTGTGCGTCTTAACTGTCTCCCACATTGTTTAAAAAACGCACCAATGATTTTTTCCCATCCCTGTCCTCTGGCTCTCTCTAATTGCTTCCAGTTGGATGCCTCCAGGGCACATTTTCCCCAGGTGTTCTCCTACAGCTTCACAGGCTCGTTTTCCTTTCTGTGGGGCTTGGTGGCAGTGGCTGTGCCCCCTGCAATGTTCAGGGTTAAGTGGAGCCCTGCAGAGGGACAGCCTCGGTGGTCAGCTCCACTCCAGCCTTGCCCAGCCCAGGCTGGCTGTGCTGATCCCACCGCTCTGTCCACACACATATACAACCATTTCAAGCAGGAAAAGTGTTATCCCAAACTGCTGATATTAGCTTGGGAGAAAGCAACATGGGGTGATCTCTGCTGCAAGGGTCTCTAAGGGTCTTGGTGCACAGTGGCTGCCCTGCCCTGAAACCTCTGCACATGGAGATTCTCACTAGTGAGACTTGCAAACATAGCTGCTTATGTCTTTCCTTTTTTGAATAAAAGAGAAGGAAAGGTGCCAGTAACTTTCAGAGACTAGCCCTACGGTTGTAAAGAGAGACGTTCAGTAGCAGATGCAATTGCCATGTGCATCTAGAAAGGTGGTACAATTTTACCTCCCACAAGTAACACAAAAGATGAGTTTTCACAACTACTTCTTTCTTCCTCAAACCCACTATCTCATTTGACCTCAACATGAGGTGTGACTTTTCTTATTTTGGGCTTACACTTAAGAATTTTCTTTTCTCATATATAATTAATGGATGCATTTTTACTTATGGTGGTATTAAAATATTCTTTATGGTGTCTTTATATTTGTTCAAAGGACAAGGAGTTGAATTTCATGCTTTTTTCGTGTGTAAAATTTTCAACTTTTCTTAAAATTTGCTGGTTGTCCCAGAACAACTGATTGCAGCATTTATCATAATTTTTTCATGCTGATTTCTGGTGAAATACCTTGGAAGAAGCCAGACAGTGTGATTTGGATAGGGACTAGAACAGTATAAATAACAGAAAAATCACCCTCAAAAGTCACCAGGGAGAATGTGTTGGTTTTTATAAAGGCTTTTATCACCATCACATCCAAGCAGTGTTTTTATATTTAATGACCAAAGAAGAGTGGTTCTTCTGCAAGACACAGTATATGTGTTGCATAAGATTTTCTGAAAGCACAGGAGATGGTCAGCCAGCTGTTGAGGTTATATTAGGAAACCCTGTTCAAAGAAATATGTTCTGCATAAATCTTAAAAGCTGGTGATGTGACAGCCTTCTGATGAGCGTGAATTTCAGCTGGAAAAGCCTGTCACCTCCCAGCAGCTGCAACACGGTTCTTCCCAGCCAGTGCAGCCAGAGCCCCCTTGTTACCTCCAGTTGCTGCTGTGGAACTGATGGTTGTTCCTTTTGGGGATGTAAGAAGTAACTAAAACTTTGCATTTTTGCACCTGCAAACTAGAAAAAGCCTAGAGTTCAGACACAGTGGTAACAAAAACTTGACTTGGAGAACTAGAAGAGGTTTTCTTTCCTTTCATTTTCATTCCTTTTTCTGTATTAGTGGTTTGGCTTGCAAAGCTCTAAGAAATAGGCTCTTGCTTTCAATCAGAATTACGAGCATGGAAGTCTTAGCACACTCCTTCCTGGGGTAGCCACTGTTTTGGAATAATAATGAAGAGATTGTTGATTTTAACAGTAGGCAGAGGAAAAATTCAGGAAAATATCCTCTACCTGTAGAGGAATGAAGCTTGGTTAATTAGCAATGATAATATACAGTTGTGGGCTGGCTTCAGGGGCGGTGGGTTGGCTGATGTGGATAAGGTGCAGCTGTGGCTGGTTCTGTTAA
This sequence comes from Falco cherrug, assembly GCF_023634085.1. Classification (NCBI taxonomy): domain Eukaryota; kingdom Metazoa; phylum Chordata; class Aves; order Falconiformes; family Falconidae; genus Falco; species Falco cherrug. The sequence goes on from NC_073698.1 coordinate 27,173,337, forward strand.
GGGGTTGGGCAGCCAAGGAAGGGAGAGCAGCCGAGGAAGGGAGAGGAGGAAGAAGCAGAGACCACATGCCCTGGATGAGGAGAAGGCAGCAGAGGGACTGGCACGAAGAGTATGTTGGTATGATATGGCAAAAGACCTTGTTGCAGCTGGATGGTTTGGAGAGTGCTGTGACATCTACCAATGTAATTTGTGCCTGTGAAATATCCTGTTGCTTCTCTTTGTGGCTTTCCTGTGGGCATGTGTATACTGACAAAGAGCAGAATGAGGGTAGGTGCATGCTTGTATCAGCAAGGAGGACGCAGAGCCCCATTCATGGAAAAGGGCTCCTGAGACAGATCATGCCAGGAAATAAAAATAAAAATTGCATAGCCTCCCATGTCATGTGCCACAGAAACCAAGCAGTTTTGTTTCTCTTGGAGCTGGAAAACAGCACCTGTAGGTCAACATAGCTGGCAAATAGCAAACCTGTTTGGTTTGAGGAGGAACAAAAAGGAAAAAGTTATAAAAGTCACTTCTTAAGAGGAAAACTTAGTCAAACAATGCAGTCCAGGATTTTCTAGCACAAACATCTCCCGACTTCAGCCAGGCCCCAGAAGGGCGACTTTAAAAAAGACAAAGGTCCTGAGGGGAGGCAGGCACACCGACTACTCATTTCTTCAGATACAAGGAGGGCAGCATCCTCACCACTGCCCACTGTCAAAGCATTCCTGAGCCTGTTTACTAAAGAAGCAGCACCTTCCCACAGCAACACACTGGCAGTACTGAGCACCGCAATTATTTTCTTTTCTTGGCTTCCTCATCTCATAAGTATTCTTTTTTTCAGGGAGTGGGTGATATTTTCCTTATTTTTCTTAATTTTGTGGGAAGTTTACTATCTTTTTTTTTACTTCCACTGCAATTTCAAAACAGGTAAAGAGCTGTAAATATACACTCTATTGCAAAATCATAGGAAAAAAACCTCACATCTTCAAATAATCCCAGAAGCAAATAATGAAATACAACATGCAGAAACATAAACACATATTTCCACCTCTCCCTCCAAATGTGAAAACCTGATATAAAAAGGAAACCAAATGTGGGAACTCTGAAACGCTCACCTAATAATTCTGGCATTTCATTTATTCTGGTGCTGTGTTTCTGGAAACCAGGGGAGCACAATGAGCGAAAAAAAGGAAGCTATTTCAAGGGATTTAGCAACTGAACAGGAAATCTGATTATAAATGTGCTTCCAGCCACTTTCTGCTAAAGCGAGACAAAATACTTTTAAGATAAAACACACAGAAAAAAAAAGTCCTAGAAAATTTACAGTCTTTCTACACCTTTTTAAATAGCTTGTAAATACCCATATAATGAGTCCTGTCCTGTTCAGAGCCTTTAAGTTCTGCTAGAGTGTAAAATGAACACTCAGGAAAGAAAAGAAATCCTCTATGCATGCTACTTTAAAACATCAATGCATGGATATTAAATACCGATTTAATGCTATAATAGTTTAACATTAATAATAAACTCTCCAGGCTTTTAGGATGATTTCCATAGTCCTTCTGAGATGTCTCAAAATTCCTTTCAACCTCATTGGTTTTGCTGAGATCTTTCCATGTAAGAAACAGTCTAGATTGGTGTATAGTCAAGGTTTTCAGCTGATTTCCATTTTTGTTGTTGTTGTTCTTGCCAGTTACAGTAGGAACACTGGAGTCCACCCGCACTGTGAAGGAAGCTCTAAGGCTTTTGGCTGTGCCAATTCAGCTGTCTCTGAGCGGCTGCCCATCAGCAGGCTCACTATTGACCAAGCAATGCTTAATGGCTTTCTGGTTACATACGCAGAGGTGCAAAATGCTAGTTTTCAACATATGTCAGATATAGGTAGATAAAGATCAGGAAAGTAGCAAATAGTTACACAACTGTGTCTTGTAAAGAAGGAGCTATAGATATATTTATATAAACATATTTATAACAGCATTTCCCTCAGACGCCTTGAATTGTCAAAAGGTATGAGTGGGCTTTTTCCCCATTTAAGTGAACTCTCCAAAAGGTTGTTTCTACTCAAAGATTGCTGTCTGGGCTTCCTCAAGTCAGAGAAGAGACTTGAGTGTCACTAAAAGCTGGTTTGTCTGTTTGGCTGCGGGTGGGAGGACCTGAAGTGCTGCTGAGCATTGCCTTTCTCCAGCGGTACCACTGAGGCAGTTCCATGGTTTTCAGGTAAGGGAGATCCCTGCTCATGGTGATACACCAGCTCCTTCCTGTCCATCTTTGCTTTGTTCTTCTCTGAAACTAATCATTTAATCTGAGAGTGCACAAGGACAATGCCAAAGAACACATGCAAAATGACATCCTTCCGCAAATAAATGCTCATAGGTAACTGCCAACAAATTTAGATTCCCTAAATTTCCATCCATTTTTACATTTGCTAATTAGAAAATTGGCAACTGATTAGGTGCATTTATTGTACCCTGATCTCAGCACAGCATCCTTTGTCTTGTGCTAGAGATTAAAGACCTGTGTGATTGCTACAAAAATAACCATAATTGCTATTCATACTCAGGGAGTTTTACAGGTATTTATCTAAGAAAAAAAAGCCATGAAACAGGTAGTGAAAAAAGCATGTTAGGATTTTCAAATAATTAAAGCCCAGACCACTTTGCCTGTCTCCCTCAGACTACACTGCAACTATGGAAGCCAATTATCACTTCTGTTTTGCAAGGGATCAAGTTTTGTCCATTAGCTCTGAATTTATGACAGAAAGTCAGGAGATAAAGGTAGCATTCTTGATCACTGACCTTTAAAAAAATACTTTTATAAAACAAAACTAATTTGCAACTTTCTTGACCTAGCAAGGAAATATATCTATCAAATTTTAAAAGTATCATCTTCGGGAAAGCGCCAAGGTATCATCACTCCAGTCACCTATCCTTTTATAACATAGATGATGTCATTTTAATATTTAGTTCTCTGTGGTCATATATTCCACAATGCATTTGGGGAACCTCATTCCACTGGTTAGACATAAACTTATTTTTATTGCAGCATATCCACAGTAAAAAATTATTGGGGGCCCAGTGAACTCACAAGTATGTAATGCACCACCCCAGTTCCCAAACGGTTTATCAGACCACATCATTCGGGCTAAGCATATCCTAACCTAACAATTATGATTTGATCACTCTCTCACTTGATTAGCAGACTAAATTAGCAAGCAAAGAGAACAGAGGTCTCCTTTGTTAAAGAAGCCTTTCTCCCATTTCTGTTATGTAGTGTATTCTAACCCACCCAGCGTCAGGAATCCTGATCCTTTCTTCTTGCACTTTTATATCTGCCAGCCAGCACCCTAGGGCCAGGATGGCCACCGCTGTCTCTCTTTGCTCTTAGACATATTACTATACTCTTCATATTACTATGCTCTTAGACATATTACTATACGCTATGTTGCTCTTCAGTAACAATTGTTGGCTTTCAGGTTTCTATAGATAACTGAGCATCTGTGATCTATCACTTGCTTTGATAAAAGATGGATTTAACTATGGATATGGATATTTTAAAATGAAATAAATTAAATCCAGCCTACTGGCCATGGAATGACTTGTTTATGTGGTGAGCTCTTCCAACTAGATTTTCCCTGAGTACCTTTTATTTATATTCTATATACAATGTAGGGTGAACCCAGACAGCCTAGTTGCCTGTCCTTTAACTTCACATGTAAATAAAACACATAGGTCTGGATACACACGTGTACCCTAGTAATATAAAGGAGAATGACAGTTTACTTGTCTTCAATATGGTCTTGTGGACTTTGTGTTGGGATGCGAGAACTGTTATCTGGCTAAACTCCAACAGCTGTGTCGTAGTTCAGGATATGACTCAGGATCTACTTAATCTATTTTTTTCTCATAGCTCATCATAATTTGGCTTCTACCTGCCAGTGAGTTATGTTCCTCCATAGAACATGACTTCCAGTGAATTTGTTCTGAATTCTTGTTTACCAATTGATCACTTCATCTTCCAACAACTATACTATGAAAAAAGATTAGCTTCTACCCTGCTTTTTTCAACCAGAAGGGTATAAAGTGCTTTCATTTATTTATACTGATTGACATAAAAATGCTAAAGATAAATAGAGGACTATGCTCATTCTTTGAGAACAGCACCTGACTTTGTCAGGGTAACTGTTTTGTCATGGCCTGGTTGTAAAGTAATTTTAAAAAGATAAATATAATAGCTTATACAAAAGCTTGTACTATATATTAGTATTTGATCATTTTATGGTATCACAAAAGTAGAAAGTTACCTGAGCACACCTTCTTGGCTAGAAATCTTGTTTTGGGAAAAGATTGATACTGACAATTAGGTGGTAAGTGAAATAAATAAATTGTGTCTGGGAAAACAACTTTCTGGTGGCAGTTTATTTTTCCAGTACAACTGAAAAAAAGGTTATGCCCCAACTAATAAAAATTTACAGCAGGTGTATAGTAGTTGTGGTTTTAAACTTAAACCTTGAGGGAGATACTTCTTTTTCAGCACAGTAACTTCCTTTACCACCAAATCAGAAATCAAACAATACATAGCACCATCTTCTTGGCTGCAACGTATCACAGAGCAACCCCTGAGTTATTTAATCCATGCAGCAGTTAACATCTCATATGATAGGAGTCCTGTGGTACACATCAGGATACCTTATTCTGTTAGCTAACCACTATTCAGTTTATGTTTACATCACATCACCATTACGGGGCATAATGTCACCTCTCTTGGTCTTCCAGCAGATGTCAGGAACTAGGAGTCAAAACAACTGGACTCTTAATTATCTTATCAGCTGTCAGAAATGAAGTTATTTCAGCACCTTCATCTAAACATGTCCTGGTTTTAACACATCATCACATCTGAGGGTTTGTAATTCTGTTATCTAATGAACAAAAAGAAGCTCCTTTTATTTTTTATTTATTTATTTTTTAATCCTGAAGGTAAAATTGTAGACGTTCCAATCTCTTCTATTGCAGCTATCAAAACCCCATTTCAGAAATTAAGTCCCTTTTGTGTTACATTACTAAAATTACTGGAATCCTAATGGAGAAGAATTAGATCCTATATCTTAATGGATAACAGGGAAAGATGAGGGAATTAATTTATTTTATGTGCTTTTCTCCTATTGTTAATCATGGCAATAAAAATCTGCAGAAACCTACCTTGAGGAGTGAGAGATGGCAGGTTCATTTAAATGCAGGTTTTGGTGTTTATTTCCAGACTTAGGATTTTGGTAGAATTATAGAAACGTCAAGCAGAAGAGCTATCAAACCACTGTACTGGGAGCCATGCATCCTTGGACCATACTTGAGAGATGTTTGTTTAAATTTCTTAAAAGTACGTGAAATAAAAAAGATTCTAATGCATTCCTAGGCCATGGAAAGGATGGCAAGAGCGAGATTTGTTTAAGTATGATTAGGTGGAATCCACTTGACTTGAGGGGTAGGGAAGAACACAGCAAGCATGGGCCAAATTCCATTTCTCAGTCAATCTAGTACAATACATGTCCAGACTGCACGGTACGCAGGGTAAGTTACCTAATCATGAACCTGCTCCCAGAGTGGTTTGTATTCATACTAGGCTGTGGTATGGAAAGCAGCTACCAACTAACTACTGTAATTCTGGGTTTGTATGCATGAGACGCATGTTCTGCTGAGGCTCATGGCACAGCCGATGTGCTAGGCACAGTTAGTACAACTGTCCTTGAAAGCTTATCAGCATCTGACTTATAACCATCAAATCACGGCAGGGGGTGGGAGAGATTTGCAGCAGTGCAATTAAACGTTTCAAGTGCCATAAAGTACCCTACAAATATGAGCAATTCTGGGATCATAATTGCGGAAAAAGTGAGGATGTGAGTGCTGCAAGCAAATCCACCTTTTGGTAATGTATGGATTTTTAATGTTGATGTTGAATATTAATGGTACTAATTGACTTGACTTCGTTATTTGAGACATAAATCCACGCATTTTTGATCTGCAGGGGTTGGTAAACCACAAAACGTGAGTATCACCTTTGAGCGCTCTCATTAGCTTGTATCTGATTAACCGGGATTGTAGCCTAACCCCAAAAGAAGAGGGCTCCTGGTGCAAGCCCGCCTGTACCACATACCTAACTTAACTTTGCTGCCACATACACTGAACAACTAAGGAAAAAAAAATAATGTTAGCTATAGCAAAATGCTTAAATAACTAATTGGCACAGACTTAATATAGTGCTGTGCCATATTGGTATGAAATACTGGTACCATGCCATCCAACACACCAGGCAACAGGAAGACAGAAGGATATACGCTGGCTCTTCGTAATCTAACCTGACTGCAGGACACCAGCAGTCAGAACTGGGCACAATTAACAAAAATGAGCCCTTGTAAGCCATTTGGTCTTCCCAAACACTGCACTAAGGCAAGGGGAAATCAGAAACAGAAGAGAAGGCAGCGTGTGGCACAGGTATGTCTTTTGTGACTCCCAATATCCAAAGAACCCAAACAAAGAACATAGACATGGAAGCTGCACGGAAGCTTAAATGAAGAGAATAAGCAAACCATGAATAAGAGCAATGAGCAGAAAGTGTAGTCCAGGTCAAGACACATTTTTGCACAATTTTTAGAAAAATGAAAGAAGAAAAGGAAAAGGAATTTTCTCAGCTTATATGCAACTATGATGAAGGCAAATATTTAAGCTGCAAAAACAGGACAAGGCAAATAAGAAGCACCTGTCTTACATCCAGGTGTAAATAAAAATGTGTGCAGTGTGAATACTCTGGCTAATCAAAGCTGGAGAGAGCAAGAGAGCTTCTTGCAAATAGAAGGTGGTTAATCAAACTTGGATGAGAAAAAATAATGTGAAAATAATGTAATGTATGTACTAATTAATCCTAGAAGCAGCTAGGAGAGTACTCTTTTTTTGCACCTCATCAAATAATAGAGCAGAGTCTGCTCTGCCCGTTGGTTTAATAGGACTTCAAACCATTTGCAACCAAGCTTAGTTCTGGTTAAAGGAAATCCCTCATAACAGAAAGCACAGTCATAATTATTTGGATAATTTAAATTAGGAAATTTAAATTCAGGAATATACACAGAAATTCAGAACACTTATAATCCACAGTACTAGTTTTTATTAGAATTTCCATCAACTCTATAGGATTCACCTGCCCTTCATGGTTAACCACTGTGACTGAGAGAGCTAATTTGGGTGATGATAAGCTAAAATATGCCACAGATACCTTCCCTGCTGAAGTGTGAGAAAAGTCTGGACTCAGAAAACCTTACCTACTGCAGACAGACTTATTTTTCCCCAAAAATGTAAGCTAGCATTGTGTCAGTTGTGGCAGACTCATTTTTCCATGCAAAAAGAAGTTGCCTCACATGGGTCATGTATCAGTAAAACAGGTCCATGGGGGTCCATCTGTCAAAGTGAAATTGGACCAGGGAACAAATTTTACAGGAAAACTGACAGTTAATACATGAAGTAGAGCAATTTTCATATCCTTTTCTGTCCTCAGTCATCACAGCAGGTAGAATTCTACCGTCAGATTTTTGTTGAAAAGATTTCTCATTGTAAATGTGAAGGGCTGGAACTGTGCAAGTCCCTGAAGCTGTCTGAACCCCTGTGAATGTGACAAACAGCATCTTCATCAAAGTGATACAGGGGTGAAGAAAGAAAAATGTTTGGTCGCCTGCTAGGGGAACCACATGCTAAAGAGACACATGTGACAGTTTCTTTATGAAAAAGTGTATGTTTGTAACAAAATATTTATATTTTATGCAGAATAATTTGAAATAGGAGATCAGCTCTTGCTGTGGTGCTCTGCATTGTGAGGATAATTTGTGTCATAAAAGGGCTGTAATCCTCATTTTCTGTTTTAGGCAAATTGAGTTCACTCATATTTTTTGGAAATGAGGCACTCAAAAGTAATAGTAACATTCAAAGAACTGGAGAAGTTTTTTTGTAGTGTGAGACAGTGTTATGACCCAGACCAGGGACTGTTTGACGTCAAATGGAACCATCAGCAAGTACCTGGTCAGGAAATCCTCTTCATACAGCACCTCCTTTAATTAGTTATTTGGGAACAGGATTTTTGATTATAGAAAACGGAAAGGTAGATGCAGGTTTCACTGAACAGGAGTAGATGTCGGGAGATGCATCTATAAAATTGTCTAAATTGGCTCCAGCTGATAGGGAATCACCACACAAAAATCTGCTTGCTGTTAGAGAGAAAATGAAAATTCTGATAGTAACAAATAAATAACAAGTAATTATCAGGGGACTGTAATTAAATAGAATTTATTCTTTGACCCTCAACAGGAAGATACTTCCAGGAATTAGTGTTTTACAACAGGTTAGAGTAATATTGCTTGGTAACTGTTGTCTTAGAAGATATGTGTCTTCTTGCCTATAATGTCCCTACTCCAGGTTTCATTTTCACTCTCCCTATATGAGACAGCATGGGATGAGGTATAATTATGCCTTTTCCAATCTCTGAAGGGAATTAATTTTCTAAAGGGAACCCCATTCTAAAGGGAATAAAGTTGATATGACATATAAATAAGTCAGCTTTTGACATAATATACCAACCTACTAGCCTTTAAACTGAGTATTATTTAATTACAATGATGGCTGTTATAGTAAAATAAGCAATTATACACATAAAGTAGAAAAAACCTTGAAATTATTTTCTATATGATGTTGATTTAGGAGCACATCTCTGTAATATGTGTATAAAAATTAACTGTAATGTTCTGAACTCACACTAGTACCTTGCACACCAAAACACTGAAGCTGTAACACCACTAGTGAAAGTTTCCATTATTGCACCATGGAGTTAGCGCAAGCACGTGTTTTTCAGATATATGACTGAGTTTTTTGATTGGAAGCCTTTAGGTGCTAGAGTAAATTGAAGTACGAAGTGTGATATGCACAATTTATTGTGGTCACACCAACAGAAAGAGCAGCAGAAATAGCAGAAATTTTTTTCCTAGTGAATAAAAACAATGAGACATATTAGTTAGTCCTTAAATAAGGATATTCCACTTTTAATATAGATAATAATAATTAACTTGTGTTTCTGCCATTTAATCCCAGATCAGAATCTACATAAACAACAGTGCAAAACCAGAGCTATATTTCATTGATTCCTTGCTTTTATGCTAAGCCTTACGGCTGAAACTAATTAATAGTTTAACTTTGGAATCCCAGGTCTTTGCAGGTCCAGATCCAGCAGACACAAAATGCAGGTGCCTGTGAAGCAGGAATGCCTTAGTAGGTGGAGTTAGCCCAAGGGCCTTTGAAAGTTTGCCAAAATCTAAGCTGTTAAGAACAACCCAAGATGACAAAAAGGTGGGTGAGATTTGTGAGACTATGAAGAAATATCTGATGAAAACAAATAAAACTGATCATTTAAGAACTGGATTAATTTATAATAAATCTAAAGTTTTCCTTCTGTTGGTAATATAGGGACTATTTTGTTGCTACTGAAAACCACTAACTGATTTATATCAGTTATATGATGAATTATTGATCATTTTTTGCTTTTGGTTGCTGAACTGGAGTTTTTTTGCAGCAGGCAATTTTTTGTTTGGATGTAGTTATAACCCTAACTAGAATTTTGCCCCGTTATTTGGCAAGGATGTGGTCCTGTTCTAGACAAAAAAGACAAATGTTCTGTTGTACATATGGCCTCTTAAAGCTGTGTTTTCCACCAAGAAGATCCTGTTGCATACCGGTAATTGTGGTTCACACTGATGTGTTGGAGGTTTAGGTGACTTCAGATATTGACACACAGTGACAACCTTGCCTACTGTGTGCTGCTTTTTTTTTTTCCCAACAAATGCAGAACATTTTTTGTGAAACATCACAGCCCCTCATCACATCATAAAAGGAAAAGCTGGTGGCCAGAAGCAGTTTTCTTCAAAATAGCATTTTGGAAGAAAGATGTGGCTGATTCAGAAATCGGACTGATATTTTGGGGTATGAAATGGCTTCACAAGCACATGAGAAAAAAATAAAGCCTGACTGTGCAACACAATATTCACAAGAGTAAGGGACGCTCATGTTTACAGTGACGGTAGCATTTGGCCCTGTATTATTGCTGTGATCAATAAAAGTCTGCTTCCTAAGGAAAGTGAAGAAATAAATCCTATATGTGTTTTCATTTCAAGGACAAGACCTCAGCCCTGCAGAAGTATACTTATTTAGACTCCTTGGCCATGACAGAAACTCCATTGACCCCCTGATGAGTGGCGACAAGTAGGATGAGAAAAAGGGATTGCATTTTCTTATTAGGAGTTATAGCAGCAATGGCTCTTATATTACAAGAAAGCAAATTTTACAGATTACATGCCTGATTTCCTATGGAAGTGGAGCTGACAATCTCATCTGTCTCATCTGTGTATAATTTCCTGCCTCTTTATATATTTTCAACGTTGGCCAATTTCAGTGAAAAAAATCTCAAACTACTAAATCCCATTAATTTTATGCAAATTGGCAATGTGGTAGAGGGAACCAATGTGAATTAGTTAAGGGACTGAGGTAAAGCCTGCTGGATGAGCTTAGTCTCATTATCAGACATTGGAGAATCCACAGAGCAAAAAGCCACGTAGATGAAGATGACTGTTTAGTTTTCTGGTGTAGACCCGACCTAAAACTTTAAGAAAGAGGCAGCCACCAATTCGATATATGTCCTGTTGTGATGCCAAATTACTGACACTTTAGACCCTAGACTGGAAAATAATATGATGTACTCACACGTTTTATGTAGGCTACACCTTTGCAACACAAATACATACTGAAATTTTGCACTTAACCATGTCAAGTCTAGTCTTTTTAATATCACTTATAATGACCTTTAAAATTAAACAATCCATGCCATGCTGTTGATAAGGTTTTGAAGAGGGAATAAAATGTGTCTGGGAAAAAAAATAATCTGAAATTGTTACATTCAAGAGAAGGGAGAACATTATAGAAGAGTTTTGCTCAGAAGAGAGCTTTGAATGAGAAGATTTGCCAGAACACATGCAAAAAAGCAAGCAGAGCACTTGCCTGCTGCTCTGCACTGGGGCTACAAGGAATTCAAAGAACAAAAGTCACTGAAGGACTGGAGAAAATCTTACAGTAGTTGAAATTGTTGGCTCAATTTCTTCTGTCACCAGTAAGATGTATGAGATACATTATGAAAGTGTTCTGGATTTCATCAAATGCGATGTATCTTTTACATTTTCAGTGGACTGAAAACCCTAGCAGAGTCCATTTTTAGCTTTAAAAGCAATTAAAAAACCCTGATAGCAGAAAATATGAAAGAATACATATTTTAACAAATTAATAAAAGTAAAAATTAGTCTGTTTCACATAATTTGAAATTAAGAATTCTTAACCACTTCACAAATATTTAGTTGCTATGTGTATGCATGTACATACAAATGTAACCATGGAAGAAAGTCTCCATATGCAAGCTTTTTCTGGTTACAAATAAATGGTTTCCGAATTAAAAAAAAAAAGCACCAAAACATGTTAGTACAAGCTGGAATGGTATATTCACATATGCATATATATTCACATTTATATATGTAGTGCTATTCAAGCACTACACGTGCAAACATGAAAGTGTACGTGATATATGTACACTTGAACCCAAAAATGCAAGTATTTGTAATTTTTTTTTTTTTTATGAAGAGGAAACATGCTAACGGTCCAAATATAAGCCAGACTGCAAAAGAGCAGAAGATCAAAGAGCTTTAAGCTATTCTGAAGGCTTGGTTAATTTGTCAGGGTTTTTGACACCTGTCTGTGGGGATAAATGCTACCACATATCTTTGACACACAATCTGTCGCTGCCCTGGTTTTATTTCCCCCTGGAGGGGGCTGCTGGGGGTAGGCAGTGTTACCTGCAAAAGACATGGAATATGTGGCACCCACAAAAAGGTGATGAGACCATTAAAACTCTAGAAGAAATTGTGCTGTGTTAGCTGGCATCTGCATCGTTGCAGGATGGGCACAGACACCCCTCTTCTTTGCTAATTCCCTTCTCAGATCTATGTTTATCAGATTTATCAGGCTCTTTTCCACTCTGAAGTTTCCCTTAATTACATCCAGAGCATGGCACAAACCATCCTACCTCAAGAGCTCTCTCACTAACAGGCTGTTTTTTAGCCTAAGAGAAAACAAAAAACAGAAAACTGAGGGAAAAAAAGATAAAAATTCCCATGCACAAAAATATTGCTTTTGCTCCAGTTGTTCAAATGGAGCTGAAAACAGTTACGACAGAGGGGCTATCACCCCAGCTGGAGCATAGTGGTACCACGTAAAAACCTTCAGCCTGATTCCCAGGGGCTGACAGCTAAAAGGGAAAAAGCTAAAGTGCAGATCAATCAATGTGCTATATAGCAGCAAGAATAAGAGCTAATGTATAATTCAAACAGTGTGTTAATTAGTGGAACATAGATTACAAGCCCTGGAAAATGACAGAAGAAATAGCTTTACTTTGAATTTAAAAGCATTGTAAACTTGTGCCTGAAGATTATTTAATGACAGATTTTCTTCTATCAGATAATTAATAATTTATCAGTTATAAGAACAGGAGCATTTGAAAAAATTTTAAGCATGAACATCTGACTCAACTGGGTTACTCTAAAGGTCCCTACTCCCCTCAAATAAAAATACTTTGGTTTTCAGAGCAGAACAAGAACACCATTGGGAAGAAAGTGAAAAGTTCACTTCGGAAGAGGAGGGCCATGCTCTAGAAGGATTTAAAACTCAGTTCAACCACATTAGGTCCCAAACAATTGGAAGAAATTCTTTTATATTTCCCCTTAACAGATTTTAGCTTGACTTTTAGTCACCTGCTACCTGATTTTGTCAGCAATTCTGACTGACCCCCAGACGTTAAGCACAGTGTTAATGGCCTGAGAGATGCCCTCTGGTTTCTGTGGGCATTTCCTTGTGTCTTGAGGTCACACCAAGAACAGTTTTCCCAGAAAGGAGACCCTCTGGCAGTGCTCCCTCTTCTCCAGGATTGAAAGCTACTGTCCTGCTCACTGCCAGCACATATTTTTAGTTTGATGCCAAATATACCTGTACACATCCATATGCCAGTTTACATTAAAACAACATGCATCTCCTCCAGCTCCCAGGGAATGTCGCTTAGGGCCACTTTCACAGCAGTTTCCAAGCGCGGCCATGGCCCAGATGCTTGGCATCCATCACAGCAATGCAGAGCACTGTGAACGATGCCCAACAGCCCACCACAGCCTTGGGCTCAGGCAGGCAAGCAGCCCTAGGCACCAAAAAAAATCCCTTTTTGTCACCTTGTACTGGAGCACAGCACTTCAAAAGTAGGCAACAGCAGCAGCAACAGCAGAAAACATGATGCAAAAAGTGGGAAAACCAACTGATCTCTCCCAAAGCATGTCTGGGGTGAGCTGAGAACTGCTAGGTCTGAGGCAGACTGACCGATGCCTAAGCTGAAATAGCAGCAGCAGCTCACCCCACAGCTAGGCTTACAAAGCCTGGTGAATTGGAGGGTGTGTTATTGATTAAAGAGTGCAGAGCAGGTCTTTGGGGTTTTATCAGAACTAAAATGAATCTTTAGAGAATGTGGCTTCCCAGCTAAGAGATATGGAGTAAACCCACCTCGGATTACAGCAGAGTGACTTCACGGCCAAGCCATGCAGATGGGTTCATGACTAAAGAGCAAGAAGGGTTAAGGACTAACTTTGTGCCAGGATGAATTCCTGCTGAAATAATCAAGGCAAAAAAGCACACACACACACAAAAAAAACCCAAAACAAACCCCCACAAAAAACCACCAAAACAAAAAAGTTTCACTAATAGGAGACTGAAAAGAAAGATGTAGTTTAAAGAGTCTTGAAATTTGCCCAGCTAATCTAATGAAGGAAGAGTTTGTCCCTTTGTGCCTAAAGAACTCTGCAGCACAGAAATGATGGTTTCCAGTCTGGGTCACCTGTATTTTACATAGGAATCTCAGACTCCTAAATAGTGTACGCCCCACTTCTTCCCACCAATGCATCCTAAAAGGATTTATGAGAAACTCATGCCCACCCACACCTGACAACTCTCCTGCCCTTTCCCTCCTGAGACACCATCTCCACTGATGGGGTATTGTGCTGCATTGGTGCTGGTCTGGTATTGTTATGTCCTTCCCGGTATGGGGACCAAACAGGACAAGGAAAACCCTAAAAATTAATGTAAAGGGCTAACATGTTCTTCTTTGACTAACCAAATATTCATACTGGTGTTGTTGCTCTTCAGCCTCCTTTTCGAGCTCCTCCCCATATCCCTCTGCTGTAATCCATCTCACTCAGGCCTGCAAAGAGCCATATATGTCTTGGGATAAAGCAGTAATAAATTAAGGAATGAATAACACTACCCAAAGAAGAAAAAGCTTCCAACAATGGCTATCCATTATTTATTTGTCACTATCAAATTAATAACTGCTCTTTGTCTTTCACAATATTGCTTTATAACTGTCTCGTATATGTCTTTTAAGAAAAAATTAAGACATCCATTACAATAAAAGCCCTTACCACTTGCACTCTGTTTTCAAAACACTTTACAAGCATTATATTATATTAATTAATTATGTGGTGTACATTAAAGTCATTGCAACAAATGTGAGATTATTGTTTTCTGACATCTAGAGTGCATATAGAATAGGGATAATAAGAAGATGACCCACAAAAGAGGGCCTTTGAGGATGGCCATGAAGATGTTCAAAGGGCTTTCTGAATCTCTCCTATGAAGACAAGAGAGCTGGGGTTGTTCAGCCTGGAGAAGAGAAGGCTCCAGGGACACCTCACAGCAACCGTCCAGCACCTAAAGGGGCCCTACAGGAAAGCTGGAGGGGGACTTTTTACAAGGGCATGTAGTAACAGGATGAGGAGGAATGGCTTTAAACTGGAAAAGGGTAGATATTAGGAAGAAATTCTTCACTGTGAGGGTGGTGAGGCACTGGCACAAGCTGCCCGGAGAAGCTGTGGCTGCCCCATCCCTGGCAGTGCTCGAGGCCAGGCTGGATGGGGCTTTGAGCAACCTGGTCTAGTGGAAGGTGTCCCTGCCCATGGCAGGGGGTTGGAACTAGATGATCTTTAAGGTCCCTTCCAACCCAAACCATTCTATGATTCTAAAACGATCACAGCATATCCTTTATTTTTATCATATATCCTGAGCAAAGTGTCTCTAAAGCCAACCTCAAGCATAGTCTTTTTGGCTCCCTTGTTTCTGTCAAAAGTAGAAATAATTTATGAAATGTGTGTGCTCAGACATCTCTGCTCTTTAAAAAGTGCAGCTCTGTAAGGCATCCAGGGTTCACCTCTGCATCCTTAGGTCCCCCTACCACCCTCCCCGTCCCCCCACCTCTGCTCACCTCCCACACGCTGTTTGGAAGAGGGACCACGAACCCCAACCAGAGCTGCCGTTTCTGCATGTAGCAGGTACCCACATCTTACACAGAGCACTTTGATCTGTGAAGATATTAAATGATATTTTCCTGTACTTATGTATGCAAAATACTGGGAGTAATTTAGCTCAAAAAATATACCATCACTAATTAGACTTCATATTATAAGAGATGAAATTCTTTCATCAGCCTGTATTTAACCACTACTGTCCCACTGTCATTGCTGATGACTCTTCCATTATTAGCACTTTTTATAATCAAAAGCAACAATACCTCCAGCCCCAAAGCCCAAAAGCAGGCCAAAGTTCCAACAGTATTTTGTGTGAATTTTTTCACCAAAATATGGAGCTTGGACCGTTCAAGAAGAATCAAATATCCTTCCTTTGACTTATTCTGAATGGATGGGATTTTATCCATTCAAATCCCTTTGAATTCATGACTGAGTGAATGCACATATGACTAGTAATTTTACCATCATCAACCATCCTACTTAGCATTTAAGTGAAATAACATTGAATGACCCTACAATCAGGCTTTATACCGTCTCCAAATGGCAATATTGACAAAAGCCTAGAGCCAATATATAATGTTGATTATTTTTCTACGTCTTATGTCCCTTTCTGCCTACATTATCACTTGAGTGAAAAATACTATTATTTGCTTTTGTCCATATAGTGATAGCGTTTGGAGGTCACACAGTCTCCTCTCACGTTGTGCAGGCTGGCAGGCGTGCCACACCACCAGCACCCGTGGCAGCAGTGGCTGCTACGCGTTTGGCCACGCTCAGCCCTGGCTGTAGCTTTGCTCCACTCTGAAACTCCTGTATGAAGCTACTGAGGACTGTTTCCAGGCTGCATGTTGCTGCTTTCTCAGCGCTCATTGGGGCTATGATTGCCACTTTCTCATTAGCATTGATATCCAATGTTTTAATTGCGACATCCACCATTACTTCTTGCATTACATCCAATAGGGTGAATGACCACAGCTTTGGCTTTGGGATGTGTAGAGAGCAACCAGCACTTTACAGGATTGGCAATGATAGCAGCAGAACTACAAACCAGGTTACTTTACTCCTAGTCTCCTGCAGTAATCACAGGACAGTTTACCAGTGATATCCTGTATTTACATGCAAATCTTACCGTACCCATGCAGCAACCTACTCGTGTAAACACATTTTGCTTGAGCAACTGATGAATGTCAGCATTTTGTGGGTGAAATTTAAGCAATAGTGTTGAAAGTAGAGGAATAAATATCTATGAGAGGTTTGATTTGTAAAGTTTATTGAGTACGGGTTTTATTTCTTCTAACTGAGGTAATGTCAGAGGAATTAATTTGATTTCTGCTGAGCTATTGTAGATATATACTACTATTGCTGAGTGGATTAAAAAATAAATTATTTTTCTTTAAATTGCAAGGCCTTGATGATGAATTCCCACTGGCTAAAGCAAAACAATACATCTTTAAAATATGTATAAAATCTCAATTTATAAAATTTATGTAAGATTTCCTGAAATTTGCATGTATCTAGCTGATTATTAGCATTATTCAGAGCAAAAATAGCATTTGATTGTTTCTGTTACATTCAGAAGCAAATAAATCAATCCCAGGGTTTTCAGCTACTGGAGAGGAAAATATGTGGGTAGCCACGGCTTCCAAGACTATTCTAGCTAAAAGGAGACAAAATACACCTCAGAGAGGAACAATGTTCAATATCATAGTGAAACTATGTGATTAATAGAACAGCACCATATCAGACTGCTTTGATAGCTCGTTTAATTTCAGGCAGAGCCCTGTTCTCCTGACACACATAAAGCACCACAGCAGTAAGTCACCCTGTCGAGCTCCTCTTAGCACGAAGTTTTGGTCACTGGGGCTGTGACTATAATTTTAGTTACCACAGTGATGAGTTTGTAAAGAGACTGTCATCTGTAAAGCTGGTATCAGGCATTTACCTCCTCTGACTCGCATCCAGCTAATTTTTCTACTTAAGTGTTCATGCTGTGCTTTTGTTTTCAGAAAAGCTAATGAAATTAAGTGCCCTCTTAGAAATGCTTCAGTGTTTTCCAGAATATGATTAAATGAATGAAA
The DNA here is from genome assembly GCF_023634085.1 of Falco cherrug. NCBI lineage: Eukaryota > Metazoa > Chordata > Aves > Falconiformes > Falconidae > Falco > Falco cherrug. The sequence goes on from NC_073698.1 coordinate 27,190,848, forward strand.
GAATATTTTTATATATTATATATATGCATATATATATATATATATGCACAGCTGGGAGAGATAAATGAAAAGATGAGGTGTGTTCATATATGACTGTTGACTTCCTATAAAGCAAGCACACTTGGGCTCTGGGCTGGTTACTGTCTTAGCTGCAGATGGCAGCTTTAAATACTATAATTATTTCCCAAGTTAAGAACAGAGCTATACTACAGAAACTCAAATACCTTTGTCAGGTTTAATGGATGAATTCTGGCCTTATAATCCTACCATGGATATAGTGTGAAAAAAACAGAAAGGAAGCAACATTTACAACTATTGAGACCTTGCAGGCCTCTGGCAATGCGCAGGCTTTCTCTGCTGCAGTCACTTTATGCCCACCTGTATCTTTGCTGCCCGTGCAAGGATAAGAAATAGAGGAAAATAAGACTCTGCCATAAAGCAGTGTTAGAATTAGTTTGAAATGTGTGTATCACTAGCATAGTTAATTTTTTTGTACCTGGACCCTGTATTGCTTGTTCTGGTTTTAGACTTCTGCCTTTTCACCAAGCACAGAAGTATTATTTCAGATATATATCAACATACAGAATTGACAGAAATGTTACTATTTAAAAAAAAATATTATTCTGATATCAGCTAATAACTTCAGTGCACTTTAGTGAACCGGAAGCCAGAAGGCACAATATCACAACTTGCATGATTGAAAATGGGGACAATAGTTTGATAAGAATTCCTTTTATGGAACAGTGTGATACCTTGGCTTTAATTCAAATGATAACTTTGAGTTTTGATATTCCTTTTTGTAAAGCAGTGTCTCTGGCATTTGTCCAAAGAATATGTCAAAGCAATGAAGCAAGCTCACAGCGTGCCTGTCTGCCTGGGGTTATTGCTGTAGCCTACCAAAACCCACTGGTACAGCTTACAGCTACCATGTGGATTTAATGCCGTTACCTTTGTGAAGTGAACTGATAAGTGCTATGTTAATCCATTTAACTTGGCGTGGCTGATGGACTGAGACAACTGGTCTTCTTTCAGATAGTCTAGCAAGTAACTAGAAAGTGGTAAAACTGAAGACTGGTCATTACTGAGCTGGGCTTGATAGGAATAAGTTACTCTGGGGGAAAGGCTCCAGTATGCATCTCACATTGAAAGTCTGAATTTTTAGAACGAATTCCAATACTCTTCTATTTGCTAGGGGGAAAAATAATAATACTCATATATTCAACTTCCTTTCTGGGAATTCATTATTGATGCATAATAATAACTTATTTGTTATTGTTAACAAATTTATACAGATTAAAACCAGTTACTTCAGCTTAAAGGCAACAGAAATATTAAACCAAATCCTTCCTTCATCTGTGATGTTATTTGCTGAGGACTTTGCATCCATTACACTACAGCACATTCAAAGCTGAAAAGGTTGACCAAAAATAGCACTCTCTGATGTTTTCTTGGCTTCCAAATGTCAAGTCCTTCACAGTTCATATGACCATAACAAGGGACATGAATTTACCTTGTACTGATAGTCAGGACTACAGACCAAGAAACCCAGCATCTTACCACTATGTATGCATATATGTATGCGTGTAAATTATGAGAAAGCAACAAACAGCTGTACCGTGAAAAGCTGGTGGAGTAGTAATTCCATGAAAAATCAGACTCTAAGCAGTGACGGGTTTGTTGTTGTGGCACGGTGAAAAACGGGCTCCAGCTGAACTCCTTCAATTACTTATGAAGGACAACTTGGAACAGAGATTATAAACCAAATCATAAATTCATTTTCCATAGCTCTTCTGCTAACAATAAGAAATAGCTGCCAAACAGAATAATTTCACAGATTCTGATATTGGGAACCTGGCTCAATAAAACTATCTTCCAGACTAAGCAATGGGGGTAAATCAGTCAGCTTGTGGCTGACTGCTCCTTATAGTACTCTCTCTTCCTTGTCCCTCATGTGAATCACTGGTGCCCATGGAACTGCACATGCATAAAGTTATAAGAGAAGTGAATCATTTCCAGCATGCAGCTATTAACCCACCATCCTGAAACTGCTAAACTGTCTTTCTCAGACATCCCTCGAGTCTTCTCAACGGTGCTGAGTTTCATATTGCTCCATTTTATTGGTTAATGACAAATCTTTAGGAAATAAAACTTTTTTATAGCATGTTTCATTGGAAGAGTTCTCAAATAGCCTAGCACACAAGGAAGGATATTGGGAAATGAGATGAAGAGGTCTCATCAGAGACAACAAAACAGGTCATGTCCTCCAAGTGCCACCTGTCTCTCCTACTGCAGCACTGGCCCTCCATACGCCTTGGGTGATGGAAGCAAATAGAAATAGCAAAAAAGAATTGCATTTGGATAGACAGACATAAAATTGGATAAGAAAGCATAACCACCCCTATCCTGGGCTCTCTGTTTAAAATTTGAGAAGAGACTGTAAAGGAGAACCTACGGAGGCAGGAATAAGGGAATTCTAGCTTACAAGTGGTCTGAAGCATGGCTGCATAACATAGCATATATTATATGCTTGCTTTAGGGTAAGAGTGCAGAAAACTGCAAAGCTGCTCCACTTTCCACAATGAGATAAGGACTTCTAGTGAAGAGTCATTTGCCTATCAGTCTTAAGCTTTAGCATCCTTGACTGCAGTCAAGGGATGCCAAAGACAAAGGATCTGATGTCAATGTCAGTGAAGGATTCTCCTCACAGTACTTCCCAGAATCAGATCCAATTTATTTAAACACTGTCTCAATCAAAAAGACTGTGAAAATTGCACTTGCCATTAGTGTAGCTGAGTTTTGGGAAGAAAAAGAGCTTTTGTCACTTCTGTGTATCTTTGGTGCCTCTGGCCAAAGCTAACCCATGATCATTTGCCTTTGATATTATCAGACTCTGAACTGGTAGGGAATCCACTTCTATTTTTTCCTAGTATTTTGAATGTGAATAGATCACAGGAAGATGCAGGAACAGCTGCTATTTCTTCACTCTTGGTTGGTGACAGAAACCACGTTTTTAGGGTTGAGATGGAAAGCTGATCTCAGATCATGTGTTCTTAGGCTGGCATGTGTAGATGCACTCAGGAGCTGACAGAATAATTCTGATAATGTATCTCAGTGCTGATGACATAGTGTTTTATGTTACCACTCTCTGAAGAATTAGCTAAGGTTATCACACAGTTCATAGATTTCCTCTGATCCTGATGAAATGGGGACACTGCTGGCAAAAGCAGTATTACCTCTTAGGGACAAAAAGAAGCAGCAACCATTGACCTCTGAGATGCTAAAATGATCAAAAAAACCCTCCCACTTCTCTGAATTATAATGAAATTTCTTTTCTTACACCACTTTAGGTTATCCTCAGCTTGAATCTATTACTGTATTACAAAAAAAAAAAAAAGTGCCTTCTGAAGAGATAGAGACCTCCTTTGGGAATATTTCATCTGACGCACATAAATAGATGGGCTGCAGTGGCTCTGCTACATTCCCTGGGTAAAAAGCATCTCCATGTGAGATACGTCTTGTGCTGTGGGTTTGTTTTCCCTGCTCGCTGTCAGCTCGGCAGCTGGCTCTGTAGGGTTCAGACAGGAGGGCCCCGGTGAGATCTGTCTCTGCTATTGTTGCTTCTGCGGTTTTGTGGGGATGAAATTGATCTTTTTAGGGGATCATTTATCTTTGTGATGGAGTTCCTGATTTTCATTTATACTTAGGCCACTTTGGAGTGCTCTGGCAGTGTAATGGTGCTTTAAAATCAGCTCAGATCACATTTGTATTCACTTTAAAGCACTTCTGCTCTGACAGATGGTATCAAATGCTTATAGAGTACACAGGCATCAGATTTGTAATGTTTTGATTAACTAACAGCTATATACCCATCTTTTGAAAATGACATCAACATTAAGACACCACAGGTAAGGATACCAGAGTAGCTCTGCCTCAGCTATATCCAGTACTCGTAAGTAGATCATCTGATACAGGTGCAACAGCAGCCAAGAGTATGTCTGTGAAAAGATCTAATACAAAATTATGTCTGGAATGGCACTTTGAATGTGTAGTATAATGTGAGAAACTCTGATCTGGGAATTTATCAGTAACTATTATAGAGAATAGTGTTGGCTCATTAATTATGTGAACACAGCAATGAAAGTGAGGAAATGCACTATATAGCTGAGACCAGATTTTACAATCTGAAGGACATGCTCAAGCTCTTGAACACAGAAAAATGCACATACATATAATCTGAGCAAAATAACCAAGTGATTATATCAGCAAAGGACATGGGTATCAGTGAAGAACAGGGGTTGTACTGGCCCATGCAGTGATATGCTTTTAGAAGTTGAGGGTTGCAGGGAGTTTAAAGGTACAGAGCAAGGCTTGAATTTGGAAATCATGGTTTAGCACTTAAAGTTTTTCTGGCCCCACAGTGAGATCCCTGCAGGCACAAAACTCTTTTCAGATTGCAGTTCAATATCCCTGACTTAAGTAACAAAATGAATTTAAAAAAAAAAGGCAGGGGGGAGGGGTAGAGTTGGCTCGTCATTAAAACACCTAATTGTAGTGTATATTTGGAGGTGTCTTGTGTGATCTGGGTGCCTAAGATCCCAGTATAGACAGTGGAGAGCTATGGCTCTGCTCAGTGCTAAGATGCCCTTAGGCATCCTGCTTGCTTCCCAGTTACCAAGTAAGAAACCTGCAGGTACCCTATAGGCCCTTTTCATATCTACCAGCACTTTACAATGTCTCAGGTACCCTATGACATCTAAAATGTCATGGATGGCTCTCTATGGGCAACTGGATCAAGCCCAAGATGCCACAGTTTATGGGTTTAATCTGATATTACCAATTTTTATGTAAACTAGAAATCACTTCACTGAAATAGGGGAATTAGACCATGTGAACTCAGGGCAAGAAACACCATGGTCCTCCTCACAGAGAGAAAAGTCCTATTAGGCATCAGAAAAGCCACACAAAAGTACATGCATATGCATGCCACCTTCTAACTGATCTGCCTAGAAAAGCTTCAGGTGGAGCTTGCATCTTTGTAAAGACCAGAGGTCATTAGCCACAAGACACAAATCTCTAAGAAAACAAGTTTTTGCATTTCCAGTGCTTGCAGAACTACGTATTCATCATAAGTTGTGTATGAATTTCATCGCCTTTAAAATCAAGTGTAACTTTCTCATCTGACTCTATTACAGGATTTGCTGTTGGCTATTCATGCACCTTGATTCCCAGAAAGAAGTAGCAGTCCCTGGACACAAAAAGACATCACTGGCTGACCTTGGACATTATCTGTGTACTTAATGTACCTCACTGCAGATGTGTCCTAAAAAAAGAGCTGACATAAACATTAAGTTTCTGTGGTTAGTGTTAACTATTAACAGGCAGAGCTGATCCATGCCAGTGTTTCAGATCACAGATCAGCAGTGCATAAGGCGCTTGTACTTTTATTAACATGTGAATATATTAATATTATACAAGTGACATTTAGGGAAATTAATAGCCTGTTATTCCATAGGGCCCTCATTAAAGTCAACCTCTCCTGAAGTTGCTCGATGGTAAAGTTCCCAAGTGGATTAGTAGGAAGCATGGAGAGAACACACGAACTTTGCAGTGACTGCTCTTAATAATGATTGCAGGTAATTAAAAAGACTAGAGGCATCTGGAGAATTCTAGGTCTAATAGTGGTCTAACAGTATTTAAAAAACATCTAACTAAAGAGTCAATTGAGCTTTAGAAATCCTTTAGCTGGTCCTTGCATTATAGCTTTTATGTGATGGAGGAATTAGAAGTTAAATATTGGCTCAATAAGTCTTTAAAGACTTTTCCTATTTGCAGTGTTGGCCATTATTAAATAGTCATGTTTATGCAAATTATAGTGCAGAAGCCTTTTCAGTATTGGAAAACATTACCCTGAAAACTCATTAGCTTTCAGGCAACTGTGTTCACAAAAAAGTACAAGACAAAATATGTGCTGAAGGCAGTGCTACAACCTGAGTACAAGTCCAGGTGCTAAAAGGACGTGGTCAGGTTCTGGGAGGTGTCGCTACTCACTGCCTTCCCCTGGGACTTCGGCAAAGAGCAAGAGGAGAGCCAGCATTACTGAGGAAAAGTCTCTGTGCAAAGAGCAGAGGGGTTTATTCTCATCCTAGCTCTTAGTAGACCTGCATTCTCTCTATGTAAATACTGAAAGTGAAGATCTCAGCTGGACAGATGAGGATCTGATTTTCTAGGGTGAAATTTAGTTCTTTCAACTTCTCTGTGCTTATAACTTCGGAGTGTCATGAAGCAGCCCTTTCTGAGGAAGTCCCTAAGTTCCCTAGATGCTCAAAAGGAGAAAGATGAATGTCTGTAAGGCCATCAGAAAAGGTCGAGTAGACCTAATTCGTGCTCAAACTTAGATGAATAAGAACTCCCTCTGGAGGTTTTCACAGTCACCTACCACTTTCCATTGACAATAAAGTGAATTTAAGCATTTCGGAAAGACTCAGCTGCACAGCCTTAAAACATGGCTCTGTTTGATGCATAATTTGGGTGAGCTGCATCCAAACATGCACTTCAATAAATAAATTTGAGTGGCTTGGTGAGGACAAAAAAAGCCAGGAACAGATTTTAACCACAAAGATAAAGGGAGAAAGTTGGGTAAAGCATTTCTTTGTTAACTGATTTCATAACAGCAGAAGAAGTTCTGCATTTCACATTATAGAAGCCCACAGAAGGATGGGATTGTATCAGCTTCTTCAGTCAAAATTCCCCAAGCTGTGGTACACCTGGAAGTAATACTAAAGTAGAAAGGACATAGCAAAGCCAAGCAGACAGCATGGGTATAGCAACTCTGTTGACAGGCATTCCAGCAGAGTCGGGGAATCAAGAAGCTGCTTGCTTACTCTGTCACGTAACAACTCTGAGCAGTACAGGGAATCACATCAGGAATATTCAAAGCAGCAATAATAGTAAAATGGAATTTCTCATACTTTTTTGTGTTCTAAGGCAGAAAAGCCATTAAATCCACTGAAGCTGTACTGTCTCATAGACAGTCTAGTAGCAGCAGGTATGACGCTGAGCTCTGGAGGCCCAGCTGGACTAAGTATCAGTTAAGTCATGTCTTCTGGACATGCCCTTTCCAGGCCAGACCCTCAGAAGCAGCCATACTTATTCAGAGCACTCTCCAGACCTTCAGCCTGCTGCTCTGACTCCAAAGGCAAAATCAGTACTCAGCTGGCTGTAGGTACATTTTAAAAAATTTGAAGTAGCTTTGTAGGGACTTTTTTGTGTTCTCACCATCTGAAGACTCTCCATGCATTTTTCTACTTAGTTTCATGTTTTTTTCAGGCCTTCTCTGAAAAGATCCGTCTTCCTGTTTCTCTGTTTAACGCTCTAGCGGAACATTTTGTCTTTGCAAAACATTTTGAGATGCATTTTGCATGAAAGACACTGTCCTGAGGAAGGGCCAGCTCATACTGTGCTGTTTGCACAGAAAGTGAGAAGGAGGAAGAGCAATAAAAGAACAACTTAATTACTTTGGAGCTGTGATGCTTCCTGCTACCACAGCCTCTGCATGAGGTCCTGACACAGCTACCAGAGTTGACTGCAAGAGGCATGATCTTGCTGACAACTCCTCTGGTGCTGCTTTAACCACTGTCACTGAGCAGCTCACAGCAAATGAACAAGCCACAAAGAGCAGCAGGACATCAGTGATGTGACCCAAACTAAGAAAGCATCAGGAAATATCAGTGACCTCCGAAAAGCACAAAAGCCTTTCTGCCCTGTTCTCCTCTACTGAACAAATGCATAGCCTCTTCTAGCAGAGCTGCTCACCCCCCTCGAGAGGTGCTTTATCCAGGAAAAGAGTGACAAATTAGAGCACAGCTGCAAAATTAATTCCCACTCATTGCCTAAGTACTGGTACCTTTTTGTAGCCATACAAGCTAGGACAATACGACCTAACCTTCATTACATAGGTTGAGATTGTGAGACATACTGGATAGATCTGGAGCTGACTTCTGAGCTTCTCCCCAAGCCACAGAGCCAAGGATGACTAGTGGCTGTGCCTGATGGCTCTGGGGTAAGTACATTCATCAGCAGGAAGCACTTAAGGATTTCCTCATTCCTCAATGAGCTAGGTTTTAATCTAAAATCCACTAAAGTGAGAAAAGTCCAAGGGATCACAATTTGTTTTCTTTAGAAAGCACCAGGTGTTTTTTGGCCATGCTAGCAACAGCATGCCTGGCTTAGCAGACACTTCAGTTCTGTTGCATTTCTTTCGTTCCTCTTCTTCTTCCAGCTTGACCCTAGGGAGAATTCCTGCTGCCTGTCCTAGCTTGCAATTCCACTCCTGGAATAACTGAGCTGTAAGAGAAGCATTTCTCTTGGCTTCTTTCTTTTTTCAAGATTCAAACATTTTGCTTTACCACTTTTGCTTCTCCCATATCATTAGAATTCTGTACTTCAGCGCTTATCTATATGACAAAATCAAAGCTGAGAACTTTAATCCACCATCTGTTTATATCCAGTGACATTGTACCAAAGAGCCCTCTAGTCTGAGTATACAAATAGGAAAGTTTACAGCAAATTCTCAGGTTTTTTAAATGGTTTCAGCAAGATTCTTCACCTCTAATCTAATCATTGCCAGTAGTGTTGTAGGTGCCTACAATATTTCTTCCCTTACAGTTTCAACAGGCTTTGTGTGTTATTGCCACAACAGCTCATGTAATCAGCCAGTCCACTGTCAAATGTGTCCTTTTCTGCAGTGGCTGCAAGTTGAACTGAGCCAGTGCTCTGCTTTCAGGTGATGGAGATGATAGCACTAACTTACACCCAATTCTTTTTCTGTTCATATACCATACACGTGACTTTCCACCCCAAAAAGCCAAACCTAAACAAAAAACACCCAAAACCCATAAAAACATTTACTTCCTCTTTAATAGGTGAAATATTCAAAGGGCATTTTTGCCACTTGAAAGCCAAACCCCTCTCTTTTGTATCCCACTGCATTCACAGGTTATTATCAAGGAATAATACAGTTCATTCCTTGGGAATGATTTTCCCTTTAAGATTTGTCTTTTATTTACTTGTTCATACGGCTTATTCCTCCAAAACCGACTTTGTTTCCTGACATCCCAAGTTCCTTTTCTAGTGAAACCGTATAGACTGTATCAAAGAAAGCAAATCTCAACGAAGCTCTTCCACAGCACACTGCGACCTGTGCACCCCCCCAAGAGCAATTAAAATGAAGAACAACCCTATCCAACATCCTTTTCCGAACTGCGCATGGACATTAGCCAGACACAAGACTGAGCTGCAGAGGGTGCATTAAACTCCCCATCTGCTCTTCACAGTGCCCGTCACTAATTTCTAACCCACAGTAAAGTCATTTGGCCAAAAAAATCATACTGGATGAGGCAGGCACAGCGGCAGCCAGCTGAGCCTTTCCTTCCACAGTGTCCACAGAAGGAGATGTGTTCCAGCCAGCCAGCATTTTCCCAGTCTGTGATTCCAAAGGATGTGATATCTGCAGGTAAGTCACTCTCGGACCAAACTAGCAAAGCCAGATTTTGTTCTCATTTACGCTACTTTATGGGCATCATCTGAGATGGTCTCGGTACCACTATTAATTGACTCCCGTTTAAATGATACCAAACTATCCCTGAGGGCCTCAGCAGCTGTCCTGAAACTTGGAAGAGTTTTTGGAAAGCCACCTGCAGGTTTCCGCTCCCCGGGGAGCCTGCTTTGCTGGCCCCCTCCTCCGGCGTGCCCAGCTCCCGGCTGCGGTGCCGCCGTCCGACCCCCCGCAGAGCCTCTGCCCGAAGGAGCCCGCAGCTGCCGCGGGCTGCGGTGCCCGCTGGGGTGCAGGATTCACGCGGTGTCCCGGTGGGCAAGGATCAGCCTCGGGAGCTGGGGAGCGGCGCTCCGGCGGTAAGTGCTGCGGGACAGCCGCGGGACGGCACGGGCCAGCTGTCACCGCGGCTCTGTGTGATGCCCGATAAACCCGGTGACTTTCACTCTCCGCACAGCAGTGAGGCGCGGGGGGGTTCGCCCCCCGCCAGCCCGCTCCGTGAGTGAAGCGCCTTGCCCGGGCTCACACGGGGAGGGCACGCCGAGCGGGCAGCGCGGCCCCCCGCCGCAGCACAGACCGCCCCGGCACCGAGCGAAGGGGCAGCGGCTGCCCCCGCCTCCCGGTCCCCGCAGCCGCATAGCGCCCCGGGGCGGGGGGCGGCAGGACTGGGGGCTGGGGGCGGCGGGCGGCGGCGGCGGGGCTGGGGCGGGCAGCCCCGGGGCTGGGGGCGGTGGGCGGGCAGCGCGGCGGGGCCGGGCGAGGGGCGGGCCGGGGGCGGTGCTCCCTCCGCGGCCGTGCGGGACGGCGGCGGGGGCCGAGCCGGGCGCGGGGAGCGGAGCCGGAGCTGGAGCCGGGCGCGGTGAGCGGGGCTGGCCCCGGCGGGGCGGCTGCGGGCGGGCGGTGCCGGTGCGTGTTTCGTCGGGCTCTGGCCGTCTCCCCTCGGGGAGCTCGGCGCTTCGGGGCTGGGCTGGTTTTGTGCCCCCTGCCTAAATCCCGGTGCCCTCGGGTTTTGCTGAGCCTCGGCTGGGTACGGCTGAGCCGGTCCGCTGAGAACTGTTGCTCACCTTTCCGCAGCGCCGGGCACCGTGTCCCCTCGCTGTCCGGTGCGGTGCGGAGCGGGTCTCCCAGCAGGTCCTGGAAGGCGCCGTGCGCGCAGGGAGCAGCGCCCGCCCTGCGCCCCGCACCGCCCGCCCTGCGCCGGGGGAGGCTTCCCAAGGTCTTGCCTTCCGTGTGCCGTAATCAAGGACATTTGGTTTTTACACGCGTTTAACCTAGGTATGTGTGAGGCCTCTGTGTGATTGTTCCCGAATGTGTCTTGGGAGGAACGTATTTTTGTCCTTACTGACTTGGTGGGTTGTCAAAGTGCTTGAATGGAACGAATGCTGCTTCGTTTTGGAGAAATTGCTTTTGCTGGAGGGAGAGAGGGCAGCGCGCTGGGAGAGCGTGGGGACAGCACCTGGGGGTGCGCTGCTTCTGGGAGGAGGGATGCCGAGGGAGGAAGGGCGGCACAGGTTGGTTTCCGTTTCTGAGAGATGCTGCAGACCAGGGATTTAATCGTGTGGAGCGTCGGGTCACCACTGTGCAAGCACATTTTTGGCTCTGTGGGTATAAGCATAGATTGCCACCCGTGTGCTCTTTCACATTGTTTGCAGGAAGATGACGGGAAAGGAATTGCTCCCTCTGCAAATAAATTGTAAAATGCCTGTCCAGTGTACTGGTAGAAGAGCTGAGCATAGGCAGCACAACGTGGAAAAAGAAAACAGGGTGGATGCACAAAAATGTGCCCTTTCCAATCACTTTACATCTAGCTAAAAGCTGCAGGCTGTTCAAATACCAACTCAAGTGGAGGTAATAAAAGTTTGGGACAGAAAGCAAGGGAAGCAAACTGTTGCTACCCTGGCAAACGCTAAACAGAGAGAAATTGGGAAAGTAGTGGTAAAGGGCTGAGTGTTTGCCATGTTGATCAGCACTGAGATAAGCAAAGACAATTATCCTAATAATATCCTAATAATAATAATCCTGAGTATTACCAAATTTAATTCTCAGGTGATTATGGCAGAATGGGAGAAAGATGAATAGAAGAAACGTGCAACATCTGGACCATATAGGATGTACATAGTGCTGGCAGTTTTATTCTGATAAGGCATCCGTCTGGAGGGTTGATGTGTGTTTCCTTATGGTTTTGCTTTTTACAGTCATTTTGACCCTGCTCTGGCTTTTCTGTGCCTGAACAGGTTGAAATGAAGCGCAACCTGAAACCACCAGCCTCCTCTCTGCTATAATGCCTAGAAGGGCTTGTCCCTCTTAGGGATGGCTGCTTCTGGTTGTAGCTGGGTACTGGCTACCTTCCTTCCCCCTCTCTTCCTCAGACTGGGTCGTCCATACGACCCAAGGTGGGGTAAGGAGTGGCAGGCATGTCACCCCTGCCTTCCTCATGTTTCCCTGGCTGTCTTCTGCTCTGGCATGCAGGCTTGCCTCCCTGCAGACTGCTACTTGCTTTCAGTACAGGTGCATTGCTGTCAACAGGAGAAATGCTGTAGGACCGTGAACTGGTGGGGAAGGGGTCCTTGGCTTTTTCAGCATCCAAGTCTACCCTAGTATTACCACCAAGCTGGTGAGTGTATATACATGAATGTATTTGGCTTAGGAAGTTATTGCTGTTTGCATTTTGTTAACCTTTTCAGACATAAAAGGCTGACTGGGATGGCTTGTGTCTGCCAAGTGTCTTGGTTCATAATTGGGTCTCACTGGTGCAGCACAAATTATAAATTGTATTCTGTAAATTCCCCATCAGAGGCAGGAAGCAGCACAGTTTTCCTCCTGGTGCCCCATCTACGCAGAAGCACAAGAGGAATTAACTCAACGATAGAGTGCATCCAGAAGTTACCGAAAAATCTGGTGTTTCTGATAGGTTTGAGGCTTGGAATTTAAATGCTATAAAGTCAAGACATTTTCACCTCTACCTCCTACACTCTCTTGCAAGCACTCCTCCCCTTGTGTCTTCATGACTGCGGTTACCTCCTTTTCCTGGCTTGCGCAGAGGAAATCCTGTTACGGCATAGTCGATCCACGGCACTGCTGCAAAAACCCACCTCTTAGCCTGCTGCTTCGGCTGCATCTCCCCTCTGTCAGTCCTCCTGCTGCTCCCTTTTCTCCCCTGCATTGGACACGTCAGTGGCAGGCTTCACTTTCAAGTGTCCTCAATATTCTCCCTGTACATGATGTACCACCTCTCCTGCTTTACCAAGACATACCCCCCGGGCTTTGATCAGCCCATGCTCTCAGCATCCACCTCCCTCAAGCTATCACCTTCGTATTTCTCCAAGCTTCACCTTGCACTTGCTTGTAGCTTCGTATAGGCACCTTGTCCCTCATTTCATGAATTTTCCTGATATGTCCCAGCACGTTTGCTTTTGCTGCGATGCCTTCAGCAGCTGTCTCATGAGACGCTGAGACAAGCCCTCACCTGTGCTGCCACCACCTCTGTCACTGGAATTAGTCTGGCTCTCAATTTGAGCAAAACAGTGTCCTCTAAAGCTGGGGCACCTGAGAGGCAATGTCACACAAATCACTCTATCTAGCACCAGCAGAAGCTCTCCTTCCATAGTCTAGGTCACCCTTGTTTTCTCTTTTTGGCATTTGAGGTGCAACCCTGCCCCCTTATGCTTTCTCGTTAATGCAACTCCCTTTGCAATAGTGGTGTATCTTTGCATAAGTTATTGCAGGCTGTTTTGCAAACAGTGACGATATGTAAATATTACGCACACAAATACAGACATGATAAAGCCACAGTCTCTTTGTCAAGGGAATGCATGCAGCCTGCATTGGTAAAATAAGGAGTGGCGTGAGGATGGAGATCTTTTCTGTTACACCATTGAGGGGAAACAGAGAATTGAAGGAGAAGGCTGTTTTCTTTCATCTCTGGGTAAAGCAGGCTGGGACACCTGAGTCGGGAAGCAGAGTTACAGCAAACAGAGTTACTGTGACAGCACATCTGTGCCTAAAGCTCAATAGACATTTAAGTTCACAGCACATAGTTGGTACTGAATCTTCTTTTTTAGGGAGAAAATATCAGAAACAAAATGATGCATTAACATTGAATTAAATGTACAAAATTCTGTCCTAGTTTTATATTGTGTCAGGATTTCTAAGGAGGTTAAAATCAAATCTGCTTGGCATTTTGGGGTTTGATATGGACTATATACTTTGTTTTTATAAAATATATTTAAGCCAGTGTGTCAGCTGAATTTTACCATAAGAAAGTGTTTTCTCATTACTCTGGACTCCATTTACTGGGTCACAACTTCATTAATTAAGGACTAATAACCCCATTGACTAGCAAAGTTAAGGGCCTGGAGTCTGCAGGGAGGGCTCCAGAGACGGAGGAGGACGTGCCCCCATGGAGTATGAGAGATGGAGCTTCTGAGCTACTCTCGTGTGTGCAGCCATCTCGTATGTCACCAGGCAGGATGCTGTGCTGCAGCACTGAAGGGGGACAATGGAGACCTTACATCTATTAATTTCCAGATTTAGCCACATTGTGCCCTAAAACTGTATTCCTGGTAGCTGAAGGGGACTGTGGCTGATATTTCAGAGGGGTTTTCCCCCCTTGCCTGGAGGGGTCTTGCGGGTCTGAGCTCTGCAAGTTGTTAGCTTCACAGGTGGTGAGTGTGATGGAGAATGAAAGCAAGCTCTGATAACTAGGACTGTTTGCCCTGGAGCTTGATATATTATCTGGTGGGTTTTGCTCTAAGTGACGTGGAGGAGCTGAAGCACTGCCCCATGAGAAGTCCATGCAGCTTCAGGAAGGGCAAACATGGTACACAGCCCCCCACTGCACCAGCCATTTGGCCCCAGGTGGGGAGCCCAGCCTTGGCCCGCTTGCCAGATAAAAAAGGTGGCTATCAGGAGCCCATAGTAAAAGTCAGGCACAAGCTAACAAAGCTTAATCAGCTTTTGTTTGTTTTGAGATTAACGGTGTCATCACCACCACCCCCCACACCTGCTGGGTGGCATCTTCTCTGGAGAGGCTTACTTACTGGTGTTGGTGGGAGACTCCACACAGGTGCTTGCAGCCTTGGCAGGGAGGGGTAGCAGGAGTGGGATGACTCAACTATGACAGGAGACAGCAAGACAGAAGCAGTTGAAATATTTTCATATACTTATTCCACTGAGGAAAATGGGCTTTAACTGATTTTTTTTTTTTTACCTTCCCTTGTTTTTTGTCCTGTGAAGAAGTACATTTCTAATTAAGCAGCCATTCTGTCCTGCCCTGAATTTCCTGTTCAAACAAAACTTTTGAATCTGGGTTTACAAGCAATCAAACAAGAAGTCATTCCACAAAACACAGAGATTAAGGAATCCTGATACCTGCCAGTTCCTCCCTCTTCCCTGCTAACCTTGCCCTGGACCTCCTTTCCAGCTGAGCACCGGTCGGCTGTTACTTTGACAGTGACACCTTAGTGGCTGTGTTTGACTGTAGAAGTCAGTTACTGAGACCTAAAACTGTTAGCGAGACCCAAACGTCTGTGTGAACCTTCACGTCTCCTCTTCCTGATCATCTGCTGTCATTAAAATTTAGGAGCTTGACCATCTTTGAGGTTTCTGCCTGGGGTTGAGTTTGGCTGAGGGAGGCCCACAGGAGCAAAATTATTCAGAGTGGGAATAAAGGGAATAAAGCTGGGACTGGACACCAAGAAATCAAATATGACCTGTCACTATGGGCAGTAAAGAGTGGGCTTTTGAGTTTAATGGTGTGTTTTTTCAGCAAGCTGTAATTTTTCACAGGAAAATTTCAACAAAAGCGGGGTTTAAATATTTTTAGCAAACCAGCACAAGAAGGAGACTGATTTCCCTGGCGACTGCATGTTCTTTGGGTGAGATTCAGACTTGCACTCCTATGGGAGGTAGGATCAGGAGGGCCTCGTTTCCCCATCTGAGGTCCCAGATGCACAACAGATACACTCCTTTCCCCATTTGCATCCTGAGAGATACAAGGAGCAGACAGGTCCCTGCTCCCCATGTACCTTATCGGCGATGGCAGTGAATACAGTGTTTGGGCCAAATCCTGCTGTGCCAGAACATGGTCAGCACAAGCCTCAGCTGCGGGCTAGTGCTGCAGCTGAGACCGTGAAAATAGCTGTGAAGGGCATTAAACCAGTGCGAGAAGGGTGAAGGACTGTGGAGTATGACTGTGTCTGCCAAAGGGCATTAAAACAGTGCGAGAAGGATGAAGGACTGTGGAGTATGACTGTGTCTGCCAAGGGGTCTCCTGCAGATAAGCTTCTTGATGTTCTGGTCCAAATATTTCTGTGTTCTTCAAAGGTAATTAAAAGCCCAGGCCTCTCCATCTCGCTGTGTACACTTGCCATTTGAATATGAATGCATGCATTTAAAGAGCCTTGAGGATGTATTGTGATTTGTACTGTGTCTCTGGCATGTTTAATCAGCTCAATATTTGGGAGGCTCTGTTCCCTTCACCTTGCGGGGGCTTGGGGTGTTGTATTGAATGAAGGGCTAAATGGGCAAGAGCAGTGCTCTGTGTGTCTGGGGGTAGACGGACTAAAGAAGATTCTGCAGAGACAAAAGAGAGCTGGAAAAGAAGCAGAATGATGTGAACCATTTGTCTTGTTTGAAGGTGCAGTCCCTGTTGCATAGATCTGTGCCTCTCTTCCCTCAGGAGAGCTGCTCTGAAAGAAACAAAGGGAAAGGGTCTGTGCTTTGAGCAGACTAAACGGGGGGGGGGGGGGGGGCGGGGGGGGGGCGCATAGCACCGAGCTCTTTGTTACATGAGGCAGCTTTGCTAGAGAAAAGGTATCCAGGGGCTGCTGCATCCCCCTCTCCATCCCAGTACCACCACCCGCCACAGCCTGCGTGCTTCTGTGCAGGGTGATGGGTGCATGCCTTTGCGTCCAGAGGGTGTGCTGGGTCCGTCCCTAGAGAAGCCAACCTTGGGGTTCACCTGCAGCCCTCCAGCTCTCCTTCTGCATGGCGAGGTTTTCAGGAAGCTGTCCGACTCCCTCTGGGTGGAACATTAGTGTAGTCAGTGTTATCAAAACATTTGGATTTCAACAATGCTGACTTTTAACAGCTGCGCTAGATAATTTTCTTTATTGAACTTGGATGGGCTTAAACCATAAGTGATTCAGAAATTGAAGGGATGAAAGCAACACAACAGTGCATTAACATTTATCCCCAGAGATCTGCTTCTCTAATGCAGTTCAAACCAAATGTGCTGAAAGGGTAGAGCTCGGAGATGTGTAATGATTGTGCAAGCGTCTTTTCTTTCCCGGAGGGAAGAATGTTTTTGAAAGTGGCCCTACTTTTGCTTTAATCTGCATCATCTGGGATTATTTCTTCATATGCAATCCATCAAATTTGCTTAATTAAAAACAGTTCAGGGGCCACATTTTAATTTTAGGTATTGAACGAATGTAGCACACAAAATTCTGCTAGCTATCCTTGTGCATATACAGTATTCAGTTTGGGGATTTCATGTGAGTGAACTGCAGATTGTCTAAAATAAAGAGAATAAATAACTAATAATATGTAATCCAGAAAGACCTGATTCCTGGCAGGAGTCTTTAGGGGATAATGTGAAACGGAGTGCAGTGCTCCGGTGCTTGAAGAGGTGCCAGGGGACAGCAGGCTGTCTTGGTCCTGGAGCACTCTGCAAAAGAAGAAGAGAAACGTGTTATCAAGGCACGGTAAAACAGAGATCAAGATCATGATTTTGGTATTATACATGCAGTGCTGTAACTGGACAGCAGAAGGAAGTGGCTAGCAGGAATAAAACAAAAGCTAGGATTCCAGTCGGTTTGTTTTTCTCTGAAATTTCTGGCACCAAGAGCAGTCAAAATTCAGCACTTTTCTTCCCTGTCTCTTTATTAATGTAGCTTTGATTTGCTTTTTTATAGGGGCTTTTCTCAGCATGCACTCCCTTTAGCGTGATAACTGACCGCATTCTGCACATTGGACATTTGGCTTACATCCCCGTATCTTCCTGCTTGTAAGTATTTTATTCATTTTCCTTGCTTGTTTTTCTCTTACTTTTAAAGAGCAGATTCAACTGCCAGGCCCTGGGTCTGATCCTAGGTCATGATGTCTTTGCTTTACATTGATAGGGTTATTAACCCTATAATCTGCAGATCCATGGGAAATGTAAATGATACAAGCATTTCATCCTCTCTTGAATTAATCTAAATATCCTTATGGCTCTGAGATTTTCATTTTCCCAGCCTCACACAAAACCTCAAACAAAATATAACTTGATTTTAACCTGAAACCAAGCCATCTGGGCACTTGTCTTGTTAGATTTTAAAAGTCATAAATTTAAAACGTATTAAATCATAATAAAAAATGAAATTAGATCATAAATTAAAAGGAAGATTTTGCTTATGGCAGGAACTAGTTTTTCCTTTTCCTTGTGTGCACTGTTTTATTGAGTCAGTTGGTGACTGATCCTGTTTCCCAGGCAGAGTGGTAAAGGGATTCTCTGCTCCTGGTCCATCTGTAACAGGAAAAAGCAGCATCTTATTTACTCATGGTCTTTTACTTGCCAAAGGCATTTATGCAAGAATAAGCAGTATTAAGGATCATATTCTTTCTAAACTCCAAATGAGCAATCACTCTTTGCCTTTCCTACCTACATTTTCAATGGAATAAAAAGTTGCTCACTTCTTTTCTGTCCAGAGCTACTAATTTAGTTGCATGATACTGAATTGCTACATTTTTGCAGTCTAGAGTAAATTGCCTTTCAAGGCTGAAGAGTTCTATGTATGTAAAGTTCATTTAGTCCTTTAGTATGAGCGTGCAAACATATTTTTATTGGCATTGAATGCTTTATGTTACATGTCAGCTGGAAGGACAGTATGTGGTGATACAGTCCTATATGCTAAAGGAAATAAATGTAGAAAACGAACGTGGTGAGGGGAAAGATGAAAGAATTATAGGAAAGCTCACTGGCTTTCATATATGTATCAAATTAGCAAAGGTCATGAGAAATCTTTATCTTTTTAATAGATCTAGTGGAAACTTGCTGTCAGCTTTTGGAATTAATCACTATGATAACAGAACTTGGGGGGGCAACACACCTTTAGGGCTAAAGAATTTTCATCCTGGAAGTGGCATAATCATATTGCCTTGGGACTTGCACAACTGTCCTCCTGCTCTTCCTGCCCTGATGCTCAACGATGGAGAGGTGGTTCTGTTTTCAGGTCATGAGGGGATGATATCACTATCTGCTCATTCCTGGCTTTAACATTCCAAAAAGGCAAAAAAGAGCAGAGAACACGCTTGTGAGTTCTTTAACAGAGATAATCAATGTCATCTAATGAATGGCTTCTGCCTCCTCTCTCCTACTCAATACAAAGTGCTATCTGCCTCATATGGAGCAAGCAATTTTTGCATGGACCCAGAGTACCATCTTGCAACTCATCTCCCTTTCCTAGCCATTTCCTAGCCAGATTAATGGCCAGTAACTTCATCTAGGATCTGCTAACCACCAGATCCTCCCCATCATGGGGATGGTCCCAAGTCATCCATTGTGGATGCATCGTTCCACTAGTGTGTGTGTGTGCTTCTTTGACTCTCATCTCCGTGTCCCCTGGGACACACATGTGTGCAAGCAAGGGAACTGGATCCACAGGAGGACAGTGTGTGCAAGATAAGAAAGCCTGGTGGCCAGAGGGTCCTTCTGCCAGGATCCACAGATACCTGACATGGGCAAGCTTCTTCAGCTGTCCTGCACCGCGTCAGCAAGCAACTCCTGCCCTGCTTCACAGAGCCCTCTGTTTTGAAGATGGTAGAAATCTAATCTTTCTGTTGCACTCCTCCTCTGCCTTTCTGTATACCCAAAAGGGTTTTAAGTTTTTAGGGAAGGCAGGCAGATACAATTAACAGCATATTGATGTCTGATGGGATGAGGGACCTCACAGTGCTAACAGTGGTAAAGGCAAATTAAGCTCTCCTGTTAGGAGTCGTTTGCAATAAGGGCTTATCTAGAATGCCTTCTACCTGTAAAGAAAGAGTTGATGGGAGATTGTGACAAAAATGTTAGTTTATGTAGCATAAAAACACTGATTTTCTGTGATGCCAGTTTGTATTTCTGCTTAAACATTTTGAAGCCTCTGAAACAGCCAAGGTATTTCTCAGCTTGTAGTCACAAAAAGCCAGGAAGAACCAAGAAAACAACGTGCTTATCTATGGCTGATAAACTCCCAAGAAAATGAATCTACCAGACTTCGCTTTGCTCCCTGTTCCTCAATTTTTAGGGCTTCAGCAGTTGTGAGTATGCTCCATTAAAGTATATTTCACTGAGCCTGGAAAGACAGAGTTGTTGCATCAAGATACGCAGAGAAATACAGCGCAGGCAACCGGATGGTAAAGGATTTATGACACTGGGACTGTGAAAAAGCTGTATGTTTACTGCATGCCATCCTGGAAAGCGCTGCAGTCTCATTTAACATTCACCTTAGACTGAACTGGGAGATGACTATTGTCTCAGCAATGCTCAAGCTTAAATTAGATGCGTTACATATAATTTGGTACCAAGGGCATATGCTAATTGATGAGGCCTCTGCTACTGACCACATTTCCATTTTCTGAAAACACAGGTTTTCTGACAGGTGCCATCAAAGATGCAGTTGATAGCTTTGGCATGGCTACCCAGGCACGATACTGCATGGTGCCTGGGATTTACCTCTTGCATAGTGATGGTTTGCTTAATCCCTCACCTACCCAGTTTGCTCTGGTTTTGGTGAATTGTGCCTGTCCTCCACTTATCATGGGATAAAAGAAAAGACGAAAAACTTCAACTGAGCCCTGTCTACCATATCTGCAGGTAACCCTACCCTTTGAATAAGAGTGCTTGTTCTCACTTGTGAGAAGTGATTTATGCCGAGGCCATGAACAGAGGAACAGTGCATCACTGGAGGAAAATGCCTAAATAGTAGTTCTGGTTGAAAAGCAAGGATGTACAAATGACACCACATGTCTAGCAGAGCCTTTCCTGTGTACTAGCCCTCATATCTAGGGGCTAAAGTAGCAGAACAAAGTTTTGCTCTCTTGTATGTTGGAAATCAGCAGAGCGTGGAGCGGAGACTGTGCCTTCTCAGTACAGTGAGTTGTTTTACTGAAATGCATGAACCTTTCTAAGCAGTTTGCCCATCAGAGCAGCAAGACTGTGTAACAGTGGAGTAATAGCAGCAGGAAAACTCAGTGTCGGAAAGGTAGAGTATGACCTGGGACTTTCAGTGGCGGGGCTGGACTCGATGACTCAGGCAGCCTCCTCAAGGCATGCATCCCTGCCCTGGCATTGCAGCAGTGCCCCTGAGAAAGTAATCCAGATCCACCTAACACCACAAAAACCGAGTCTTCCACCAGCCAGGTCCCAGTTCTCCTGTCCTAGAAGTTTCCAGGACTGGTTGCGGGGGAAGCCTTCTCCTGTCAGGATCAGAGTTCCTCTGCATCTCCAATTTTCAGCAGCAGCACTTTAAATTCAGTCTTTGCCTGAAACAAACTCAGCTTTCCAACAGTAGATGAGGGCAAAGGACAGACTACTACAGAGCTTGAAAACTTTGGCTCCTTAGTTGAGTTCCTTGATCAGTTACAGCTCTGAGAAAGGCAACGGGTTTATTGCCATTAGCCACTTTGAGTTTTGCCATTATACTTTGAAGTCAGTGACAAAATTCCCAATCATTTTTGGGGGACCGGGTTTGGACTACATGCTATGATGTTGTTCTGTTCAGTTTTCACAAAGGCACCAAACCAATTACCAAACAAGAAGGTGAAGCTGACGTCTGGCTTTACTGGAGGCTATTCCTTTAGGAGGATTAGGGTAAGAGAGACAAATGGTTCATGACACTTACCTCCTTCTCCAGGCAGAAGCAGGAGCCCTGAAGCAGTAGCTGTGGTGCAGTGAATAAAACTACTTGTGGATTGTCCTCTTAAAGGCAGGGAGATCTGTTTTGTGGCATGGCAGAGGTTCATGCAGCCCTAGGGCTGTGTAGCCACATTTCAGTCCAGAAGGATGTTTGCACCCCAGCCCCATGTCACCGGCTGAGCCATCCTGGCTGCTCTCCAGCAGGATTGCAATGCTGGAATGGCACCAGGGAATGTTGTGAGGGATCAGGACCAGATCCATTTTATTTCTGTATGTGTTTTGTACCTTTCCTGTGAATACTACTCAGATGTCAGGACCAGATATGTTCACAGGCTCTATGATTTTGCTGGTTTATTCCAACAGCGTACAGGTGGTTGGTAAAAATCCTTCTAGACTGAGTAGGACTTTACATTTTATGTCCATATTTTCAAATGTGTGATTAAAACAACACAGATATTTTTTTCCTAAAATATTACCCAAAGAACCACTTCATCTGAAGCTATGTTTGATGGAGAGTTTCATTTACACATCACATCACTACACACTGTGTGAGGCAACTGGGATGTGGGCCACAATCATCTGGAACCAGAGTTTATATTGTCTCTGATCTCACTACGAAATAGTCAGTTAAAAATAGCCCAGCTGACATCATAAGACCTATAAAGGCTCTGATCTAGCAAAGTACTCACATCTCTGCTTAACTGTGAGGTTCTGATTAGTCCTATTTAAGACCATAAATTTTCCACTAACTTCAAAGAAAGTCCTACACCAAAGTTCTTCCTTGTACCAGGGCCAAAACTGTTAATGGTGGAAGTGGAATGTAGTGGATTTCAAATTTGTGAAGAATTTAAAGGCTTTTAACTTCTGTCATGTTAGAGAATTTATGTGAATTAATTCCTTAAGTTACTATAGAGCAATTCAATTAATATTGGATCTGCTTCTCATTATGACAAGTAATCAAGGATAAACATCTTCTATATCAAAGCTTATCTTTTAAGAAGGATAAATTAGCTATAATGTACTTAACTACTTCCAGAACATGAAATGAACACGTATTGTTCCATTAGTTAATTTTGGATCCCTAAATTAAAGACAGTTCAAAAGGAGTATAATCTCATCAGGATCTCTCTTTGTTCAGTTTGTTGTGACTTATTTCACAAGGTACAATAAATACTGTTTCTTGTGGGGCTAAATACTATTAGGATTATAAAATATTTTTGGTTCAGTATATTTTATGCATCAGTATGAGTTATATACCACAAGGGTAAGAATATTTTTATCTGGTATTTGCAGATGCAGTTTTGTACTCCTGCAACTCCTCTAGGCTATCGGGATGCTTGATTAAGACCACCAAGAGCTCTGCAATAAAACAATCAATGCAGTAAATAAACAATAAACCAACATGTGGAATGTAACCTTTTATCCATTAAAATATTACGGATGTGTACGTACTATTAAATTAGTGCAGGCCAGGGTATAGGCCTGTCATCGTCTCTCCTGTTGAATTAGCAAACCCATCTCCTTGGCATGGTTTTGGCCAGCTGGTACCCTCCAAGCAATGCCTGGACATATTTGGAGTTAGGACTGGCCATCGTTCATTCCCAAAGGCAGATATGATTTGGCTACCCAGCCCACGGACATAAAAGGGAGTTTAGCCATCTCGTCACAGTGTGCCACACAAATTGTCCCCTAGACCAGAGAATAGCCTTGACCTGTTTTATGTAGCGGTATAGATGTAGTTCTGAGGTATAGAAAATAAAATAGGGTTTTAAAACATAGAATTAGATTCTACCTACTGCTTAATGTAGTCCTTATTTACTCAGGCACTTAGGACTTTTTACAGCATATAGCATAACCTCCTAAATTTAATTTACAGTGCAAAAGCACAGTGGGTAACTATGCAAGTAACTTCAGTGGCTGCAAAGCGAACTCCTTAGCATTCGTCAGTGGGTGTCTCCGAGCCTGCTGTTCTTAGAGAAGAAACAGCACCAGCAGGACAGTGCCTCATCCTTCCCGAGCACCGTCAGTTCAGGCTGGGGCTTTTGTGGTACACCTAGTGCAAAAAAGTGTCAGCCCCTTGAAGAAAGAGGTACTTTACTAAGTTAGCAGAGTTAGCAGGTTTAAAGGAAAAATTGTATGGCAGACCATTGCTGGGAACAGTGCAGGGATGTTCTTGTGGAAACACAGGGAGATACCTGGGCAGTTGTGTTGCACACAGAAGGGGAGACCCCAGACGGTCACATCGGGCCTGATTCTCTCTGGCTGATGCCACCAGCGTTTGCTCTCTTTGTTGCCATGAAAATCAGTGGGATTTTCCTCAAAGCCTCTACCTGTGAGTTAGAGATAACTGTATTGAACTGGGACCACAGGATGAGGCCGAATGCAAGGTCAGGATGAGAGGGACCATGCTGGGAACATAGTTCTGTGTGAATATTGTCTTCCTCATGGAAGGAAAGCTTGCTGCCTTTCCTTGTGGTGCCCGAGTATCTGCAGTGAGAGGCTGACCACGCATGGTTGCACAGAAAGATTGCATGTGGATGATTATATGCAGAAAATGAGCTTCATTTCCTACCCGCTTGCACCTTGCATTAACTGTTTTGCATCAAAACAAGGGCAAGGGGTTACACCATGTAATTCAGCTACAGCACATCAGCTTTTTATAAGCAATTCCCCACCAGCAAGCCTTCTCTTTACACTTCCAGACTGCCCCTAGGGACTGACTACATTTGTTTAAAGAGAAGCAGCTGAGCACATTCTGTGCTGCTCTGACCGTTGCCAGCACCAGGGCTTCCAGGTCCCAACCCAAAGTGGCTGGAGGCAAAGCTCTTGCAAAGATGGGATTTCTTCCCCATTAGCGTTCGCTGCCCTCAGATAGTCCCCTTGCATTCGCTAAGCTGCCATTTGACCATTTTGTAAATATGTACTAAGAAAACAGGTCTGGCATATTTTCTCATTCTGGGTACCTCTGGTAAGACAGTATGGAATAAGTGGCTAATGGCTGAGGATGAAAACGTTGACCATCATGGTGTTGAGCAGCCTTGTGCATCTAGGTTGAGGAGCTGAAGTCTTGCGAGGGACTTTTTGTTCCTTGACTAGATCTTTTTCCACAAGACAAAGTCAGATTCCAAGATGCCTGTCCCATATAAAGTACATTTTTGATTGTGCCATTCCTCAGTTAAACAACTTGTGGTGGGAAAGGGTCAATTTTAATGACTGATGTGTAGGATTTCTCCTAATCCCTGCATTTTGGAAAACAAAGATATAAAGATAATTGTTAGTTAATGCTTTAAGAATGTAGCTTAGCACTCATATTAAATCACATTATCTGCTGGTAAATTTATCTTGCTTTTTTTTTTTTTTTTTTTTTTTTTTCTCTTGCAGTTCCAAAGGATACAATCTTACATTGTCCTGGGCTTAAGCAGTAAAAGATAAATTCGATCACTGGCTGATTGTCATCTCTTCATTGTGATGGAAAAACAGTCGCCTAAAATAAACCCTTTGTTATGCTGCTAAAACTGCCTTTGAATCCTAGATCTGTTGTGATTTATAAAACACAAACCCAAAAATGTCAGAACCTGACCCTTCATCTGGATTTGTAGGAAACATGGAAAATGGGACTTTTCTGGAGCTGTATCCCACATCCCTTTCAACTTCAGTGGATTCATCACCTGGCCGTTTATCCAACGTCTATGTCTATGTTTCTATATTCCTTAGTCTCTTAGCTTTTCTCCTTTTGCTATTGATCATTGCACTTCAGAGGCTGAAAAACATAATTTCTTCCAGTTCCTCCTACCCAGAATATAATAGTGATGCTGGAAGTTCTTTCACTAATTTAGAGGTTTGTAGTATTTCTTCCCAGCGCTCTGCTCTCTCAAACCTTTCTTCATGAAACTAAATGGAAGGAAACACACGGGGAGTGGAAGTGCTTTGTCTAGTTTCTTGGGGAGGCAGTGCATGCAACATTTACCTTAGAAGACTATTATGAAGAGGTGGCTTTTAAAGTTTCCTTAGGGTTTTTTTCTTTCCTTTTCCAGTCTTCATTTCTCTTTTACTAATGTTTTTTCATTTTGGACACTGGATAATGACACTTCATTATCATTTCTTGCCTGTAATAGTGATGCTGTCTTTCTCTCACACCTATACAGTGTTCATTAAGAGTATTCCTGCCAAATTGTAATACAGTTCTAACTGGATGTGTCATTTTTCAGCTGTAGTTGTGACCCCTTCCCTGGTTTCGCATCAATAATACGCTGAGTACTTTTCTTTCTCCTTTTTTAATTAGATAAGGACTTCTGGATGAAATCCCTATTGCAAAAGTATAAAAAATCTGCTTAAGTTACAAATAATAGGACAAATTAAAGTTGTTGGTATTTTTTTATTTTCACATCTTTTTCAGTATTTATTGATGTTTATAAAACAACTAAAATCCATTTCTTGAAGAATGTTGTTTTGTTTATTTGTACTCCCAACACATTCTGTATAAAGTCTCTGTATTTCAGTTTCTGAGTCTCTTTGGTTAACTTAGTAAAACGACTACAATAACGATGCTCACTGCTGAATGTGTGGAGGTATTTTTGGACCCTGTTGCATCTCATTTGCCTAATGACTTGTTCCTCCAGGGGGCAGCTTTTGCTGCTGAATCATAAATACATCATAAACACAACTCCTTTGCATCCTTCACTGATACTGTAGCTTATTCTTCCTGGATGCCAGTACAAACCAGTGGTTTCTTTGAAAAGATCTGCATACAGCAACTACACCTAGCAAACTGAGTAGCTCTTAAACTGTCCTGTACTGCACAAGATGCTTGTACTCACGTGAGCAGGGCCAGCAGGGCCAGACATTGCTTGCACTGGTGAGGACTTGCTGGGCCAGATTTTGTCCTGTAATTTCACAAACACGTGCTGGGCTGGAGAGGGGACACAAGGATCTGCATAATGGCCAGGCAGACCTGTGCTCTGGCCCTCAGGGGGTGCAAGGGGTACCTGCAGAGTGTAGGAAGAGATGGGCAGGAAAAAGGCAGTGTGTCTTCCCCTTTTCCCTATCAGCGTAAGGAGAGGACAGAGATGTAGGGTGAGAAATGGATGATGTTTCACAACCTCACTCCTCTTTGTGATGCCATACCTAGGTTATGATTTCCCTCTGCTCAAAATGTAACCCAGCACTCAGTTTCTGCAGTAAAATAACTAGCAGCGTTGTGAACAGGATCCTGTGGTCAGCTGGGAATTAAATCAAGCCAAATGATCAAAGAAATTATTCCATGTGCTGAGTGTGATCTGCTAAGACTGCAGCCCCACACAGTGCGGTGCAATTCCTTGCTGTCCTGCGCTACGTGAGCACAGCCCAGTCCTGCCACTCAAGTCTATGCAAATTGGGCTTTCATGGCCGGATCCAAGTCACTGGAGAGACTTGAGCAAGGGTATGGAAATGTCACTGCCATTTCTGTTGCTGGCGTAACAGCATGCATAGCTCTGGGTGATGGGACAGTCTCAGCAGGAGCGCAGGGCAATGTTCCCCTGCACTACCACCCAGCAGATGACGGCTTAGGGGGCTGCAGAAGACCTCCCGAGCAGACTTGTTACACACATCCTCCTGCCAAGCTGTTAGCGTGTTCATCAGCAAGACACGTTCTGCCATTAACAGCACAGGCTTTAAAAGAGAAATTTGGATAGCCCGGTGTAAATATAATCATTAGAAATGCAGCTGTTCGGTGACAAACAACATACAGATGACGCTGGAGTCGGTGTTTTCAATTTTTAAATGTGAACCTACAGTATGGTAAGTGGTAATGCCTCACAGTGGTGATTAGCTCCTTACAAAGGTCAAAGAACTTGCTGACTACTAAAGAACTTAAGGTTGCAGGTTCTCTGAGCCAAACTGGTTTGATGAATATATTTAGTCTCTGGAATATTTTATTCATCCAGACAATTTCTTGTAAGTCACTTTTCATTGTAATTGATGATAGGCCTTGGGAAAAGACTTAACTATTTAAAAGGAATCAGGAAACATTTCCTTTCTGAAAGCTCTTCCAAAGCCCAAACCTGTAACAGAATGTATTTGTGTGTTGACTGGTAGATTAAAATAAATGAACTGTAAATCAAGACAGAGCAATCGTTCAACTATCTTCTCTTACTGACAAAGTTGTAAATTTGTTGCATCCTTTGCTGCAAATGCAGGAGTTTAATCACAACCAGAGGTGAGACCCCAGGTTGAGATGGATATTTGTTTTCAGAGATATGTTTCCCATTACTAGTTTATGCTTGCAGATATAGAGACATTTAATATTAAATACAGGCTGTTGAAAACCCATCGGCTTTGTTCAACGAGCTGTTGTCAAACTTCACAAGAGCAAAAAGTATTTTTCAGACCACACAAAGTAGCAAAGGTAACTGAAACCATACATTGCATTTTGCTTTGTAGTTTGCTAGATGCTATTAATTTTTTCCCACTCAGCAGTGACATATGGGACTGTATACAGTCATCAGGATTTCAGCTGACTTGCACCTGTTCTCTTCAGGAGAGATTTAAGCAGAAACAGAATAGCATCAGGAGAAGCCACAGGCGAAAAGCACCATGGCATTTTTGAGGATTACTAAGTACTAGTTCTTCAAGGAAAGAAAAAAAAAAAAAAAAGAGGGGGGAAAAAAAAGCAACATGAGAACCAGAGCTTGAGTTTACTTGACAGCACTGGAACAGGCTTCCTGGAGAGGTGGTTGATGCCCCAAGCCTGTCAGTGTTTAAGAGGCATCTGGACAATGTCCTTAATAAAATGCTTTAACTTTTGGTCAGCCCTGAAGTGGTCAGGCAGGTGGAATAGATGATTGTTGTAGGTCCCTTCCAACTGAACTAGTCTAGTCTAGTCTAGTCTGAACTAGAGTTGCAGGGGTTTTCCACCATGGTAAACTGAAAAACAGACTAGATTCTTCACTTTCATTAAATTTCTGTATTTTCTCTCTCCCCCTCTCTCCATTTCCCCTTCTTCCTGTCACTCACATACCAAACAGACCTGGACAGGCCGGAGAAATGGGCAGAGAGGAATCTCATGAAATGCGGCAAGGGAAAATGCATAGTCCTGCACTTGGGGAGAAATAACCTCAGGCACCAGCACAAGCTGATTAGCTGGCAAACAGCTCTGCAGGGAAGGACCTGGGGGTCCTGGTGGACCCTAAATGGGATATGGCTCATCAGTGCACTCTTGCTGCAAAGGAGGCCAGGAGCATCCTGAGCTGCATTAGAAGGAGCACTGCCAGCAGGTCATGGGAGGTGATCCTTACCCCTGGCTCAGCATCAGTGGGACCCCTGCGTTGCTGTGTCTAGTTCTGGGCTCCCCAGTAGAAGAGAGATGTGGTGATACTGCAGTGAGCTCAGTGCAGGGCTACCAAGATGATTAAGGGACTGGAACATCTTTCATATGAGGAAAGTCTGAGACAGCTGGGACTGTTTAGTCTAGAGAGGGCTCAAGAAGATCTCATCAATGTATATAAATACCTCGTGGGCAGGAGGAAGAAGAGGGAGCCGGGCTCTGCTCAGTGGTTCCCAGTGACAGGACAGGAGGCAATGGGCACAAACAGAAACACGAAATTCCATCTAAACACAAAAAAACCCCAACATTTTACCATGAGGGTAGTCAAACACTGGCACAGATGGCCCAGAGAGGCTGTGGGCTCTCCATGTGCTGGGCAACCTTCCTGCAGCTGACCTTGCTTTGTGCGGGAGGGCTGGACCAGATGATCCTCGGAGGTCCCCTATCCATGCTGTGATTCTGTGATTCATGTCAGTGCAAAAATGCAACAGCTCTAGCTCGCTGCCTCCTGCCGATGTGTTTTCTCATCTCTGGAGTTGAGTAAGCAATATATTTACTAGGGGGTGATTTACTCAATAACTTGTTATTAAAGAGCTGCTCTGTTCCTCCTACTACCAGCAACTTTTCCAGCTTTTCCACTGTCTTTTTGTGGTGTGGGTTCACATTTCACCGTCAGCTTTTACCCTGAGCCCCTTTCGTTTTCACTAAGCCCTCTGACTGCAACAATGCCATTAGCTTCAGTGATATATGACTCCAAGACTGCATGGCTTGAGGTAGTTGCAAAGTGTACCTGGAAATCTATAGAAAGAAAAATAGAAATAAGGCATGGATAAGGAAAGAACAGAAGGAGTTTCTGGATCACACAGAAAAAATCAGTTCCTTTAGTTCAACAAATACGGTCCATGTGAGTGTATTTAATCAAAGAGTACCTCATGAAGGCTGTAGCAACCTCTATATCTAAGACTCCTCTGCACTGCTGTCCACCTTGGCCCTACTGCCAAGCTACATCATATTTGTCTGACTTCAACGTTACCAAATTATTCCCATCCTGAAACAGTATTATGCTTTTCACCTAGCAACTCTTCAGCTCTGCAGAGAGTTTATTCCATTGAAACAATTTTCTGCTTTCAGCCCTTCTCCCTCTGCAAGCTCACCTGAAAGGTTTTTCTCTGTAAGCTTAAAGTCTTGTCTGGATTTCCTACAGATATCTGTAAACTTGAGAACAATACTTACTCCTCTTCTGTGCAGCTTGTTCACCCTTCTCTTTCACTGTCTAACCCTGTGGTACTCTAGCAAGGTTGAATCCCCATGGAGCATCACACTGCTGTACTTGAGCTTTTTTCCTTCAAAGTAGTTTTTTTGGGGGTTTGGGTGGTTTTTTTTTTTGGTTTTTTTTTTGGTGAGATCACTGGGAAAGACATCTGCGTGGGAACATTATTTACGAAGTCCATATACCTCCCATTCTTTTTGGTGGGACCGTTTTCACGGCATCTGTTACGGTTGTCTAAGGAAACATTGTGAATTAGAGCCCAGCTGCTTCCCCAGCTGAATAACCTTTTCATGTCAGCAGCCCCTTATAGGCACCCAAAGACAACGGCCCCACTCTGTGGCTGCAGCAGAGGATTACATGCCCCAAATTCAGGGTGTAAAAATAGCCTAAAGTCCTTTCTTTTTCCTCCAAGAAACGTGGGCTTGCCTACATTTTTGGCACAACATAGAGCAGCCCTCAAGCTGCTTCACTCTAAATGAGCAATGTGATTCCAGCCAGTGTGACGTGCGAACGGGACCCACCTGCAATCACAGCCCCCCTCTCACACCATAGCTCCATAAAGGTCCTGGCTCTGTCAGACCACCCGTAAGTGGGCTGGCCTGAACCAGCCAAGATGCTGTCCCAGGCTGGAGCTTGATCAGGGACACTGCTGGTGTCACACAAAAGTGTTTTCACAGCTTCTCCCAGCACTGTGCTTTGGAGATAAAAGCAGTATCAGCCTCCTGTGTACTTGTTTTCAAACCAGGTAAATGTGTTAGTATAATCATGGTAACCACCATGCAGGTGACAGTGAAGCAGGACCAGGTGAGATGAGCTATTTTTCACTTCTGCTTTCTTTGTTTTAGATCAGTGGGAGCTGATGGGCCACTTTAAGTCTAAAAATCCCAGCAGGAGGCTAATGGCATGCCTAGGATCTCCACAAGCTTTTAGGAAATAGGACTGGGCTCCTTTGCATTGCTTAAGTTCACCTTCTGTTCTTTATGGACGAGGGGTGCATTTGTTTTGGTGCCAAAAGATGTAGCTGTAAAACAATTAAGCTCTGTGAGCAGCTTCAGTTAAAAAACTGGAAGCAAAAAAAAAAAGCGTTTATCGAAGTATAATCTAACATATAATTTTTTACAAACAAACTTTGAAAGTTCTATTTGGAAAGTTGTATTTTTGATATCTATTTCTAAAGAAAAATGGGGAAAACTATTTGGTTGATTCTTTAAAAAATAAGTATTTTATTCCAGCTGTGCTGACAAATATTTCTGCCCACAGATTTTTCTGGGTAAGACATTCTACTGTTTAAAGGGGCATATAATTATCCATTTATTTCTCTGCCTTATCCTCAAGAAATGAGCATAAGTGTCTGTCAGCAATTTTGCCACACATTTACTTATGAAGCTGCACTCGTCATACTGCATATTGATTTGGTCATACAGACTAGGTCCTAGAATATGTTTACATAGTTCTTGTCATAAAATATTATTAGTATAAGATTGCGACCAAGCTATTAGTTAATGAAATGTGCCATCACTGTCCCTTCAACACACAAGTCAGTTTGTCTTTTGTCTTGGAATATTAGTTACAGCCTACAAATCATTAGCTTGGCTTTATCTTGAGCCTGGACTCAGCAGTTGCTGACAAATAAGAAATGCAAAGGACATATTTCTGTTAGAGGTGCCCTGTGTGGTTTGCTCAGGGCAAATCCTGCTCCAGCTCCCTGGATGCTGCTGTTCCAGCACAGGGAGCTGTGTGCCAGGGGCTGTCTGCAGAAGTACTCCCTGGCTGCACCCCTTTTCCCAAACAGCTTCATTGGGATGCAGAAGATGGAAGTAAACCTGGAGGCTGGCAGATGATATTAAACTAGGACAAACTGCAAGCACCTGCCAGGACAAAGGAATGATACAAAGGCACCCACTGAGAGTAGAAGCATGGCAGGGAGCGAAATGAGATGCAGCCTGAAAAGCATGTAAATTAATGTGTCTGAGGCAGAAGTAAACTGGAAAAGGACCACTGGTGGTGGGAGAAACACAGGCAGCAGTGACAGAAAAGCATCTTCTGATGAGAGCGGGTGGTGAATTAGGCACAAAGAGGTAATACTGCAGCAAAAAGGTAAGTAGGGCTGCCATCACCCACAAGGCACGTGGTGCCTTTTTCTGCTGTCCTCAGTGCTGGGGCCGCATGGGGACAGGTAACAGTCAGTGGGAAACCGAGGCTAGTGCCTGGGCAGGTAACGTCTCTGGCCCATGCGTGGCAGGCCCCTCCACCCCCTCTGCACACCTCACAGGACCTCCCCTCCTGCTGCAGCTCTGGCTGTCGCTGCTCTGCTCCCAAATCCTTTGCTGCTGGCGAAGTATTTTCTGCTCAGGGCACGCAAGTGTCCTACTGCTTCCCTTACTGTGGTGCTTTTTTGCTGTCTCTTTGCATCTGACAGATCCAGAGGATTGCTCAATAAACTCTGCTTCATCTGGGATGCCACCAAAAGGTTCTCCCAAGCTGTCATGGTGCCTCCCTGCACAGCCCAGGCTACTGGGCAGGAGCCAGAGTAGCTGCCTCGAGGCATCCCCCTGACACAGCCTACAGCTCCTCAGCCCCTGCTCACCCAGGGCCACCAACACGGCAGGGGGGTGGCTGTGACCGATGGCAGAGAGAGCCTGGCATGCGTACCTAGGGCCAAGCGGTGACCTTTACAGGTCACCAAAAAATCCTTTGCCAAGCACAGATGGCACTAATGGTGTGACCCGACAGGTGCCTCCTCATCTGGAGACACTAGGTTAGTGCTTCCCATCTGGTCACCTGCCAGCACCCCAGTTCTCATGCTACATACAGCACACTTCAGCACATGTGGAACTTCAAAAACTGTTCTTCCTGCGTCCAGAGAGGGCTTCGCAATAAGAAATACCTCTGGCCTCCCAGGGATTTTGCATGTTATAGTAACATTGTTGGAAAACCCATAGGAGATTGCCCAGTCTCCATGGTAAGAAGTCTGAAGAACCGGTAACATACATTTTTAGTAGTTACTTTAAAATAAAAGCTGATTCATTGTTTTCAGTTTCCATTCATGTCTTAAGAGGTTGGTTTTGTTCAGAAAATAACTCCTAAGTGAACATGTCATTGTATGTCTGCAGGAATAATTTCCCTTCATTACCTACTCTATATTTGAGGAACCTGCAAATACATCATTTCAGACTACACCTCTGTGTTATATTCATGAAGAAATGGCCAGATTAGCAATTTCTGCTGTCAGTATGGAACAAGTGCTAGTGGAAGAAAATGGGGTAACACTAACGTCTGATTCCCAATAGTGGGTTAAAGGCTGGATTAGGTCTGCCAGAAAATTTTGTTGGACCCAAGTGGTTCCCATTTCATGGTGGCTGTTGGAGGTGTGGAAGAAACTGCCAACCCTGCTGATGCCGGGCAAGGGGCAAGTATGTACTTTGCAGTGGGTGAGGTGAGGTGAGCTCCTGTGACCCCATCCTCACCCAGCATGGGCGTCTAGCACATGTTCTCCCTCCTGCACTGACACGTTCTTCTGCATCCTCTGCTTTTGCACAGGTTGGTAGTCCAGGATGGACATGGTCCTTGCACAGATGGTCTGGAAGGACTGTGCCCAAGATCCTGGCTTGGGCAAGTCCACACGGCACACGTTTGATGGACTCTGTGACTCCAGTAACCTCCTAAACTCCACCCAGTGCCACAGGTGTGTCTTCTACCTCCACAAGTTTCAAAAGAGCAAACCCAGTGAACTTCCCCTTTAGCAAGTATTACACACCTTTGCCCGAGCTCTGTTCTCAGTTACCGATGTGGGGCCAGCAAAGTTGTCCTGGAGACACACATCCAGTGACAAGAAAAACATCTCATCTTCTGATGTTTCTCATAACTGCACCTGCACCACAACTCTGTTGGCCCAGCTGCTGTCTTCAAGTGGTTTTCTGTGGCTGTTGACACATAGGGTCAAATGTTATTGACCAAAAAAACTCTGCCATCTCCTTTTTCTTTTTCCCAGAGAAAAAAAGTCTCTGTTTTTTCATTTAGGATGCAGAGAATTCTGGTTTCCATATCATAACATACGCAACCTACTGCTGTAGGTAGATACAAACATAATTTAATTATGCACACTTTAGCAGGCCTCAGTAGCTCCAGTTACATGTATGCATTGAAAAGGGGCCCAGCAGCTGTATGTAACATAATCAAGCACACTCCCCAGAAAAACTTTCAGCAAAAAAATTATTGGTAAACTCCATTGGATTAGAAAAAATTGTAGCTCATGTTGAAGGTAAAGAAGATTGGACTGACAGATTTATAATTGCTTGGATCTACTGAGAATTCAGAACAAGGCAAGCTGTTTGACCAAAGGCACTTTCTAGTGTCTAACTCATCAGTATTCATTAAGTGGGAATGTAGGCTGCTGAGATGAAGAACAGCAGACACAGTAACTTGAACTTTGGCAAGATCAAAAGCAATCAAGTTAGGTACTAGAGTCAGTGTGCTTCATTTGAAATGGAAGAGAAGACAGGAAAAAAAAAAAAAAAGCTTTGTGTGATTTTGCATTACAAAAAAATAATTGTAATTTTGTAATACCAGGGTAGTTACAGAGAGAAAGTGGAAAAAACAGCAAGACAGACAGACAGACTGGCTGATCAATGCCTTTGCTCATCTTGGGTCCTCCTAGCTTCTGTCATCTGGATTTATTCAAAATGGCTAACAAAAAGGCAGAGCTTTGCTGCTGTTCTCTCCCGTGCCCTAGTCTGTCTGAGTAGATGTCCTTTTAAAGTAACCCTGCTGGGTGGTCTCCTGGGATAGTCTTCTAGGATGGTTTTTGGTTTGCTTCCCCAAAGGCAGATCCCAGCAGAGGGAAAAGTAAACAAAAGCCAAGGAAGTTTTAATGAGTATAGAACTGGATATATAAATAAATAGATACACAAATAGAGTTAGAGAATAAGAAATTAAATACATAGAGAATAAAAAAATAAACACATAGAGAATAAGAAAAAGGAGTTGGAGAAGATGTGTAGAAAGAGGGGCAGAAGAGGTACAAGTTCAGTTCAAATTCTATCTTCCAGAAAAAAAAAAAAATACTGCTTTTCTGGCAAGCCACCCACCAACTACTTTTTATTTGAAACTAGAAACCCACCATGCAAAACAGATAAGTGGAAGGGTAATTAGGAAAACGGGTATGATACAGTGTTTGGGGAGCATGGTAATTGCTCTGCCCGTGTGTTCAGCTGCTCCAGGAAATGTGCCAGAGAGAACGGAGAAAAAGAGTCATCTCTGCAGACAAGAAATGATGGGCAGGTGGACTCTGCCTTCAGCAACCCCAGGATCTGTGAACTTTGAGTGGGGTTTGAGTGAGCCAGGATCTGCTCCTCATCTGCTTCAACCTACACCCCCTCCAGACAGCCCCAGGGACTGTCCCGGTGGCTTCAGGAGCCCAGGGCTGGTGGGTGCCAGCCACTGTCCCGCTCCCCAGCAGCCACCGTGCTGCAGGAGCTGCTGTGAGAGAGTGTGACTGTGATGTCTGCACACCGACCAGCTGTAAATGCCTCGGGACAGATTCATCGTCACCTAAAGCAGATATCTGACCTATTGTCTTGCCTGGAAAAAAAGTTTTTATACCCTTTTCTTTTTCTGTTTTGGTGGTGTTGTTTTCTATCAAGCTTAGTCATTAAAAAGTAACTTGGAAAAGCAGACCTTACATGCATCTGAAGATACTGACTTCTGTTAAAGTGGAATTGTCTGCCACTACAGGGACTCTGGCAAAGGGAACACAGAAACAAAGGCAGAATGACAGCAAAGCAGAGTACAGAAGTGA
The DNA here is from genome assembly GCF_023634085.1 of Falco cherrug. Classification (NCBI taxonomy): domain Eukaryota; kingdom Metazoa; phylum Chordata; class Aves; order Falconiformes; family Falconidae; genus Falco; species Falco cherrug. The sequence continues at coordinate 27,226,649 of NC_073698.1, forward strand.
GGGACAGACTTTGCCATACATCATTCCCGAGGATGTCAGGATTTAACAGTTAATTTAATCTGTTCTTTTTTTCAAAATTAAAATGATGCTAGAAGCAACCCAGCTGTTCCCTCACCCCACCCGAGAGCTGTGTTATCCCACATGGTTGTGTCTGCACAGGTAGGTGTAGGATGCCACAAGGCTCCATCTGCTCCCTGGACCTGGCCAGTGCCGGTTTAGGGGCCATCACCTGTATCAGTGTAGTGCCATCCCCAGTTTATAAGCCTATATAACCTCTAGAGCAGCCCGCAGACCTCCTCTTGTCCATCTATCTCAGAGCATCAACAGGAAAAGCTCATAACTACCTGTATCTATCCCTGAAAACACGTGCTTTCTTCACTCATAGTGACACTACGAGCATGACTCCCAATGACATTTTTTCCAGTTAAATTATTAACTTTCACTGATTTCATTATCCCTTTTAACTTATAATAGTACTCAAGGTGACTGATGCCTCATTGTGATGGGCATGCTGAAACACAGTGATGGGCTCTGCCCATCTCCACATTACCTTGGTCAAAACGATTTTAACTTAAGTCATGTTCATGTCTCCATTTAAAAACCACCGATGGCCACTGTGCCTTTCAGTCATTATTTCCATCGGAGGTCCTGTTATTACTCAGTACTGTTCACCTTATTATCTTGTACTACACCCTCACAGCTAAAGATAACTTAAAATTTCTATGCTATAAATAATGCAGCAGCTCAGGAAGCAGGCCAAGAAGCACTGGTTCCAGCAGAAAAAAATTAGATACTTGTAATGCTTCTGAAACAAATGATGTGCAGGCAATGGGCAATGATTCTACTGCAATTAACCTGCAAGCAGCCAAAGTTGCAGCAGAGTCTTATACAGATATTTCCTATCTTATTCCATCTTCTCTGTTCACTGAAAAATACAGGTTACAGTTTACTGTAATGAGCTTCATGCATTTCTGTCAAAAGTGTTTGGATTAAATAAAGCACATTATAAACTGAAACATTTATTACGACATTTTTGAAACAAGCACACTTCTCAAATATTGCTTTGAACTCTATTTAGAAGTGATTCAGCTATGTCTGATTTTTTAAAAGAAGTATCCAAAGTATGTCTGTACAGATTAAATGAAACAATTTTGTTTGACCTAAAAGTAGAATTTTTTTTTTCAAAAACAGGGTCGTATTTTTGTGAAGAAAAATTATTTCAGATTGACCCGTGATTCATTTTTCCAATTATTTAATTCATCCAGAAAAAACCTAAAAATATCAGTTATTTATAAAACCTTAATCTAATTTTCTTTCATGACTTGATCCTAATGCATGTTTGCACATAAACCTCTTGTTGACCTCCATGAAAGTTATACATCTGAAGGGAACACAGAACCAGACTCAGCAGACAAAATTAGTGTTTTTCTAATTGCTTTAATTGGTGTTTAATTTTTCCGCTGTTTAGAGCCCAAGTTACTGACTTCTAACAGGAAAAAGAAATGTACGCTGGAATGAGAATGTAATCAGATAAGAAAAATGGTTAATATTATATTAGAGCTCCAGAAACAGAGCAATTGGTAAATGTGAATGTTTTCATTAGAATTACAAATACCACCAATTTCCATTTCTGTTGCCACTTCAACTAATTTATATTCATAAAACCACATCCCTGAAAATGTGTAAAACATCTGTTTGGAGAAACTGAGTGTTAATAACTAAACCATGTGCATCATCGTGCAGAGACCTCTGGAGCTGTAAGGAGGAAGATCATCTCCATTAAAGGCAGTGATTTGTGAGTTGTCCACAGGATGGATCTAATCACATTATTCATTAATTCAGTCTACACCAGCAAAAGAAGTGACTCAAAATCATCAACACGGGCACAAAGAACTTTATTTTGGGGTTTTTTTTCAGATGAAACATGGCAATGACTTTAGTGGACTCCCTTTGTATGCAGGTACTTCAGAAAGCCCTTTCTTCCCTATTTTCTTTAGGTTTTCCTGTTTTCTTTAGTTTTTCTGAAAGTACTGCTTGCCCTATGCATGTGGCACTTTACGCTAAGCAATCTGAGACCCTCCAGTGCAGTAACTAGGTGTGCCTTCACCTCCCACCAAAACAGCAGGATAACATTAACGGTGGTAAATAATATGTGCCTCTCCCCTCTCAAGTGTACATTTACCAATGCCCCTTACTGAATATTACCAACTTTGTTTAGCATGCAGCACAGGCCTTCTGCTGATAATAGGTAACATCTGCTTTAGATCAAAAGGGTAGGGGTGCAGGCAGATGCTGCTCATCCCAGCTGTCTGTAGCAAATTTTAAGTAGAGCTGGCATATATCAAAAATCACAGCTGACAAGATGTATTTTTAGCCACATACCTCTCATCTGGATATCAATGTACAGCACTCTGGGTTTTGGATTTTTAACAGTTTACTTAATTTCTTCAATACTATAGTAATCATTATTAAATATAGATAGATTTCCCAGAGTGGCTGCTGCAAAGAAAAATACTCAACCCTGAGTTTATACAGGGCCCTTTTCCTATATACAGACGTCATGAAGGATGTGTGATTAAAGATGGGATTCTCAGATTACTGCTTAGACCAGGAAATGGGGATGGAGAATTCTTTCCATCCCTGTCCTAAGTGCTGGACAACCTGTGCTAGCATGCAGGGAAGCATGCTGCTGCTTTCTCTCACAGTTGGCACCTATGAGCTCAGATCTGGAGGCTTTTTCCCTTAGATACCAAAACCGGGTCCAACCTTTCTTTCAAAGGACAACAAGTTGCTCGTTGTGCTATGAGGGCTGGTGTCCAGCGTCATGGCAAAGCTGGCAGCCAGGAGAAGGAACTTCCAGGCAAATATAGCTCAGCACTTTTAGCCACACAGTGGAGTGCTGAGTTGCTCTACTGAATGCCCCATAGGCATTAATGTCAGCACATGGGGGCTTACATAGTACAGAAAGACTTCAAGGAGTGAATTTGCCTAATTCTAGCAAGTCCAATAAAAACAGATGTGCTATTTCAATGTTTAGGCCATATAACTTGTCCAAACCTGGACAAATTTCCATGGCAATCTCAAAATGACTATCCAAAACTCATGGCTCAGTACATGAAGGCACAAAAAAAAAAAAAATCTTAGTGAGAAGGGAACTTGAGAAAAAGTAATGTATTTTTTCCTCTTCTCATTTTTTTACCTCCTGAAACCCTGAAAAAAATTTTTCTCAACTGGACACCTAGCAAGGAACTCGTAGCCTAAAGAAATACAATCTGGCCACACAGCCGTAAGTGTGAATATGATTTTGCAATGAAAACCATTGTTACTTATGTTAACCATAACGGGATGCTATATCATATGCATCTTCATAGAAGTTTTACAACATAATCCTAATATACTACATTACAATAAAATTATTAACAGGTCATAGTTAAAATATATATAATATGCTTTATTATTACACATAAATTAACACTTCAGAAAGCAATCATTGTGGTTCATTGAGGGCATTAGATTTCTTGAGACTTTTCTTTTTTGTATTACAGCCACAGTTGTAATACAAGAGCTAAAGAAACTGTGTCAGTGATTCCTATGAAACATCTGTGTCCATAATCTGGAAGCAAAATTCTGAGTGATTTATATCTCTGGGCTAAAGTCCCATGAAAGAATCTTTAAGTAATCACTTCAAAAGCAATTTCCTTTAGTACAGGATGTCCATGAATTTTAATAGGTCATAAGTATACAGTAGCAAGGATTTTGTTTCATGGTATGGTTTTCCTTCTCTGAAATAATTGTCAAATGTTCTTGAATGCACCTCAACACACTTTATAATTCAAATGAATCCTTAGAAGCCAGGCTTTATGGGATAGGATCACCTCAGGGAGCATTATTTCTTTCTCTTAAAACAGTACTGGTGTCATTCTATAATATAATATGCATTCTGAAAACATTACTTTCTAAGTTACTTCAGATACTTTCTATTTTGTTTTCATAAACCCCTATCTGAATAGTTAGATCTCTGCACCACTGCATCCTGGTTTTCTGGAAATCCCCAAAGATTTGTGGTTTTGGATGGTTGAATTACAATATTTTAATTAACAAATCATCCTTATTATTTAGGGATTATTTTGCTCCCCTGCAAAATCCAGAAGTAAAGTCTGGATTGAAAACATTGAAGAAACTTTTTCAGTGCATGTTTTTGGGCTTGTCAAGGCTATGATTTCTCAAAGCTATGGACCAAAAGAAGCCTCCCAATCATGATTTTCAAAACATACGCATGAAACACAGCTTTGTCTGACATCCTCCAAATGTTTGTTGACAGTGCCAAATGAGTTCGTTTTACTTTCTCTCACTTTCATATACACATATACATATTTGTATGCTTATGTGTATGCCACCAGACTCCTCCATCCTCCCAGTGGTTTCTGTCATTCTTCTCTGAATTTGTCACTTGTTTCTGGGAAGATGCTCAGCATCCCACACAGTGTAGCTCCTGTCACCCCACAGACCCAGAGAGCATTTGCTGGATTCCCACTTTGCAAGGAGATGTCTCTGCATAATGCAAGCAACCCCAAATTTGCCATACAGTGTGGCAAGCTCACATTTAATCTTTTTTTGCTCCTCATCACACTAAACCTTGTTATACTGTTGCCCTGGTTTCATGCTCCTACCAGGAATCTTTGCCTCAGCTGAGCTTCCCCACATGCTGTGTCTTACCTTTTTCCAGTCCGAACTTCATTTTGGTTTGCTCTTCCCATGTTTTTCACAAATCATTGTTATTTATTTGCCTGTGGTGCTGTAAGGCCACAAAAGATATTGCCTGGGGCACCCCCCCTGTGTTACACTCAATATTTGAAGATTCTCAAATGAAATAGCATTGGAGGAATAAGTGCAATTATCAGTGGTGTAACCCATGGATATACGAGGTACAGGGAAACCATCACTCCTGTCCTCCAAAGCATCTGGGTGAGTCTGAAATCAAATAGCACCATTGGAAGCCTGGGCAGAGGAAAGCTGTGCATGGTATGGTCAGGAAACGGAACCCTGGTCCACTCCATTAACCCCAAAGCCATCCTTTCCCTTAGCACCTCTTCATCAGTTCTTCACCTCCAATGTGCTTACCTTGTCCCAGTTTAGTTTGTCCTTAGGATTTCTTTTAATACTCTGTTTACTTCTTCAACCAGATCATTAAATAAGATATTAAACAAGTCTGCATGCGCCAACTTGATACATTAATGTTGACCATTACCCTTTGTTTACATATCAGGGAGTTTTCATCCCGATCAAAGTACCTATCAAGATAATTACAAGAGTGATATTTCGTAAGTGGCTCTATCTAGCACACCGTAGAGGGATTTTTAAAGGACCGAGGACATATGTTACCATTGTCTGGGTTGGACAACCCAGGCCTGTTAGCTGAAGCTGCAGAGCAGCTTTAAATTGTCCTGGGAACAAGCAGTGGGAGAAAGAAAACAAGCTATGCACAAACAAGAAGCCAGGTGCAGAGCAAGCCCTGGGAGCCGTGAAATCAACACACTCTCATCAGCACACTCTGATAAGGCACCTGCAGCATGCCCACCAGTCAGCAACACGGACCCCACGTAGCCCAGAGACTTTTATCCAATCACCTGTGTGTAAAGTCGGGTGAGAGGTCAGTTTAAGTTATAAATATGACCTGTTTGTTTAATAAAGTGAGCACGGCATGTAGCCATATTGGTGCGATTGTCGTGACTTGGCCGACTCTCCACAGGGGACCTTCTTCGGCACACTACTAAAATGTAATTATATTGGTGTAAATTGTCCAAGCTATCAACAGAATTAGGCATGTTACATCTGTAGAAGATCTGCTGTTGTTACCTTCCCTGCTTTTCTTCCCCCAAATTTGCCTGTTTGAGGCCGAGCCAAGGCTTAGGAGCAACAGGGGAGCTTGGGCAGTGGATGCGTCGAGCCATGAGATACTGTGGAGAAGATACGGCTGGGAGAGTGACAGACTGCTACATTGGATGAGGAAAGTCTACAGTACTGTCCTCTGTGGCTCCTGCTTTCCTTTCACAGTTGTCTGGGGTTTTCCTCCCTCAGCATTTTCCCCATTGCATGATGAATGATGGGAGCTTATCCTCATCCAAATGTGACTGCCAGGATCATTCCTCTCCTCCAGAGAAAGGAGACTACATTCCATTTTCTCTTCTTTTTCACATACATCTTAGAGCATGAGCTGCCTTGCTAGGGAGCTCCCTGCTCCTTGAGGTCAACTCCACCAGCTGACAATCCCTGTAAAAGACTTCCCCTTCCAGCAGGACACATGGAGTGACAGAGTTTGCTTCATTGCTCTTCATCTACTTCTTCATGGTTCAAACTTTAAACACCTGTTGAAAATCTCTTGCAAACTGTGCCTTCTCTGCCTTGTCTCAGCAGCAGCCAGCCTTTGGCTGGGAAGCAAATCCAGCTCCAGGAGCATCACTGAAGCTACCCAGGATTGATGACTTCTCCCAGGTACCATTTCAGCTATCTCAGGCTCTGCAGGAACTGGCTGCTCCCAATTAAAACCTAAATTTGCTGCATAAATACCACAGTCCCCATATGACCTGAATTCACTGACTTTTTTTATGTTTCTATTTTCCGGTAGTCCATGTCTGGTTTAGCAATTAACAGCAATTTTATTAGATCTCCTTTACTTCCTAAATGCTCTTCTTTTTTTTCTCATGGCAGACATAACCCTTTAAGAGACAGATAAAACTCTTCTTGTGCAAGTTTAGTTCCCTCACTGATTCCTGGAAGTTTTCCTTTCTGGCAGCCTTTTTCAGGCAGGAAGTGGCCTATATGAAAATGTGTTATATTTTTCACTTGGCTTTTGATCACTTCCAACTACATTTCCACTGGCTTTCCTACTTATACCTTTTCCTTAAAAGCCTTATCCAATTCCCTCTTTTTGTTTTGTTCTGTTGTCGTAGATTTTCTTTAATCTCAGTTTTTCTGTGCGGCTCATTAGTCTAGATGAGAAGATGAGGATGGTGGGGAAGAAGTAAAACAGAAGGCATTCCCAAGATCTCAGCCTTAGGCACAAAATTAAACACTTCATAGAAGGAGAAGCACCTTCTGGTACGGATTGCTTAGCAGTGCTACAGATAATGTTACCCCTTGCCATTGAAAGCACCTAGCTTGCCAGCTAGTGGCATGCAACCTCTGAGCATGACAGTATGAGAGCATAATACAACTCAGCTTTTATTCAGAGGGAGTATTTGCTGAAATTGCTATTAAGTGGCTGAAAAGGTGTGAAAATCACTTTGCTTTCTTTGTTTGCTGCAGAATCGTGGACTCAACTGATCTCATCACTTCCAAGATGTTAGACTGACTTGCTACAGTAAATTCTGTCCTTCCAAAATTGTCAGAGAAAATAAATATCTCAAGTATTTTGTGATCTCAAAGGCATTGCCATACCACAAGATGCAATGCCCTGTGAGGTAGCTGAGTACAGCAGTATTGCGGTTTACTTTGTTTTAAGCATGAAGATTTTGACAGAAGACTACCTAAAATAGGGAGTGTCTGAGTCTCACGAAAGGAAAAGTTAACAGGGCATCAGATACTACACTTCAAGCCTGACTGCATTATTTGGGGGCAGGAGGAAAGCCCCAGTTTTATTTTAAAGGACTCAAAGCTGTATTTTCAAATATGTGGCTCATCACTTCTTAGTCTCGGTAGTCAACTGTAGTATCTTCTCTGATGACTTGCAAAGCTATTTCTTAGAAGAAACAGGTAATTTTTAGTTGAAGCAAATTCTATGAAACAGTAATAAAACAAAAATCTTGAAAGGAATTCTGGAATATTCCACAATCCTGCCTGGGTTTCAGTGTGGATCTGAGGCATGAATATATTGACATAACTGAAAAAGAAATGCGGAAGGGTCATTGAACTTGGAAAAGTATTGGGTGTACAGCATGAACCGAAAGGCTTTGCCAAAGCATTGTTTGTGCAGTCTCTGTTTGCCTGCTCATTTGTTTCAGAAAGTAACAGTTTTTCATAGTGTTGAAGGTCCGACCTGTCGCGGTCAGGCTGTGCAGCCATCACTTACCATCTGCTGAGTCACTGTGTTAGGCAATGGGAATCAATGGAGTCACAGTCAGACCGGCCACAAAACGCCGTAGACCAGGACATATTTGCAATGTGTTTCAATGGAGACATACTTGCCTCTGTTTTTTGTACACCAGCACTACTCTTGAAACTTTCAGACTTAGCTTATTGTACTTGCAGCCCCAAATGAAATTTCAATAGTGCACAGGGCAATCCTTGCCCTAAAGTATGCCCAGTCTGAACACAATGAGGGGGGGAAACCCCCAGCTATTATTCTCCTGATTAGGTCTTTCAAGTGCGGCGTTAAACGCCTTTTCCAAAGTCATATTAGAGGCATGTGGCAAATCTGGGAATTGGATGTCAGTATCTTGAATCCTTGGCCAGGGTCTCACTGGGAAGGCGCTCTCCTTCTTTGAATGCTCTGTTAGAGAGCAGGCATGCTTTGTGCCTCTCAGCCCTCTGTCTAACCCAGCAAACAAATCTACATTCGCTCACTGCAAAGCGGCTACCTCTTTTACACGAGCTGATAAAACATGACAATACTTACAGTGATAAAAGAGGCTCAAGTTGTCCTTCTGCGCTATCCAAGTGACTTCGAAGTATTTCACTTTTCACTATCTCAGGGTGGGGTTTTTTTTGTGGTTGGGTTTTGCATTTGGTTTTGAGGGTTTTTTTGTTGTTGCTAACTGCTAGCTAAACCAGAGGGGATAGACATACAGGTAAATACACACAGGGGACCTATTCATCTAAACATTAATCGCTCTTGCATATGGTCAGCTAAGTAACTCTACAGGCTTCGTCAATGGTATTGACCAGATTTTGATCAGCTAGAATGGGTGCCAAGGCATTGAAATGATTTTCACATACTTACACATACATTGCCTACAAACTGAATCCCATCTTATATATATATATACACGCATACAATCTTATGTTTTGTATATGTATATTTATACAATCATATCTTATACAAAGTAGTTATCCACTCCTGAGGCAGCTACCCCAGACTACCTAGACAATTAACGGAGGGAAACAGGGTTAACGGAATAAAAATTTCCAAGATGCAAAGCAGCTGACTTGTTTCAGTTAACTCTTTCCTGATATGGTGTTTCATAATTTAGAACTGTTTTTTGGACACTGAGGGAGTCTAGACTAGCCAGCTCAAGTGTTGCCACTGCAGAGGTTTACCCTGGGGCAGATGAGCCTCACACCTCTGCCCCCTGAAGGCCTTGCCTGCAAAACTATCACAGACCAGCTGTAATGCATTGGCCTTGCATCTCCTGTTTCTGGACATACCAAGCCCCACCAAACAGGGATAAAAGACTTGCCTTTTTGCACAATAGCTGAAAACTAGTGCAGGCAAAGTTTGAGGTTTGTTTTTTCAAAACCATTCGCTCTACAGCTTCTTCATTAATGTCTCAAATTCCATTCACTTAATACAAACTGAAACTTAGCCACTAGATAGGTGAAAATAGCAAGCCTCTTCAACAAAGCAGTGTTCTGCAATGGAAACGTTCCTCTTGTGTTACTGACCAAATAATGTAGCAAGGGGAAACAATTCAGTTCTCATAATTTAAGCCAAATAAGGACTGAAGCAGTTTATTGACTTGTTAATGACACATAACTCACCTGCAGTACATTCGGGATCAGTATCCATAATACAGATAAACCACGTCTCCTGCAGGTGAAGGAAGGTCTCTCCATAAGCCCACTTATGGTGGGTCCCCACTTGCTGCACCCCATACTGTCATGCCACCTGCTGAGCACAGGCTCCATGGGGCATCCCACACAGATGATGCTCTGTTTGATGTTGGTGGGAATTGCAATGCTGGCAGGGCAGCTTCTGGCAGTGTCAAATCAGGTTTGGCTATTGCTGGTTACCCTTCAAGGTGTCTCCCCCCACTACCAATTTTCACATTTCTTTCATACTTCTTTTCAGCCTGACTCCTCCTTCATTTCAAAGCTCTCTTTGAAGTTCCCTGGCTACTGTTTAATGCATTGATGGTCTCTTTTCCCCTTTAACACCATCAGCTGGTGGGTGACGGTCACCTTCATCTTTAACGTGGTCAGTTAACATGGGCAAATGTCCTCCAGACAGCTCTGTGTATTCAGTACACACACAGACGCTATTTACCTCACACTCTTGTGTTACCAGGTGTTGTTATTCAGGCCATTTGCCAAGGGTAGGCTGTGTGAACACCTCCACAGTTATTTTTAAAAGTGTTGTGAATATTCATCTCTTCCCCGGTTGTTTGTGGTGGGTTGTCGGTTTTTGTTATTAAATGTTGTTTATGGCTTAGTTTGGTATCTTTGTGGATGCTTGAAACTATGCGCTCACCTACACACTTGTTTCTCATTTGAGCAAAATTAGTGGCACTGCCACTGCATTCAAGGTTGCATATTGTAGCTTCTGATAAGGAAATACAAGGAAAAACAACTGTGGCCATGCCCAGCACAAACTGTTGGTAAGACATACAGTACAAAGGCCATGCTATCACCCACCAGCTTCACTGCAGCCTAGCAGACTGAGCAAAGAGTGGGAAGCTGAGGAATCCTTTGCTTCCATGCTTGCCCTTGCTGTTGATGTACCATGGTACATTAAACACAAAGCCAGTGCAGGCTGTCAAACCCTACTGTAAACCTTGTCAGCAGATTGAATGGTCATTTATAGTAGTGGAGAGATCTGCTCTGTCTTCAGGGGAAAGAGCAGCTGCACCTGGCCTCAATAAACTTGTGTGTCATACCTCCTATTAAGAACATGGGACACCAGAACTAGCCTGCATCATGGGAATCTTGTACTCTGCCACCTCTTGATCTTCTGACGCCCTAAGCCTGGTTTTGAGCTCCTTTGTACCACTACAGGAGCTAACAAAATCTCATGGATGCTTTTGCTCTATGCTGGCTGGCTTCCCACCCATGCCCGCTGCTCAGACCTCCCCCATTGGTGTCATGGCTCATGCTGGGGAAGCTGACTCCTCAAGACACCTGAAGTTCCTTTGCAAAGCTTCAGCTTGGGACAGGGCTGAGGCCAAGGAGAGCACACTGGCAGTATTATGAATATTTTGCCTAGCTATTTACAAAGTACAGCTATAGCACAGGGGATCAAATACTGGCTTGTTTTGGTAACAAGCTATTGTAAGTAGGAAGAGCAGCAGTCTAGATGAGAAACAGCCCAAGGAGGGTGGAAGAAACTGAGAGAAAACAGTCAGCTATTATCTGCAAAATGGGAATATCAAAGCTCCCAACAGTGGTGTTACCAAGACTGAAAACTTACTATCCAAGAGCACTAAAGAGCTGAACAGACTTTCCTGAAGACAGAGAAAGATGTGACTTGCCAGCAACTGCTTGCAGGAAGACCAAAAGAGATACTGAAAAAATAAGTTATATGATGCTTTGCTTGGGCGAGTCTTGGAGGAACCTAAATTTTAGAAAAAATTATTTAGAAAAAAATTAATCAAATAGCCTGGCAAGGAAGGGATAGGATAAAGACTCTGCTTGTTTTAATCTTGCTCTCTCTGCTTGTTATATTTCTGTGAATAAATAAATCACAGTAGTCTGGGAACCAGTTGTCCTGGATTGTCTTGATACCAGAAAACTGGAGGGTGGCAAATTGGTGATGCTGTGAAAATGACTCTGGGGGAGTGCTGAGGAACTCTAGGTCTGTAATCTTGATGCCTCTACCAGGCAAATTAATTGAAAGTATAATGAAGATTAGAATTAGTGGACACTAGGATAAAAACAGTCTATTTGAGAAGAATCAGCAAGGCTTTTGTGAAGAGAGAACCTGTCTTATGAACAAGAATATGGACAGAGGGGATCAAGATCATCCTGTCTACTTGGATTTCCAAAAGACTTTTGGAAAGTCCATTGCCAAAGACCATTTAGGAAACTGAGCAGCCATGGAGCAAGCAGAACAGTGTTTTTGTGGATAAAGAAATGGTAAAGAGATAGGAAACAAAGCTGAGGAGCAATTGTTCACTTTTCAGGCTGGAGGGATCTGTGTAGGATCTTTTTGCTATTTGACATAATCTGTGAATGAGCTGGAAGAGGGAGCTGGTAACAGGCTCTTGTGATATTTCTGATGAAACTAAGGTACTCAGGGCCGTAAGGATGAAGTCAACAGTGAAGACAGACATCCTACAAGCATGAGTGACTGGGCAGGGTATAATAACAGATGAAATTTGCTGGGATGCACTTAAAAAAATTATCTATCCAAACCTGACATTTGAATTGATGGGTGTTCAGCTGCTCATCTTCATTCAGGAGTAAACTCCTGGGGTTATAATAGCTAGTCCCATGAAAACAACAGTCCCATCACAGCTGTCAGCTGTTGTCAAGCAAACAAGGAAATCAGGAAAAAGCAGTGGACATCTTCATGCCACCGTATAAACCCACAGTTTACCTGTATCATGCAAACTGTGTGCAGCTCTGCTCCCCTCACCACTGAAAGGTTTTAGCAGGGCAGGAAGAAGACAGTATGACATTCAAAGGTATGCAGTGGCATTTATACGAAGCAGGTAAGACTCTCTAGGATGAAAGACAGTGCATATAATTATTTGTTCATGGAGAGAATGGATGAGGATAAATTGTTAATTCTTTTTTTGCAATGCAAGGATGAGGGAGCAGCAAATGAAGCCAGTAGGAGCCAGGCAAAAGACAAGTAGAGAAGCTGGTCCCTCACGCAAAGGGTAGGTGACAAAAAATGTGGATGCTGAAAGTTTATATGTTTAAAGTTTCTAAATAAATACAAACAATATCTGGCTCAGGAGGCCTGTGACCTGAAAATGGTAGGCACTTGAGAGAATATTAGAGGAAATTGTATCCAGCTATCTTAATTTTATATCCTTCCCTAGGTACCTGATTAGGGCTACTTCTGGAGATAAGACACTAGACTCAGTGGACCTCTGGTGTGACCCAGTTCTTACATCACTTTCATTTATGTCCTAGGGAAGATCCAAACTCCATTGGGTGGATGAAAATTACTAAGATTATGGAATAGTGGATGTTTCAACATGACAACCCAGCCAGAACTGGGGTGCTGAGAAGCATACAATTAATTGTATATAATTTAAAATAAATGTCTACAAAGAGTCAGAGCGTGTCCTTCCACTTCTGGACCCTAAAGCATAGTACAGCACAGTTCTCTTTACTGGAGACACAAAATGAAGGCAGGTTCACCGCTCTAAACTTAACCAGAATAATTAAAAGCATAATTACATTTCTGGTACCACAAGCTCTGGCAATGAAACCTGACACCAAAAAATATAAAAAGTAAGGAAGGATTGCCTTTCTGGATTTATTCTGCGGTATTAAATATACAGCTGGTGTAAAAAAGAATAATAGGCAATGATAATTAAAAAACGTATAGCAAGCAGTGTAATAATTACTTTCTGGAAATGCTATAAAAATGGCAGCATGGTGTTCCAGATGTTTTAGTGTAGGGACTTCTGTCTACAAGGAGCTTATTTTACACAGTGCTGGGATATGCTCAGCATTGCAAATTAGATAATATTTTCTATGTAGTCAGCCATATCCTCCTGCAGTGAAATCATTGCTTCTCTGCAGCAGAAATTTTCTCCAGTGTAAATTTTCAGCATTCAGGGCAGAAATCCCAGGCATATGTGCTGCAGGTGGGCCCTACACATCATAGAATTCTCCCTGGTGCCTATACTGTAATATATAGCAAAAAATTAGGCTGCAGGTACTCAGCTCCTGGGACTTCGTAGACAAGCACAAAACATTCATGACCTTAGCTGAAAGAGATGATTTTCAATATTTGCATTATATATGTTACTGAGCTTGGTGCAATATTTAGGGAGAAATAAGGATTATTTAATAAAAATGCTAGTGTATGAAAATCATACTTGCACAGTCCAATTTTACGGAACTATCACTATTAAACATTCATGTTAAGTGTAATTTTTGAAGTGTGATACAGGCGTATTTTATACTTTCTGACTCCAAGAATATTTCATTCACCATCACTCACCAGTATAGAAAAAAACTAAATAAATGACACTAACTGTCATTCCCAACAGGATGACATCCCTGCAGGATGACTTCTGCAGGGGCTGTAGTACAGGAAGAGCCTGAGGGCTGTGCCAAAGCAGAACCCTTTCTGCAACATGACTACAAAGGAGGAATGGTCTAGAAGATACCTTCACATCTCCTGTTTCTGCCCCCAAAAGAGTGTTTCAATTATTTAGTGGTCTCTGATGAATGTATAGGAAATCTACATTGACTTTACTCTTTTGGGAAACCTGGATCCATCCCAGATAACTTCAGACACCCAGCCAGAGCACTTACATTCCTAGTAATGTAGAACAGCAACTGATCAGAAGTTCATTCATCCAAAGTACAGATGGGTTTGTTTTGCAGTCCTGTCTGAAGTGTAGGAAGGAACTGAACTGAAATGTGTAATTTGCTGGATGAGTGTGAAGAGGGTTAGGGTAGTATATAAAAAGATAAACTTGCTTGCTCCTCCTGTTTTAGAAAAGAGCATTTACTGTCACTTCATGTTGTGTTGGGGTTTATCTGGGAAGAATATGAGAAATGACTTGATTTATAGTTCCCAACCGGACTTTGGAGTCAGTTAGGCATCTAGCAGATAAGCAACTCAAAACAAAAGTGCTTTGGAGCTTGCACAGGAACATGACTTTAGGTATATTGAGAACAGTGTATCGAAAACCAAGCATACTACAAAGCACGTGAGTCTCGTGCTTAATCAAGCAGCTGCTGAGTACAAACAGGATTCAAACTGGACCTTAGCTGCAGCTATGTGTGCGCTTAGGGTGCGAGCAAGAAGAGTGGGACAGATCTTCCCTGGTGAACAGAACCTGGTGAACAGAACCTGTCTCAACTCTTGCTAGCCCATGGGATCTAGCACAAAAATATTGTCCTGCCATTGCAATTTAGAAAAGTAGTCTGCAGGTAAGGCACAAGTGAGAAGAGATGCTGCTTTCTATCCTGTATATGCCTTCTGTAGCTGACAGGCATTGCAAAACTCAGTAATGCCTCTTTGTGACATGTCTGAAGACTATGCTCCGTAAAAATGTCACCTGAAGTGACAGTGTTTATTGGCTTATGGGAAATTGTTCAATATATGACTTTTTTAGAAGGAGGGAACTGATCTATAAATTATAGCAACATCACTTTTCACTAAACGTTCATATGTTCTCATATGCTTTAAGTGGAAACAGGCCTGTAAAAGTAATAATACTGAATTGTACCTATGGTTGAGTTGATGACATACTGAAAATTAAAAGGTTATGTGAATTAATAAAGAAATGAAGCAACATGATTAAGAGAGTGACCTCGCTGAAACAAGGCTCTTGCACAATAAAATGTAACACTGGATAACTATGGCTTAATTTTACAGTGCTGTTTGAAAATGAAAAGTGATGTAAAATGGCATTCTGGTGTACCATGTTTGTTATATCTTAATTACTTTCAGATCAAACCCATTCCCTTTACCAATTAGAGACGTGCTTTGCTAGCCCTGGCAATTCTGCCTGCTTTCTAATACTCAGACTAGCTTTTTTGCTCATTATATCTGCTTTGATGCCTATACAAAGTCAAGCTGTGAATTCACTCAAGATTTGTCAGCCCTAAGATCTTCCAACTGCGCTTTTCTAAAATTTGTGCATAACTCCATGACTCCAGGTTTGGTGATCACCATGTTGAGAATACCCTTAAGGGATTCAACACGTTCAATTTTAATGTTATTACGAATACAAGGTGCTTGCAGAACAGAAACACAGTCTGTCACAAAATAGGCAGATCTGACTGTATGCACACAGGGAAGTTGTATGTTGAGTAAGAAGATGTCATTTTTACATATCTGCTTTCCAGGGCATGACTACTCTATAATTATTTTTGACAATACATCAAATTAATGTACTCTGATATATCCTGTAAAATTAATGAAGCCATAGTAATGGCAGGTAGACCAGCAGCGCTTTGCTGTGAAATCCTCAGTGAGTGGTTAATTATAGAATTAGGGGCTTTTTAGCAAGAACATGTCTATTTCTCTGCTAATGCAAGTAGATTCTCAAGAGCTTTGGAAAAACATTATTTCTGGGTTAATGAATTATAAAGAATATCATAATTACTAAGATACCTCTGTAATAAAAAATGGCAGGTCTTTTATAGAAAAGCAACAAATTATTCTGTTCAAAGAATCACTATGTGTACACCTGCTAAACTGATTTGTTTGCTGTGACCTGCTTCTTTAAGTGCCAGCTGTTCTGTGTGACAGTAGTTACAAAGGATGCACAGTCATTTTAGCTCCTCCATGGAGCCTTAAGAGTATTTATTCTAGCTTGTTTTTTAACCCAAGAATGACTTTTTTTCTGAGAAAGCATGTTTTCCCCACTTTAGTCATTGTAAGCGCGAGAATAAACCAAATTAAGTATTATTTTTTTTGTTGGATGCTTTCAATACAGGAAACAATGTTGATTTCATCTTCCTGAGTCAATCAATTCCTTTCTAAATGGAGAAGCATCTGATTTTGCCTTCTAAGTCCCTGAGGGTTTTGTTAAGGGGTAATCATTTCTGAAACTACACAGGCAGTGAAGGTAAATCCTAGATTGGTTCATGGAAAACCAAAATCGAGATCTATCTGGAGCACTGGATGGTTGAAACACTAAGCAGATGGCTTGGCGGCTTGGCAGACTGTAGGTTCGTACTCCATCAGTCTACCTTCTGTTTTTAAACCTTACGCTAATTCATACCAAAAGTCTTCAAATAATCAGAAAATGTTGACATATCAATCTATTCTAGCAGCAGAATCACTTTGAGTTTGATATTAGCACTAACAGAAGTCAAGTCACTCTAGTACCTTCAGGGTTGGCCAGGGAGCCAGAAATTCACTGTTTCTCTTGCAGAGTGGTGTTGTCTACATCTCTGTATAATTCTGCAACTTCATGCAATTAGGCCCAGTCAGTTCTACATACATGCTTAACTTTAAACTTGCCTGTTGATTTCCCTGGGATTGAATGTGCTTTCAGGTATGCCCTGACACCGCTATTGCATTGACTTCACCTGGAAATCTTACAGTGTACACTGGTAAGCTTGTGCAGAGCCCTCTGCAAGAGAATGCAGGAGATTGCTGGCCATATTGCTCACTGCTAAGTGAAGAAAAATCCTAGCCTTAAAGTTGATAATCTGTCGTAGGCAAATCAGAGTAAGTGGAAACAGAATCTTATTCTAGAGATGTTTAATCCAAATAACGCTTCCCAACACCTTGGCACTCAAAGATGTATTCTTAAAAGTGAAGCCATTATCAGCAGAATTATAAGAAACAGCTGGTGAGACATGAAAAAATACTTAATCATATTCACACAATGTAAGAATAAATTCATAAGTTCCCTATAGTCTTATCATTTAACATATCTTCCAACTGAGCAGATAAGAAAACTTTGGCAAGACTACAATACCTGCATCCTCTTATTTCTTACCTACTGGCAACACAAATGAGCCACAGAAATCTAGTGATAAAAAAAATTACAGATTTGTTTCCACATTTCTTTTTTACTTTTATAATGTCAAGTGAAAAAAATTAGGGTTCTTCTACCTTGTAGACATATAGAACATTTTAATCACCACTATAACAACTCTCATCAACTGTGTTTCTAACAGAGATGAGAAACCTGGCACTGAAGTGAAGTTAGTTACGGGCTAGTGAGGAAGAAACGGGTCCATCGCTGATGGAGGTTGTCAACACTTCCCTTGGGTGGGAAGTCGCCAGCTTCTGTTATGGAAATTACAGTACCACAGCTACTCAAAATGCAACTCCAGACACATTCACACTGACTCTGAACTCTGGTTTTTAACTTTCTGTTTCTGATGGAGAGGTAGGTCACTGTGAGAAAAACTTCAGGTTCGCTGGTTGCCTCAGATATCCTCTGAGCTTGTCAGTGTGGGCATGACACAAGATCCAGACACACAGCTAATGGAAACCAGGAGAGATCTTTGAAGCTGAGGCCTCAGATATTCATGATGATTTTTTAAAACCAATTTTGCATCTTCAGGGCATAAAACACAGCCTATTTTTGCTCAGATATCTAAGGAGAAAGGAGCACACTAAACAGTGTCAGGGTCTCTTTAATAGGATACCAAGTGTAGCACCAAGGGGTTCTAAATAGATTTGCAACCAGAAAAACCTTGTGAATCTGTGTCAGTCCCTTTGAGGGGGACATGGTGATGTGGAATTTAACAAAATGCCAGTTCAATATACTACACGATGTCTTAAAGGTTCAGGCCACTTTAAGATTGCCATTTGTCAGGCAGGCATGTGAAATCCCACTCCTTTCAGTTTTCATTGCTTTGTAATGCCTCTTCATCCAAAAAAAAAAATAAATATTAGACAAGACAGAAAAGCCACCATGTATACCTTTAAATTCTTTAGCCCAAATTGTCTCCAGTCATGGATTTCATGCTGATTTACCACAGGTAAGAACAAAACAAGATCCTGGCAAAGAATATGCTGTCCTTCAGTGATGGAATGGGTAATAGAAGGCTGATAATCCCTGTGCTGTTAAACCAGTTTCAGAAAAAAGCTGAATAATAAAAGCTTCAGCACACAGTGGTCACAAATACTTGTGAGAACCTCACATTTTTATTTAAAAAGACCATTCAAAACAGGCACTGTAATATTTACATCATTCCAATTACAGAGCAGGATACCAAAATTCTTGATTTTCATCCAAATATTCCTAGGATATCATTAACCAAAATTAAGTCCAAAATCACTCTATCTTCTTATATCAGAATAAATTAGCATTGAAAAGTATTAATCAATTACAAAGGAGGCTGCATGGACAAAGTGATCAAAGCAACAAAATAACTGTCATGGGAATTCATTTCCTGAAAGCAACTCTGCTTGCTTGGACTTTTAATGTCCCTTTCAGATGTTTTATGAGTTAAATCCTGATACCCTTACTCAGTAGTTCCACAGTCAAAAAGACATTAGTGGTTTTGCCTCAGAGGAACGTCAGATGTGGTTACTGACTGAAGAACTCCACAAGCCAAACGCTGTTCTCCCTAAGATCCTCCCCCACAGCTGGAGGCTCACTCTCCCAGTTTTGCTAGTGGACTGGACAAGGCAACTGAACAAAGACGTACCTTTTTGAATTTGTTTTGAGCTTGATCTAGTTCCTTATGATATTCATGGCATAACCTCACAAACAGCCCTGCCAGCACAATTGTAAGGGAGCTGCCTGGCAGTGCTCAGGCTGAGGATGGGGAAGGTGGCAGTGCCTTCAGGCATCATCAAACCACAGCCTCAGACACTAGAGAGGTCTTTAATTAATGCATAGCTTGTAGTACTGCTTCTATAAGTTATGATGATCTATGCAAACCAATTGGTGAATTGATTGCCAGGTCATGTAAAAATAAGCTGGCTGTATTACTGGCTCAAAAGTACAAGCTAGTTAGAAACTGCTGCAAGTAGTCTACAGTTCATCAACCTCACTGAAAAGTTACCAGTGCTCCTCAGACAAAGACAGGTTCTTCTGTCCAAGGAATACTTTTGATGTTGAGTACAGGATCTTTAACTTAGTATTGCATATAGCAGAGCATCAAGTCTGTTTAATTCTGGCAGATAGAATTTGCCGTGGCACTTGGAAAATAGCTTTTCCATTAAGATGACATTGATTTCAGCTTCAAAATGTGGATGTGAAATTAAATACTATGGCCAAGTCCATCTAACATTTTGATGCTGAGGGGGAGAGCTTTGGCTTCTCCCTCTTTCCTATGCAGTATCCATATGAGGGTCCTGCATCACCACCTTCACCTCGCTTCCAGTACAGCTGCCTGTGCTCATGGCCAGTTTTGATACCAGAAAGCTGTCCGGCCTTGAAGAGCTAAGTGAGAAAGATCTGCAAAATGCCTCTTTGGAGTCAACAGCCCTTTGCTTGGGTGAGGCTTTTAAGGTGATCCTCTTGGCCTTAGTCCTTGCTGGAGCTCCACTGTAGCCATGCCTATGCGTGGCGATGCATCTCACTGACATGGCCACAGTCCATTGGACTTCACTTCCTGGCTTCACCTCAGGCCCTGGCTCATCACTGTGGACTTGTCCAGTAATCTGGGCTCTTGGCTGAACACAGCTACCATCACAGGGTCTATTTGGTTTGCCTCCCTCAGGTACTGTGGGACAGGGCTATGGGGTCTCTGCACTACCTGCCCTGTTGCTACCCTGTCTCCTGGCTCCTCTTTCCTTGCAGCACAGCCCCACTCCCGCTGCTCCCTGACCATCCTGCTGATCTGAAGGGACTCTCTGTTCTGGCAGTAAGCAATTCACCATTTTTTCAGGCCAGTTCTCCACTGAGCATTTTTATTACAGAGTATTATCACCATAACATATCAAATAACATTGACAACACAACCCATGGAGGTAATGGCCACATACACCCATGACCTGGCTCTCCTCTGATGTTCCAAGATGTAGGATGGCATCCCTGGCGGCATTAGGTGGGCAGCTGGTGTCATAGCTAATGTCAAGGACCCTTTTAGGAACGGTCCTGCAGTCAATACAACAGCGCAGCAAAACCGGCAGGCTATTTGAAAAGAGGGGTCAGATAAGGTGAGCCAAGTCTGCTAATACCCAGAAACACCTGAAAGATAGTACAGCTGTGCAGAGTGCACCACCTCTGTTTTTCACCCTGCTAACTGCACGAGTTCACAGTGAGCCAGCGATTAATTATATCATTTGTCACCTTGATAACATCTTAAACTCTGTTTTTAATAACTGGGTTATAAACCAGTAAAAAAATAGGAGGCCTTAATGATGTGTTTCTACATTCAAGATATCTTCATCTTTATGCCAATTAAAATTTGTATTAATTTTGCTTAATGAAGAAGCCACATTCCCCTAGAAAACTAACCATTTCTGAAGGACCTAATGTCAAGACATGAGCATAGTGAAAGAGCAAAAACTTTCCCTCTCTCTTCAGTTACAAGGGGGAAAAAAAATTGCCATTTTCTCTGCCGTCGTTGGTCATACTGCTTTCTCAGCTTTGAAAGTAAAAAGAGTAACTTAAAAAAGCATGGTTTTCTGAGGACAGACTTTTTAGTAGTGCCTGTAGCAATAGGATAAGGGATAACAGTCTTCAAACTAAGAGAATAGATTTAGATTACCTATTAGGAAGAAATTCTTCACTATGAGGGTGGTGAGGCACTGGCACAGGCTGCCCAGAGAAGCTGTGGATGCCCCATCCCTGGCAGTGCTCAAGGCCAGGCTGGATGGGGCTTTGAGCAACCTGGTCTAGTGGAGGGTGTCCCTGCCCACAGCAGGGGGGCTGGAGCTAGATGATCTTTAAGGTCCTTTGCAACTTAAACCATTCTATGATTCTATGAACTATGGTCTCTCCACAGCAGAGAGGCTCAAAAAAGCAGCAGTTGCTTATAATATCTTTCTCCCTTCGTCAGCTAGAGTGCTAACTGGAGACTGCCCAGGAAGCAGTGATGCTGAGAGCAGCATAAAAACTAGTATGAAAAAGGAATAGCTAGATGCCTAGTGAAGTGGTAATGCCAAAAGTCAGGAGAGGGTTTAGAGGCAAAATAAACAGCATTGGACAATACAAAAAAATGTTAGTCCCTCTAAGTTGTGGGCTTGATCTTGACTGCCTTACCTCGTACACTAGGTATCTACTTCAGAGCATTCAGGGTTGCCTTTACTACCCGTGATGAAACATAGGCACTGTGAGGGCACGCATGACGGTCAAATGTTTCTAGCTACCTATTTTACAATTAATACACTTATTCACTTCGCTGACAGAAAGGGATGCCCAAAGTGGCAGCTATAAACATCCCAACCATTATCTCTTGCATTTTCACAGATACCTTTCAAACATCTGTCTGAACACAGGATACTGCTTACCGCAAAAAAAGCTAAGAAAAAAAACCAAAAAACAAACAACAACCAAAAAAGAGAATAAGGTTCACTGAGAGGACTAGAAAGGAATTGTGAAGAAGTTGTCCCCTCCTGCATGAGAACTTTTACATCACATTCAGAATGTTTATTTCACAAAAGCTTAGTGCCTTTTCAGAGGGAGATGAAACCCAGTCGGAAAGTGTCTCAGCCCTATATAGATAATTATTGTGAATGAAACCAATTTGTCATGTTGAAATGCAGTTTTGTGGTTCATTACAGAGATTACAGACAGAAAAAGTGCATCCAGTTCAGGTCTTAAATTAATCTTCTCATGGATTTACAAATGTTAAATGGCCTGAGGTATCCATACTGTGCCTAGAATGAAAATAAGGTTAGATTCTTTCAGAGTACACATTCAGTTCAGGAGGTGTAAGTTCATTATTTTAGTCCTGAACATCCAAAATCTGTGCCACAGAAAGCTTCATTCCTCATTGAATGCTGACCAAATGTGGCAGATATCCCTTCTTGGGCAAACAGATGAATAAACACTTGAATGTGACAATCAGTAGCTGGCATTTTTTACCAATTCTAAATGAGTTGGTTTGGTTTCAAAGTGACAGTCATCAGAGGAGAAAAATACATCAAGTCTCTACAAAACATCATAGCATGCTCTCTCATCATGGAGCTATCAGTTTGAGGGGGGAAAAAAACCCACAAAAACCACCTACTTCAAAGCTAGGCTGACCTACACTAATTGTGGTCACGGCAGTAATTGTGGTTTATACCCAAAAAGAGTACAGGCTGTATAGACAAAAATGGTAAATAGGACTGTTATTGCCTCCTGCCTTTGTTCCTCAATTGAGGAAATGAAGGATTAGTCCTAGATCCTCAAAGATGATTAATCATTAATTCAGTGGAAGTGTGGGACTCATTATGTCTGAGCATCGGAGCCAAAGTGATTTGCTAAAGGTCACCAGGAAGCCTGTGACCATTGCAGAAAAGCAACTTGAATCTGGTAAATACAAATCTAAAACTACAACAAAACACTGTTTCTGACTTCCACTTACAGCATTTAGGAATCCTGAGGAGACCACTGCTAACCTCTCTGATACTTCAAATGCAGCAACTCTGACAATTTACTAACAGGTGACAGAAACTGTGACTTTGCAAAGTACTAGTCACCCTGCAGCAGCTGTTCTTTAAATTGCGGTTAAGTGTCAAGTGGTTTGTGCCTTGGTGAGTACAGGCTAAGCTACTTCACGTTTGCTGTGGGGTTAAAACATTCTCACAGGCTTTCCCAGCAGAATAGCTACTGTGGTGTAAACTTGCCTTGTAGTAACCTGTTCACACAGTCAGTCATTCTGCTAACTTCCAAGGATTAGTTGAAGACATGGTGAATAGCGTCCACCTCTTTTTATTTTATCCCATTTTTTTGTGATAAAGTATATTAAAATATTTGGGTGTGGGTGTGTGCTTGTCTAGTTTTCAGTATGAAATAGTTTAGTGCAATTCTCCAACAACAGTTATATCATTGCTAAGCTGACTGGAAATCCAGGAGGAACACAGCTGAGCTCTGTTATAAGCCATCAGTAACAATCACCGCTAGGAGTTACTGTGTACTCCTAAAGAACAAAATCCATTTTAAATCAGAATGAGAGATGTGGGTCATTCAAGGAAGCTTGGAAGGTGACTGGGTAGTTTCATCAGTTAGATGGATTTTATAAAACATCAATTTTTCAAAGCTTTACTTACTAATACAATATAAGACCAGGCCCTCAGGGATTCTGCATCTCATCAGGGGTAAAACTTGGCAGCAAAGAGAAAGCTGGGCTATAAATCGTTCCTGATGGCTTGATTCCTTGAAAGCCTGCAGCAGTGTAATCACTGAACTTTTCAGAGTACTTGATCCCACAGCTGGCATACCCTAAAAGAGAATTCCAATAAAATGCCCCTGACATGCATTTTCAAGCAGCATACAAAACTGCTGCACATGCAGAACCCTTGGCATGAATCAAAGCCTTGAAGGTTGCATTCGGCTGATGAGGGGCTTTCTGAAGTTGAAGAACATTTGCTCTCTCCCCACTGGTGTCTGACATCATCATCATGACCTGTGTCTGATGCAAGTCAGCTATGTGCCACTGCACAAGTGTGCGAGCTGCCAGGGAACGTGCCAGCAGATCTGTTACAGAAGCAATCCTGACAGTTCCATCCATTGAACAGTGCGGGGTGACCATATGACAGCACATGGTGGCATAGCAATGGCAGACTAGTAAAGTGTCGAGCTCAAACTGTCTGCATCCTTACATTTGTTGTAGAACAGTGAGCCCAATAACTATAGTCTTCCTCCGAAATGGACTCCTGTTGTTACGTTGCTGCTGTTTGATCCTTGCTGTGATCTTGACCATCTCCCTGAGAAATCATTGCTGCCTCTGAATAAGGAAATGTGGTCTGACGTAAGCAGCTAAATAAACAAGCATTATGGTGCAGCAAAAATATTGCAAATTTCCACCAACTTCTTTTTTGAGATACTTCCTTCCTAATTGGGAAGAACTATCTATATGTACAAGAGCAAA
This sequence comes from Falco cherrug, assembly GCF_023634085.1. NCBI lineage: Eukaryota > Metazoa > Chordata > Aves > Falconiformes > Falconidae > Falco > Falco cherrug. The sequence goes on from NC_073698.1 coordinate 27,251,162, forward strand.
CCAAAGACCCCTTATAAATCCATTATTTTCTCTCTTGAAATAGCCAACACACACAGCAAGACAAGAAAGAGGTCTAGGACTGAGACAATTCTCTCTCCTCACAGACCACCAAAGACCCTTCCAATTCTCCATTGCTAGCCATCTGGACCATATGGCTCAGAATGATCACTTGTATGAGTATCTTGGAACACGTGTTAGCTTGCTTTTGAATCTAAAGGAGAATGCACTTGCAACTTACATCAAAGGGTCATCCCAAAGCCCCAACTCTAATGGCAACCTCATCTGGAAGTCCTTACAGATTGCTATCATTTCCTCAGGACCCTGCACTTGAGTGTGTTGGTTTGGGTTTTGGTTTTTGTTGGGCTTTTTTCTCAATGTGACCTCCTCTGGGCACTTAGATGCCTAGGTTTTTTACTCAAATCCCCAGACAGTGAAAACTACCATAACAGAATTTGGCACTGACTGACATGGATCACTTTACACAAGATGTGGGAGAGACAAAGTATGCTGTGGGGTGTGGATTGCTGGGGGTTGTGGCTCCTGTTCATAGGGTAACTTCTGGTTTATTCAAGGATTCTGTAAGATGTGTGACCACTTCAGAGGAGTGAGCCCAGGTCTCCTCCTCATAAAATTCTCATCTATGAGACTTAGGGCCTCTTTGAGGACTCATCTCTTGACCCCACTGTGCTTGCCTTCCTGGCTGCTTAGAGACTTCACTTGGAGGGAGGTGCTGTGGGTTCCCTGCCCCTCCCACATGTGCAGCCTAGAGGTCAACACACTGTTGGAAGGAAGGGTGGATGGCTTGCATCCTCTGAGACTAATGAGGATGCTGAATCCAATTTGCACATCTTTCTGGACAGTTTAGACTCTGAGATGTGAATTCTTCTCTGTGAAGTACTTGTGTCTGGATGTAGCACTCAAGCTGATGGAGGCAAAATGTGGGTTCCTATCTCTAAAGGTAGTGAAGGACTGGAGTTCAACCACCTCTTTCCCCATGGACTAAATCCTGGGCTTTCTGGATTGCTCTTTGGAGATGCCCCAGGACATGCCTATGTTATTGTGCAGAAAATAGAGTGAAGTGCTGGATTCTTTCCTACTTTTGGGTTCTACTGCCTCACTCTAAAGATGGTTCTAGCATTGCCCTATGTGCTCCGTGTCTTAACTCTTCACACTGCCTGCCTCGACTCCTAACTTACATGTTCTGGTTCATTTGCTGAGGCTAGAGGGCTACTTAGTTGTTGTAATACCTACGTGGGAGGCACAGCAGCAGGTATTGTGGATCTTTTTAAAATTAACTAACAGAAGGCTCATTGGCTTTGGTCATGGCACTAATCAGTCCAAACTCCCTGTAGCAGCTAGACTTCTAAGTTCTACAGATGCCAATACAGATATTTAACTGCTACTGGGACCTGTATCACAGGCCCTTGACATTCCCTGTTGCCCAGATTTTAAACCCATTACTAATCCTATGATCCCATGCCAAGATTCTTAATTTCTTACCCCCGTCACCTCTCCTGTTGCTGGTGATAGCTGCATCTGCAAGAGAATTATGAGTCAGTTATGAGTCATGACAAGCCAAATGTTGTGCACAACTAACTGCCTATTTACAGTTTTAAAGAGACACTGATCCTGTTAGGGTTGCAGTGACTTATGAATAATTATGACTCCTGGGATAGATTTCATGTTTCCTGGACTGACACAGTCAGACAGCACTGTTTTCACATCATAGGCCATTCACAAGTATGTACATTCTTGTGCAGGAAGATCTGGTGCTGGAAGCCGAACAGGAATCTGCAGTTTATAGTATGCACTTGTAATTCCAATACCAGTACTTGAACACAGAATGGTTTTCCTAGAGTTTTCATATATTCTGCTCTTCTTTACAAATGGCTCTTACAGACTCGAGGCTCGCCTATGCTTTAGGCAACATTTACCATATCTGATAATAGTAGGTCAATGACATAGAACAGTGCTTATACAGAAATGCTCTTTTGTACACCAATGTTATTTGCCATGTGGTTTGCTTTAAGTTGTGCAAGTGAGACAGCAACTGACCATAATGTAAAATCTTTTGCCTACTGTGGTCACAGTCAGGGACCAGACTTCACAGAAAACCATCAGGTCTTAAGGTACCCCATGTGACATTTGACATTTTTGTTCCACCCCCTCTGAGTACTGGTTATGCCTTGGGTGTGCAGCTGTTTATAGATCTACCTGTGAGAATTAGAACTTCTTCAAATTGTTTTAATAGAGGAAAATCTTCTCATACTATAGTTGACAAACGCAATCGACATCAAGCCCAAAAGACAATGCAGGGCAGATTTTCCTCTTCTAAAATCTTTTATATTAGATATGGCATGAAACACTAGGGACTCCACTCGGTAGTTACTTGCTCATCTTCTATTCCAAGGCATTTCACAGTGCCCTGGTTTCATCTGGGTTAGAATCAGTTTTCTTTTTAGTAGCTGGTTACAGTGCTGTGGTTCGGATTTGGGGTGAGAACAATGTTGATAGCACACTGATGGTTTTTGTTGTTGCCAGGTAATGTTTATTTCAAGGACTTTTCAGTTTCTTGGGTTCTGCCAGTGAGAAGTCTGGAGGGGCGCAAGAAATTGGGAGAGGTCACAATCAGGACAGCTGACTTGAACTGACCAAAGGGATATTCCATACCATAGAACATCATGCTGTGTATATATAAGCTGGGGGAAGAAGAAGGAGGGGCGGAGTGACATTCAGCATTTTGTCAGCGTCAGTGACATATGGCGTTTGTCTTCCCAAGTAACCATTATGTGTGATGGAGCCCGGCTTTCCTGGGGATGGCTGAGCACCTGCCTGCCCATGGGAAGTGGTGAATGAATCCCTTGTTTTGCTTTGCTTGCATGCACGGCTTTTGCTTTACCTATTAAACTGTCTTTATCTCAGCCCACGAGTTTTCTCACTTTTACTCTTCCAATCCTCTCCCCATCCCACTGCTGGGGGGAGTGAGTGAGCGGCTGCGTGGGGCTTGGTTGCTGGCAGGGGTTAAATAATGACACACAGACTGAAAGAGAGAGATCAAATGTGTTCCTGATGGAGAGAGCAGAAATCTGTGAAAAGGGATGGCCAAGTATTAAAATGCTATTGACAATGTATCCAGCATCTGCTACAGACACGATGCCATGCATTCCTTGTTGCATGTAGAAATAAGCATGGCCTACTGCTTCAGTATTTTATTGGTGTGTTGGATTCTTGAAGATATTTGCCTCAGAAATCTGCGGTAAACAGTTCCATGGGGTCTTTTATATGATTGACTGAACTATGAGGAAAGGTGGTTATGTACTGCTATTTCCATTTTTCTCTTGTTCTTCCACTGAATCTTTTAGAATCAATAGTTCAGGGGGAAGGCCAGGTCCAAGACTTTCGTGGAGTTATGCCAACAAAAAATTTGGCCTCAGGTTTCCTTTTGCATATGATGAATTGACAGCCTTGTACCTGTAGCCAAAGGGAGCAGATGGAAGAAATTATAGTGACAATTTTGATCTAGTTGTATACTTCAACAAAACACAAAATATTGCAAGGAAGTCTTTTCCTCCTATAATTTTATCTATCAAATGAGGTATGAGGAAGCCAGAAGTGACTATTTCAGTTTACATTCAGCTCTGGAAGCCACCACAGCACCCAGCAACACTTTCATAATGGCCAGTGCATTAACTGTTTTGTTGTTCTTCCTCTCCAGCTTCTGAGAAAAAGACACAGCTTCTGACATTCTGTGATATTTTTATTATGACAGCAAACCCCACCGATTAGTGTGATTGTGGCTAATGTAGAGCCCCTGGGGTTTAATCAGTTCTCCTGCTGTGGACCTGAAGGTGTGAACTCAAGCCTAGTTTGCAGATGTAGGTCTGGAGCATGTCCCTGGTTGATGCAGCTATAAATGGATACAGACGCGTGGCCAGTCAGGCTGTGAGCTGCCGCCTACAAGAACTACAATGCCCTTTCCCAATCAATACAAACTGTGTTTTTCAAGATACTCATCTCATATTCACTAGGATATTAGCTACTAGGCTCAATGAATTCTACAACTGCTACTATGAGTTAGCTTAAGAAGAAACTGTGGCATCTTTTCCTCGTGCTTTTGAGAATATGGAATTGGCTGGACAGGGTCAGAAGAATGATCTATCTAGCCCAGGATTCAGCCTTCAAAAGGAGTTACTGTGTGGTTTGTCAGAGGTAGCACTAGATACGTGGTACATTTGGCTGCAGACACCTTAGTGTAGCTATGCTCCTCTTTGCAATGACCTTCCATTTCCCAGGAGCATGGATCATCAGTAACTGCCAGTCTCCAACATCAGATGCTAGGGACTGGTCCTCCTGGAAATCACAGAATCAGAATACAAGAGCAGTGACAGATAAGACCCTATGAAATTCCCACTTTTTTATTCCATTTTCTCCCACCCACTGACAAAAGAACCATCTAGCAGAGTGGAGCAAGGCTTTGGCCAGTCCTGTGCCCACGGTAGCAGCTAGACTTCAAAGGTAGCAGGAATGGGTGGTAATACTCTTCTAGTTAAGGGACTTTTGGAGAAACGCTCCCGAGAGCAGTTTCTGGTACTCAAATCAGTTAGAATGGTTTCTCTTGAGGAGAAAAAAAAAATTAAACAAGGAAGAAAAGAACAACAATCCCCAGGAAAACAAGAAAATCCCCAGGTTTGCATGCTTGATAAAGGCAATAAGAACAGTACACTCACAGCAGTGCTTCCTCCAAATGCTCTTATTACAGCCAACAAATAATCATTTAAGGACTTCCTGAGTCAGAGATATTGTCTATATATAACTGTATTATGCAACTGTTTAATACAATTGTGGTGTACACAATGTATATTTAAAATATAAGTTGTATACTATCATATACAGTACTATTGCACATAACACAATACATCCGCATTTTACTTTGCTTGAAGTTTTTTTCATTAATTTGCCCAGTCACTTTTTGAATTATGCAAACTTGTAGCATCCATAACTTTCTGCAGTGAAAATTTCCACAACTTGTCTGAATACTGTATGAAAATTCACCTTTGTTTGCCTTTACCTAGTCATCTGCTAGTTTCATTTAAAGTTCTCTTGCTTTTGTACTGAATGAGACAGCTTATAACAATTTATAATTGTCTTTTTTAGCCACTTATTTTCATAGACCTTTCTATCCTCTCAGTTATCTTTGCTACTCTACTCACTTGTCTATTATTTAGCAGTTCCATACCTTTGATCGTCCTTATCATTCATGTCTGTATTTCTTCCAGCTTTGTTATCACCCTTGAGATAGAAGCACCAGAACTGTACTGAGCACTTCCAAGAGGCATACTGTGTATATTATTTTCTGTTTGGTTCGCTATTGCTTTCCTAATAATTTTTAATATACTAGTTGCTTTTTGCTTAAAAACAGAACAATTAATAATATATTAGAGAAATAGCAAGGAAATTACCTAGATTATCTTTTAGCACCAATGAGGTATAAACTGATCTTGGCATACCAAGTGCAAGAGCAGCAAAGATACTAAAAGTCCAAAGAAGTCACACACATGCTTATAACTCAATAGAAGAAAGACCACTGCCTTCAAATGAACCCTAAGGAACTGTCTTAAATGAGAGCTTCTATCAAAAATAATGCTTTGATTAACCTTGTGCTTTTCCTGCCAGCATTTATTGCTCTATGGAAGGGTGATGACATTTCCAAGGGGCCAACATTTGAGCAGAATTTCATAATTTACTGGGCAGAAGGAGATCTAGATTAAGACTTCATGGTTCTTAGATAAGGACAGCCTCCTAAGGATCTTTAATCACCTGGCATGGAAACTGGGACATCTGAGAGGACTGCTTCCTGACACTGTTAGGTACCAGCCCAGGAGAAGGCTTCTCCAGCAATTCCAGAATTTTCACTGGGGGGGAACTACTTCCACATTTTATAATTACAAAGATCAAGACTGATTTAATTTCTATTCAGCAAAAGGCCTTTTATTACTAAAATAATTATCTTAGCTCAGTGTTTTTCCATACAGATTTGGTTGGAGTCACCACAAACACATGGCACCATTTGGAGGAGATGCTCTGTGAGGAAGCTTCTTCTCAGTGTTTCCATGGCTTTGACAAGTAAATGAGTTATGACAGGCAGAATTTTAATCAGGGAAACAAGATAATGAATATGTAAAGAAAAGAAAAGACAGATTAGCATCCACTGAATGAGAGCAAAACCAGAACTACCATGGTCATGTTATCACAACTTTGGAGAGAAATGCTGAGATGTTTTATGGCATACATAAGAAAACTGGGAAAAGAGAAGTTCTGAGAATTTTGAGAATGATCAATAAAGGAAAAGGAAGCCAAAGGGAAGAGGACTAATTTAGAACTAGATATGGGTTATCCGTAACATTTCCAGTACCAGGTTCAACTTGATTTAATAAAGCTATTCAGAGATGCTGATGCTGAAAGGAACATTTTCAGTTCTTGCACCTCATCTACAGAACAGATCTATCGTGAAGAAAATGGAAAAAATTAAAAGTCTTAACAGTATATTCACTTATTTACGTGTCATTCTACATTTTGACTCACTAAACTAACCTATCACAGCTCCAGCAGGATCCCACCAGCACTCACAGTTTCAGGCATCCTTTTCTGAGGAAATTGAGAACATTTCCATATAAATACGGAGAATCCCATGGAATTGTTTGAAGACAAATCTGACTCCTAACCTTCAAATCAAGAAGAGAAGTTCATTTTAGATCAAGGCTAGAGTTTGCTATTTCAGTAACAGCACTCTAGACTTTTTAAAGAATGAGGCAGAGAAGAAAGAAGACTAATCCTACTGAATGAAATCAGCATTGGTGGATTTTCTGGTCATATAGGGTTCTTCCTTCCTTACTGAAGTGTAGCTTGTATCCTGACCCCAAAATCTCTGAGAAAAGCATACACAACTCAGCAGGAGCAAGACAGCAATGGTCCCTCATTTTTATTCTAATGTTTCCATTTTTCTAATTGAGTCTTTTGTTATTGTGTTTTGAGAGGGGTGAGAAAAGTGGATTTATTAGACCTTTTTTTTGCCTTCAGACATTTAATAAACAGGTTTTTCAGCTGTATGTTTTTGGCTTCAGCCTATGTAGCCTGTTTAACAGCTTTTCACATATTCAAATAGTTTTAGTTTATGTCTTTTTCTTATGATGATTCTTGGCAACGCCAGTTGATGATTCTGGGACTCTTGGTAGGTGCAGCAGAGAAAATGACAGTCAGTCTCTGTGCCACAAGGATTTCTGGGTAAGTACCATACAGAACACAATCCAGTAGGTAAAACATACCTCACCCACATGAGAATAGGAAGTGAGAATTTAACACATTTTCTTTACAAGAATCTTTTCTTGATGGCTCATACCTCATCCCTCCCCTCTCCTCCCCTCCCTCCTCTCTGTGAAGTACAAGTGTCTTCTCTACAAGTAACCTCAAATATTCACAGCTAGAGATGTAGGAACAGTTTTTCTCAGGCTAGAAGCTTGTATTCTTTAATTTTGGCACATAGTTTTTTTTGTTACATGAATATCAGTATGGGTACTTATTGGAGAGTGGGACTAGAAAAGAATTAGTTTCCATAAAAAACCTTTAATGGGAAAGCTCCGGTCAAGAATTTTCTGAACTACAGTTTTAACCAATTTCTTTCTTCTGGACCAGAAGTCAGGGGATGACTTTGAAAGCTAGAAATGACAGGCTGGCAGGGGACAGAGAATATGTTAATGTATGTTACGCTTCCTGGTTCCTGCCAGCTATAAACTCCTCAGCCAAAACTTTCTGTTGGGAAGCCTTTCTGTTGGCATACACACGGAAAGAGCAAGATGAAATGCTGCTTCTGGAGGGGAATAAGGTATAAAAAGCTTCAGAAAGTGACCTTTGCTCTGAGGTTGCGTTGTCCCTCCGTGGCAAGGGCTGCCAGCGTGTCATAGGGTTGCCCTGCTTGCAATGCTGAAATTCTTAGGAAGGGTAGAGAAAGAAAATTTTGCCTGTTTCTTCTCCTCTCCTCACATCTTCTGCAAAACTTGTCCCTCACCCTGGTGGTACTGCTGTGGTGTCAGCCTACTGGGCAGTCACTGCAGTGGCAACTTCTAAGAAAGCCCTTCTTTTTCTAAGATCATTCAGGTTGAAGCATTGCCGGAACCATTTCAAATATATAATTGGTTGTATATGAAGCTACCAGACCCTTCCTTGCTGGGCCTCTTTTGAAACATGAAGTAGCAGCATTATATAAAGATGCTTTGCTCCATCTAATTGATACAAGAGCAGATACAAATTCCCAAACTGCTGTCCAACGTGAAGAAATCTGAAAACCCTGTGCAAAGCCCCAGCAACTGCACAGAATTGAGCCACAAACAAGGAGACACCCGACTGCCAGCAACCCTGCTGTGCCCCTCTCAACTGAGAGAAGGACACCACAGGTAGCAGTGTTGACCATTGTCTTGCTGAAGGAAACTCCTGTGAGTTTAGGGAACACTTAGAGGTAATAAGGGAAGAGGTGGAAAAGAAGACAAGTTTCTCCTTGCCACAGTGAGGAAGACACAACACTACATAATGGAGGAATGACCCTTCCCCAGAATACAGGGAAAGGGAAAGAAGTATCTGCAGAGTAACCCTCCACTAGATTTGGTTCATCTAGTATATTTAAACAATAAGCAGTTTTGCAAATTATTCTAGCTAGTTTGACTAAGGTCTATGGTCCTGGACGTTGATCACCTGAGCACTATCAAAAGTAAAATTTATGGTACCTATAGTCGAAAGGAAGGTGGTTTACAGAGTTTAAAATGAGAAGGGGATATTAGATCACCTGATTTGAATCTCCAGTATTTCACAAACCATTTCACAGACGTATTACCCAGCTCCCCTTTTATTCTGCTATCTTGTGCTTGGCTAAACACATTTTCCAGCAATTAAGTTAGGCTTGAATCCAAGAAGCAGAAAGCTGGAGAATCCACCACTGCTTTATTAGCTTAATCCAGTGGTTAATCAGCTTCACTGTTAAAAATTTATGCCTAATGTCCCATTTGAATCTGCATGACTTTAGTTTTCAGAAACTTTTCTTTTTTCTGTAGCTTTCTCTATATAATTAAATTTAATTTGTCTCTTACTATTATTTTATCTTCAAAAAGGTACTTATAATGATGTCATGTCTCAGATCTTCTTTTTGAGTGAACTCACATCTCACTCTAAAGCCATCCCTGTGCTTTCCTTATTTCTCTTTTGTGAAGTTTTTTTTTGCATATATTCAATTTTCTATACATTTTTTTAAAAACAGAAAAGATAGAATTGTAAGTAGCATTTCAAAATCAAATTTCACCAGTGTTCTATAGGAAAATTAACTTGTCTTCCTAAATGTGAGTATGAGAAGTGACACTTTGACCTGAACATCACAGTGGCAGTTTTTGGTGAGATGCTTGCACATTGAGACCTTTAAATCATTTGCAGAACTACATTCTTGTAGTAAAAGTTCACCACTCTGTAAGCTTGGCCCGAATTTCATGTTCTATGCTTTGCATTGTGGTAAACTATATTTTTTGAGGGTGCTAGGGACAAAGCCACAGCCTCCCTTCAATTTACCATACCATGTATCTTCATGTGGTCTGCAGATTTCATCAGCTCTTTATATCTGCTTCTACATCATTAATTCTAATGTTTAAAAATATCAGGATTTTAATACAATTCTACATAAAATCCCACTACAGACATTCATATTCAGTTATGACTCTATGTGGACAATTCATTGCTGGCATCTGTTTAAAAAATCACTTCCCAGACTATTTTCTTACAGTTCCTGTACTGTTCATATACATACTGATCTTTATCAGAATGAACTGGTATACTGCCAGATTTCTTACCAAAGTCTAAATAAATTACATTTTGTACTTTTCTCAAACAAACACGTATGTCCTGGTTTCAGCTGGGATAGAGTTAATTTTCTTCCTAGTAGCTGGTACAGTGTTGTGCCTTGGATGTACTGTGAGAATAATGTTGATAACACACTGATATTTTAGTTGTTACTAAGTAGTGCTTACCCTACCTAATTCAACGACTTATCAGTTTCCTGTGCTCTGCCAGTGATGAGATGCACAAAAAGCCGGGAGGGAGCAAAGGCAGGACAGGTGACCCAAATTAGCCAAAGGGATATTCCGTACCATGGAAAAACATGCTTAGTATATATGAGTATATAGACTGGGGCCTGGGGGGGACGGGGCTTGCTTGGGGGGGGGGGGGCGGGCTTGCTTGGGGGGGTGGGGGCGGGCTTGCTGGGGGGCTGCTGGTCGCTGTTTCGGGGGCTAGCTGGGCATCGGTCAGCAGGTGATGAGCAACTGTGTTGTGCATCACTTGATTGTCTTGGGGTTTAACTTTATGTCTCTGTGTCTCCCTTTTCATTACTTCCCCTCCCGCCAATTATAACTATAACTGTTCTTATCTCAACCCATGGGTTTACCAATTTTTTTTACCTAGATTTTTTCTGATTGTCCTCCCTATCCCACCATGGGGGCCAGGAGGAGGGAGGCAAGTGCGGGTCTGTGGAGTGAGCAGCTGCATGTACTTCGCTGTTGGCTGTGGTTAAACTGCAACAATATACTATCCTAAAGATACAATTTAAAACCCCCCCAACAACCAAAAAACCCCAAAACAAAACCAAACCAAATCAGCCTCACTTTAAAACCCTTATTTTCTGTTTTAAAAGATCTTCACTGGCACATATCCTATGTTTGATATCAAATTCTTTAATAGCTGTAATTCATGTCTAGTCTTCTATACTAAAGATTTATATACTTGTGACTTACAGCAGGATAACTATATATATATATACCACTTTGAGTCACCATCCCTGTCTTTGGAACATTGCTGCAGCATTAACAGTCTTCCTATCTCTTGGAACAGCTGTGGTGCTCCAAGATCTATTAAAACTAAATTGCAACAGAAGTCTACCCAGGTCTCTGGGTACAAATTGTATAGGCCTGTAGACTTAAGCAAATTTCTCTTTTGCTGATGTTTATTAGCCTCCTTAGTTGCTATGGAACTGGAAAATCTTCTTCATTTCCCCTCATGATGGAAAAAAAGCATGATACATTTTCCAATGAATTAACAGAAATATTTATTAAATTTCTATTTTTATTTTCCTTAATAACAACTTTATCATGTTTATTTAGTAGCGTGCCTAAGCAGAATTTTTCTAATAATCTTCAGCTTCTAATCTTTTCTATGTGATGCTAACATTCTCTAGCAATTTTTCTACATTTCATGATTGTATATGGTCCTTACCTATTCTTCATTACGTACAATTTTTCATTCACAAATCCTGCCTTGGCATCATTACTGTGCCAAGACTGGCTCTAAGCCAAAGTTGTCCCTTCTGATAGATTGGAACTGTCTTTTTTGACCATCTAATAATTTTTTCTTTTAAACCTACTACTTGCATTCTTCTTTTTTTTTTTTTCCATAGTTTTGCTCACAATTTTTTTCTGTTTTAAAAAATAACTCTTATACACATGCTCTGCATGTTTATGTGTAGTACGCATTTTTATAATTGCTGAATTGCTGTTTAGGGTAACTTTTTTCCACAGTGACTGCAATTAGTCTTGGTTACAGGTCCACCAATCTTCCACTCTGTGATTAATTCTCCTTTACCATAATCTCGCACTAAACAGTGCAGCATCTCTTGTGTAAGAAAATTACCGTCTCAAATTTTTAGAAAGTTTAACAATGTCTTTGCACTGGCAGTCTGAGCCCTCCTGCCTTGCCGTTCTATGTTATATATATATACATCCTCTATAATAGGATGACGTATTTGTTATAGAATAAGCTGCTAAAGGATCAAAAGTTTTGCTGATCTGCCTAACTAGGACATGCTTGAAAGACCATTACTTTAAGTACAATCACTTTATTATCTAGGAGTAAAGAAGCAGATAAGACTAACAAGGCTAGACAGGGGTTAAAGAGCAACTCTCATGGATTACATTAATATATTAAGTAGTGCTGGCTGTCTTGCCTGTCAGCAAGCTACCAAGAAATTAAGGATATTATATACAGGCTCACATCTGATGCCGGTGGAAATAGGCCAAACACAGCTGCAATTGGTCACATCGTTGTGAACATCTGACACACCCTTGTATCAAGAGATCTAGGTCATGGGCAAACTGGGAAGCCTAAACACAGTAAAATAAATTATTAGCCTTCAGGGATATCACTGCAGTCAGTAGTGGTGACTGATTTTTGTGTTAATGTTTCTTCTTTTTTTCTACAAGCAAAATGGATCTTCCAGACGCTGTCTGAATAAGTAAAGGCATTGTGACTTCCTTGACAGTAAGGCTTAAGTAATAGAAGAGACTGTCAACAAACATATGGCTTCAGGTCCAAATTCTGCTTTGAGTGGTATTTGCATAGCTATGTAGAAATTGGCAGGGTTCGCTTTGTTCTTAAGGATTTTGGTGTGGCTTGCTCAGTCTTTAAATCAGAGCTGAATTTGGCAATTAGCAGTCCTTCATACTAGATAATAAACAAACATATATATGCATAGATTCACTTTATTAATGCTATTTTAAAAACAATCTAACCAACTGTGCCTATTTAAAATATATGAGAGGGTAGGCGGTAACATCTAGATTCTCTGCATCTAAAAATCTTTTGTAATACAGCCGGTTTCAGAGGAGCAAAACTTCCAGCTTCTGTTTATTATCTAATGCACCACATTTGCATTTTTCATCACCACTAATGAAGTCCAAAATCTGCATCTGTACTCCTCAAACTGCAGACTGTCAATTAGCTTTATCCTCAAAGCACTGGCCTGAAGCTACAGGCCCTCCTCATTTCATGGTAAAAAAGCAGAGGAACATCTTGGTGGAGTGGCAGTGCCAAAGAGAAGAGGAACAGATTTACAGTTTTCAGACTTCTACATGTTTCTAAATGTGACGTACAATTCTTTACTGAGAAAAAGCAGCTGAGCAAGAATTACCTGGTCCTTATTCAACTTTCACACATTACTTGGAATAAAATTGTCTTCAGTAAAACCCTTGCGTGAAGAATACTTTATAATAAGAAAATAATACCACAGGAACCACTTTATTTTATAGCATCATACAACAGCTGCAATCTAAGGAGGAACATTTGAAGTAGTGAGAATGTTTTTATACAAACTATCCTGTTGAAGAGAGGATAAGTCATAATTATCCTTATGTTAATATATGGGGAGCTAAACAAAATTCCTCAGTGGTTTGAGATGTTCAAATTGCATTTTAAGCTCCCTGCTCCATTTTCAATATTGAAAATGCCCAACTCTATATAGGATGGACAAAATAGCCTAGACATGTGAGAGTGGAGGGCAGAAAAGTCCAAGCTGCACAGTTTTCTTTTCCCTTCCAAATACAATCCAACGGATGATCAGGAGAGTCTGACTGTGTGGCACATATAATTATTGCTATAAGACTGCTTGCAAAACAGTACAAGGAAAGATGCTGAACACTAACAATTCATTAAGCCTACAAGATGCTCTCTGTTCAGAACACGATACAAACTTCATCATTACATATACAAAGTCCTTAGGAAGGACTTGTCCTTACTTCTCTCAACATTTAAAATGACAAGACCCCTCAGCACTTTTCTTGTGTTTTCCATCTAGTTATCCATGAATGTCTCTACCTTGTAAGGTAGACTTGCAGACTCAACAACTCATTTTCTGCCCTAGGACAGTACCTATGGTCCTTGGGAACTGAGGAATCCTACTTCTCTGCATTTCACTTACTCCGTACCATTCATAAAGTTTATTACCTACTGTCAACTTATAAAAAAAATCACACAACACTCCACCACCACAGTCCAAACAGCTTGACTTTCCTGTGCTAAACAGAGTTACTAAAAATCTGCAGCAGTAGCAGTGGAACTGTTCAAAGGGGAACATGTGCTCTGCTTCTTTAAGGAGGTGGTCTCCTCTGAGTGCTATGACTTGAAGTAACACAGTAGCTCCTTCACAAACCTCCATGAATATCTGGTTCTTCTTGGAAACGTTCTGGATCATTTCCCATGTACAAAGCAGTACCATCTTCACTCATTTTCCTGTACCAGAATATGCGACCAGTAGCATTATTCAGCATAGCCATTAAGTCTGCAGTGACCAAATTAACTTCTGGCCATCATATGCCAATAGCCATTTCTAAAATAATAACCAGGATTTGGACAGGGTCTGAGTGTCTACTGAATAGTACGAGCCATCGATCCCAACCGGGAGAAGTTCAGCCTGTGAATCACAGTATTTATCCTTCTGGCTGCAATGGATAAGAATTATGCAGAAACAGATGTGCCTCAGCCAAATGGGTTGGCAGGCTACAGGCACTTCTGGGTTCACAAAGAAGCTTCTAAAAAATGTACATGGAGCTCCTTTGCCTAGAAATGGCTTTTGATGCTGAAGTACAACAAAGTCTGTGATATGCCTCCATAATATTTGCATCAGGTGTATGTAGCTGCAATGCCAACATGGTAAAAAGACTATAAATCAATACGAATGCTTGAAATGAGGTTGTGTGATGTGACCAATGAACTCAACGTTTGAGAAAAATGTTTCATGTGAAGTAGCAGTCCCAGGATATCCAGTAACTAACCAAGAAGCTGGCCCTAGATCTCTGAAAGAGAAAAGGATAAAGGCAATTGGAATTAAGAGATACAAGCAAATGACTAAGCAGTGCTCTGATGGCCCATTAATGACTCCCTTTTGAGCTCTCTGAGGGCTGGTCTAGGTTCCTGTATCTGGAACCAACTTGATCCAGTTGGTCTAGGCCCTGACTCCTCCAGAATTAAACTGTTTAAACACGCAGCTTTAATAGAATGGCTTTGGAAACAGATGGGTCCTCAAGGACTTTCTAACAGGCTGTTGATCATGATGTTTGTGAGCAGGCATTCAGGTCCAAATTAGACATGTTCTTGGTTGTCAAGATGAAAGGCAGAGAATAGCTGTACACACACAGTACAAACACAGCATACTTGTCTAGAAAATGTTATTCCTGTTCCTAAAGATCGAAGTCTTGTAACATCAGTCTGAGAAAGGACAGAAGAAATGGCTTCATAGGCACAGATTTGTTATTTGCTGAGGATCAAGACATGCCTTAGTCCTGCAGAGCACCAATTCCTTCTTGTCTCTCCTGCAAAAATGAGTCCCTTTCGATCTCCAATAGTCTGAATCTGATCATACTGAAGTCCCTATAATATAAACTCCCTTTGTACCTGTATTTGCCAAGCATTTCAAAGAAAACAGGAATTAGTTATTAGGCAGAATACAACAACAGAGTTAAAAAGCCATGAATTTGCTTTTTCCCTGACTTTCTGTAAAGAAGATGAGCGGGCTAGCAAATCATGGGAATGAAGAGCCTACAAATCTTATTTACTGACAGTTCTTAACATGCAATTTCATACCTCAGGGCGTTTTGACTTTCCTGTGTCAGGAACATCCTATGAGTCTGTCCTTACTTTTATCCAAGAATGGGTGCTCTCTCAATCACTGTATTACAAAGACAAAGGGATTGTGATTCCCTTGTTTTTTAAAGAATGGTGGCTTAAACAGAACAAATCAAAACAAAACCCTCCAACTTCATATTGAAAAAAAACCCACAAAAGTCTCTGTGACTGTGTGGAAGAATTGGTAAAGTTGCTATTTCACAGCTTCAGCAAAGTGATAGCAAAGTGTGTAAAAATAGCTCCAGTTCAAAAAAAAAATTCCTGTTAATGGGTTAGAGCCATCCTCATGCACAAAGGAGACTCTCAAGTGTGAAATACACCTTTCAGAAAAATTAGACACCTTTAATAACACCTATATGTGAGAAAGTGTGGCACTAAGACAAAAATAAAATATAAATATTGCTGTCCAGATAACTATGCCAGAAGTAAATCTTCAAACTCTTGCATAAAATGACATGTAAAACCTATTCGTGATAACTATACAGAAATACTTCACTGCTTGATTAAAGTGAGAAAAGACTACTCAGAACACAGCCTGTGTGAGTAACCCTACAGTAGGAGGGACCCCAAGGCATGACTCCCTTAGAACATGAAAGAAAGGTCAAAAAATGTGAGCATTACCACTTGTTTTAAGAAAGGAAGGAAAAGATGCTGCCATTCAGATACAGTTATGCATTGCTTGTATTTGGCAGTCACAGATGTTAGCAATGGGCAGAGCAGCTAATCTGACAATATTTCCCTGCCAACAGATTGCTTCCCTTACCTAGAGCTTTGCTTCCATCTAGTTTTAACTTTCTTAATAAGTGAGGTTCTTGTTATTTCTACTGAAAGAGTACATTTCATAGTCCGAAACTGAGCTCATTACATTTTTTTTTTAATTTTTGTAAATTTATCCCATTACTTATGTTTACCGCTTCATTAAGCTGAGTGACTATGCTTACTTTTGCTACAGTAAGGAATTTTCTTCTCCATTATTCACGCTTTCTTAGCTATAAGGATAGAGATGTTATTTTAAAGTAGGCCTGAATCAAATTATTGAGACTGAGAAGGAATCAATCTGTGAAACAGTAATAACTAGAATTAGCAGGTACTCACCTTTGCCAAGATGATAACTGTTTCATGCCACAAAGGTGTATATCATGACTCACACGGAATAGGAGACATCTCAGGACACATTCAAGGATGCTGGCTCTACATAGGGGGAGAATATTCAGAATGACACTGGTCCTGCTGAGGTGCTAAAAGGAATGATCTCCCATCCATTCACTGTGAATGGAAATCACATAGACTAACAAAATGGGCTCCAGATACAGTCTACTTCAGCAACTGGAAAGGGCATCAAAGACACACTGTTCTGAGATTTAGAAGTGTTCTAGTAATTAAAGCTGTTGAGAGCACAGGGGTTAATAAATGTCCAATGCGAGGTTCAAGGCATATTCTAACTCCTGTCCTGCACACTTTCATGCAGCTTTATTTTTTTATTGCTTTTATTGCATTCCAGTTGTTATTTTTATTTATATGTCTAATTAAATGTAAATAGATGAAAAGGGAGACTTACTTTCAACAGACTTATCTGTTGTCATGGGACAAAGGTAACCATGCAAAATGAGAAGGGTCTGGGAAAAGAAACCCATTACTGATGGCCATTTTATGTCATGCATATACTAAAACCAGAATATATATCCATATGCAAACCAAACTTCTGCTTATTTAAGAGGCTTTAATTTCCATGATTTGCAAAAATAAATTTGTCTGTAATTCATAAAGCCCAATAAATTTCTGACTTCCTAGTATTGTTGGGAAACAGAAATACTTGGATATTATAAAAAGGGGTGTTTATAAGATTTTATAAAATTGTCATCAAACTTCTGTGCACTTATCTGAAAAGCAAGTTTTAATAAACTGACTACAGTAGCTTAAAGTTATTTGCTTTGCTATTCATGGTAAGACTTCAGCACTCACTGTCACCTGGAAATCTGTATCGGTGAGCATACTGATCGTTTTGCACTTCACCTTGCTTTGAGAGATCTGATTTGAGGCTGCTGAACGTTTGAACCTTTCCATGACTGTATCACTCTGCAACTTGTCTGGAACCCCAAGAGCAGGTAGGAGGAATAAAATGGGGAGATTGCTACGCAGTAAGAGGTAGAATAAAGTAGAAAGATCTCTCTTGAGTATATACTTGCATTTTGATTCCTGCATCAAATCTTGTTTCTAACGAGACGTGCTTTAAAAATTAGTTCTCAAGTTCCTCCAGCAGCCTTCATTCCCTTGCATCTTTCAAGTACCTTTCACATCTGTGTTAAAAACTCATGCTCTCCTTGAGTTGACCTTTTAATTTTATAACAGAGCAGTAAGTTTACAAGATAATTTGCATTTAGATTATGCTTTCTTTGCAGGGATACCACAGCACTAGATGTATGAATTCCATAGTCCCACTTCCCACAGAATTTCTTAGTATGGCCTGCGCTCTTCAAAAACATGATAAAGGCAAATGTGCTTCTGTGTAACAGACAGACAGACAGACAGATATTGAGTGAACAGAATTCGTATCATCACTCATAGGAAAATGCTGAAATAGCTTTCACGGTCTGAAAATATTACCACAGCTATAATCATTAGCAATGTCTTAGTCTGTACGTAGGACAGATCAGCCTCTCCAATGATGATTACCTCCCTGAATCTTATCCTGCATCTGTTTTTTAAATACATGTTGTTTCCCAGGTCAGTTAAGAATTGGTTATTAAGAACTTCACAGAAATCTAGAACATTAAAATTAACTACTTCACAAACACAAATGAAAGAGAACAGAAAATTACAGAATCTATTTAAAAAACAAGCTGTCAGCTTAAGGACAAATGAATTTATTAGATTTCAGTAATCATATTTGGCATCTCCTCTTAATTGTACCTGGCAAGGCAAAACATGGTGCAGCTGCTCCTGGATGCATGGCAATGATGTATAGACTAGTGACAAAATTTTCCAAACATGACCTTCCATCCCCAAGAGCTGGATTGCCAGAAGTGCAGCCCAAGGAAACTAATACTTTGCTTGATTTCTTTTCCATCACAATGTCTCTTTTCTGAGCAAACCAGGCAGAAAAAAAAAAATGGTAGCTTTTTTAAGAGGGGCTTTATTTGTTAGTTGTAACCAATTTAATTCCTATTTATGTTTCTACGCCTTCAAGCAAGCAGATGATAAGGTTCTGAGCTAAAAATACTTGGATAATACTTCACATTGCAGTCCAGTGAGGGGCTCATTAAATATCAAATAGATTTGCTAATTAATTAACACCCTCAATATCTTTGTAAGTTATTGTTAGTTTTCTGGATTTTTTTGTTGTTTCCTTAGATGAGGAAAACAAGAACTAAGGTGTTGAAGTCTGCTTCCAGGCACACTCTCTAATGAGACCTCCATGTGTTACCAGGGTGTCTGAGGCTGAATTCAACTGATTCAAAAAGAGAGGGAATTTCCAGCAGAACATTTGCTTGGAAACCTTCACTCCAGAAATAATTTTCACATTTAGCCTTGAACTGTTTCAATCTACTAATCTGACTGGCCTGTGCCAAACCCAGCTGTCTTGGTGCGGCTTCAGAGTAATGATGGAGGAGGGCACAAGCAACAGTTCTTCCTGGGACATAAAGTGCATCAGCTTCCCATTTCTTATTTGCATTTTAATTATTTATGGTGTGGATATCTGCAGGGAGTTTGACTGGAGAAAAATGCTGTTGGTTTTGCTTTGTTATTATTTTGGATTTTATTATAATTAATGTCAGGAGTACTTTGAATTTTAAGTAAGCATTCTTTCAAGATGCATTTTAAGCACAAAAACTATAAAACCCTACCAAAACCACAAACTAAAATTATTTCAATGGAACTACAATGTGAAAAAACCAGAAACATCTGCTGAAAACCTGTGCCTCAAGGAGCTCACATCTGAAGAGGTAAGAGGTAGAACAACAAGGCTACACGTAATTTTTATATGTTTCACTACTGGCACAGATGCAAGGCTGAGTCCAAAAGAGAGGGCCTTGTAAATCATCCCAGCATGGCTGTAGCAAAGATGAAAAGACATCGAGGCAGGTGTGGGGAAAGTAAGTCTCCACTGATGAAATAGTCTGGAACTCCAGTTTAAACAGTAGAACTGGGTGTCATCTCACCTGTGTTAAAAGTGACTGCTGGGTCAAATGCAATGAGGACAGTTACCCGGTTCTCTGGGATCTGCCTAGGACTATCTCATGTCATTAGGTATTTTGACAAATGCTGGAGAACTGTATTACGATGTGATCAAGGGTGAAAACAAATGGCTACAACTGTAAACAGCATAATCATTTACCCTAATGACAGGAAAAGGGAGCTGTGGCAATTGCCAGAGAACAAACGGGAGTCAGGGCTGTTGTTTAATATGGGATGAACCAATGTGTGCAACAAGAATGGCAAGAACCCACCGGGAGTAAGGAGGCAAGAAAAATGGAGGTGGGCAAACAGCAGGTGATCAGGGGGATGGAGGTCAGTGGGACTTCTCTGCAGGAGCGAGGAAAACCCAGTGCCTGCGTGTCATGGTTTAATTCTGGCCAGCAACCAGGTACCACGCAGCTGCCTGCTCACTCCCCCTCACTCAGAGGGATGGGAAGGAGGACCAGAAAGGAATGTAAAACTCCTGAGTTGAGATAAGAACAATTTAATAGGTAAAGCAAAAACCACACACGCAAGCAAAGCAACACAAGGAATTCATTCACCACTACCCATGGGCAGGCAGGTGTTCTGCCATACCCAGGATAGCTCCATCAGGTGTAACGATTACTTGGGAAGACAAACACCATCACTCTGAATGTCCTCCCCTCCTTCCCCCAGCCTATATACTCAGCATGACATCATATGGTATGGAATACCGCTCTGGCTAGTTTGGGTCACCTGTCCTGGCTGTGTCCCCCTGCCTCTGGCTGGCAGGGCCCAAGGAACCCAAAAGTCCTTGATTTAGTATAAACATCACCTAGCAACAACTAAAACCATCAGTGTTTTATCAACCTCACATCATAGTCAAAACACAGCACTGTACTAGCTACTAAGAAGAAAAACATTAACTCTATCCCAGCTGAAACCAGGACAGTGTGGCACAGGAGAAGGAAGTATGAGGAAAACTGAAGGTAGGTAGGACAGTTGCATTACAAAGCAACTTTTTTCTTGGAATAAAATGTAAGAATTTTGCAGAAAAAAAAAAAAAAAAAGGACTGGATTGAGGAGTAAAAAATTGCCAAGATTACATATACAGCATTCATTTACTTTTTCATAGTAGATGTTTACTTAGGAATAATGCATTTGAGGTGACACAAATACGGTGAAGATGGTCTTAGCTGCTCAGATGAACCTTGTAATAGGGAAAAAGTGTCCAAAGAGCCACGAAGAAGTGAGCTGTGGGCAGAATCGATACTCCAGCGAAGGAAAGGAAGGACAACGAGCAGCAAACCGAGAGCTACAGGGCAACAGCAGGCCGGCCACAATAAAAAGGCAAAGTGGGAGAGGAAACCAAACTGCACCCCCAGGTCCCGGTTCCGCAGCTGCAAGGGGCTGGCGAGCAAGGTCACCAGCGCAGCCCAGGGCCAGCGCCCGGTCGGGTTCGACCCGGACAGCCGTCAGGGGACAGCAGCAGGCCGGGGCCCGAGCAGGCCGGCAGCGCCAAGCCACGCCGGCTGCCGCGACACGGGCACGGGGCGGTCCCTGCACATGGGAAGCCGCGACGGCTTCACGCGGGCGGCGCTGTCGCAGCCTCACGGCACCGTCCCGCAGCCCCCGCCCCGCCGCTGCCGCCATGTCGGGCGCCGCGCGCGGCCCCTTCCCCTCAGCACCGCCGCGCACGTGACCCCGCCCGCCCGGCGCGCCCCGGCCACGCGCAGCCCGCGCGCTCGCCTCCCCCCGCGACGCGGCGCCGGCACATGCGCGGTGCGCGCGGCGCGGCGGGGCTGGGGGCTGAGGCGCCGGCGGGCGCGGCGGGCTCGGTTACCGGCGCCCTGCGGGCCAGCCCCGCCGCCGCTCCCTCCTCCGCCTCCTCCTCGCCGCCGCCGCCGCAGCAGCAGCAGCTGGCGCTGCTCGTGATGCAGCCGTGCGGCGGCGAGGAGGCGGCGGCCGGGGCCGCGGGGGGGGTGCTGCCGCTCCCGAGCGCCGACCCGCCGCTGCCGCCCTCCGGTAGTGGCGGCCTCATGTTGTTTTACGAGCTGGGGGGGGCCGGCGACGGCGAGGTGGAGGCGGGGGAGGAGGGCGAGGCGGCGGGCGGCGAGAGCACGGCCAGCCCGGAGGAGCTGGAGGAGGAGGAGGCGCCGGCGGCGGCGGCGGCGGGCGGCGGCTGCAAGAGCTGCACCTACCAGGGCTGCAGCGAGACCACCACGCAGGTGGTGAAGCAGCGCAAGCCCTGGATGTGCAAGCGCCACCGCAACAAGATCTACAAGGACAAGTACAAGCGCAAGAAGAGCGACCAGGCCCTGGGGGGCGGCGGGGCGGCCGCCGCGGGGGGCGGCCCGCGGGCCGAGGTGAGGCACCGGCGGGCGGGCGGGGGGACGGGGGCAGCCCGGGCGCCGTGTGTCACCCGGGGGAGGGGGCGTGCCGTGGGAAACCGGCGTCTGCCAGACGGAGTGGGACCATGCTGTCCAGAGGGAAGGGCAGAAATCCAGGGCAGCCCTGGAGGTCACTCTTCCTCTGGTGTCAAAGCAAACCCCGTTTCTTTTTTCTTCTCTGATATAAATTGTAGCAACTTAACAGCAATACCAGAGCGCTGCAGGTAAAACGTTCTTGCTGATAGGTACCGTGCCGTGCAGCCTGTGCTTATTTCGCAGAAGGAAAGATGAAAGTACAGATCCAAGAGCGATGTCAGTCTGCTTGCCCAGCTGGTACTGAAATGCAGGGTTTTAAAATCACAACAGCTGTTGGGTATCAGATTATATTGTGTATAAAAATCCGTTGCAGGTTCTTCAAATACTTGATTATTTTATATATATATATATATATATATAAAATGGCAGTTAAATATTTAAACCACTGATAGTTCATACTTACTTTCATAAACTTCTGTGTATTTTTTAGATGGGAAAATACAGTCAGCAGGAGAACTGCTGCCGATGTTCAAGTTTTTAGGTGTTTTTTTTTCCTACAGTTTGTGACTCAGCCACAGTAACACAGTTTCTGATTGATGGTTGCTTGTACTGAGTTAGATTTAAGATCTTGTATTTGGATGAGCTAGAGAGAGGGGAGTGGGTTTACTTTTGAAGGTGCTGGCTAGTTTGTGCTTGAAAGGAGTATAAAACAGCGGTTGTCAAAAGAAAAAACTCTTTACCTGGCACTGCTGCTAAAAGCAACACATTTTTGTTGGCACAGCTGTCTCTGGAGTTGTGTGACTGCGAACTGATCTAACTGCAAACTAACCATCAAAACCCTTTGCATTTTTCAGTTTTTCTTCATATAAATTTAATAGTAACAGTACGGGGTGTCACACCAAAGAACTTTTTTTTTTTTTCTGTCTAGCTGCAAAAGCTGCCATGAAGCAGGTGCATAAGAAAAAGGCAAGTGTATGTGATGATACTAGGGAATATTCTCCCAGCTTTCTTCTCTTTCAGCTCAAAGGACTTGCTGAGATAGGTGTGAGTCTTCTGATGTATTCTGTAACTTAAATGAAGTTTGTTCCCTGTGCTACTTTGGATTTTTGTTGAATCCTTGTAAACTCTCAGAATCAATTACATTCTGATAGCTTCTTCAGGTCTGCAGCCTGGTTCGAATGATCCCCCTCTTGGTTTTGAACCTGATTGCTGCTAACTTAATTTGCTAGTTACATTAGAAGATACAGTGATCAACTAATTCTTCCTGTTCAGTTTGTGACACTTACTTGGTAGGCTTACTCTTAAGTAATTTCATTCTCAGAGTGAAAATGCATAGCATGCTTGTTTCCAAGTAAAAAGTTACCTACTTTCATCATCCTTGTTGCCATTCTATATATCTTCTCTAGTTCTAGTAGCTATGCTTCTTAGGTGAGAGAGCGGAAACTGCTCACAGTATTCAAGATGTAGGTGAATTCTAGATTTATATACCAGGTTGGTTTTCCCTCTTCTCTCTTCCTTTCCTAATAATCTATCATGCTCAGTTCATGATGAATACTTGCACTAGTTCAGAAAAGGGGACAGTGTAGGAGGAGGGTAAAATTGCTGCATTTGATGTAGTGAGGGGTTAAGACTTTTTGATCTGTAACATGAAACAGTGATTATTGCATGTTGAAAGAGAGTAGGTTATTTTCTCCCGGTTTCTGCAAGTGCAGGTTGCTCTGAATCTTATGGAATTAAGGCCTGAACTTGCAGAAGAAGGCAGGATATTTAGTGCTAAATTTAGTGTGCTTTTTTACAGTGGTGCCTATCAAGGCCCCACAAGATACTGTTGTCTTGTGAGGTCAGAGTCAGATTTGAAATAGAAGCTTCATTTTTTACTTCTGTTTACAGGATTGAAGTAAAAGATACTGGGATAACTTTATTGGTGGTGGTGGTTTTGTTGCTTGACACTTGCCATCAGGTAAATGGAAGTGTTACCAAGTTGTGAATTTAATACACAGCAATCAACATTGCTTGAAATTTTCCAAACCACGAATCTTTTCTCTACAGTAAATTATAGAGTCAGGTTGTTTAGAAGACAGTCTAATTCGTATGACTGGTGATTGTACGAGGAACAGAATAAACTTACAAAGAAAAAAATGTAGATTTTACTGTCTCTTGTCTGTGGATTTGGTGACTTCATAATAGTATTCTGAAGTATGTGGGGTTTTATTTGGCTATTAAAAGTATTATTGTCATTCCTACCCAACTGCTTACGTTAAGTATCATTCACTTCCACAAGATGGAGATTGAGCTGTTGTGAATTACTTCATTTTTAAAAGATGCAATCAAATAAATTCAAGCCATCAACTAGCTGTAGTAACCTGGTTATTTTTGCAATTTGGAAGGCTAACTCAGCTGCGTTGCTTCACTGTGACTGGTGAAATTGTGAAAATAACATGGAAAGAAGATGCCAGTTCTTGAATAGATACATTTCTATTCTTGTGCTGTTCCTTTCCTCTGCGGATTAATGAGGCAAATGTTTTTTACTCTTGTGACTTTCTGTTGTGAAAAATAAATGTATGATTGTATCAGGGTTTATAGTCTTCTCTATTTATTTTCTTTCATGTGCAGGATAGTGTTGAAGGTTCAGTTTCTGTTACAAAACAGAGAACAGGATCCATTGGAGATCGTCCAGCAAGACCTACTCTTCTAGAACAAGTATTGAATAAAAAGAGGCTGGTAAGTTTTGTTTCTTGCAGGTTTTGAACTCACATAATTAAAGGCAGTGTAACAATGTTTAACTGTCACCCTTGTGAAAGGTGAAAATCAGTTTAATGATCATACACTTACTACGTGTATTTTCAAATTTAAAATATGCTGCAGAGCAGATGTGTGTGTCTGCCTCTGTGAAGAATACTAAGATGACTAAATTTAATGATCAGTGCCACATTAACTAGAGTATTTTGATAGTACTAAATAGATGCGGTTATGTCGTTAGGGTAGATAATGCTTGTAGTATAACTTGAGATGTTTTTAACTTGTTAAACCAACTTTTCTGTAAAGCGTTAAATAGATCAACACATGGACTTTAGGTCTGATGAAAGCTTGTAATTACTGTAGTGTGTTTTAAAAGTTGTAGATGTATCATATCACACTTAAAATTGCATATACGTTGATAAAACAAGCTATGTAAGCAAGCAGTATGACTTGTAATGTTTGTAGGCTGCATGAATGGCATGTGTTGTAAGGGGTTTTTTTAAACACTTGTTGCTCCTTTATTTAAAGAATTAAGCCCAGGGAAGGGAAATAATTCAGTACTTTTCCTTTGGCTTCTTCATTACGACTTTGTATGTTACTGGTTTTGACAGTCTCCTTTCTCCAGAAGCTAATGGGACTGTTTGCCTGTTCTCTGTTATCTATGCAAAACAATTTAATAATCCTCATTAAAGTGCTGTAGTGCTTGTTCAGAAATTTGAAAAGTCTTTAGAGAAACATTAGTCTTAAGTATACGGCTATATAGATTTATTTTCTTGAATTCTTTCACAATCGTATAGCACTTACTTAATGATTATGACCAGAACTCAGAGGAGTATCTGTAGCTCTTCAGTTTTTACAAGAAGAAGATAATGAACTATGGAGTTTATTTTTCACGTTATCTGTTGTTTTTCATGTCTCGCTTACAGAATTGTTGTACCCTTTCCTGTCTGTTTCTATTTAAGTGGCTTTTAATTTAACTTGAAAGGTATTTTATTAATGAAACATCATTTTTTCTAGAAATAGAGTAGCAAGAAGCTCTTTAAATAGATGTTGAGAACTTTTGCACAGAGTTATGTTAAAGCTCTTCAAGAACTGAAGTTTCCTTGCAGTGTTCTGGTGAAGTGAGATTCAGATTCTCTTTGATCTGATTCTTGCTTCTTTCTCGGCTCTGTCCCGATTTCTGTCATTCAGCATTATTTCTTCTAGAATGTCTTCTTTCTTTTGTGCCTATCTACACAGCACAAGGCCTGAGGGTTTTATGGTGACCCAGAAAGATCTGTCATGGCCTGTTGCATCCAAGTCTGTTCCATACCTCTTGTTCCTGCACGTGAAAGTTACTGCATGTCACTGGTAGCTGCCTGCAGGTTTATCACTTAGAAGTGCCAAGTCCTTTGTGCTCACTCATATGTTTCTTGCACGTGATTAATCTCTGTGAGGAGAGGTTTTGGTGGTGATCCATCTGGATGTGGAGCTTGCACTGGATAAAGACATAGAAACAGAGGCAAGGGGCTGAGAAGCAGCAAGTTGTGGATAGAGAATCTGAAGCACCTTAATGTCATAAACCAGCAGCAGATAAAGAAGTACTTACTGCAGAACTACCTTGTGCAGTGAAGTGACTCGATAAAGCTAATGTACGGTAAGGAAAAGGTGGCTGCCCATCTGTTCGGTGAGCTTGTTTGTTATTAGTAGCTGCTTTCAGTGGCCGATTCACTAATCTTACCTGTTCAGTGCTGCTGTAGGTGTGAGTTATGCGGAATGGTTGTTTTCAATTAAAACATCTGCAGAATTGCCCCTAAAAGCATAAAGTTCTAGACCCTGCCCTGGTAGTTGCTGGTCCTTTTGAATGTAAATCGGGGTTACAGAGTTGCAGTACTTCTTTGGTTGCATCAGTGAAGTAACCATGCATAATGAGCAAGCAGCCTAGGGAATTAATTCAGCTGAAAAATAACCTTTTCCAGCATTAGTTTCTGGAATGATCCATTCCCAACCTGATTTGCCATTTGACCTTTACAAACACTTGTGCTGCCACCCTCCAGGAATGAGAGTGAACAACTGGAGTTGGATCACAGACTGCAACTGTTTAGGCCAGATGCCAGTAGTTTTAGACATTTTGCCTTTTGACTGAAGGTATAGGTTTGGGTTTTAACGCATTCCTTGTGGCTGGGCTGCTGTTTTGAAATATTGGGAAATTACTGAACATTCAATGAACATAGAATCCCAGAGTGTCTCAAGTTAGTAAGGGACACTGAGTCCAACTCCCTGCTCCTCACAGAACAGACTAAAACTACACCATGTGACTAAGAGCATTGTCCAGATGTTTGAGTCTGACAGGCACATGAGTTTTGCTGTAGAATTACAGTATTTTATTTATTACAGTGTTTGAGCTGTCTTTGATGGGAAATGTAGAAAGTGGACCAAAACTGAAGCGCAATTGAAAAGAGTTTGTTTTCAGTATGTCAGTAGATCACATCTGTTTGCTCTCTTGATGATTTTTGCAATATTATCTGTTCTTTACATTCTGAATCTGCTTTCAGGATGTGTATGAATGTTGCTTCTGGGTAACCTGCTGGTGTCCTGAAACAGTTTCTAGATATTTTTTGTGAGCATGTTTTGTAATTCTTCAGCATTTAATTGAACTCTTATTTATATGGGTGCACTGGTTTGAGCTAGTATACAGTTAATTTTCTTCACAGTAGCTTGTATGGGGCTATGTTTTGAGTTTGTGATGGAAAACAGTGTCGATAACACAGTGATTGATGTTTTAGTTATTGCTGAGCAGTGCTTGGTCCCACTGAGGGGGGACTGAGCAAGAGGCTGTGTGATGCTTAGTTGCCTATGGAAGTTAGACCACAACAATGGGTAATGGACAAATTGATTTAATGGAAAAATATTATAGTCACTATCATAGCTATTTAATATATGGGAGCTCTTTAAAGTTTGCTTTCTCTTTCTTGCAGTCCCTGCTCAGAAGTCCAGAAGTAGTGCAGTTTCTACAGAAACAACAGCAACTGTTAAGTCAGCAGGCTTTGGAACAAAGGCAGCAACAGTTTCAAGGAGCACCTGGGTAATCAGATCAGTGACCTGCAGATGAGTCTGGTGCTGAAGGACAAACAGAATGTGTATTTTATATAAATACAAAGAATCGCAGTGTTTAAAGAAAAACTAAAGTTGCTGCTGTTGTGTATTTTACCTGTTTCTTGTTTGCACTTTTGAGGCTTTGAGCTGCTTGGGTGTCTGCAAACTTGTGAGGAAATCTGGAGGAGTCTATTTTTTGATTCTTTTTAAAACTTCATTTTAATGTTTGATTTTTTTAAGTAGAAATTTGTTTATTAGTAATGTTTAGCTGTACACCCTTCTCCTACCAAAGTCTTCCATGAAATTAACATTTTTTCTATGTAAGGATTTACTGTTTAACAAAGTCGCTCTTTGATGACAATCATTGAAGGAAGTCAGTTACTTTCTATGGAAGTTGTGAAATAAAGTCCTGAATTTGAGCCAGTCTGGTGGCATGACCTAACAGCGATTGCTCAGGGATATGAGAAACTTATGTCCAGTAGAATATTGCACTAAAGGCAAAGACAATATGCCATCAAGAAGTTGATCCAGTGGCTCAGAAAAGTGCAAATCAGGTGATCCTCCTGCTATGTATTAATTATCTACAGGTTTGAAATACTCATTGTCTGCATTGTAAAGCATGTAAAATAATTTCCCTTTAAAAGTTCCAAAAGAGATAAATGGTAAAAAGCTTTAGAGAAGAATTAGGTGGCACATACACGACAAAGTTGGGACTTGTTTTGTGGAGTTATTTGTAAGGACCAACCTCTGATATGTGAAATATAACTTAATTACAGATAAGAGTATCACTCATTTTAAGTGACTACATTAAATGTTAAAAGTTTTTAACTTTTAATAGCAAATGCATCCAAAACCTAAAATGTAATTGTGCATTATTTTCCTTTATGTAGATTTTGCCCTCTAAAAAAAGAGCATAGTTCAAATTCTTCCATCAAGACAACTGATATATAATCAACAAGTGTTAGACTGCAGGTTTTCAGGCAATTCAGATGGACTTGCAATTGATTGTGTTAAGAATCTAAACACTGTGTTATGTAAGTGTTGAATCCCACATCTTGTTTTTAAAACAAAGTTGTGTATTAAACCACATTTCTGAACAGAGGTTATCTGAATGGTGTGGGGTACTTATTGAAGTATTACTTGGATGTTGCAGCAATTTGATCCACTATATCTCTCTTCAGGAGTATTTGTTAGTCTTACGAATTTTTACAAGCTGTGCTTTGTGTATGTATAGAATTTGTTCAGTAGGGATTTATTGAATTTTGCATTGTCAAAGTTGCTTTTTAAAAAAATCAAAATTTTGTATCAACAGTTCTGGACCAATAAGTGTTTGAGTAAAATCTTTTTTTTTTTCTTTAAAAAAACAAAACCAAAGCCTGTTCTTTTCTGTTAGATTTGTATGTTGTTAGGTTGGGTTTTTTTCTATACTCAAATAGCTAGCTGTGACTAGGTGGCATTAAAACTTTTGTGTTCCAAGGCTCTTCTTACAGAAAGTTACTTTAGCTTTAACTAACATCATATTACTTTTTTCAGTGTGTCAGAGACTATATGTGAAAATGTAATGAGCTGATATTGTAGAATAAAGTATTTGCTTTTGGTTTAAATGGTCAGCTTATGAAAGTATTTAGGTGAACAGTTATGATTAAATGTATTTTAAAAACCCAACAAACCCTCAAAGTAGAAAAGGGACACAGGGAGTGCTTGTTAGGACAGCGCTGAATGAGTTTGTTACCTCAAAAGAAATGAAACTTGCTGAAGATGAGCTGCACTGTGCTGAACATCACTGTGCACATCTGTCCTGTATTGTTGCAGCACAATCAAACTAGTAGGCTGCAACAAGGCTTTAGCATTGGTCAGATTCTACTGTCTGCTGTATCTCCTTCCTCCAGAGAGGAAGTCAGACCACCCTGCTCCTCCTCCATCTGATCCCCACACTCCTCAGGGCTATTTAACCACTTAGCAGAATGAGCTACAGCTGCACATCATCCATGTCAATCAACCCACTGCCTCCGAGGCAAGGCCACAGCTGCATGTTATCAGTGCTGATCAACCCACTGCCTTCAGTCCTCTACAGTTCCCCCTTTTCATTTTTAACCAAAAAGAACCATGTCTATCATCTATTGTAGGGCCCTTGGCAGGGTATGTGGGAAGACTGTTCAGGTTGAGTTAAGGCACAAAGCTACATCTGATTTCAGCCTCTGCATCAGGGTCACGCAGATGTTGTGACTCTCCTCCCAAGGGGTCTGTGGAACAGCCAATATCTGATGTCCTCTTGTCAATTCTAGGGTCTAAAAGAGGCTTAAGCCACCACAGCCCTGCATCTGTGGAGACAAGCATACCCTCATCCACAGGTAATTAAATCCCATGGGCCTTGTTTTATTGTGGTCCATGACTGTTGTGGAGTGCCATGATCCGGAACTTGCAATAAAGCTTGGAGAGCCAATTCTTTTCCCTGCTGCAGGACTAAAGGATGTAAGCGAGCTTGTAACTGAGCAGAGTTAACTGGAGCCTCCCCCATCAATTGTGGAATCCCTGCCACAAAATGTGGATCATCCTGGGGGTATTCTAAATTCATCAGTGATTGCTTGTTTGCCAAGCACCTCCAATTTGACTCAAACATTAATATTTGCATAAGGGTCAATATAATTTGTGCAATTGAACAGCAATCATGAGCAGTAAGCTCTGCTGTGAAAATGCTACATAACAATTGAGCGTAAGGTGAGCCTATTCCATACTGTATACAGGTTGATCTTAGCTTTATCACTCCTCAGTTGAAAGGTTCCCACTTGGGGGGAGCTTTACCATCCTTTCAAAGCACTGGGCAGGCTAACACCCTGCCCCCATGGTGGTTACAGCATGGATATCCCCTTCTGCAAGTGCTTGCTCCCACATTTTTTCCAGAATTTGGCAGGATCTGGTCCCAATGTTGTAATTTGGACTGGTTGTTGAACATGACCCAAGGTCTCCTCTGATAAACCTATCACAGATGGCTTGGGATCACAGACAGGCAATGGGACGATGACCGGATCTCACTGCTGCCCCAAAGGGAACAGACTCTGCCCACTTGACCCGGCACTGCTCTGCTTCTCCTGCCAGCCCCGACTGTGTGAATCAGGTGATGGCAGAGAATCCAGTGGTGCTGAAGGTACCTTATTGGGCATCATCTCTGCAACCAGGGATGTGGCTATTTCAGCCGCAGCCTTTGCCTCCTTGTCTGCTTCTGATCATTCTAGTAAATAGAAGACCAATCTCCATGTTGTCAATGATGTTGTAGCAATTTTGTTCCCTCTCGTGGCAGCCCCAAAAAGTAACAATCTAGCACTTTGCCATATCTGAATGCTGGAGACATTTTTTACTGTAACAGGCAAGTTATTCCTTTTACACCACCCTAGCAGAGTTCTTATTGCCATCTCATCATACTTTATGCCTTTATTTTCAAATATTTCTATTAGCATTGTTAATATAGGCTTTATTTCTCTGTCCACATCTGATTGATCATAGATTTGCTAGAACAATCTCCATGCTGTTAACGAAGCTGTGGCAATTTTGTCTCCCCTCAAAGCAGCCTCAAAAAGTACCTTTCCAACACTTTGCTGTGTCTGAATGCTGAAAACCTTTTTCACTGTAACTGGCAAATCATACATTTTACACTACACTAGCAGAATTCTTATTGCCATTTTGTCATATTCTACACCTCTATTTTCAAATATTTCCAAAAGCATTGAAAATACAGAATTTGTCTCCCTGTCCACATTTAGTTGTTCTAGCAGGTCTAAGACTAATCTCCATGTTGTTAGCAATGTTGTTGCAGTTTCATTGCCCCTTGAGGCAGCCTCAAAAAGAAATTTTCCAGCATTTTGCCATGTCTGAACACTAGAGACATTTTTCAGCATAAACAGCACATCATTTTTTTTGTACCAGCCTAGCAAAGTTCTTATTGCCTTATTATACTTTACACTTCTTTATCTATAAGCATTGTTAAAGTGGAATTTTCTTCTTCTGTACCCATATCAATTAGTCCCCATCTACATTGGGTACCAAAAGTTGCAATTTCAGTCAAGACAGACAACAAATATTGCAATATACCCATACCAATTCGTTGCAACAGCTCACCTCATGGTGTCTGTTATGGGTTGCAGGTTCTTCAGCTTGTCTCAGTTATGTTGGGCACCAGCTGTAGTCAGAGTCCAACTCAGTCAGCCTCACACTGGGCACCAATTGTTGCAGCACAAGCAAGCTATCAGGCTGCAACAAGGCTTTACCTTCAGTCAGATTCCCCTGGCCCTGCTGTTTCTCCTTGCTCCAGAGGCCAGACCACCCTCCTCCTCCACCCAACCCCCTCTCCCACAGTCCTTAGGACTATTTAACTGCTTAGCAGAACAAGCTACATCTGCACATCATCCATGTCAATCGCTGAGGCAATGCCACAGCTGCATGTTACCAGTGCTGATCAACCCACTGCCTTCAGTCCTCTACACTGTATTTCTGGTGGTCTGTGCTAGTGGTACCTGACAGGCTGGTGCAGATATCTGGAGATGAGCTGGGTAACAGGCCTGGTCTGTTAGGGCTGAGTGTCAGACGGGATTCCTAAGTCACCAGCAGTGTCCATGCTCCAAAACCATTATGTCTTCTACTCCCTTGCTTCTCTTACTGCAGAACAAAATCTGAATTTTGGGAACGTTAAAACCTGGCTTCTGTAACAGTACATTCTCACTGTATCTCTCTCTTTCCTTGAGCAGCTCCAGACCTGTGCAGCTGCAAGTCTCTTTTCCCACTAATGCCAGTCTGGTCAACAGCTAGGGCTTCTGGATCAGGGCTGTCTCCTTCAAAAGCAAGCTGAACCAGCCTCTTCAGTCTTCAACTCTGCCACAGGACAGTGAGGGATACGTGTTTTATAACATGCAGATTTTATGCTGTATTAATTTTCAATCCATTTTACAGTGTCTAGCATCCCATTCTGCTGGAAGCGTTGCTTCATCCCATTATTCACTTAGTGAAATTGCATATTCCTCTTGCCTAAGACTGACTTGTATGAATAAAGGCTTTCTAAATGCTCTGGTTCACAAAGTCACTGGTGATCAGGCTGGGACCTACAGCTTTCCAGGGCCAGTCTCTTTCAAAGTGAAAAATGGGAGACAACAAGGGAAAGGGCTCTTAAATCAGAAATATCTTTATTAACAGTAAAACACAAGACATGAATAATCCCTTTTACAATAGAATAATTCCAGCCAAAGAAAATGGAGTGTGTTAAAAAGTGTATTGTTCAAACATCAGACTAAATATGTTAGATTTAGAATGCCTCAAGTCAAATGCAGCAGGAGGAATGCTTGTGAAAATGTCCACTTCATTAGCAGTTGAGTTATCTTTCTTGATACGACAGGGCATGGGACAGAGTACTCTGGGGCTGATCAGAGGACTCTGCGCTGCCCTGATCTCTCAGGCTCCTGAAACTAAGCATGTAGGAGTTTTTTTCATTCTCAAGAGGCAAAGAGTCCAGGGAGTGTTCTCTATACAGCGATCTACGCTGGTTTACCGAGTATCACTACCTGTGAATAATACTTCCTTTTGGATAGTGCTGACATTTTGCTTTGATTCTGGTGGAGGAGAGAGGTCAGAATTGTTCATAGACAGAAGCAACACTCTTAAATCTATGTAGATTCATGGTGCTTTTCTGCACCAGACCAATAGCTCATACGTAACGCCACACTTTGCTTGAATCCACCATTTTGGCCCCTTGACTGCATAGAAGTATGCAACCTTATGGCTTCATTGATCCACACAAAAAGGCTTGTTTCTTCACCTTCTTGTCTCACTTCTCAGCCCCATTTATATTGCAAAGGCAATATTGAAATGAGGGTTTAAATTGCTGACACTGACTTATCTGCAGAAAGTATGCTGCGGTACATTTAATGAGTATTATAAATAAAAACTCCAATTGCTTGAGTAAGTGAAGAAAATTTGTCTGAATGTGCATTATCTCTGCTCATTATTATGTTTGTTCCCTTGCTCTCGTTTGCAAAGCATCTCATGGACATAACTGTGAATAAGATTTAACACACACTTTAGCATCAAAAAACCACTTTGAAACATGATGTGCTCACTACTGTGAAAGTGCAAGGGGTCAGACTTTACCAGGTTTTTTTCTAGCTTTTCTTTGCTGATGAGGTCTGTATTTAAAATTATTAACTGGTTGGTCTATTTCTTCCTATGCTATTCATATGCAATATTATTTGAATACTAACACAGAATATAAGATAGCAGCATCCATGGATAATAAAAACACTATGACTGAAGATCTAAAAATTGTTCACAATTAGCTGCAAATGCTCACATTGGCTATAATGGAAGAGTAGCTGACTCCGGAGGGTGTAGTGGTTATGCCTACCTTCCATAAGACATGGCCTGCAAATGAGATTCATCATTTGTACAGGCACCAAGTTTGCAAGCATGGCCCAGGTGCAAGTGGAGGTGTCCCCTTGACAGGACTCCCATATGCCCTACCTCCCTGGCAGGGAAGTATGGCATCAGTATGGCAATATAATGTAAGGCACGCCTGGGCAAGCTGTTTGGAAAGCCCAGGGGTGAAGAGGTGACAGGATTCTGGCTGCTCCTGATCATTCTGGAGCTCCCTATAAATAGATGATCGGTACAAACCAAAGGCTGTGTTTTGTGCTGGTGCACAACATGCAGAAGTGTCTGTCTGCACTGGAGACACAAAGCGGTTCCTCTCTACTGAACAAAGACCAAATGCCCACTCAGGCTTTCGGTACCTTGCAGAAAGGTAGTCCCAGAGCTGTCATTAGGAAGAAGTCCTGTTTCAGTGACTACAATGAATCCTCCAGGTTGAGAAGCTTTTTATTCACAGATCTAAAGTCTCATATAATCTCTCTCCCCACTGCAAGATGGGACCAGCTCTGCCAGGCTCTTTCTTGACAGTGACCTGACCATAGTCGCTCTCAGGGAAGCACACTTGTCCATTCTTAGTTCCTGTTATAAATGTGATTTATAACACAGGGGGTCCCTGTGAAGGCTCCTGCTGATTCCATCTTCCTTTAGGCACTGCAATTTCCCACCTATGCATGAAGTGGGCTGCTTTATTGCAGTTCCCAGGTAGACGCTCTGTATAATCCATGTCTTTCAGTCATGCAGTTTCTGTTCAGAGTGCAGTTCTCTCTGAGGAGCACACACTGGATGTGCTCAGTGTCCTTGAACAGTTGCCCCAAAGCTGAACTCCTTCTTAGTCCTGCTGCGAGGCACAAGGCGATCCCAACTGCAACCAGAGCCTAATCCCTGCACCATGTGGGCCACCAGTTTGCCCCAACATATCTAATGGCTTAATCAGGAGGCTGGCACACTCAGCCAGGCTGTGTGTGGGAAGCACCAGACTGAGGACTGTGGTACTCCAAGCAGCTCCTAAAACGGGTCTTGATTAGTTTAGATATAAATGTAAAAAGCTCTAGTGAACACAATGGCTGCCCAAGCGTGTACTGCCTTGATACCTCCAGTGATGACCACTGAGCATATCTGGTCATACGCTCCCTTCTCCCCAGTTATTTCATCCTCTCAGCATCTCTGGCTACTGAAACCAACCATGAACTGTAAGTCCTCTATAAAAATCTTCTCAACTTCAGTGGGGTTTGCACTCACCCAGTAGGGCTTGGGTTCAGATGTTCAAGTAACAACCAGCTCGCTGGGCTTCTCCAGAGCAAGCAGCTCTCACCTCTGGCTTGGAGAGCACATGGGACATGTTACATTCAACACATTCCTGATGATATAAATATAAATTCTGGGCAGTACTTCTCAACTTTGAAAAATGGTATTTAATTACTCTACCCTAGACTCATTATAATCTTTCTTTATTGTGTTTGGTTTTGGTTTTACTAAGTTAGGTTATGAAGAGCTGGGGGGAGAGGTGAGTAGTACAGAGGATGTCATGTTTCTTTCCTGTGCTGAGCACTATGTAGTGCTCAGGTATTCCTGAAAGCTATAGCTGCACCAGAGATGTCTCTAATGAGCCAATAAAATTGGCCTTATACTTGAGATCTCTCCAAAGTTACTAAACTTGATCAAGCTTCTTTATAAATTGTTTCCAGCCAGCCAAGAAGCAGTCAGTCCCTGCCTGAGCTGCCTCTGTAAATACAGCTGTTTGTGTAACTCTCAGTCACTGGTGAGACTTTCTAATTCATAAAGCTTACAGCTGAGTATTTTAAGCCAAGAAAAGCAGATCAAGTAGTCACAGTCACAAATGCCTGATTTTCTCCGTTTTAAAAGTTGTGTCGTGGAGATGATGTTTACAGTGAGAAATGTTTGCAGTGTTGATTTTATGCTGAGGGAACGTTAATACCTTGTAACTCTGTCCTGCATTGAATGCATGCAGAAATAGATGAGGATAAATGTGCTTCAGCCTGTAACTGTCTCTATTAACAGAGAGCTCCTGCCTGTGGCAACCAGTTGTCTGAATCCCAGCACAGACCCACAGAATAATGTATATTGGAAGGGATGTCCATAGGGCATCAATTCTGATGCCCTGCTCAAGGCAGGGACCAGTCACAGAAGGCTGCTCAGGGCGGTGAAAGTCTTGACACGGTACCTGCTGGAGACACAGAAAGAATTTCTTCGACTCCAGCTGTTACCTGAGCCCACAGTTCCCCCTTTGTGTTGCTGATACGTTATCCTTCAGCCTGACCACAGCACACCATGAAATTCTCACAAGGAGTAAAGACGCTTGTGGTGTAGCCTCTGATGGGGAGGCAAAGCCCGCGCTGTGCTTCTGAATGCTACAGCCACTTCTATACCGCACCTGATCAGCTGTTACAGTGCGAGGTCAGGGGACCAAGCTGTCAGAGCAGCAGTGCCACTGAACGGCTCTGTGCAGTCAGGGTGCTAGATTTGCCTCCATCACCTCTGGATGCAAATGGCACATTAATACTGGCGCTGCTGAAGAACTGGCAGCAATTAAGCAGTCCTCTTGATCACTTAGTAGGAAAACAAGGGTCTTACGTACCATGATGAATGTGCTTTATGCCCCTGCCTGACCAAACTCCCACTGCTGCCTACTGATGCATGGTACGTCTCTGCAGAAACTTTCAAGAGGGTTTGAACTGTTCATGGCTCAAAAATAATTGAAAAAAATCTGCCTTCAGCTAGGTAGTCTCCCTCTAAGTAATTTTAAATGTCTCAGGAAGACTATCTCCAATGCTTGAGTATTAATGAGTACATTTAAAGGCTTTAAATTGACTACAGGTTGATAGGCTCATGAAGACCTTTCAGCAGAAAACAGCTCCTCCCAAAAGGGAGAGATAGTAGAGTAAGATACAATGTTACATTGCTGTAATTTACGAGAAACCTGGATTTTTAGCCAAATTTAATCCACATGTACTAGAGAAGCCTGCAAGAGAGACTTTGTTCAAAAAGAAAGGGAAATAAATGGTTTGTTAGCCTTACTTTTTATCACTGCATCTGGGCAGGGGTCATCTTCCAATTTACTTGTTTGCCTCATTCGTTGTTACCACTTCTCCCTTGGGATGTGAGCTCTCCCTTCTCTTGGGCTTTGCACAGCACTTCATACAGTGCACTAAGTTCCTGGAGGCCACCAAAATTGGAAGTAAGTTCACACTGTGATACCGACCTTCCCAAAGGCTAACTCTGAGCTGGCGCTTGGCTTTGATTGCCCAGAATCAGGCACTTTGATCCAAATTCCAGCAAATATTTAAATTTGCTGAAATTCATCTCATCCTAATACAGACATTTTAAACAGGTCAGAAGAACCATGCTCCAGAAATGCCTCTTCACTTACTAGTATGGGAATATTAAGGTGACTACCTTTAATGAGATGCGTGGACTGCACTGAAGCTAAATCCTATTTGTATGAGAATTACTGTAAAAGTAGACATACAGGAAAGGAAAAACTGCTCTTTTTTACCAACTTCCATTTAAACAACACAGACACTCACTGACCAAGCATCATTACTAGGCTGAGAAAACCACCACATCTTCCCTGGGGCCCACCTCATCTAATTTTGGATATGTCTGATGCAGCAGTCCACATTTGAGCTGGTGACCCTGAGTTCCCCTTATACTCAATGGGAAGACATAAGCATGCTCAGAGCGCAGCATATTTCACTTGAAATACCTGCCTTATGATGAAACGAACAATGCCCCAGAAGAACCTGCTTCTCTTCACTGGCCATCCAATTTTCCTCTACAGCATTGGTGGGAAACTGGGTTCTGGAGCTGCCCAAGAGCAGATGCACCTCAGAACACCTCCGCTTTGCTCTCTGTGAGGAAGATGACAGTGCTGGGAATGTCTAAAAGTAATCCCTACGCTTCTCTATATATTAGGAGGAAAGAGGTTTCAGCCTAAAAGACAAGGAAGAATATAGGATAAAGTACAGAGCTAGACCCTGGACAGGAGAAGTGATTTTCTCCGTCCTTAGCTGCTGAGAAAGCAAAGGGATGAGTGTCATGAAAAAGCACAGAGAAATTACTGAAGAAAGGATGCAATAAACATGAAGTATATGCTCAGTACAGTGACACTGATGACAGAGGGAGCTGAGGGAAACATCTTTTTCCAAACTGATCTCTCTCAAGTCTGCTGAACAGTAAATGGCACGCCTGGAATTTCTGTGTAACATCATTATTGGATTTCATTGCTGCAGGAGACTGTAAAGCTTTTCCTGTCCTACAGGGACACTGCTGACGTCAGATGGTGACAGAATAGGGTTCTTCACATTTTCAGATTTCCTATACAACTTGCTATTACTGCTCAAACTGGATAGTTTATCCTTCTGTGCCCTACAAATTCTGCAGGCAGCTGAAGACGCATGAATGAAGTAAGCCTGCTAGTTTACTGATTCTTCTGCTCTGTTCATAATTACCACCCTGTAACAGGTATTACCTAGCATCTAAAACACACGAAAGTCTTGAAGTGAATGTAATTTCCTTTGCATATGTGATGTAGCTCAAGATCTCAGGCATCCTCTTCTAATTATGCAGTAAAATGTGTAGCACCAGATACTGTGTGAGAAGAAAAGAGACATTCTGTAAAATTGGTTTGTTTTTTTTTTCTTGTCAGGGTATTTCTGGTGTGTTCTAAGGAGGAATGAGATTGGAGAAGTTACAACTCTCTCTGACCCTTAAAGCAAAACAATTTTCAGTGGACTGTTATGCCTGGAAAGAAATAGTCCTCTACCCTTTCCGCAAGGTAATGGGGATCATCGAAGCGTGATAAGAGTTTCACCTGCCTCCTCAGGAAAGGTTTCCAAGTGAACAGCATTTTGTAAGGCTGGCTCTGTGGATGAGAGTGTGGACAATAGGTTTCCCTGCTTACAGAAGGACCACAGACAAGGAGCTTGTAAAGTATGTTCTGCACGCAGATTCACTCTTTGATTGTTTGTGGCTTACATTGCCTTGCCATCCTCTACAGGCGAGGCAAAAACACTGCAAATGATGAAGCCTGTGTCTAAGGTGAGAAACCGTGCATGGGGATGTCCAAAGTGACTGGCAGGGAAGCCCCCTCTGTCAAACCTGCGCTTTGCAGTGGGATCCTAAGCGCTGCCCCAGCACAGCGGGTGGACGTGGCTGACTCCTACCTCCTTCTCATGGCATCCTGTGAGCATGGGGCTTCCTGCTCCCAGTACAGAGACTATCCCAACACAAATGATGAAGTCACTATTTGGTTCTTCAATGCACACTTCATTTCCCTTTTCTGGATCACAGTTAAGTCCCTTTTAGACGTACCCTTGATATTAGCACAGTAGTCTAACTACAGACAGTTCTAACTTTAAAACAAACTACATCAATACTGTATATTGGATAGGATTCAGTTTACATGCCGGATACATATGCAAGTATGTATGTATTTTGCAAAAAAGCACTGGAAGTTAATTAGTTTTTAAACTTACAGGTATATATTTCAAATTCTATTTTTTCCCTTTTTCTCAGGAGCTTGTTGCTTTTCAGTGTAGCAGTACCGTACACTACTGTGTTAACAGTATCAGACTATTTGGATGTGTCCAGAATGCTCTGATAAGGCTCCAGTGCTGAACGTATCCCAAGGGGATCTCTCCTCCTACTAAATCCTACGGGAGACAGGGGTGCCTCAGCTCCTCAGAGGACCTGTTGTCCCATCGTGCTTTGCAGTAGGGAGACAGACTGGAATTGCAGTTTAGTCCTTCAGTTCACTGGATAAAAGTCATCTCTATGCATAAGTCCTGTGCACCACCTAAGGTCCTCTTTTAGACCTGAAATTAGGATGTAAAACGGATATAAATGGTGTAGAGATCTGACTTTGGTTGCCTGCAGAGGGGTGAATTTCACCTACTAGGAACAGCTACAGCCAGGTTTCTGAATCTGCATGAAAGTGCTAAGAATTCACACCGTTTACTGGCTCGGCTGGGGAATGAAGATGCTCACAGGACATGTTTGACACTTTTGCAGGAATTTGGCTTATTTTGTACTAGAGAACAGATATGCTATACCTGAATTTCTAAACTTATTGTACTGGCATCAGAGTAACTAGAAACCACAAAATGTAGCATGAAAAAAAAAAAAAAAAAAAGGCGAGTAGACTATGTATAGATATATTTACATCTACATACATCTACATATAGAAGCTTCTGTTCACTGGAAATCCTATAAGCCACTGCCTGCAATAGCATCCATCCTAAGGGAATTCTAGAGATGATTCTTAAGAGACCGAGGAGATGGGGTTATGAGGTGAGCCCATCTGTGTCAGCACCTTATCCAGCCATTGCAATGGTCCATGCAGGTGGATCTCAATCCAGCAGGGTGTGCTTGTAACATCTTGGCGATGATACTCTGCTCCCCAGCCCTATAAAAGCATCAAAGGACCAAAAAGTGAGTGTTTATTTAAAAAAACAACATTAAATCACAACTGCAGTGCTGTCAGTCTAACACAACTACAGGTAACCCATCACACAGGTTCCCAAGATGTAATGCTTTGTCCTAAGGATAAGTTTTCTCTAGAAGCTTTGTTCCTTTTTAAAGTCATTGTTACCACAGCTATCAGGGACTCTGTACTATTAAATTAAAAGTGCTCAGTCACACTTCCAGGTGCCGAGACCAACTGACATGGAAAGGCCTGTTTCCAAGCTTGGCTGCCTGCAAACAGCCCGTGAGGAATGGTCCCTGCTGTTCGCACCCCAGAGACGTGCCCAGGAAAC
This sequence comes from Falco cherrug, assembly GCF_023634085.1. NCBI lineage: Eukaryota > Metazoa > Chordata > Aves > Falconiformes > Falconidae > Falco > Falco cherrug. The sequence goes on from NC_073698.1 coordinate 27,292,221, forward strand.
TCTGCCAGACTGCTGTCTGGCACAGACAAAAAGCAGGCCAGGCCCTGTCATAACACTTTAACAGGAACTGGGAACGATCCTGGGCTCTGCTTCGTTTATTGGTAGCAATGCATCCTACGAGTCTGAGACTCTAGCAGTTACAGGTATTTATCTGAACCCCTGCAAACTCCCAGCAAGGTTCCTATGTGCCATACCCAACTTATGTATACACATTTTCTGTAGGTTTTCTATCCTTGAACATGTCCTCTTTTCCCATGGGAGCTCCTGGCTGTCTGCTTTGGGAAGTCCTGCAGTAACTTCTTCAGCTCTTTTGGAGAGATAAGGGATATGGAGCACCTGACAGAAGATGGGGATGTGGTGCTGGCAGGGAGAAAAGCGAACCAGCAGTTCCCGTGCCTCGAGCGGGCACAGTATCTGCTCGTTAAGCAGGCAGCCTGGTTCCACAGCTTTGCAAGGCATCCAAGTCACAGTGCAGTCTCACAGCTCACCGGCTGTCTCACTGCCAGAACGGAACATGGAGTTCTGCAGGGCAACGTGCAAAACGCCATCCCGCTGCAGGATGAGGCTCTTCACTTGTGGGCCACTGCTCAGAGAAGCTGAGCCTTACCTATCGTTATGCTAGTCAGGCAGGTTGACAGTCTTGTCATGAAAAAAGGACACAGAGGCATATTAAGACTGATGCCTGCCTAAAGGTACCTAAACTGTAGAGTGCTGACCAACGCAGACAACCGAGGCTGCTAGAACCCACTCCTCCAGACTATCAGCTGCAAAACTAGGATTAACACCAAAACTAGGTGCCATAATAAGTGGTCTGGATAAAATCCATTTCTGCTTAATGAAGAAAAGGGGGAAGAAAGCACAAGAGCCCCACGGAAGCCCAAAGAGTGCTCTCAAACAGGCAGCATTCTTCTGACCTGCAGAGCACTTTTCAGGCTAGAAAGGGCCTGTGTTCGCAGTCACCTCGGATTAATGTTCTGGAAATACTTGCACAAAATGCCACCCTTCAAATCAGCACTGTCAAACTTCTGAGTTTGTGGAGTCTTAAGGACTCAGCTGCAGTGAAGGAACACGGCCAGAAGGGCAGGTGCTGGTGCACCTCTGCTGACTGGCGGAACAGAAAATCCGGAGGACCAGAAACTCCAGGTTTGCAAGCGCAACCTGGCGGGTTTGGAGGTTCGGAGGAGCCGGGCAGCCGGCGGTGGGCTGCCATCTCCCTCTGCTGGCAGCCGCCACGCTGCCGCCGCCTCACGCTGCCGGCTGGAGCTCGCCGCAGGGGCGATGCCGCTGCTGCGGAGGGAGACAACGGCCACCCTGCTTCGGTTATCAGCAGCAGTGCTCTGTGGGTGGAAACTGTTTTACTCACATAAAACTGTCTCACAAACAGTTTTATGTGAGTAAAACTGATACTCACATTTGCCTGAGGGCTGAGCTCCTCCCAGCTGCTCCGAGGGCACAGGAAGGGTATCAGAGGGGACAGGACCTTCATCACCCATGGGACCGTGTCCTGCCTCCAAAAGATGATACAGCCCTGGCAAGTTTGTCATGTCTTGGTCCCCACCCCATCCCTTTCTCCCAGCTGGTAGCTCAAGCATTGGTGGGGTAGGAGGCAGTCTTGAGCGCTTGGGTTCTGTCTGCCCTGTGGGCTGTAGGTGACCAGCAGCATCTGGACACAAATCAGGGGAGAAGCCACAAGACTGTCTGTCCTGCACCTGGGAACTCTTGGTGCGTGGCTGTGACAACATGCTCCTCTGTGCAGCGCACACCCAATACCCAGGGCATTCCTGTCCCCAGACCGAACACATCAGGGCTCACACCTTTGGAGAGAAATAATTTGAGAAGACTGATTACAGGAAAGAGTTTTTACAGGCCAGGAAGGAAGGAAGAACCTAGATGAGATTTGCATAGCCATTTTCCAAAGGTCATGGGAAAGGGTTCAAAATAACTCCTTGCGCTGGTCTTCTGGTACCTGAGGCACTACAGTGGCTGCTATTGTTTCAACAAAGCAAGGTGATAATACGGCAGCAGCATTATTTAGTGCATTAACACCACCATTTCTGCTGCCACGCTGGGCATGAAGGCAGATAACACATCAAAGAGGCTGCCCCTGAGTTGCTGAGATAATGAAAATTTTGCATAACTGGCTACACTGCCTCTACAAACAACATGCCCATTCATGTCTTCCATTAAAGAAAAAGCTGTTTGTTGGGTTTCTTGCTTTCTTTTTTCCCCCTAATGCTTGTGTGTGAACAAGATGTCAATCCCTTCCCCAGACCAAAGCAACAGCATGGTCGTGGGCAGGGAGATTTTGCCTTGGACTCTTGGGAGAGGTTGCAGGGTACTTTTAATGTTCTCAGAGAGTTAAGGAGACAAGTCCCCAAGGATGGCTGGGAAGAGTCAGACCAGAAAGCTATGTGGGACTCAACACATCTGTTTTGCAGAACATAGGGTTACTGGGCTCGAGCCTCAAGCAGTTTTGCAGTATCTTTGACATGAATTCAATCAGCTTGATTCAGTCATTTGTATAGAACCAAATCTGCAAGACAAAGAGACATACTCAGCCACTTCTTATGGTACCTAGCAGGACCAACTGGCTTTTAATGGTGCAACTTCTCTAGTTTGCAGGCTGAACGCTGCTGCCAGCTCTCCCCAGCAGCACTATAGGAAGTCGTAGCCCATCTGTAAACAGCCTTGAAATACTCACCATTCTCTGGTGTTTAGGTGCTATGATGGCACCTAAGTAAATCCTAAGTACTAAAAGGAGTCAAGAGATCTCATTCTGGTGAGGTGGCCATTCAGAAGATTTAAGAAACTCCCACAAAGACCAATACACCACACACAGAGCAGTCAGACTGCAAAGTTCAGATATGGAAGACATGGGAACAGTAATGGCTTTGGTGGCCTCCTGTCTCTTCCAGATAAGAGGGGGAAGGTCACATGCGCTTTTGGGTTTTGTATTCTGCTTCCAAGAAGCCCTTCTCGTCGTGTGGCTGGCCAGAGTGGATGTCATTAGAAATTAAGACAATGTCTTGCCAGGGATCAGGCAGGTGACAAACAACAACAATTCCCAGCAAGTTCAGTGGGGGCTGAGGGAGGACTCAGTGTTCCTTGACTGAGACTATACATACCAGACTATACTGTAAATTAGAATAGAGATACAAGGACATTATTTTCAGATCTATGGCTCTACCAAGCTCTATTGCAAACCAGTAACGATAGGAGAGATCACGACTGCCTAAGATATGTGCTACAACATTTACATGTTGCTAAGCCCCTCCAAGTTGACCTTTTTATGCAATCAATAGGGGAACACTGCCACACAATCTCTGCTTATTTTCCACAAAAAGCCTACGGAATGCCTAATTTTTGGAATCTAAGACACTTCCAGGTTGACCACAAAAGCTACCGATTTTAAGCACCTAGAAGTTTAAGGCAATACTGGAAAAAAGGCAGTCTGAATTGCTATTTGCAAACTGGGTGTCTAAATCCCCACTTGGGAAGGATTTGATGGGGTCCAGTTTTGCACCAAAGCTAGCAAGTGATGTGATTTGCCTTTTCAGAAATGCAAGAGAAAACAATGAAAACTTACTTTAACAAAGCTCATTCGAATAGTACACATCTTGGTCAGCTCATACACCACTTCAAAACCGTGATTGACTGACTGAGCAAGCAGCTGGGCAAAGAGCTGGTTGTTGAAGATCTTGAGGCTACAGCCACTGGGGATCTTGCAAACAGTGGCTGGGTGGAAACCATGCTGGTAGTTACAGTTGCGGCTTTGCACAAAAATACTGCTGTCACTGACACATTCGGCGTAAACTTCTCCACCAACATAGTAAAGATGAACACCTTGAAAAAGGAAAAATAACGTGTATTATTTCTCCATTGTTCACAACACACTTTATACCAGTAATTCTTTAACTATTTTACTGGTGCAGGCATACAAGCCCATGATCATTCCAGGCACTCAGTGCTTATATGCTGACTTTCAAAAGACAGTAAACTGTGTGCCTATCCATCTATCTGTGCAACAGACCCACCAGCGTCAACAGATAATCTTCTTAACTGGTCTAGGAGAAAAAAGTCTTGGCACATGATGTTTTTCTTTGTCAGTGAAGGCTGGTATACTTCTTTAACCCAGCAGCATAGTACTTTATGACAAGACACAAATATCACAGAATCACAGAACGGTCAGTGTTGGAAGGGACCTCTGGAGATCATCTGGTCCAACCCCCTGCTAAAGCAGGTTCTCCTAGAGCAGCTTGCACAGAGTCATGTCCAGGCGGGTTTTGAATGGCTCCAGAGGAGACTCCAGAGCCTCTCTGGGCAGCCTGCTCCAGTGTTTTGTCACCCTCAAGGTAAAGAAGTTCTTCCTCATATTCAGATGGAACTTGTGTTGCAGTTTGTGCCCATTGCCCCTTGCCCTGTCACTTGGCCCTACTGAAAAGAGCCTGGCCCATCCTCCTGACACTTGCCCAAAGATATTTGTAGACACTGATAAGGTCCCCTCTCAGTCTTCTCTTCCTCAGGCTACACAGGCCCAGCTCTCTCAGCCCTTCCTCATCAGGGAGATGCTCCAGCCCCCTAGTCACTCGTAGCCCTCCACTGGGCCCCCTCCAGCAGTTAGTTCCCTGTCTCTCTTGAACTGGGGAGCCCAGAACTGGACACAGCACTCCAGGTGCAGCCTCACCAGGGCAGAGTAGAGGTGCAGGATCATCTTCCTCCACCTGCTGGCCACGCTCCCCCTAATGCACCCCAGGATCCCATTGGCCTTCTTGGCCACCAGGGCACACTTAAATAATTATGCACAGATAAATATCAAACATCTGTCAACCATATACAAAACATGGATAAAACTGTCAGAGAACTGACAAATCTGTTATGTATTACACATCTAAACATATTTTCTTTTTTGAGCACATGCACACTGACCAAGATCCACTTCATTGCACGCTATTTTTTTACTACAGGATCCTAACTCATACAGTTCAAACACAGCATGGTGTATACTTAAAATAGCTTTTCTGTATTTTGCTTTATCCACCACATCAGGATCATGAATTTGCATTTACATGATGTGATTTACTCATCAGATCCTGTTCCAAGTGACCTTGGAACCTAAAAGACTGAATTCCTTCAGGACTTTTCCGTGCTCAAGTGACTTACCAATGCTAACTCCCAAATTTTTACCGTGCTTTGGGGAAATGAAGATGGATGAGCTTCTGTCCATTCAAAGACTCTGGTCCCCCCAGGATGTCTGCTTGCATGAAAATATACCTAAATTTATGGGAGAATTTACCCTAGCCCAATTCAGCAACCTTAAAGGTAGGAATCTTGTCTAAGCTAATTGTGTAGATGTCTTCTCTAGTTGACAGACGATGAAAGGCACTGTGACCAGATGATTCACTCCATCCGCTACAGAGTGCAGGCTCACAGCCAGCTTAAACTGATGGAAGTCTGTGCAGGTGCTGAAAAGGCACTCTCATTCCCTGCTCCTGCTGCTTCTTCCCACACCTGCTTTCATGCCAGAAGCAGTGGCTGGGGATTGGGCAGCCATCCAGATTGAGGAACTGAACAAGCTAATAAACTTAAAAACAAACAAAACAAAACAAAAGAAGATTTATTTGCAGTGAGATCTTCATCAGTGCAAGCATGGCAATGGGGACCCAGACTGCTTAAATGTGAGCATGAAACCACACCTCGAAGGGGGCCAAGTCATCCTGTGAAGATGCCTAGACATTCACCCTTCCCATGGCTAGATTAGATGAGATGAACCCCTCCCATGGCCGAGAAAGGTGGAAGAACTCAGTCCTTTGTTCTCATAAAAACCACCACTAAATAAAAATAAAATCCTCCTCTCTATTCCCAGGTATGGCATTCAAGCCCTTACATACAAATGCACATGTTCACAGAGTCTCAGAGGACTGCCTGCAAAGCTAGTGATAACTATGCTTTAATGTTTCAGTTGTAATTAGTTTTAGTCCCGTTGTCTTTCATACAAAAAAGCCTGGTTACATATTCCCAGTCTGTTCATCATTCTGTGGTCATGACAGCAAGGGGCAGCAGCATATCCTTAAGCCAAAAGCAGCCTCTAAACAGAAGTGGGAGAGGCTCAGGCAAAAGCAGGTTGAGTGGGAATGGAATCTGGGAAAAATACGCTCTCCCATAGACTTCCAGGGTGACTCAGACAGGAACCTTGAAGTTTGTCTTCAAGCCATCGCTTGACTTTTACTTCTACGCACCCACGAGATGAGGTGTGAGTGGCAGGGGTGCGGCTCAGAGCACACACTAGCACTGCACCGGGAACATGGGTGAGATGACAGCTCCATTAGAGCAGTCGTCAGCTCCAGTCCAACTGCACCAAGCTTTACAGGGTGTTGCACATTGTGACAGCTATTACTTGACCCATGTCTGCCTTCCCTTCTGTGGAAGACAGATAAAAGGGAAGGACTGAAAATGCAAAGGTCGTAGCTGACCTTGACGGAATCCATATAACTTTCCAAAATAAACAGATAGAGTAAGAACACAGGGTAGGGAGAGAAGCATAAGGACATAAATGTTCACCACGTTTCAAATCTTCAGGTGTGATTTAGGGTGACCACACTTCTGGGTGCTAAGGTGAAAAATTTTAAAGGCTGGATTTTTAGAGTACATTGAGTAACCCAACTTCTGAACAAAAAGAATGCTTTCAAAGTCATTGCCCAAACTGTGTACTATCTATAATAATGAAAACACCAAAGTCACTTCTGAAAGCAGAGGCTACAATTTGCTTTTTCCTTGTGGACTTTTTAAAAGCAATAAATACAGCAGTAATGAAATGTCAGTGTGCATTTCCATTCTTCTGGTATTCATCCACCAGAGACGAGCACCCTCAAGCAAGCCGAGCAGATGAATACATATTTGTAGAAGACCAAATCAAGGGTCCATATGTTTTAGTGGGATTTCATTGCTCTCTGCAGAAACTGGAAACTCAGCAGCCTCCAAGTATCAACATCTTTTTGACACTCTGATCAGAATTCCCCTTTTTGCCCTTGAAGTCTTGACTGCTGAAACAGGTCCAAATGCTAGTAGATGTTGCATTGTGTTCTGGATTGTTTTTAGCTTTGATGTGGTATTTCCAGGAAACCGTTTCACGCTGATACACTAGATGACAATTCAATCACATATCCTTATCCTACTGAGTTAATCTTGTTTACTCACTCTTTTTTCTCCCCTGTTAACATGTGACAATTGTATCCATTTCAGTAGCTTTCATCTGTCCAGCATGCCTTTGAACTACATGCTTTTGGAACTGCTCTGTGCTCTTCTGCAGGCCTGTACTGGTGCCGCTTCTACTCCACTTGAACATGTTCTGTTAAGATTTGCATGAACAGGGAACACCAGTAAAATTAAGGATCTCTGATACACTGAGCTCCTCTCTGGGCAACCCGCTCCCTTCCCTTGGGCAGATTCTAGTGTAAGACTTTAAAGGACTTTTAATCAATGACAGATCTTCAGGTTTGAAAGGATGAGGTCCATTAGCATTTACCTCATTTTCTTTCTGGTCTGCCTCTTCCTCTTTTTGGGCAGAAAGTCACAAGATGCAACATCCTCAAATGACAGCTTTGACTGGAATCTTTTGTCATTCTTCTTTTAGGGCTGGGCTCAGCTTTGATCTACAGCCCTCTGACAGCTTATGCTGATAAAGAAGCTTTGCTTTACTTTCTGAGTAGGTTAGAACTAGATGTACAACTCATTTCCACCCCTCACAACAAACTACTTTGACAGACACTTGTAGTATCACACTGGCTTCACACAGTGCATCTGCAACACAAGTGCTTTCCCTTCTGGAGAAAAGTGCAAGAGCTAAGTACAGCATCTGCTGCACTAGCCTTCAGGTTTACTGTTTGCAAAAACTATGTCACACTTGTCTCAGAGCTTCCTCATACTCCGTCCTTCAACACTAGACTATCAAGAGCCAATTAAAATACTGCTCTAGGCCTGGGAAATGAGGTGAGGTTGACAAGATAATAGGAGTGAAACAATTAGAGTTAATTAGCCCTGTGGGAAATCCATTCCCAGGCAGCTACTGGTGAGAGGCTGGGTTGGCAAGATAATGAGTCTAGACTGGATATACCAGAACAGGCAAAGCTTCACCTGCACAGGGAAGTGGCCGGTACAGGACTCCTGACTCACCGCCACAAACAACAGTAAGTTCTGGGAGAATATCAGGCCCTACACAGCCCCGGAGAGCTGGGACGGAGTGTGTGCAGCCACGTATGTCCAGGTGGGGTGTACAAGCGAGTACTGCTGGAGGGAGAATCCAAGATTTAGTTTTACTGGCAAGAAGCTGACCAGGAGGGAATCAGACTGGTAAGGGGGGGAAAGCTACAAAGGCAGCTCTGGTAGAGTTCTTCAGCTAAGTAACTCAACTACTAAGTGTTTCATCCATCTCCCTTTGTTATTTGGTGGGAGGAGAACCAGCCCTGAGGCACCAGCAATTATCCTTTTAGTGGCATTTCAATGGCAATTTTCCCAGTTGCCAGAAGCTCTAATAAATAAAATGAAAATACATACTGCTAAATTAGAACACACAACTATAAACAACATTTTTCTCTTTGCTGGCCAAGTAAATAGCTTTTGTAAGGAGCTACTCTGGTGATTGTTATTCAGTCAGAAAAGAATTGGCTGCTTTTCTTCTATTTCAGAAGTAATCTCAGAGCTCTGGTTTTAAGACAAGCATACCTGACAAATCAGCGAGGTTTGTTAATGCAATGCATGGTTCTTTCAAGCTCTGAATACTCCTGAGGAGAAGAGGGTTCCTCTTACCTTTTCCTATGTGTCTCCTGGTGTTTTCTATAGTAGAGTTGCGGTTTACATTTGAGAGCAGTCCCAGGCAGAACCTGTTTTTGTTATTTGAGGGATCTGTAAATCCATCTATAAGGATACTTCGAGAGGAAGCCTGGAAAGTCTCCCCTACCCGGTTGTTGAGTTCATAGTAGGCAACTGAGCACCAGTGTTGGGGTTCCTCATAGCAAACAGGCCGAAAGTCTGTAGGAAATAAAATTAATCAGCTGCTCAGGTCTCACTAATATTTTTTAAACAATCATTCTCTGTTTTCTTTTCTCCCTCCCTCCCTCTCCCACCCACCCCCCCTAGCTCTTCATCTAAACAGTCACTTATGTCACGCTTTATCTCAAAGGCAACTTCTGTTTCTTCTTAATTTTATGACTGAAGACCCAAACATGCAAAGGGCTGGTACACCAGCTTAACTCTAAGCCTATGAGGAGTCCCACTTGCTCTTAAAAGTGATAACTCCACTGCATTAAATTAAGCACATGCTGACATTCCTTGCTGATCCGGGGCTCAATCTCTACACTGAAAATAGTAAGGGATACATCTGCTCTGCACACCAGCAGGAGCTAGGGATGACAGATGAGCTCAAAGCAAGTCAAAACTGAGCCAAGCCTTCAGCCTAATACCAAACTCTGAAGTAATCAATCATTCCCCCCAGTTTTTTGCATGCTTTGGGGCTTTCCACTTCCACGTGAGACCACAAGCAGAAATGTCAGCAGGGTCATTTCTTTTGGATCTACCCCTGCCCAGGTTTTCTAACTCAGAGACAGCCTCAAAAATGTAACAGAATCTCTGAGCCTCATTCGTCCACAGGAATTAAAGGGAAACCTTATCCTGCCTGCCCACCACAGGCATGTGAGCCCCCCTGCCCCCAGAGCACCTCTGTGAACTTCCAATGAATATTCACTGGGGCAGTGATCAGGGATGGTAAACTATGCTAAAGAGATCAAATTATTTTGACAATTTATTTAAAAGTACTGGTGTCTGATAGCTACTTACTATCTGGCCATTTTGTGTACCCATCTGCAATTAGCACTATCACCCTCATCTTCCTTCTGCTCCAGTTCTGTGATAGATACATGTTCCTCACCATTTCAGAAGGCTGGCATTATTTTTTTAATGTGTATGTGTGTGCACAGTGTTCAGTCCTCATGCCATAAAGAACGTATGTTTAGGACTACAATATGCCGGACTAAAAGAACAACAGTGATTTTTCCTTTGCTAAGAACGAAGCCAAAGGAAAACTCAGTAGAGGAACTCCATTTCACCTCTGCAGCCATGGGCTTTGAATGGTGGAGGCATCATCTGCCAGCATTAGTCTGGAGGTAGCAGAGACCATGCTGGTGAGGAAGTGGCTTTGAGAGGACTAAGGAGGATCCATACCCTTCTACCCTGACCACCCAGGCCCTCTCCCACTGAAGCATTCTTATATGAGAAGAAAAGAGTCTGGCCTTCTGTAAAAATGTCTTTGCACTGCACTAGAATATGAACTTTTCTTCCCTACCCAGCCAGTAATGTAGCATTAATACAAAGGTGGCAGTAAGAAAGGACCCAAACACAAGGCTTTAAAGTACTTGAAACCCAGAACAGATGGTGATAAAAGAAATCAGTTCTGATATTGGTAGTGCTCTTGTGTGTTGTATAGCCTTACCATCCCTGATTTGATATCTTTGTCTTTACAACATAGATAATAGTGTTTGCCTTCAGTAACAGCTTTCTAACTGTAATAGTCCATGGATGCAAATAAGGTCTAAACTCTGTAACTTTGCACGTAACTCACTGAATTCTTAAATCAACCTATTCTGCTAGCTAATGGATGGGTCTAGTACACAGCCTTACTGCAAAAATGTCTGAAACCTAACTTTAAAGATCACTGAACCCCCACGTTCAAATAAATTTTTTTTTGCTTAACAGTTTTTCTTTGAAGAATAGTACAAATAGTTATTTACTTTCAGCTTCTCCATCGGCAGATTTACCTCCATTGGGCAAAGACAGCACTAATTGACTTTCAGCTATTGCATCCATTGATCGCCCATTGTGGGTTCCTGGAGGTTCTCTTGCATGGTAAGGCGGGGGTGGAGTTTCCACTATGAGAAAGGAAAGAAAGAAAAGGCAGAAAATACACCTAAGTCAATACATTGGTAAACTCTTCTGGTTTTCCTGGTGCAAACTTAATCTCCTTCAGCTTTGTTTAGTTAGGAAGGGCTAGAAAGCAAGCACAAATCTGAACCTGCCCTTCCTTCAGTCTCCAGATTAAGAGCATTACATGGCCAGGGAGGATGGTAAGGAAGGGCTGTCATGTTGGACATGCTGCACTTGAAAGAGGGAGGGACAGTCACAACAGTGCCTCAGACCCAGACCAGTGCCTAGTCAGGCTCCCTGTTAACACCCATTGTAACCCTAAGAAAGTAGCACAGTTTGATCATTCAGCACCAGACTTCTCTCACAAATTTAAAACTTGAAGAGGATGATTTAAGAGTAGAAGCTAATTTTAACTGATCCTCTGGGAGAAAGTTCTTTTTCTTCACAGGCTGTTGAAAAAAAGCCTATGGGGAGCCTTTAGACTGTAAAGTCAGACTTGGCAACACTCCCTCCAGATTTGTCCTTTTTACCTCTGTCCTACAAGGGAAGGCTGGCCCTCTTCTGGTTTGTTCAGTCTCCCATCAAAGGGCAATGGATGTGAAGAAAAAATAAGGAGAAAAAGTATCAATTCACAACCTGCCCAGCTCCTGTTTGTTTCATTTATGGCACAGTAAGCTAGAAAATAGTGGAGATTCTCAAGAAAGACAGGAGGCTTTAGAAAGCCAAAGCAAAAGGGGATTTATTTTCATATTGGAAAATGTCAACATTCACTGCATAAGCACTAAAAGCATGTAGTTTTATTCATTTGAACAGAAACTCAGTGGGCTTACGTGTAAACGACAGCCATATACAAGCTTACGGGACTAAGGGTCTCTTTAAGAAGACCATGGTTTAACTTGGTTCCAGGCTGAAATTCCCACTTGTGTTTGGGGTCTGTTGGCTGGCCCTCAAAACAGAGCAACCTCATCCACAGTGGGTAAATGTGGACTGTCTCATAAGACAACCATTGATTCTTCCAAGTAAGTACTGCACAAAAATGTTATTCTGCTTAAGCATTGTTCAGGATTTAGGAATTTCATACACTGTATGATATTTCTAACATATACATGACACAACTCTCCCACAGAAAATGCAATTAGCTAGAACAGTAAAACAAAACTGAGAAAGAGTGGGAGAGAATACAACTCACAGAAAGGAGTATAATGTGGTTATCCAGGTATTTTCGATGTGTACACCTAAGCTAGTCACCATAAACTCTCCTTATACTCACTAAAGAAAAATAGGCACCTGTGGACACAGTGCGTCTCAGCTACTTTAGACATATAACTTAAGATGCAATGAATCTTGTTCTAGGAGTGTCTGTTTTCCTCCACTGATTACAGACAGAGATGTAGAAATTTGCATTGTTGACATCTATATTTGGTCACACCAATCCCACTCAAGGTTCTTGATGTAACTCCACTTTGCTTTAGATAGTCTTCCATCCCTGATTATTACACAGGCAAATTATGTTTATCAGCATGCCATGTGCTGCGATATACCGAAGCTCAGGTTGAGCCACTTCCAATTTTAAGTAGCTTTGCGAGGTCCCAAGTTCAGTTAAATGCACGAGTCAGAATCATTACATAGTTGGAATGGGCCTGATTTACCTGTCAGGACCAGCTCCACTGAATCTAGCTTGGTTACACAGAGGTGAAAGAAAAAGATGGGGGAAGACAAACAAGCCCTACTACTTGCTGAAATGTTTCTATGTTGCTAAATACGATTTAATCTGAAGTATAGATCTAGAGAAGAAATAAATGAAGGGCCATTCAATGAATGGAGAGGGAACAAAAACATTACACTGTGTTGAAACTGACCAGCTTAAAAGGAGGTTCAAATACTACAAATACCTTGTGTAAATAAACATCTTTCTTGCACTTAAAATCAAAATAGACATATCATTAAGGACATGAATTTAAATGCTTCGTAGTCGAGACATTAAAACATAAAAGCTACAAAATTCCAACCTGAATTCATCTTTGCAAAAAAGCTGAGATCATTGAAACTATTTAAGAGTTACAATAAAGTGCAGAAGTGAACTTGAACCATGTTTTGATATTAAAGCTAGCTCTCAGCTGTGTTGCTTGACATCTTTTTGGTATATTTAAGAGCAAAAGCATTAGTTAAATTGTCAGGTAATTAAAGCAGTACTTTGTAAGGAGTTCACAATGCAAACAATCTAAGTGACATAACCCTGATGCGGATCTGATAAAACATGTTCCAAAGACATATAAATTTGCCTGGTGGCTTCAACCAGGCCAGATTGTTAAACACCTTAATTTCCTGAAGTTTATATAATCAGTAGGATCACCATTCACCAAAAAAATACTTCTGTGTACCAATTTCTCCATTTTATCCTGTCTCTCTTGATGGAGTTTCTAAATGTCCCTACTCTGACCATTGCTATTAGAGGTGCCTAACTTAGGTGTTGCAGGTGCTCTTTTCTGTGGCTTGTATCAGAACCTTGGATGGGCAGCTTCAGGTAGAAGGTGGCCTGGCACACCTGCTCCTCTCCTCAACTTTCCCCTTGGATTTTCATCCAGTAATCATGATTCCTTTAGGAGTGGCACTTCAAGGCACTTCTAGGAGTGGGATGACTACAACTTTTAGTCCCTTGAGCATCCATCAGAAGAACTGGGAGACAATACTATGAGACAGTTGCAAGAAATCACGTTCCAAATCAATTCTGTCCAACAGCTCAATCTGTAGCTACAGCCTGTGGGGAGCACACAAAATTGGCACCTGGCCCCAAGCCCTGGAAAGAACCTTGACTGCCTCAGTCAGGATATCTGAAAGTTCATTCTTACCCGTGAGCTGATAGGGACTTCCTGGTCCAGAAGAACTTCCTGGTGAATTGGGGTAGCTGATGCTGTTAGGTGACTGGGAGAACATGTGGCTGGGTGATGATGGGAAAGGGGTGCATGGAGGATGCTGGAAAGAATCAGGATAGGTGGCATTGTGCGGCATCAGCGGCTCACTGTGCAGAGAAGTGTTTCGAAACTTGGCAAGGAGGCTGAGGTGAGGGTTAAATTCACTGTGTCTTGGAACAAGTACAGGAGGTAGGACTGAAGATAAAAACAAGAACAGAAAAAAATGGTTAAAACTGCACTCTTGAAAGTGTATCTCTTTATAAGTTAAAAAGAGGTATATTCCATTCTCCCCAAGTATTGCTGTCTATATATAAGTCATGGAAGGGCAACAAACGTCCATGAACAAGAAGCAAGAGCTGATTCTTGAGCCTTTTCTCTCCAGATTTACAGCCAGTTGCAGCAATTCCATATGCAAAAGATGGACTCATTCCTGACTTGAGCAAGGTACCATAAAATCCACAGGTACGGCATGCGCACATGGCCCTCACAGAAATGCAAGTGGCACATTTCTCCCTCTCAAAAGTACCTTTTCCTTCCTTCCTGAAAGACTGAACATCAGGAGTTTGCTACATACTGTCACCAGGATTTGCCAAAACCACAGCCAAGTTTATTAAAAATTAATAGTGCTCTGCAATACACTGCATATTTTACTACCAGTGTTTTACTGATGGACAAAAGGAAGCACAGACCTGAAGCCAGACACCGGATTTAAAAGGTTTTCAGGTACCTGAAAATGCTGCCAGCCAGACAGTGGGATCTTTAAAAGGAAATGTAAATGGCAATTCACATATTGCAGTAATATTAATTTAGCCCTTGCAATATAGTTAGAAAAGATCTAGCATGAGGAGGCAAATGTCAATGGTTGGTAGTTAAGACATGAAAAATGCGGGTTAGAAAACTGAAATCCAAACTCATCCATGTAAAAATTGGTCTAATAGAAGATGTCTCCTGTCTTCACGACCTCTCTTCACTTGCATCTCATACTGTCAGTGCTGTTAACAGCATTCCTGCATTGAGAAACAAACCTAAAGTTGACCCAAATTATTTTGGAATTTGACGTATCAGGAGGGAGAGCAGAACTGGAGTCAAAACACTTTAGGAAACCCGATTAGTGAGTTACTTATGAAGATGCAGCCCTAGGCTAGAACGCAGAGAGGCTTGCTGGATAGTTCTGCATTTGGGAGTTCAACTTCAGTCTTTAACTGGGTACCCCGTAGTCCCTGGGGAGAGAACAGAGCCTACAGTGGGCAATCCATGTACCCCAAGATTTCCTGATCAGTTATTAGCTCACATAGTGCCTAATGATCTTGGTTAAGGCCTTAAACACAGGTAGGGAGAATGAATCCCCATTTACTGTCGTGCAGATCTAAAAGCCACCAGAGAAGATAAGGAAGCAATTTGAGTTATTGTGACAAAGATGGATTGTCCCAACACTAGGAACAATTCAGCAGGCTTGTATTGATCGACTTAGTGTCCAGAGTTTCTCTGGCCTAAAACCCAGCAGCATGTCATCTTTCAGTCTATCCTTACTAGCTTACGGAAACAAATAGCAATTTGTGCTCTTGGTTATAAATGCTGACAGGAATGCATAGTTTAAACGTGTTTTAGCATATTGTTTGGGCCCAAAAGCTCTGTCTAGGTAAGGTCAATTCTTTTTAGGTAGGTTAGCTAACACCTTCTAATTACGGTGAACTCTCATTTATCCAGCATAATGATAAGAGTGGAATAATTGCTATAAAGCAAATAATGTACAGATAACGCAAAGCACATGCATGAGTAGAGGCTGTAGGAACACCCTCCTTGGAGCGCACCCTCAGCGCACGTTGATGGCTCAGAAAGCTGGGGCAGTTTAAGCAGGAGGAGGAGGACCAGTACCTGGTACCAACAGCAGCTTTACAGCTTCTTGCTTGATGTAGCACTATGCTGGCAGCTGGAGCAGGCTTAAACCACACTCCCGCTCACCCACTGGCATATACCATCTGGGAATTTGCTGGTCACCATGAACTAGAGAACTAAGCCCTAAAAACCTACAAAAGATTGGACTGATGACAGGGGGGTCACTGCAGAAGTTATCTTCCTACCTGCCTGGAAACACAGGCACTGGGATACCTGTTAAGAGACTATACGTAGACCCTTCTCTGGCCAAATGCATTTCTAATTAGCTTGTGGCTGGCACAAGAATGCTGCTCTAGAAGCTGCTTTCTTTCTTTCTGCCTTTGATATGCTCCTACCTGTGGGATGAAGCCAGCCTCTCAAGTCCTTTGGGAGAGAAAAGTAGTTCTGCATCTTTACCACTTCCTTAGCTTTTTGGATTTTCTAGACTGTCCAGGTAGGACTCATACAGGCAATACAGGTATTCACATCTGAGATGCCTTGCCCAGTCCCACATCCCCCCCCCCCCCCCCCCCCCCCCCCCGGATCTCTTCATAGCCACAGGAGAGAAACAGACTTTTACTGCTCTCTCTATATATGTTAATCAGCTCTATACCAGGACAAGATCAGCACCACCACTGCAGATGTGGTTTTGGTGAGGTGGCTCCCTCCCATCCCATGCTCCCGTGAGCAATTCCAGGCTGTGAGCTGCTGTTGCTTCTGGAGTTTTCCTCTGCTGCTCCAAGAAACTGGTATGATGCTTGCCAGGTCTGCCGCTGCTCAGCCAACTCTGACCCGCAGCCTTAGAAAGTGGGGAACCGGTGATCCTTTCTCACCCAGCAGAGGTGCTGAGCCAAGGACAGCAGTGCTACAGCTATGCCGTGCAGTGCTGGGAGGCTGGCACCTCGCTGCAGGTACTGCCACTAAAGAAGCGACTTTCTTCAGCCTTGTGAGAACTGAACACAACTCCTTCTCTAAATGAAGGCCAAGAATCTGGATGTGTGAACAGCATTTGCCAGAAAAAGCCTTTGACTCGCCCTGAGTGAGTCAGCAAAAGGAATTTTCAAGCCTTGAACTCCTTCCCAGCTCTGACCAGGGTACTCTTAATTTCTGCTCTGCTGTACAGTTTTTGCCACCTCATTCAATCACATGACTGTGGCTGCCTAGAGGGCTAAAGCCTCTGTGGTGGTGAAAAATTCAGAGATTGTCTTGTTTGTGGCTCAAAACTCCCCAGAGGGCCTTGTTCTCCTTGTTCTTTTGGTTACAGATGTCACTCTCCAGGGCTCAACCACTCTGAAGGAAGTGTGACCAGAGGCACAAAACTGAGTGACTGATTGCATTGGGACCTGTCTGTCCTCCTAATTTACCTGCATTGCTCCACTCAGTGAGGTCCTTTTATTCTACCTGTTATTCTCCACCGAGAGCCAGGGGTGGATCCTTCCTTCTATGTATGCCCAAGTGTTGACGATCTTTGTACAACTGAAGACAAATACAGTCATGTCCTGAGTCCTGCCACTGCTTCTCATGCACTAGGTTTTCTCCTGTTCCCTTTGGCTGCAACAGCTCTTGCTGGAAACCTGGTTGTGCCCAGAGCCTGTGACTAGCCTGTGCTAGCCAGGTGCTAGCAAGAAACCTATCTGCCTCCACAGTTTAATTCTAGGTACAACACCCACATAGTGATTTGTCACACATCAGCCCACCTTTGCAAAGTTTACTACCTTTGAAGAGCTACCCTCCAGTGAGATCCATTTGTTCCCTATGCTCATGACCATTCATAAACACCAAATACATGGCCAACAGTGAGATCATCAGGTGGTCTTCCAGCTGGGAGGCTACCACATCTTAGTTCCACTTGGGCTTAACAACAGCGATAAGCTAGTCTAAGTCAAAAGTTCATACAGGCTCCTGCTGTCTACAGCAATGGTGCATGCTAGAATTTGCTATATCTACACAAGTGTTCTCATAAAATAGGGCACATGTTTAGGCAGCTTCTATATTTTTCTGAAAAGCAGCTTTTCCTGACAACAAACCAGACTTCTGACCAGCTCTTCAAGGCAAAACAGCGAAGGGAGAAGCAGAGTTTAACCCCCATACCTATCTCCTTTAAGCTAGGTGGTCTAGCTCCTCTTCTGCAGTGGGATGTTGCACAAACAGAGGAAATACTTGCTGCTTTTTTTCTAAATGGCACCTGTTGCTCAGCAGACCTGAGAAGAGATCTGCTGAGGACACTGGTAGCAGCAAGAAAAGCTACACATAATCTGTGAAGTATTGGTCAGCATAGACTAGGATGTGGTTGGGCAGCCTGAGGACACAGCAGAAGCAATGAAACCTCTTGAATCTCAGACCAGAGTTTAAAGCTGCTCTCTAGTAACAGAGGTATAGGGATCTGCTAGGCCATTAAAAAAGGGGTGAGGCCCTCCCACCTTTGACACAACTCATTCACTCTGAATAAAAGTTAAGGATCTGGTCACAGAGTAAGTTGACTTAGCAAGAGACTGCAGTGATGGGAAGTGAGCCCCAAAAGGATGGACACTTGTATGAAAAGAATACTGGCTTGTGGGTTATAAAAAAATGTATTGCTGACTAATTTCATGGGTGGACTCTTTAGCTCCAGAGGTTGAGACTCAGAGAATCTCACAAAAGCCTAAGATCCCCAACAGCCAAGACGGAGAAGGTTTCCTGTAGTTAAGAGAGAACTGTTTAAACAGATTGGCACCTAGATCAATTGCTCCCAGCCTTTTCTGTGGTGATCTCACTGCTACCACTTTCTCCTGGTGCTCTTTTCTTCTCTTGCCTCACCACCACCTCCTTGCAGCTTTCTAACTGCCTCTGGCCTGGGGCTGCATTACTGGCACTCGCAGGGGTGTAACTTACCTCTCCTGCTGCTGCCACAGCACACCTGAGTAGGTCATACTCCTTGCTGCACCTCATCTTTACCAGGGAGGTGACTCACTTGTGAGCTTCAGCTTCTAAGCTGTGCCGGTAAAAAGAGCAGTGAGCACAACAGCCCAAGAACAACTCACAGGTCCTGTGGAGAACTGGCACGGCACAGCTTGCATCCTGGCAGCTGCGCCCTCTTTCACCTACAAAACACGGTGGTCACATCCAAAGTGCCCAAAAGTCCCTCCTGGAGGCTAACCCCTGCACCCTGAGGACTGCTAGCCCATGTCAGCCTGCACGGGTCACAGCTGTGCCTGGCAGCACGCTGCCAATTCCACCGTACTCAGACCTGCACCCTGGCCCTGCCTCACTGACCAGTGGAGACGCAGCCGCTCTGCTGTACAGACAAGCGACAGAGGCATGTTCACAGCTGAAACCTTCTGAGTTTCAGGGTCAGAACGACAGGCTTTGGCAGCCGTTTAGCAGCTGCTGGATTATCCCAGTGCTAGCATTTGTCAGCTGGCACTGAACAGATCAGAGGACTGGGGCTGAAAACAGCACTGCGCAGTGCTGTCAGCGACAGCGCGGAGGAGACTCCATTAAATACACTGGAGTTACATGAGAAGAAACGAGAAGACACTAAAGACTGCAGCCTTCAAAGAGAAAGATACACAAAATGGGATATTTTATGAGCATCTTTTCTTGGTTTCTTGAAGAGTTTATTTTAGCAAGGCAGGAGATCAGCTCTTTCCACTGAAAACTGCTGACAACAAACACCACTCACCGCAGCTGTAAAATTTTAGTTGTGACAATGTTTACAGCAGTTCAAATACAACTTCAAAATGACCGCTTCACTGCAGTGGAAGGACTATCAGGAAAGCAGCCCCTGTTGTTTAACAAATGTTAACAAACGTCTTTCCCTTATTTCATCTGTGTGAAAAGAAACATCCCACAGTTCACTTATCTGATCCTAATGTCACCTCAGAGTAAAGTTCATGCCAGACAAAGAGTAATCACAGAATAATAAGTATACACTTACCAACCATATCCATTAGTAAATTAAATTACTGTGATTTTTGGCAGCAAGGGAGAGCTAGGTTAGACATTAGAAATCATTTTGAACTGTAAGGATAGCAAAGCAATAGATTCACTTGCCTGGGGAGGTTGTGGAGCCTCTATCACATGGGATTTTTAGAGCTCATTAGAAAAAGATCTGTCAGGAGTGTACCTGGCAATTTGTTTTGATTTGGGAGTAGGGGCAGAGGAGAACAGGATGACTGTTCAAGATTTCTGCCAGCCCTGCTTTCTAAGATCTCTATAGAAGTCAATACTGAACACTATAATTTTTTTAACAGCTGTTTCATTGACACGAAGCCCAATTAAATGACCCTTCAATGAGGTCGTAAGTTTTCAGTGCTGACGAGGTCCAGCCTAAAGAGGATCATCAGTGGGAAAAATCAAAGTTTTATGGGAACTTGGGGGTTTTATATCACATAACCTATCTATTTAGGTAAGTAAATCCCACTGAAGGCAGGCCACCAGGCATTTTAGAAAGAATCAACTGACCTGGTTTCATATCCACAGCAAAATAAGCCATCTTGCTGCAACTCTAATCTTTGAAAAGAGAGCTTTTTTCCCTGTGGATTAACGAGTCAATTGCTGGTTTTCAGACAATGAGACATAAATCTAGCCAGGGTGGTAAGTCAAGGATGGTGCCTAGTCTTCAAGCAAATGTGCAGCACTTTGTGGGGCGTGGGGAGGGGAGGTTCGGAGGGCAGCCAGCACCCAGGTCCCCGGAAGGGAAGGTCGCTTTCAGCACCCTGGACAGGATCCGGGCACCCTCGGGGGTCCGATGGGACCCAGACCCTGCGCAGACCCCATGGGGTGAAGTGCTCCTCACTCCCTTTCTCACTTCTTGCTGCTGGAGCTGTGATGCCACTGGGCAGGGAAAGACCCCGGAGTCCTTCCGTCAAATGCAGCCTGTCTTTTCAACATTTCAGAGCACAACTTGGTAGGATTCACCAAGACTAGACCTGACAGTGCGAGAGCTAATAACAGAGAGATGCGAATCAATTGTAGATTATATAATTACCTGGGGTTTCCACCCGCCGGTAATGGTAGGGGTTAATGCATACTTCTTTCTGTTTTGAACCAAATGGGAACTCACAACATTCCAGTGGTTTCAACTCATGGTGAGACTGTAAATCAGGCCAGCGCCACACTCTGCAGTATATGACGTGGGGAAGCCCCTTGCGGTGCGACACCTGCAATCGCCCATCCAAGGAGCGTGGGATCGTGACACATTTACTCGGCTGACCTGGGCAGCTCAGAGCCCTTTCCAGTTCTTCCATGGCACCTTTTTTCTTCTTTAACTTCTTCACCAAGGAATCAACAGCTTTTTCTGCCCACTTTTCCTCTTCATCTCCTTGTTTCCAGCCCAGCAGCCTTTTCACTGCAGGGCTGGTGAAGGAGAACAAGGAACTGATAGGGGTGCTGGAGTGCATAAGAAGCAGAGATTACACACAAGTGTCAACGGAAGCACGAATTGCTCTCCTGCCTTGCAAGGCTTGCACCGAGTTGCCACAATATTGAGATGGATGCTTCCTTCAAGGATAGGTTCTTCCACACATACGCTCTTGTAGTCTTAGGCACTGGTTACAAGTAGGCCAGCAGGGTGGGTGGGTCTCAGAACTTTCCAAACATCAAGAAACTGTTGATGAAGCCTGGAATAACAACACAATACATAGTTAGGCTTCACACACTACTTTCATTGTTCCCTCAATAAAATCTTTTGAAAGAGAAATTATTCAAAATGTGTATTTAATTTTCAATGGTTTTCTGTTTGTTTTTTGCTGTTTATTTTGGGTTCCAGCCTCTCCTCTCCACTACCCTCCACACTCATTTTACTCGGAAAGCATTAAGTGTCCAGACACTTCAATTTGTGTTTTGAGTTTAATGCACTAGGCAAATTGTTGCAGGGTTGGGGTTATATTTACTACATAAGAAAATGTACCTTTTTTTTTTTTTTTATGCTGGTAGCTGTTGGTACAGCTCAAGCATCTTCTAAAAAATTATATCTGCAATATCAAATTTTATGGAAGTAATGAGCAGAATATTTTTTTCTGATTTCAACTCTCTTTGCCCTTCCAATCCCATTCTACTGTCAAGAGTTGTACAATATTAACTGCAAAATTTATTTAAAATTCAGCTACTCCCAGATTTCATTTAGTGCCTTTGAAAGATCTATCACTCTTCTCTAAGCTTATTTACATTTTCTCACATGCAAGAGAAAAACCTTGTTTGCCTAGCCAGTCTGTTTTGCTCTCTCCGACAATTCACAGTTTTTTGGATGAAAACCACAGACTTTTGGACACGGTTTGTGCTGGATGGATCCTGAGTTAATTCTGCTAGGAGTTGCTACATCTGACAAAGTGCAACAGAAAGAGCTTAGTTCTTGAGGGTTTTTCTTTATTTTTTCTTTATTTTATTTATTTTTATTTTTTTTCATGCAGCTGGAGCCAGTCTAATTTTAGCTGAAAATGACATACTTCCACTGACTGGAACTCTGAAAAAAAAATCCTTGTATGTCAAGCTATTTACTGCTTTAAATATACTTCATGGACCCCCCCCTGTGCATACCAAGTCCTAAGGTCTGAACTACACAGAGGGCACTTAAAGCAGGAGGCAAGGGCAGCTTCCAAATGGATGCCTCCAGAGAAGCAGCCCCATGACTGCCCTACTCCACCCTTGAGGGAGGACTTGGGTCCTTCTTGACCCCACCAGTAAAGGCCTGGGCATAGCTGTCAGCACTGCTCATATGCAGCCACTGAGGAGACAGAGAGATGCTGCCTGTTGTTGGGAGCAGCAGAGCTTACAAACCATACTATTCTGCAGTTTGCTAAAAGACACAGCTTTTGTAAGAGTTCAAAGGGCACCTGGGGACACTGAGTGCAGGCACAGGTCCAACATACTGAGACAGGATGCCAATCCCAAAGACTTGTTCCTTGGCATAGTCTGATACCCTCAGCACCACACACCTCTGGAGCATGCTGCAGGGTAAACACACGTGGCCCAGGGTATCAGAGTCCCTTAGACAACACGCAGTGTTTGCTGAGGATCAATTAATGCCTAGAGCTGTTTTCCTCCTAGCCCTTCTGTTTTGTTCTCTTGCCCATTCTGCTGCACCACTGTGTTACCCTTTAAGATGCCCAGCACCCTGAGAAATGCAGATACATGTAAACGTAAGGAGCTTTTTCTCTTCCTCCATGAGAGCAACAATGATGAGGGCAGGGGCTCAAATTCCCGAAAGCCTTCCACAGAGCTAGGGAGATGGAAGCACTTGGCCCCACAGCCCAAAAGCAACTCTTTGGCATGTCACAAGCCCCAGCAGCATCTGCTATTCCCCCAAGAGATTCATATTCCAAGCACCAGTGAACAGGGGCAAGAAAATATGAGCAGAGGGACTACAAAACTCGGAAGGAAGAGCAGGCATACCTTGCTTCAGGCACCCAACACAGCATCGAACTCTGGCTTATGCAATTTCTACATTATCAATCTATGTGCATGTCCAGTTGTCCTCAGCTGTCGAGGGAGGCTCTTGACAGAACAGGCAGAAATTCCCTCACTCGTGACATTTTCAGCAATCAATGATCGATTCCACAGAACCACCCAAACTTGTCCCACCACACAAAAAGAAACTTCAGATTCCATTTTTTTTACCCCACTCTGTATTATTAAAAATCCAATAACCTGGGGCATTTAACTGGATAATTACTAATGCCTCTTAGTCAAAACTGCAGTCTATTCCAAATGCTTAGAGGGTACATGTGAGAATGACATAAGTTCAGAAGGATTTATCACAGGAAAAAACCCTCGAGCTGCTTGTAAAACATAATGGGGATAAAATTTAGACAGGCAGTCTTCAACCTTTGTGGGAGCAGGCTCAGCCTACAGAGCCCAGCGCCAGCCCCATCTAGGAATCCCGTGCAGTAGAGGTGTCTGTCCCTCGCTGCTCTGGTGAGAACCTGTGGAGGATCCACCACGGCACCGCTGTCATGGATTGGAGCACCAAAACCCATCCTCACACGAGAAAATGAAACAATGCCAGCATCTCTGTGGATCAGCCCTGAAAGCAGCAAGAGGAAGCAAGGAGAGCCTGGGATGAAAGCTTACAGGACCAGTAGTGGTGTAAAAGTCTCTGCTCCAGGCTGAGAGGGAAAATGGCTCACGCTTCTTATCTGAGGGGGTCTCCTGGGCATTAGCGTGTGTAAACAACTGCTCCTGATAAGTTAATGCAACTTTACAATCATCAGATATGAAAACATACATGTTCACGTAAAAGTATTGTCCCAAGATTTTCTTTTCCATTTTGACCAAGGTTTTAAATAAACACATTAATCTCGTTCAGTCAAATTAAATAACTCAACAGTGACATCAGTATGAGTCTGAGCACTATTGTTGCTAGTGGGAGAGTCGCCAAGACTATGTGTATAAAAGCAAGAGCAGTGCTTTGCAGACCATGTGATGTAGTCTCAGATAAGTACATTGCACAACTTCCTACCACGCTCCCCCCAGTTTCTTCTACAATCTTTTTTTCCCCAAATTCAACTGACATACCAAATATAAATGGCATTAAATAAACTAAACAGTTTTCAAATAGTATTATTATCAGAACATCCTAGTTTAATGTTATTAAATTACACAATACTGCATACTATTCAGCAGACCAAGCCTTGTGTTGCTAGGCTTAGATACTCCATTATGAAATACCTAGGCAGCCCTCTGCTCCAGGGCTGTAATGACAGAGATGACAATTCACTATTTAATTTTAACAGTCTTTGAGGACAGCAGTTGCTTAAGCTGTATGCCTTTTGTAACATGCAACTTGCCTACCCAACTGGAAACTTCCAACATTGAAACGTTTCAAAACGATGTTTGATGTATTTTCTGTGCTGATGATCCATCATCTTTCTCGATGCTCATCACTTTAGAGTGGCAGGGTGGGGAGGAAAGTGTTACAGTTTTGATCCATATTCCCACCACACGTATCAAGCCCTGGGCTGTACCATGATGGAAGTTCTGGTCTGGTCACCTCTGTCTTCCTCAGTGACAGTGTGATGTGCTGTCATGAGTATGAGTCAGGCATCATTCGGGGTACATCCCTAATACCATTCCCTCCTCTGGGACGACAAGGAAGACTTTGGCTATCTGTCAGGTAAGTGACTGGTCAACATCAAACACGGTCAATCTTCCATGCTCTGAATCTTTATTCCATCGCCCAATTTAGCCTAAGGTCTGAAGCCTGCTGTAGGGAAGATGCAGAAGACATATGGCACGTGAGCATGGAACCACCCTTTCATTCCTGTGGTCTGCAGGAGAAGATGGGACTGGAAATGCTTCAGCCCAGTTCACTAGCCACATGCTCTTAAACAAAGGGTGCCTACCTTAGCTTGGCTACGCTAGTGCTGGGGAACATTTCTGGGCATGGGAACTTGATCATCTATAGCATAAATTATTACCACAGTATCTGGAATGGCTTTGGTTTGTGCCAGTAGCACTCTCCCAAAAAACTCCTGAGCGTAGTTCAAGAGTTAGCAGGGACCCAGGGTCACTCCTAATGAGAAGTCTGCATACAGCCACCCTGTTTTGGAGGGTGAGACTGCCATTGCATGGAAGTAAGCCTCTCCATCCCAGTTGGCCTCAAGGCCAGGAACAGTGCTAGGCACCTCTGGTTGTACCAGCCCTTGCTACATTTCACTCTAAGCTTTAAGCAGAAGTCAAAAAGGAAAACTGCATGGATGCTCATGAAAACAGATTAAAACACAACCGTGTAAAAGCACAGTGTCCAGCCTCCCTCAAAAGTGTATCTGTGCACATGTGGGTAAGCACAGGCGTGCAGCGATGTACATATGCATCTGGTCTCAGAATAAAGCTCCAAGATGCTGCCTCCACTCGGAGCACCTGCCTCAGGTGTGGCCACCAGCCTCCAAAAGGACCGATACCAACATCCCCGGTGCCACTGCCACAGCCAAGCAGAGCCACAGAGGGAGGCTTCTCAGAGGGTCGTCTAGACATAAGCTGTGCAGTTCTTGGAGATGCACGCGGCTGGAAAATGGAGTAGTGAAACAATTATAGCTGGAAGTCTGTCGCTTGGTGACTAAATCACAACAGGATTGGAAGGAAGAAAATTATTTTGGTCAAACAACGTAAAGAGGAATGCTATGAGCATGCACTTGGTTAGTTATTTTTACCTAGACTGATGTGGTTACTTCTGCCTACTGTGAAAGAGAGAAGAATGTAAATTTTCTCAGTGTAATCAAGTCTTGATTTGGTTTCAAACATGCCCAGCTGGCATGTTGATTTGGTTTCAAACATGCCCAGCTGGCAGCAGCCAGCGTGCACCCAGGGCTGGCAAAGAACCTCCCAGGTCCCATCATCACTGCCACTTGCTATGGGGATCTTCTACACCTTTAGCAGGAAAAAGGGTTTTAAAATAAACAAACAAAAGTGTGTTTACAAATACACGGGCATCAAAGGAGCAAGGCACCAAGGTTTTGCAGGCACAGCAGATCAGAGGTGGGCAGGAGACGTTTCACACATGCTCACTGTGGAAGAGCAGCCTAGAAGTGCATGCACACCTCAGCTGCACAGCTATCACTGCTGCCGCTCCAGTAACCAGCTCACGGCTGGGCAACGGTGGCCATATGTTACTCCTGATGCATGTAAACCACCTGAAAAGACTCATGTTCCACTTGTGGCACCCATGACATCATCTGGGATCCCCTGGGGCTCCTTGTTGTGCTTGGGACCTGCCAGACAAGGGTGCTGTTACAAACCTATCTGAAACCACTGTCTTTCGAACCCAGCAAAATACAGTGAATGAATTATTCATTACAATGTTACCGAGTTCTTCCACAACCACAGAACCTGACACCCAGGGTTTTAATTAAATGCAATGTAAAGAAGGTTGGTGTTGTGTTGTTTTTTTTTTTAATTAAGAAACTAAATTTCTTCCTGGTTTGACCCCGGACTGCTCCAGTTGAAAACTGCTGCAATGATAGGAGGTAAAGGGCTTGAGACTCAAATTTATCCATGTTTCACACAGCCCTGGCAACATCTCATTGTTTATTCCTATAAGCTTAAATGAATAATGCAAACTTCTGACACTCATTTTCTTGGGTTTTTCTTTTCAAGTTTGTTCTGAAAGCCCTTCTACATTGAACTTTATGTGAAGCCATCAATATCAAAGATGAAATCTCACAGCACTTCATGCCTCTCTAGCCACACATCCACACTGTGAACTGAACTCGCTGCATCCTGGATAAAATAAGGATAAAATGTGATGCCAGTGGCTAAAAATCTATGACATCCAAATAATTTCTCTGAGCTTGTGGAATCATTCAAATACTACCTCATCTACTCACCATTGTTCAGCTTCTCTTGACAGGAATAACACATTCTCATTTGATATAAAGAAGAAACAAAGAAGATTCAAATATATAAGTTGCACACCTTAACACAGCCACATAAATTTCCATAGGCCAAACACTTGCAGATGTGTTTAAGAAGTGTAAATTCCATCACAAAAATAAATTAAGTACCCAGCTTGCTTTTGGTATGCCCACGATGCTTGACTGGGAAGGGATGTACCAATTGCTGTGGTGGGACAGCTCTGGGTGAGCACATCCACAGATGCTTCAACAAAGCTTCGTTAGTGTGACTTAAGGTGGGGAGAATAGAAGGGCATGGAGGTGGTAACAGTACGGCAATGTGCAAAAGGCTGTTGCAAGCAGGATAGGGGCAATCTGTCCTTCACATCCACTTGAAGAAAAAGGGAGAATGTATGGATTGCACAGCCACATGTTGAGATAGTTACTGCTGCTGGAGGTCTGTGAGTTCAGATTACACAGCTTTCTTGCTTCAGGAAGAACTGTGCTGGCCTTACGGAGGAAGAAAGGACAGGAAAACCCTTTGTGATGAGCCCTTCTGACCCTACGTCCCCTACTGTGACCAAGCAAAAGAGCCCCTCTCTTCAGGTGTGCCACCAGGCTAACATGGCTGCACTGGCTTTGGCCTCTGGGCTACCTGCATCCTGCTGCTCAGGGTAAATCCAGACCAGAAGGCTGGACACTCGTCGATTTTTACCTTTGAAAATCTCTCACAATATTTGAAGGCACCCCACAAAATTACCATGACCAAAGTCTGTGCAAAAATATGAAACCAGACCAATTTATCACCATGATCTCTCTTTGACTGCACTTCCTTCCTCCATATTAATTTTTAAAGGAAACCAGTGACTGTGATGTTTACACAGAGTGGACCGCACTGCGTTCCCCAGCTGGGCCACACCGAAGTTTCGAGATGCAGTCCCACAGGGACACATCCTCTTCTCTGCCCCACGCCCTGCTCCCCGTGGGCAGAAGGAAGACCCAGTCCCTGCCGTATCCCTTCCTGTGGCTGCCTCTCTCAGGCTCAGACTGGGAGCTTTGAGGAAAACCCCCTCTCTCTGCTGCCTTCCTCCCGCAGAGCCAGAGGCTAAGGAGCACACATGCTATGGGGGAGCTCTGAGGAAATATTTGTGGGAGATAGCAGGAGGCAGTGGGACATGATGGGGAGGTGCATCAACCTGCCCTGGGGAGCCAAAATGTCTTCTCATGGCTCTGGTTATCCCCATTTTATAGACAGTCAGTCCTGCATTCCTCACATACCCACCATTCCCAGAGAAACTGTAGCAAAGCCATCGGTGTTTCTAAAAATGGAATGGTTGGAAATACGCAAAAAATAGAATTCCTGCTTTTAAAATAAACGCTGACTCGTCTCTAATACAAAGCATGCAGCCAAGTGCCTCCAGAACAAACACTTCACAAAGGAAGAAGGGGACTAGAAAAGAATTTCAGCTTCGTTGCTGACCCAAAGTTTGTATCTACACTAATCAGATCCTGTAATCCTCATTTATCATTCACTGGCATTCTTGGAGCCGTTCCCAAATACCCATCTTAGGAACAGGATTTGCTTAGAGGTAGACATTAAGAATGTTGTGAATAAGGATACAACTAAAGAACAGTTACTTCACCAAGGATGTGGTGCTCAAGTCTGATGGGAACCTATCCTGAAAGTTTAGCGTTTTAAGTTGTAGGAAAGGAATGCACTTCTGGAGCTCTGGTTGCACATTGCCAGTGCACACAGGGGGAAAAGGATAAAGCAAATGTTCTTCTTGTGTTGTGCAGTAGTGCATCCCATCTACCCAAGAGGAGACCTGAGGACCAGCTGGGTGAGGTTCAGCACAGTGCAGAATACCTTCATTCCCTGGGGGAATACACAGAACTGACAGGGAGGCTGGCTCCCACTAGCAGTTCTGCCAGGTCTGATCCTCACAACAGAAACAGGTGCCTGGTTCTCCCCCTGCAAGGACTACATCTCACACCTTTGAGATCTGCTGCCTAGTTGTGCTGGGTATCTGATGCCACAAGGTCAGAGATAACCTGTGACACCAGGAGTTATCTGGGGAATTTGTTGCCTCTAAACATCCCATGTTGCCAGGGCATCCCCAGCCATGCCGCTAGCGGTAGCCTGGCACAGAGGCTCCCTGCCTGACACCCAAGGTCCCTGACAGAGAGAGCGTGAGACATCTGGGAGCTCTGCCTGAAGGGGTTATTCACTTGGTTGCAGTTACAGACACCTTTTGCAGAAGATGTAGCATCACCCAGTTCAGCAAGTGAAATACGGATCGTATAGATCATCAATGAAATACTCAAAAGGAAGAAATTCTGTAAGTGCTTCCTCTCTGACTGACAGCAGGCCTGGAGAGGGAGCAGCAGTACTGCTGGCCACCTCTTCTTCCTCCCAGGTGAGAACGTCTGGCCAAGCGCATACAGGGGGGATACATTTCACACACAAAAGGCTTTCCATATACATCATGTTAGCAGCTTTCCATGGAATCACATTAGCATTTCATTGTGTTCAAACCATATCACATTCAAATCTGTTTTTCCTAAAAGGCTTTCATTGTGCATCACTGTGGGAAATTGCTAATGCAATAAGATTGACATATAGGTTCTCCTGCATGAACATCCGCAGTAATCTGTGCTAATTGAGCCCTCAGTGGCTTGTGAAACCCTGAAGGGGGGAGGATGGGTGGAGCATCCACAGGGTCTACATCTCAGAGAACTGCAAAAAATCAGACTGGAGGACAGGTAAGCACTATTATTAAGTGTGTTTTATCCATGTAAAGATCTGATTCAGTGGCAGGGATTGCCTTGGACAAGAGGCCAATGCTTCCAAGCAATAGCACTGAGGCATTTTCCATGAAAAATATCTGGATATGCTTGGACTCTCATTAAAAGTTATTTCACAACAACAGGACTAAGAACAAAAGGAGCAAGAACTTGTGTATCTAGTTCCCTCCTGTGGGGGGAAAGGAGGAGACATCTGGCCATCCCCAGTGACTTCAGCTGAAGACGTGGGTGCTTGGCTTCTCTATAAACCAAATCACTTACTTATGAAATTAAACAGGCTTCATATGCCTACATTTGAGCCTGTGAGTATAAAAAGAGGGCTGGATTCCCTTTAGCATGTAAGATGACATGCCATGCTAACAACTAGCTTCAGAAAACACTGAGCAAAAGGCAGAAATAGGGTCCTGAGACTTTAAAAGAAACATCTCCCTCTCCTGCAATCCCACCCCAGGACTCTGAGAATGCCCCATGTCTCCAGGGCTGTTTCTCCCTTTCCTCTCTCCTCCTAGCATTCAGCTCTGCCCCACGCAGCCCCTCCAGCCCAAGAGTCCCAAGCAGGTCACCACCAAGAAGCCTCAGTCCCAGCACCAGTCCTGCAGGGCATGTGGCAGGGCAGGTGGGAGCCGTGGGCTGCTGCCTTGCACAGGAATGAATGTCAGTTTTTTCTCTACTCCAGATGTCCCTCTGGAGGCCTCATGCCCTGCGTGAAGTAATTCAAGATCTGTTGATGAGAGATAAATTAGCTACCTCATATGTGCTGCAGGGTAAGAAACTGCACGTTGGCAGCCGGGCCGGTGTAATTTGACAGAGACAAGTAGGTTTGAATAGGCCAGGCCAGCAAGCAACCATAAGGGAATCTTGAAAAGCCACATGAACTGTTTGTGCCTCCGGTCAGTTCCGTGCCTGTTGGGGAACATGTGGGATTGCACCCTGCCACAGGTCTCTGGGTAAATGGTTTTCCCTCAGGTGCCTTGATTTCTGCATCTGTCATACAGGTACCCAGACAAGGACAGCTTTATTAATCACTGTGATCTCTCCTGATAAGGAACACTGCACAGGAATGTTTAAAAGACAAAAAAAAAAAAATAAAATAAAAGGACTTTTTGTTAAGGAAGGGCATGGCAAGAAAGCACACCCCAAAAAAGAATAAGTATTGTTGAAATGTATTGACCTCAGCAGCAGGGTTATTTGTGCTATAAAGGATTTTTCATTACCAGAGCTTTGCTATTAGCAGACACCACTTTCTGGAAAGGGTACCATCACCGCCAGCTCCCTGCCTGCTGCTCTTCACAGCATGGCTGCACGACCGAGTACACCACCAGACCGAACAAACACAAAATAACTGTTATCAAGAAATGGCCAATCTGGCTCCTATTGTAGCCAGGTAATGAGGGTAAAAGAAAGCCTGAAGCAGAACAAACTGTAATGACCCAAGGGTCTGTTAATTTTCTTTCCTCCTCATTTCTCTCTTTCAGTGGATGGCGAGTCTGAGGCCAATAGTTCTGGGGAACTCTGGAAGTGGGGAATGTTTTCAAAGCCTAAACAAAGACCAGGTGTATAGAGAGACTCCAGAACTGGAGTCTGCATGGAGACGTTTCAGAAAGAAAAGCAAAAGACGCAGGATTTTGGCAGGGGTCATGCTGACTGGGAACAGAACGTAGGTGGGAGAAAAGAGCTTGTTGGGAAACGGAAGGTTGCAGTATCAAGCTGGAAGGTTGCCACAATGTGGACTAATGCTTTGGCAGCTGCAAACAAAAAGGAAGGAGGAATGTAAGAAGTAACATGAAGAAAAAGTGTCAGGAGATATCTTGGAGTACCAAGACCTGTGAGGAAACAGAAGAGGCAAAGATGATGCTAAGTCTGGCAGAGGGGAGGATGGTGATGCTACTGACAAAGAAAAAGAGTAGGAAGGAAACAAGTTCTAGAGAGAAGGATGTGGGAAAGATAAGGCATTTCTCCTCCCAGTCAGAAATCCACGTTGATCTTAATGCTGTCTCAGAAAAACAGAGATCAATTACCAGATTTTTGTCTTCTGCTCTGTGTTTTTATGTAGGGGTGACAGCATAAACCGGGAAATCGACTCCACTCCACGTCCACCTCCATCGTGTCCTTGCTGTGCCCTTGTCCAGAGGGGCTGAAGCTCAAAGCAAACTGCTCAACCTTACATCTAAGATGTTGCAACAGCTCTTGCAGAAACCAGCAAGTGGTCCTGAAGACCAATCTGTCTAAAAATCACAGGTATCTGTGCAAAACTTGAGCAGATAATGTTTCACCTGCTTCGATTTAATACATGCATACATGTATTAGTCAGGATCTCAGCCTGGGCTCTGATCCCGCAGTCTATTAGATACACTCATCTGCAAAAGCACAGCGAGGTTTTCAGTTGCTATAATAAAAACACAGGGCCCTAGACTCTTTTAATTCACCTCTTCATCTGTAAAATTCCCACAGTATTAACCATTCAAACATTACAGACAAAGTATAAGATGGGAAATAATTTGGGATATTTTTAAAAATTAATTTTATTATACTGTATTCAGAGTCTAATGCTTCCTTACAACAAATATTCTCTAAGATAGGAATAGGACAGCAATGATTCTCTCAAATTGTCATTGTTATAACCCTTTTTGTTGTTGACGTACAATAGCACTAATGATTCTTTATACCTGCCTGCAGCAGGAAACCAGGAGATCTACCAGAACAACCTTTCCTATGTATGTTTTTGCTGTGCTGTTCAGTTCAAAAATTTATGATTTTTTTTTTCTTTCTTCCCCCATCCCTGTAATTTGTATTTGTAAGGGGTATATTGCACAGCAAATGGAACCTCCGTACACTTTCCCTATATTTTTGGAGCAGACAAATTACCCAGAGCGTAAGTATTTTTTCCCTTCTGGCTCCCCTTATTCTGTTAAATTTCTTTGAAATGGGGTGCTAGTACTGCTGATGCTGGAATTACTGTTAGCCAGTATCAGCACTGGTGATAAACTCTAGCTAGTGTTTTGGTTAGAGGTCACTTGTAATTAGCAGTCATTGTCCTTCGAATTTAACAATGGAAAAATAAAACTTTATAGAGACAGATTAGCCTGGCCATCAAAATTACAGCACTTTAGCATTCAGGGAAGAGGATTACATGACACACTATCTCCCGCGTTGATAACAGCAGATAGCTAAGGATTCAAATGCGAAATGCAGAAAGTCTGTAAAAGAATAAAAGGAGAGAAAGGAGGATTAACTGTCCAGATGTTATATGATACATTATACCAACACTTCCACACTCCTGTTTTAGTGAGTTAGGCCTCGTCTTGTACCCACCGGAGACAATATGGGGCACTGCTACCATTTTCTGTGAAAGCAGCTTCCAAACCTGAGGTGCTACTGAGTTCCTCTACACAGGTCCCCACCTTCTGCAGATATTTGGCACGTGTGTGCATGCCTCAGCCTCAGGCAAGTGTGTTAATAAAATATTAATACTCAACTTCTTCACAAAGTTGTGCGGTTGACAGCTCTGCGTGCATTCGTTTCAGTTGCTGTGCGTAAATAAAAGCTTCTATGTCCAACTCGTATCTATTTACAAATCCTGATTATCATAAGGATTCATGATTAAATACACTTGACCATTATTCCAGTCATTTTTGCAGAATTACTGTTTATCAGCTTACGTGCGAGTTAACGAAGTGAAGAAGAAAATGTTTTTAATACCATCACAAAGGACAGACAAGAATGGGAAGTAATGCCAAACTCAGTAAATACAACACAAGATATCCTTCTTGATACAACTCACTTCAAATGTATTTTTGGGCATGTTTATTTTAGCTACTATGTCAAATTAACTCCATATTAAAATAAAAAAAAAAAGAAAAAAAACCAAAAGAAAAAACAATCCAACCACAAACATCCCCAGCCTCTGCTTTAAAATCTAACAGGAAGCAAACATGAACCAGCCAGACACTGGTACTTATCAAATCTGAAAGAAGGGAGTTGTCTGGCTGGATTAAAACAGATGAGGTTTGTTTGAGTGATGACATTTGTCCTACCATTGCTGAGGGGAAGAATTTTGCAGTGCTTTCTTCAGCTTATACTCCTGAAGACGAGAAGGTTACTCCCACCGCACAAATACATGCGGGTATAAAGATGTACATTTCCACACACGGGAGATACAAGTCCTGAAACTTGTGACATCTGCAGTGTCCTTCCCAAACCACGGCAAACTTCAATACGTTCCCGAGCCGTGCACATCATTTCCCACTTCAGCCAAGGGAGAGCTCACTCACTTAAAAGTTGACCATTCTGGGCTCAAAAATTTTTTCAACCAATTTATAAAACGCAAGTAATTAACAGCACGCGCGTGCGTCCACATGCATGTGTCATTTATTTTTACTCCCACCAATGCCTCTTTTAAAGCAAACCTGCCTTTGAATGAAATAAATCAAATAAATTTACCCGTAAAATCAAAGCGGGAAAACACAAAGTTACAGCACAATATCCAAATTGTTACAAATGAGCCGAACTTTGAATTCCCTCCACTTAGAGCTGCCCAGGCGTGGAGATAAAATTACAATAATTCATAATTTGCCATATCGAGGGCTATTGGTTTTGGAAATGTTGGCTGCTTGCTAACATGTAATGTTTTAACTTCGGAGCCAAAAAAAGGAGAGCCCCCGTTTGTAGCTGGAATACAAACCTAAATCCCAGCAATTCTGCTCCGTTTGGCTTGGGAGCGTGTCCAGGAGCGGGATTTCTTGAACAGAAAATAACCTCTGAAAGGAAAAGCATTTCCAAACGTGTCATGTGGGGGTTTGGGTTTGTTTTTGTATTTTTTTGCGGTGTTTTCTTTTTTTTTTTTTTCTCTCCTACTCGAACGAGGAAAGAAATCCTAACAGCGGGAAGACTTGTCAGCGTTTCGCCATCCATAAAATTGTTTTTTCCCCCCCCGCTCCTCCTTTCGCTTGCAGTCCTGGCGTCGGCTTGTCTCATCTCGCTGCTGCCCCAGCCCCAGCCCCCCCGCACACCGCCCCGGCGCAGCGGGGCCGCCGGCCGCGGGGACACCGGCCCAGGGCGCCGCCGCGGCTGCCCCGCCGGGCGCACGGGGGGATGCTGCGGCCCGCCGCTGCCCCGGGACACGGCACGGCACGGCACGGCACGGCGAAGGATGCGGAGCAGCGCCGGCGGGAAGTTTGGGGCGACGGGACTGTCCCCGTCCCCACGGTCCCCGCCGCCGTCGTATCCCGTACCCCCCCGCCTCGCCCTTCCCGGGACGCGGCCGGGAGCCCCGGCTCTTACCTGCCACCGGGCGCGGGCTGGGGTCTCGGCGCGCCGCGGGCGGGAGCGGGGCTGCAGCTGCGCGGCGGCGGCGGGGCCAGGGCGCAGCGGCAGCGGCAGCAGCAGCCCCGGCCGGCGTCAGTCAGGCGGGAGCCGCCAGGCTGTATTAGTGCGCCGGGCTGGACCGCGGCCAGCAGCGCCGCCGCCGCTGGCCCGCCCCTGCCCCCCCGCCCGCCCCGCGCTCGCACACACGCACACACGCAGGCGGGCAGGGCGCTCACCTCCGGCGCCCCCCGCCCTGCAGCCCCGCCAGCGCGGGGGCGCGGCACCCCCTCCGCAGCGGGCACCCCTCCGCAGCGGGCACCCCTCCGCAGCGGGCACCCCTCCGCAGCGGGCACCCCCTCCGCAGCGGGCACCCCGCGGCACGGACACGCACCCACACACAGAACCCACCCGCGCACCCCGCCGCCTCACAGCCACCTCGCCCCCCGCCCCGCTCGCCCCCCGCCCGGCGCCCCGCGGGAGGGCCGCCGCCTCGGGCGCCGCCATTTCCCCGCCCCGCGGCTCCCGGTAGAGGGGGCGCCTCGATCGCGCCCTGCCCTGCCCGGCGCGGCCCAGGGCCCGAGGAGAGGCTGGAGGGAGAAGCCGGGCCTGGGGCTGCGGGGGGTCGTCGAGGCTTTTGTATGTGGCCGCCGGGGCCGCCCCGGGGCAGAGGCTCTGCCCGGTGCCACCGCAGCCCGCCCTTCGCCTGTGGCCCCTCACACAAGTGATGGCCACAGTGGCCAAGCGGGGTGTGGGGCCACTTCACCTCCGTCCTGCACCACCCGGGGCGATGCTGACCAGGCTTTTGGGCACAGGGGACAAACTCCGGCTATGGGCAGAGGCTGGGAAGATATCTCTCTGGGGCGGCTGGACAACGGCAGAGAGATGTGGGGTACGGCTGCGCCTTCCTACACCGCGCTGTGCTGCGGCCACCTGCTCTCCCCGGGCGTTACGCTCGGCTTCTCTGCCTGGACCCCACACCAGAGCTGTCACCTGCCTGGGGTGTCTGACAGAAACCCCCTTCGTCTGGTATTTGGGCCATGGCAGCCAGCTGGGCTCCCACTGGCTGCAGAGTCCGCATCTTGAATTTGCTGTCCTTAAGATCTTCCTGGCAATTTCATGAGCTGGGCTCGTAGGACCTCCACTTAGCTTTTAACTGCAATGCAAAACCAAAAAACAAACCAAAACAAATCATTTGTAAACAGGATTAGCAATACTTGCACAGGGTTTTTGAATGGTCCCCTCAGTTCATGGGACTGGTCAGAGAACAGCAAACTGCAGCTGTAACCGGTGAGCAGATGCATTTACGGCTCTAGGTATTACCTATTAAACCCTCATATTACCTATGAGTAACTATTTCTAGCTACGGAGCATATTGCATTAGCTGTAATAAGGAGGGGCTGAAAGAGAAATATCAGGGAAGTCAAGTGGCTTCAAGGGCACAAGAAATAAAAGGTTGGGTGAAACTGGGGCTCTAGACAGCGCTAGGAATAGGTTCTGGCTGAACTTGACCCTGGTTGCATTGAGGGGCTCCAGTTAAATCCCACTGAGCCTTTTGAGGTCAATCAATAAATATGATTAAAGATACCATCCTGCTGACATTTTCACCAAAATTTTTTACATTGTAAAACATGACAGAAAAGCTAACATTGTTTGAGTATACATCAAAAAGCCACAATGGAATTATAGCTACATGGCGCAAATGTATCGGGGCATATGCGTGTGCCAGGGTTGTGGTGGAATAGGGATATACAATGTAATGCCTCAGGTACCTCTGTTCCTCACTTTGGCCCAAAATGTCTTAAAAATATCAGCGGCTTCCCCACTTTACTGTGTCCCTTACCATATAGGAAACTTCTCAACAGACAAGTGGCAGAAGACATGCTGTTATTTATAAATCACTGTAAACACTAATAAAATGCTAATCATACATTCTAACTCAGCATGACTTGAGATTTTATATTCATAATGCTGTTTAGTTTTAACTTACGCACTTAGGATTTTCACTCCAAATGCTATACATGTGGATAGTTAGCGTGGCTAGGCTGTGGCATGGTGTGTAACTTACCGAAGCATGGCTCTTGATTATGAATTTGAGGGATCTTATACCACGTTCTGCTGTGTCCCACTGCAACTCTTTCAGGTGTTGAAACCTCCATTTTCTCGTGCCTCTGCTCACAGTTGCTGCAGCCAACAAAGACGTGGCAGGACAAGGTGGGTGTATAGTCTCACTTTTTCGGTGCACATGTGCTATCTCCAGCCCATCTTCGTTAGCAGGGTGAATTAAAATGTCAGTTCTGCTACTGGAGATACCCTAGCTAGTGGGGGATAGCAACAGAGCCACTGCATAGATTTAATAGGCAGTTCCCAAATCTTTACTTTGATAGTAGCTGCAAGTTAAATAGGCATAGACTCTTTGTGACGTGACTGAATTGCATTCATATTTGTGTGGTGCCAATTTTAACTGCACCGTTTTGAAAAAAGCCTAGCTAAAAGAGATCACATGGCTCTATATATTACTAGAGTTTGTTATACTGCAGACTGTACAGCTGGGAAGAGTTTTTTTGCATACAGTTGTATTTCAGATCATGAGGCACATGCGTGTAGCTGTTTTATTACAATGGTTGACTATCTGCTGATGTTACCTGTGACCTGCTAAACCTATTGAACTATGTATCTTCTCAGGAGTAGGGCTCTCCTTTCCCCTCTCACTAGACACGCTTTCAGACCCACCCCTGAGTCCAAATCCTTGTCCGAGTGGCTTCCAAAGCCTGTGTCCTCCTTGAAAGGCTCCACTGCCCCCTCCTCCTGCTGGAGTGACTCATCACCTGTCACTCCTCTGCACCGCCTGGGCTCTGCTGATTCCATTTCTCATTTGCCGTTATCCCACTCGAGTGCCTCATTTCCCATCCTCCCCCTTATAAGTGCAGACACCCTCCCTTAGCCTGCACATGGTGTAACTTTCCTGCTCAAATCCCATCCTGTAAAACACCAACCAACCTTCTGTACTTAGAAACCAAACCCTGATCTGAGAGTATTCCTTTTTTTTGGCCTGTATTTTGTCTTTTTATGCTGGATAGCTCTGTAAAGAAAATCATCAGTAAAAGGATATGTAGAAAATAGTAAAGACTGGACGTAGCTGTAAAAGGGAAGGAAGGGTTCTAATTTCTTTTAGCGCTGAAACTGTGTGAAACACATAGAATAACATGAATTTTCCACTTGGAGGGAACTGCAAGTTCCTAAGAGCTGTAAATATATCGACTGTATGTACCGCTCCAGGGCTCCAGTGAAATACTGGCACTGTCCACCACTGAACAAGAAATAGCTGTTACAAGAGCAGGGTCGTATGCTGCGTGATGGAGATACCTCGAACGGCTCCAAGTGTGCTGGCACTGGCACTGGAAGACTTCTAGCCACAGTATCATGGATTTGCTGTGTGAGTTACATTTTCCTCATGGGCTTTCTCTAGGCAAAGACGCAGCAGGCACTCGCCTCTGGCAGCAGATTCTTGGGAACAGCAACACAGCTGTGGTTCTGCTGCCCGCTTTGCCTGTGCCAGAGCCCTGGAAAGCAAGGGCTGTTCCTGTGTGGCAGGGTGGAGTCAGATGTGCAGGGCAGCATTGTGGAGAAGGAGAAGCTGACTGTTGAAGCAGCAGCAATCACCATCTGTCGCAGATGGAGTGACACACTTCACTCAGAGAAGTAGCAAGATGTTTATTGGTATATAACAGAGCTTTAACAAAGTTTGATAGCAAATGCAACAGTGGTGTAACAAGATTCGATGGCAAGGTACACTTAATTCTTTATTGCACCAAGGACAGGGTCAGACAAAACTGTCAGGGAGACCCTCCCATTGAGTCATTGAGGTTCAGAAAGGACCCCCTTGTGCTCTAAACTCCTTCTCAGAGGGGAGTTTAGGCGTGGCTAGATCCAGACTTAGTCTTGGACTTGGTCAATGGTTTATTTCTAAAGGATTATATGTGCACAATCAATACTTTATACCAGTTAGCTAAGATTTCAGTTTAGCATGCTATTAATCACTTACCAAGAATCTGTTGCAGCAAGGAATCTCTCAGCCTCAAGGTGTATCCTTGAGAGGCATCCCTACTCAAGGGGAGATCCTGGAGCGCAGCCCGCTGCCGTGCAGGAGCACTCGACTGGCTCTGGGCTGTCCACTATTTATGGAGTAAGATAATCGACTCGGTCATATGGGAGTATCGACTACAGAAGTTAGGTTCTTCCACGCTTGGCTTGAGTGGGACCTTGACCAGCACCTTTAAGTGGGCACATTGTTCACAGCAGTCCCTGGCTGTTGTGTCTTTATCTGTCTCCCCTGAATCCACCTTGAGTCAGATACGGCCATCACGACCCAGATACACCCATCACGACCACCACAGGTGGTTATCACTTGAGCATTGTCACGGAAACAAAAGTTTGGGGGGTAGGGAGCAGGAAGCACACCACCACACCATCTCACTCTCTCAGTGGGTGCATGAACAAGGAGTCCAAACCCTACCGGGATGCCTAGTTCCATGCCTTTTGCTCCCCTTCTCAGGGTAGGACTGGGTGTAGGACCGGGCCAGTCCCAACCCCTCACCCTTGGGTGTGGCTACACCTGACATTGCTTGTGCTGCCTAGAAGCTTGGAGCTTGCTCAGTTTACCCTGCTGCTTATTCACAGGTGGTCTGGGTATCTCCTAACTAAGGTCAGAACAGTTTGGACACATCTGTCTCAGATTTAACAATAAACACTTGAACCATCAGGGAGCCTTCTGTCACACATCTTTTCCAGCACAAGCAGGATAAAACATTTGCTCCATACAAACATGTTTCATGCTACTCACATCAATTTCCTGCGTGTTTGTGACTTAAGATGCTAATTGTCAGAAGAAAAACAGGTGGAAAAAGCAGCTGCAATCTTGTGCAGTATGCTGGTAAACGCAGCATTGCAGAGGCTGTGCTGGGCAGCTGGGCTCTCTGTTCTGTCACAGCAAAGGCATTAGAATTGCTCATCTCACTACTCTTCGCTTCAGACTCTAAAAGTGAAGCTATAAATTCAGAAAGGCAGAAGAAGGAGGTAGGCAGGCAGGTTTGGAGATGCATGCCTAAAAGGAGAGAAGGAAAACAGGGAATCAGCAGTAGCATGGACATGTTAACAAGGAGCACCTGAGAAGACCGTAAAGCAATAGTTCAGAAATTATAGGAGACACAGAGGTGAACAGGATGAGTAGCTTCGTGTACTGCCACCTGAATGTGGATTCAATCCCTTTTCAGTCAGACAATGAGTAAGAGCTAAAATTTATCATTTAGCTTCATGGCACTTTTCATCCAGAGTTGAAAGAGGTGTTAAGAAGTGAATGAGCACACTGTGATATGGACAAATGAACTTAAAACATTCTTGGTAACTTTCAATTACCAACCTAAAAGGACTTAGGAAAACATTTGAACTGGCCAGGTTACTACAGGTTTTAGAATTGGAAATTATGATTTTCTACTCGTCACTGTAATTGAGCTAAAGATTTTTGTTATTGTGTGTATGTAAGTACCTGCTGAAGCAGCTGCACAAGAATGAAGTCATATTATTTGTGATTAAAGATTTTGCATGCAAATTCTGCTCTGAGCTACAAGAACATAAATTTTCAGTAATTCCAGTGAAATTTGTCATCATCTTATTATACTCAAACTCCCTTGGTTTTTCCCTTTTCTTTGATCCACATACAAAGACTTGCCTTTAATCCACTGAAGTTTTTAATGCACTGAGATCCAGCTACCTGTCTCATTGTTTGCTCTGAGTTTGCTCTCTGCTACAGATGCTCAGAACAATATGGCTGTTGGGATGTCTTTTTATTTCAAGAGATGTGGATTGATCCAAGACTAGCTGAGATTAGTTTGAAGTACAAGATCTTCCAGCTGACAGTCTATTGCTTCCTCCTCAAAACTGTGGAAGCAGAAGGACAACCTACTTTTGGTTGGAGGAAGAAGGACAGAGACAACCTACTTTTGCATTTCTTGTTCCTTTTGTGTAACAATGTTGATGACTTAGTAAACCTTCAAAGGTAAAGTCTAGAAGGATTCTGTTTCCATTCTTTTTAGGCAGCACTGGCTGAAATGTGTAATAAATCACTTGCCTGCTCTTTGCTTGCCCTGGCTGAAATATTTATGTGCCTCAGTCTCAGCTGGCATTAGTTCAAGAACCGCTGTAATCCCCTGCCTTCACTTCACCTTCTGAACTTCACACCTAATGTTGGGAAGAATCAGATGAACTGTCAGCCATTGTATACAACCCCACTCTTTATTTTACCAACCTGAAAAGTTTTCTTGTTGTTGGGGATTTGCTTGGATGAAGAGAAACAGTATGAAAAGATTCATAAACAGTAAGAATGAACCACTGTCCTCTGACTTCACACATACCCACAGGTCTCAGGATTTCCCTGAACTTTGGCATCAAAGCCAACAGCTATGGTTGAGCTAGAGCAAATCTTCTGGAAAAATAGATTTTGAAATCTTTAGTGATGGAAAATCCATTACAAGCCTTGCTAAGTTGTTCCATGTTCAGGCTTATCCTTGCTGTAAGAAAAATGGCTTTGTCCGCTCTGAATTTTTCTAGCAATTTGATCTTGTATCTTTATACACAAGGCTAAAAGCTCACAGTCTGTACTTATGCTACCTCTTCCTTCATACACTTGAGAATGGCCCTTAAGTATCAGGTGATTAAATCATCTTAAGAGTCACTGGGGTCTCCTTTGAGCACTTTCTAAATTCTCAATGCCTTTTTGAATTGTGGACATCAAGAGCCCAAGGTTCTCCAGCTCGACCAGACATCAGGGGACATACACAGAGCTCAGCCAACTTTGTTAGCCTTGTTTATTATGACTTAAGTTCAACTATAAAGATCACAGTAGCATTTTAATAAAATTTTGGCTCTTGCTGAGATGATGCCCAAGATCTCTTTAGATTCCAGGTTAGACTTCCCATCTCATACTTTGGACTGAAAACGTTCTTCACTCCTGCATGTCACCTTACTGTGAGCGTGCAGGAACATGCGAGTTTTTCGCATCAGGCTTACAAGCAAGTACTGCAATAGCTTCCTTATGGGTGTGGGGGGAACTCCCCCTGAAGAGCAGATTAGGCAAAAATATGTCAGAACAGCTTTGTTCTTGCAAATAGGGGGAAATGGAGTGACATTGAGGTCCTCACCTGTCCTGTTGACAATCTAACTACATAATTTCCTTGATTTTTTCTCCTCTTTTCAACAATGCCATAATTTGTGAGATTGGCAAAGTTCTCAGTAACACCTCCATCGTTTGTTCTGTGTCATTGTAAAATCATAGTTAAATATTGTACGGTCAAGACATGATCTCTTTGAGCCCTCATTAAAAGCCCATCAAGTTGATAAAATTTTCCCCATTTGTGGTGACATTTTCAGACCTAGGATCTAGTTAGTTTTTAATCAATTTAGAATAATACAAATTCAATACAGCTTACATTAATTTCCTAATTAAAATGTCAGGTAGCGTGAAGCTGAATACCTCTGAAAAGTCTGTAATATCAAACCCATTTCCTTTACCAGCTAAACTTTTAATTCGATTTTAATTTCACCAGATACTTTTGTTCACTGGTGATACTTACATTGTCCTCCTTTAATTCTTTAGCAACTATGACCTGTGTAAACTGTTCCACTGTTTTACCTGCAATTTGTTTAGAGCTCTGAAAGACCTCTAATTACTCCACCTGTTCCATATATGTCTAAAAATGCTGGCGTAATATTAGCTGTCTTCCACCTTAATGTTCCTAGCCTTCCAGAATCTGTTGAAGCAGTGTGCATCAGTCAGAGAGCTCCTCAGTGCTCATATTTACAGTTCTTGAGAGCAAAGTGTCAGGACCTGATGATTTCAAAATCAGTTTTTAACAAAAAAGTTAGGATTTGCTTTTTAACATCATCTTCAGTTATCGTTAAAATAGAAAATATGTTATTACCTTGCCGTACAAGTAGTGTATAAATTAACTTGTTATTCCAGATACTTTTTGAAGTCTTTATTATTCACAGTTCTATCATTTTCACCTGGTACTGATACAAATAATTGTTTGAATTACTTTAATTCCTGGGATGCTTAACTCCGTTGTTACTGTTAATTCTGCTAGCCATGGATTTCTGCTCCTTTTGTTTCCATTATTACTTTTTTTCTAAAATGACTATTTCTTTTCCCCCCCCCTGTGTTTTATAGACTGTATTTGCATTCAGATCCCTTCTGAGTCTGTCTGTTCTCTGTTAACCAGAATAGCCCCCGTTCTCAGTTAGGTGTGGTTTCCAAAGCATCTCCTAGAATGTTTTAAGCAGTTCCTGATTATTATTGCCTTTTCTATTTTTTTTTTTTTGCTTTTTCTTGCTTTTCAGCTGATTAAGCTTTTAACTAAAAGCTATTAGAGAGCTTTGTGAGACCAGATTGTTTGGGGTTTTTTTTAAATGACCAAGAACATGTCTATCTGTCTGAACTATCTCCTGGTCACACACAAATGCGATCAAGTCATGATACCTTGCACTGAAGCAATCTCTTTAATTTACTGACAGGTTTCTTTACCAGTCGAAACTGAGACTGACACATATTACTTTCATGTTAGATGCTGAAATTTTTCTGAATAAAGTATTTAGGGAACCCATCCTTTGTGAGCAGAACTTTTCACAAGAAATTATTGACCTGACAGGATACCTTTCCTCCTTTTCTGAAAGTACCTTTAAAAGTGGGTCTGTAGAGAGATTTTTTTCGCTTGGCCATTATATATATATATATGTATGAGGAAGATCAGCATGTTTTT
Organism: Falco cherrug; assembly: GCF_023634085.1. Classification (NCBI taxonomy): domain Eukaryota; kingdom Metazoa; phylum Chordata; class Aves; order Falconiformes; family Falconidae; genus Falco; species Falco cherrug. Next base: position 27,336,144 of record NC_073698.1, read on the forward strand.
GAAATATTAAGAGTGTAGTCATCTTAACATGCTAATTTCAGTTCTTGTGGGACTTCTTCCATTTGAAAGTGATCCTAAACAGTTCCACCCACAGAAGTTTGGGACAAAATAGAAACAAAATACTTTTGTCTTTATAATGTTAAGGGATGGGCATATGGAAGTGTTAAGTTAGTCACCTGTGAACAGCTTAATTGTTCTTACCATGTTTTATCTTCATAAACCAGCCACAGTGCAGCAGTAATCCCTAAAAAGCCCTTGTATGTTGTTTTTATTTAGATGGCATGGTTATTTGTATCCTCATGTACTAAGTGGTTTCTTCATATAATTGCTGTAGAAAGGGAAATTAATGGTCACAACAGGCCAGTAACTCCCTGCCCTGCACCCCTGCCCCCCGCCCCCCCCCCCCCCCCCCCCGCTTTTTATTTTTCATGGACTTACAAGGTCATTAACAAATGTCTCCAAGAAAGCCCATCTTGGCATGTTTTTTGAAACTCTCTTCACTAAATCGTGTCCTCAGCCTTCCTTCTCCAGATGAAAACATGAAAAGATGTTCACAATTAATGTTGATGGCAAACATCTCCTTAATAATGTTTTATGTTAAAACACTCCCATGATTTAAACAAAGACAGTATATATGCCTTCCAGGGGAGGGGGGAAAGACATCTTCATAAAGTAGACTATTTAAAACTCAAAATATAATGAGGGGGAAAAAAACCCTCAATGATGTCTGATAGACAAGAACATTGTGCTGATAAGCACAGCTTATTTGTTCAGTGTTGGCATTAAAGAAGGATGCAGTGAGTAGAAGGGAAAATGCCATTTGTATTAGAAAACTCAATGTATTTTAATTAAAAACTTGATTTATATGGATCAGATTTATCTGTATTTTCACTATCTGGCAGAAGTAAAAAGAATCTCATAAATGTACAGTTGCTTCAAGCAATAGGGGTCAAGCAATGCATGATTTTACCATGTGTTTGCTTTAAAACAAGTTGGGTACTGACTGAATATTTTGCCTAGGGGTTCCAAGAAGAAAACCATTGCACTCCAATCCAGTCCTTGCAAATACATTAATAGCAGTTGTTTTGGAGATCGTGAAGTTATTACTACTTCATGGGACTAGTAGCAATGGTCTGTTTGGACGTCTGTGCCTTTCAAAGGGAGACGCATTCGATAATTTATGCCCTGATTTAAAGGTGACTGCAGTTCTTGGGAACTACTACCATTTTCAATAAGTTATAGATCAGGCAGTTATTGAGTAAGGACTGCAAGACTAAGCATGTGATAAATTCACTCCCCTGGGAACCACCTGGCACCAAATACTAGGCCCCACATTTAATCAAGTTATCAGAGAAGCTGAGTTACATGAAAATCTGTTTTACTGGTTATCTGTTCAGTGACTATTTGTTAGACATCCAAAATGTACAAACCTTAAAGAATATTTTTATACCTACAAACATTTTTTTAACCCACTCAATGTCTAAAATGAAATACTTTGGGATAGCGCCTTAGTCTTACAGCTTTTAGCCTTACCATAAAGGAAGAACTAGGAGAAGAAGAAGCTGTTTTGCTATGGAGGAAAATAGACCAACATTTCAAGATGTGCCACTAAAATATACCTCTAGGCATATCACTGTATGAGCTTCAGATGAGAAAATATTTATTCCTTAAGTCTTAAAGTACCTACTTATTTTCTAGAATCTCACCACATTTGCATTATAGGGATGTACAGTGGTACACATACTGTTGCCTTTTTATGATGTCTCTTCACCTTGCTCCGCTTTCCAGTCCATATTCCAGAAAAACTTCCTCATTTCTTCCACGGGGACATTTGCCCAACTATAACATGGACTTTTTTTTGTTGTTTTGTGGCTTCTGAAGTTTTGCTTCCCTCCACCACAAGACTTAAAGGCACCATATTCTGCAAACTAACACATTTAGATTCAGTGAAACCCTATGTTACTGCACACTAATGTAATAATGAGAAATGTAATTAAAGTCACTACTATAATAACATCTTATCGGAATGCACAATGAAGATAAACTTGCTTATTCCAGAGACAGAGGGCTTATTGCATAGGAAGCAGTTTGTTCTGATGGACTCTTTGATCTATAACTGCTATCTTTGTTAACTGGAGAGGTGGGGAAAGGCTTGGTATATATTGCCACATTTTCCTTCATCTGCCAAGAGAAGAATAATTAAAAATAAGGGGGGCTTCACGATCAAAGAAATGGAAAAAGTTACGCTGCCTAGTGAACAGGCTGGGGAAAAAGTTTTTAAAAAGATCTTCATTAGTAAATATTTAGAAGGCACAGATGCTGAATAAACACCTCATTTAGCTACAGACTTCAACAGAACAATTACTGTATGAAAAAATCAAAAGAGTCAGAAGAAAAATAAAACTGGGTTGGTGACAAGTATGTAAACTTTGTATAGAAATACCACAACTATGCACAAGGTATCAGGTTTTCTTCAGAAAGGGCAAGAAATTACTCTGACTCATCTCTCCATATTTTGTACACAAATGAGACTGGATGGCAACTGAAAGCCTCAGACGTTTCAGAAGTCAGTCCCTGGGAACTGGTTGAGATAGTTTCAGCATACTGGCCCTTGGCACTGCATATCTCAAATTGGGACATTCAACTAGCTCTGGTCTTCCAAAAAAGGCACTAACAAGCACAGGGAAATAAAGAACAAAGGGAGTGATTTCTTTTTTTCTGCTTAAGGCTTGTGAAACCTAGAGCACCGCATTAATAGTTTATTCCAAATACTTAAAAACTCAGTGCATGGGTCCATGTTTGCAGAGCCCAAGTGGAAATGACTCAGCATGCCAAAAAGAAAAAGAGCAGGCTGTCCTGTTGTAATCCACATAATTAAAATATTCTGCCTAAATGCATTACATCTCCCCACACACATCAAAGGCTTGTGTTTCCTCAAACTCTCCATTTACATTTAGGGAAGCCAGAGTTCTTAAGCTGTTGTGAGAGAGAAAATGTGATGTGGTCTGGGCATCTCTGCCTTGGTGGGGATAACAAATCACAACACTCTATAAAATACCAGGTCCCAGGCAAAGATGCCTTATATATAATGTACACTGCAGCAGTGCCACTGCTTTATGTTGCCACAACAACCCTTTGCTGTGCTAAGGACTGTATGCCTGATTCAGTGTGTATGCTAGCCGGTATTGAAATGCCTGCACTAGTGCATCTAGGTCCTTCAATGATCTAGAAAACCGACAGCCCAGCTGTGTGAGAAAACAAGGTTGCAGGTGTTAAGGAATAGTCACAGGAATTTATGTCCTAGTCAGCAGATTTTAAAGGCTTCCTGGGGGGTGATTTTTGGTTTACTTGGTTTCTGAAGGTTGTGTGAGGAAGTCCTGGGAAATGGAGAGCTGCCTGGAAGGATGGCCTCTCTGAGTGAATGGGGCAAGGGCCTGCTGTGACACTACTGGTATTTAGATAGGGCTATCTTCTTCTGCAGGGTTAGATAAAAACAGTTAAGACTTTCTTCACCTGAATGCGTGAGGTATTTACTGTCTTGCCTAGCAGCCTACAGATGGTGAAGAATGCAGGTTGAGAGCTTGCAGTTTAGGGAAATAAAGACTCAGAGATCCTGATTTGGGAAGACCAGCAGCAGCAGCTGCGGGGTTTTGGCCCAGTAATAAGAGTGATTGTGATTGCAGAGATCTTCTGAAAAAAAATGAGGATCCAGGAGTAATTCTTGTCTGGGCTGCTTGCACTACACTTAACAGGTAGTGGGGTATGTGTAGCCTCATGGGGCTTTGCTGGGAAGAGAGATGGGTAGGGAAGATGAGGGGCAGGCACTTAGTGCTTGTACTTCTTGTATGAAGACCAGGAGGCCAACTGATGTGAGCAAGGAGAATGATCAAAAGCCTTAGAAGAAAAGGTGGAAAACAAAAACCTCTATAGCCTGGTTAGCTGGGCCTAGATTGATGTGGCACAGGTCAAGGATGCTGAGAACATGAAAAGAGTGAGGATAGGGTCCAGGATGTGGTGGTGGTACCCCTCCCTCTCCAGATGTCAGGTCCGATCTTTGCCTTGGTTTAGGGGGCTGTGTTCCAGCTACCTATGTGACAGTGTCAGGAGTCTGCTAGTGGGGGCAGCCACTCCATGAGATGGAGGCTGTCGTGTGGCCTGTATTCCCCTTGGCTGAAGCAGCTTCTCCCTTTGGGTTTCTTTAATGTTATCTGGCACTTCCAGAGGGCTGGTGCCATTTACTAGGGTATTGTACCGCATATCTCGTGAAAACAAAACTTATGACCGACTACTATAAACAACTACCACACAGTGGTTCTTTAGGGGATGAAGAAATGAGACCATGGACTGAACACATTTTTGAAAAATTTCCTTGCTCAACTTCTTTTCTTTTCCTGTGATACGCCTAATTTTCTCTAGCAGAAGTAACTGATCATTCTGTTGCTTTTAGTCTTATGCTAATGGTTTCCCAATTAATTAGGCCTTAATGAAGAGCTGGGGAATGATCTTATTTCTACAACATGGCTGTATAATCCCCTTCTGGTAAAGTTTTGATGGCAATTGTAACAGTTCTCCATGCCTGCCTTAGCCCCTCAGTCGAAAGCTCTTGGGCATAAGAGTAGGTGGTTGCTCACAGCGGTGTGATTCTCACAGTGTGAAGTAGGTGGCTGGGCTCTTTGTAATGGACTAGACTAGGTGCTCCCACAGTGGGGTCAGTGAAGTGTGTGTGCAGCTCCATGATGGTCTTCAGCTGATGAAGGTAGGGCTGCTATCAGTAGGGACCATCCCACTTTCCCTGGCTGTGCCTTCTTGTCCCTCTCTCATACAGGCATTTATAATTGGGTCTCCATGGGGAGAGCTTGATGGGTAAAAAGTCCAGCTGAAAATGAAGCATGTCAAATGTGTTAGCATTCAGCTGGACAACATGCTGATGTAGGTGTGGTTGTGCACTAGTGACATGAAGGAAAGATGAGGATGACAGAATCACGGAATGGTCAGGGTTGGAAGGGACCTCTGGAGATCATCTAGTCCAACCCCCTGCTAGAGCAGGTTCATCTACTGCAGGTTGCATAGAATCGTGTCCAGGCAGGTTTTGAATGTCTCCAGGGAAGGAGATTCCACAACCTCTCTGGGCAGCCTCTTCTAGTGCTCTGTCACCCTCAAGGTAAAGTTTTTCCTCATATTCAGACAGAACTTCTTGTTTTAAGAAAATCAAGAGCACACCTTACAGCAGCAGGGGAACATTATGTAGGCTTAGTGACATGGCTGTCTCTCAACGGTATGGGGGCTCTATATGCCTCTGCATGGCACTTAGGGGTTTTGTTTTCATGTGTGTGGGAGCAAAGCCATTTGGAGTCAGCTGCTAGAAAACATGACACGTTTGAAATGTCTACTTCAAGAGGCACTTGGCTCAGGACTTCACAGGGGTCTTGCACCCCTTTGTAGGACAGTAAGCACCAGACCACCTTCTGAGGAAGGTATGAAGTAGGGACTATGTTACCACAGCAGCATAGTGGTTACAGCAAAATGGAGCAGGGAGGTTCTGGGTCCTCCTTGGCTTAAAGGAGTTTAATCTGTGGTACCTCCTTTCTGAAATAGCCACTGAGCTATGGGAAGGTCTAGCATGAGGTCATTGAACTCTTGTTGAAACTGGGCCGCTGTTCAGCAAAGAGTGCAAGACTCTTGAGGGCACAGACTAAGTGGAGAGGTACACAGCCTCCTTTTTTAGAGAAATGTGTCTGAGAATGGGAAGTCTTGATTCTTGTCCATGTACTGGGAACTGCTTCACAACACTTGCCTGACAAGCCATTGACTCTGCAGCATTGGAAACAAGACCGAGGACTCCTTTCCCAAGGGGATATTTAAACTTTTCATTGGAAAAGATTTAAACTTTTCATTGGACATATTTTGTCAGCAATGATTTTATTACTCAGTGGCTATTAATCATGTGCCTTACTGTGGCACTCATATTTCAAGTCATTAGCCTTTTTATTTTCTGGCAAAAATGTAGTAGATCTGTGAGAGTGACTGTTCCCTGCTGTTGAGAAAGCCATGGCATCATAAAACTTGAGAAGCCTTGCACTAATGTAATCAATCTACTAAATGACATCTATATTTGAAATACTGTGTGCACGTATAATGCCTCACAGTAGAAAACAAAATACTGCTAGCACTACCATGTTGTGGCTCTGTTCTGGCATTTGGCGAGTTTCTTGTGTGAAACTTCTGTGCTGCAAACGCTTCTTCTACCTGAAGGTCTGTTCCCTCTGACTTAGTGTTGCTTATCAAACACAAACGGTGTGTTGCCACATAACATCTTGATATCAGGTTTGCATCTTAGCAAAATGGCAAATAAATCTTTTTTATTTAATTACGTTATCTCTCAGATATGAAAGATAATGTTTGCCACTGACTTTACATCCAGTGAATGTTTCCTGTAAGTTTTTTTGCTTTGTTAAGCAAAGCCCTAGGAAATGTGAGCCAATTTATTTTGAAGCTCTTTAGCGTCTTACTGTCTACAAAGGCAACAGCCATCTTAGGTGCATTGCTCACTTTGATCTGTTCTCCTTTCTGCAAACGAAGAATTAATCTATACAGGACACAGTCCTATCTAGAAGTACTGTATGGGATCCAACTGTGAGTGAATAAAAATGCAGATTAAATTAGGGGCAAAATGTTGACAAGTCTGCAAGACAAACATGGAAAGAATGAACCTTTTGCAGACCTATGAATGTGAGTTTCCTCAGAAACTTTTAGGGTCCTTGTAAATTATTATCTAGGCACAGCTGAGAATAGCAGTCTACGTGCTTGCTGACTTTTCCTAGTTCTTAAGTATCTGACTGAGTGCAGCAGTAGCTTTATGAATGACCATTCTGCAAATATTTTCCCCAAACTTCTGGCTTGATGCATGAGTAAAAGCTCTTGCACATTGCTCAAACTTGTGCAACTATATTATACATTAGGTTTGCACTTAGTAGCAAAGATAGCGTTCTCCCCAAAGTAATCACTTTGCATAATAAAACTGCTTTAAAGTAGGGAATGTCAATGCTTGGTGTTGACTGCACACCTACAGAGCTATATGCATAATGCTTACATTAATAGAGAATATTTTAGGAGGAAAGGAGCTAAAAAGCCAGGCTACAGGGTAACTGGGGTCCTAGGTAATCAACAAAATGACTTCATACCCCCTGTGAATGTTTGCTGCTCACAGCAAGGAGCTTCTGTACTAACCTATTAAAATCTTTTGCCCTACCGCTGGAAAATTTAGTAGGGGTTTTTTGAGGGTAAATAAATTATCATGCCCATCTACCAGATTAGGGCTAGACTGATGTACTGTATAATCTTGAGTAAATCAGAAGTAGCCAGGAACAGAAAGAATGCTTCATTATTTTACAACCCAGAGAAATCAGTACATGTAAAATTAGATTCCCTTAAACATGCAGGTCTGTTCAAGCCACTCCTGAAATTCCTTCATGATGGGGGAGGGTGCATGCAGCAAGAATAACCTTCCCTTGCTAGTTTCTCCAAAACTGTTTCAGTATTGGAGACAGAGCATGCACGGTTTCAGGGAATGGGGTGGGCCTTGCACTGAATTTTCCTTCCTTCCTAGTCTTCTCAGTGTAAGATGCGACCACATTCTCTCTCCTTTGAGTGACTGTTCAGGTGTAATTAATTTCTAGGGTATCTGAGCAGTGACACTGTGTTCGGGATTTTACCATGATCCTTTTCTATTGTCTGGAGGAGGCAACATCTGGAATATGAAATTAGCTCTTCCCTGGTTAGCGTGAGGCTTAGGAAGGCACTGGCAAGTATGTGAAAGACAAACATCACACATGCAGACAAAATGGTGAATAATATCCCTACTCTGCAGTATTTCTGTAGGGTGTGGCAAATCACAGCATTCCTTATTCCTTGTTTACCACTTAAAGATGAATGGCTCTAGGAAGTTGTCTAGCTGTACTTATTCATTTTGGCAAATGGTCTTTCCCAGTAATTGATTTGATAAGTGAACTGAAAAGGTCCAGATATTTTTTGCAATGGGATCATTTGCACTATACGCAGATATGGGTGTGGGTATAATAATTTCAGAAGTATCATGGAAGTTGAGGCAATGCATGTAAACATGAATAGTGCGCAAAGAAGTTGCTTAAATGTAATACATTCTTATGCAGTCAATCATTCTTTATTTCTAGCTTTCCTGCAAATACTGGAATGAAATTGCTTGCTGTCCCCTTTTTGAGAATAATTGGTCCTTTTTGTAGTGCCATTGTAGTGCTCCTGCAGAAAACTGGTTATTTTTCTTCTTTTCCTGTTCTTATGAAGCATTTTATTGAGAAAATAAATTGTCAAGGATACTAAAATTAGGCATAACATCAGAAAACATTTTTGTGAGACCAGAATTTTATTGTTCAACTGAAAAAAAGTAAAGATTTTTCTAACCTCATCTGTGCTTAGGCTCTCATTATCACAGAACCTTCTATCAGGCAGAACCTAGCCAGACTTGTAAAACTACCAAAGGAAGAGCTGACACAGTTGATTACCATTTCCAAAACTCATGACTTGGCTTAAAGACTGGAAGATGGCCATGGATATGGTTTTGGGGTTTTTTTGGTTTTTGTCAACAAGATACAAAAGTTATCAGCAGTTCTGTTGTTGAGACCTTAAATGGCATCAGACCTAGTCAGCCAAAAAGAGTTAGAAATTCCTTGTGGTTTTGACCTAGTTCCTAGTTTGACAGCAGATGATTGAGAGTATGCAGCAGGGTAGTTTATGACAGCCTGTGCAACTGAGGTTGTAATGTGGCTACAGGATGAAGCCTGTCCTTGACATAATTAGCTAAACCTTTCTCTACTCTACAAACATAGGAAGATAAAGATTTGTCCCACATGTGGAAGGCTGCTTTCCAGAGACCATGCAAAGTGAATTTGCCAAAACTGTTTGCAGAACTCTATGATTCTTCATCATCCTGTGGTTCAAACAGCTCTTCTGATCTCCAGTCCAAAAGCTGACACTCAATATTTCCCTTTGTTTTGTAACGGGATCTTTGTACAGCTTCAGAATAACCCTAAATGAAACATTAAAACATGGCAAAAACCATGGGAATTCCAGAGTTAATGTCACCTTATTCTTAAAGAATATTGTATAGAACATGCCAGTGACAAAGGCTTGGATTCAGTCTAGATACTGAAGTTCACTCTACTAAAACAACAAATTGCTTAAAGTTCAAAGGAGGAAAGTGATCTTGGCAGCAGAATACCAAGACCCAAGGAAGGCAGAGCCTGACTGATGCAAAGGCATGCACCTGAGAGGGAGTTAAGGTCATGTCGGTAAGAAGGGTCACCTGTGGCTAAGCCACTTGGGGAGGACGTTTATCTGGTCTGCAGCTGTTCCTTGAATACTAAGTGTACATGTAGAAAGAGACTGTGAGTATGAGTAAGTTATTTATATAATTTGCTGCTTGCATGAGAGTGCTGGGAAGTGTGGTAAAGTAAATGTAGACAAAGGATAACAGCCTGTTAAGAGTGCTTACGACAATACTGTTCACTGATGGCAGGCTGTGTCCTTACAAAAGGTATGAGAATTAGGAGGCCTTGATGCAATACCTGGGAGCTGCAGGAAGTCCAAAGGGGAGTGCTCCCTGCTAGTGGGGCTTTCCTCAAGAGAACCTGGAAGCATTTCCCCTGGGCCTGGTGAACTGTTGTAATAAATCTTACTTTGCAGTTGGCCAACACGGCCAGGTGACCCACACCCTGTGCTGCTGCAGCCTGCTTGCTGCTGTTTGCCTCAAGTAAGTCAGATTATTTCCAGTAACTGCAGTCATGAAAGAGCTACTGCTGACCTGGCTGCTGGCCTGAAATGGGCTCGACAGTTTATCGTCTGTCTTTTAAAATGTGTGTTCTACATTTGTCAGGTATGAAGTGCTATTACCAGTGCATTCCATATCCAGCAAGAGTTAATCTCCTGTGGAAAGGGAGACATGGAGAACATTGCTTTAGGAAAAAAAGATCTACCCCTTACACTAACATGCACATACTAAGGCTCTGTGTGTGTATGCGTGTAGTATAAGAATCGGGCAGATAGACTGATTCACTGTTACCTGCCAAAGTGTACTGGTAGTTGGAAGACTGTGCCCAACAACAAGGACTGGAGAGGTTTGGGTTTTTTTCTACACCAGGAAAATATATAACTATGCAGTTAGAGCAGCTAAACAGACTGATGAACAATATAAAGAAAAATGGATTTAAAGATATCCAGAAAAAGGGAGGCTAGTTAGGTCTTTCTTTTCTGATGGATCTATTAAATGAAATAATATTCTAGTACATGCCTCTCGGCTATGATCTCACAACTATTACTTAAGCTTGGTCATATAAAAATACCATCTCTTTTCCCAGTAAGAAACAAAGGTTTGTCTGTAGCTTCTCCCCTGAGCCTAGATGACCCCTTGGGCTAGTGTGCTCAAGACTCCCTTATGTGCTGTTGGCTAACGCAATAGGCACGACATAGTAGCATCCAATTCTTAACCTCTGAATCCCTATCCCAAAGAGGTAGATAACTTACGGTTCAGCTGGCAGGGTGCAGCCTTCAGCAATGCTGCAACACTACTTTAATTTGTGCCCCTTGAGCTCTAACAGACATGCCACTGCATCCCTAAGAAACATACACGGATCGTAAATAAGGTTAGATGTTATTTTAAGTAATAAACACTGAGATACAGAAACTTCATTGCAGCCTTTTGTCCTTGCCTGTCTCTTCATTTCGACTATTTTTAGTTTGCAGTCAGCATTATGACTGTGAACTCAAGGAACACTTGGACAATAGGTGCGTAAATAATTATGTATAGGTCTCCAGAGCCTTAAAACATTAGCAGCGGACTCAAGTTAAATACTGGCTGGGACTATTCAATGGCTTGGGAGATTTGCTGTGCTTATACATATGAAAACAATTTAATTTCCCATGGTGAAAAACTAGCTTGCACTCCTCTTTGGTGTTGGTGGTGGAAGGCTTTGCACAGAAGCTTTGAGAGTTGTAAATTGATGCACTGAACACTATTCTGCAGAATGAACTAGAGCTGTCTTCTGTGTTTGGCTGCTTATACTTCACAGGAGTGATCTCTGAGTACTTTACATAGATCGAAACTGATTAAAGCTGTGTTGTTACTCATTTAAGAGTTACCCTGCTTTGTGATAATGCTGCAGTGTCACTGAAATCAGTTCAGGATATTAACTGCTAGAGTCATCACAGAAAACATACTGCACATCAGTAGGACAGGCCTGAAAGTAAAAAGAGAGAATTTTTAACTGTTTTTTTCCAATCCATATTTAAAATGTGAGTAAAAAAATGGCTTGTAAAGATAAAAGCTAAGTGTGTATCAGGGGATTTTGCTTTGTTATTGCTTTGGGTTGTGATAAAAATGGTAACAATGAAGAAAATTTGTGTAACCTACTGAACCTTTTCCAGTTACTTGGGTTTTTGCATGTGTTTTTCAAAGAAAACTCTTTGATATTAAGTAGCCTATTGAAAAAGTATCTTACGAAGTGTTAGTAAAGTGGTGCAGAAAAGTAATTTTATATGCAGAAATATCTTTTTTTTTTTTTTTAAATGGAAATCTATATTTATGAAAGCACTAACTACACAGGCATTGATGGTGCTAAGGATGTTGCAGAATTACCGTGTAGATTTTCTCTATTTGTTTTTATTTCCTTTGCAAAGTCTGTGAGATTACTTTGTTTTGATGTGTCTTTGGAGGGCTCGGTCATGGAGGACAGTGAGTAATCTAGAAGACTTACACATCTCCATGGGTCACCTCTGCAATAGTAAAGGTTGAGATTCCACTGAAATACAAATGAGGAGACCTCTGTAGCTTTGCAAGTGTATAAAGAGAAGAGTCAAGACAAGTTAGGCAGAGCTTTGGTTTGAATGACAGGCTTTGTGATCGGGGAACTTGCCTACATACGCTCAGAGGAAGCTGGTTCTCTACACATGCTCTGCAATTAGGACTGAATCAAATGTGACTCAATCAGCCTTTCTTCTGGTAGGAATGCCCAGGAAATGTTCCATCCAAGCTTTCCATTCTGTCTTGTGGCACTCCATAAAATCAAGCAGGGGCTCTGGAATACATCCAAGAGATGGAGCCAGACTTTCTTGCTGGAGCTCTGTAATTAAAGGCCTCATTTTGGGAGACAAACAAGACCTCAGGTCTTGTCTAGGCTTAAAAAAGGAAGAATTTAAATTCACATTTCCTACCTTACAGAATTGTCTTAGCCTCCAGATGACAAGTCATTCTTTAAGCTTGTGGTGAGTGCACAGCTGTCAAAAGGGGAAGTCCTTTTGCTGCTGCACCCTGTGCCTGCTGAACCACGCAGTGAGTCATTTCACATCATTGAAATGGCAGGAAACTATCTCAGAAGAAAGGAAAAAACCCAAACAAGTGGAAGATGGCATCCTGTCATTCTGGTGAGCTGAACTGGCCTGAGGGAGACCCCAAGCAGCTCCAGAACAGGTGTAGAGGGAGCAGGAACACTCCTTATGGCTTCATGCAATTAAACTGGCACAGCTGCTTCTGAAATGGTACCTAGGAGAATCTTCCACTGATTCTGGGATTGCCGTGCAACAGTTGAGATATGCTGGGCCTGAAGGAACACAGAGGAAAGTAGTGCTCTCAAGAAACCTATCACTGGATATGCTAAGTACAGTAAATAACAGACAGTAAATATCCAGAAGAGAAGGGCTGGAACCCAGGTCATCCTCACCCTCAGGTAAGTGCCATGATAAATAAGGCAGTTGTCTTTCACTGTTGGGCTTTATGCACATCAGTGCACAGTGGAACAGCTTAATAGAAAGCAGTTAGAGAACACCCCATGGCACATATGGGTTTGATCTCCCTCCAGTGTGGGAATCTGCTCTTGGTCCCCCATTCTGGGGAGATTTGAATTGGTAGGCTAGTAAGCACGCTCCTGTTCTGCTAAGGGGAAGCTTAGATCTGTTTTCTGGAAGGCTTCTACTCCTGGTTCTGGGTTGTGCAATGAGCAGACAGAGATCTCCCCGCATGCTGAACAGGCTGACATTAGGCAACTCTGACTAAAGCCAGCAGGTTGGCCTGGGACGTGTAGAATTTCATGCAGGTAAAAGGTGCCTCGTTCAGGATTCTGAAGTCCAATAGCCTTAAACGTAAGCACTTGGGAACCTGATGCTTAACTTCTGAAGTCACATACTGGGTCTGGTCCAAAACCTCTGTCACCTGATGTGATCTTCATGGGAAAATCAAGATACGTGATTCCAAACTTCCCATTAGTTTGGATAGCTATACAGAAAAATAATGGTAATAAATTAAATAAACCTGGAAATAAACTAAACTGAGTAACTAAAAAGTATCTACAAATTTATGTATTTAACAAGAACAGCTAACTCTTCCTTATAAGGTAAAATCTTGGGGAAGATCAGGACGTGAATGACTGTTAGGATATATATTTCATACAAAGACAGGACATCTCCGATCTCTAACAGCTAAAGACTTCTGTTAGTTGTGTTCTTGACTTTTAAAGGATCTGATTTCTGGCAATTCTAAATGAGTTATGTTTCCCATCACTGCCTCTGACATTTCTATAAAACCAACTATAAAAAAACCCAGAGGCTGCTGTTTATGTAATTAATACTATAATTTGGGGTCTTTGCCATGTGGTCATCTCTTATTAAAGTAATTCATAGCCATAGCATAGCTGCTTTTTATCCTTCACATTCACTTAATAGTTTTCAGGGCATTCTTGTCATTGTGCTTCCTTTTCTCTGCATTGAGTAAAAGTTTGGATTAAATAAATGCTGACCTACATACTGATATAGGGCTCAAGACACAAGTGGATTTAAGACCTCTGACCCAAAACTGAAATCTGTTGGTGTTCAAAACCTTCCGTCTTCTGTGACCTGACATGAAGATATGTAAAAGCCACAGCTTTGAAGTTTCTCAGGTGTACTAAATTCCACTAGGGACAGGTTCTTATGCACTTTAGCCCTGACAGTGAAAAGCCACTCTTTGCTAATCTTTTATTTCCTCCTTGTTGGGGTCCACAAAGAAGGTGCACGTTTGCTTCAAGTGTGTGATGTTTACATGCACCTGCCCCACACACATTTAGAGGGATGCTGGTAACTCTCTGTGAGCAAAATCCTTAAACCAAGCATGTGTCTAACCTGTTACAGCATGTGCCTGGTGGAGTCCTGGTCTCCTGTGACAGCCTGTGTGTCTTGTATTTCATAACCTGAAAATACTAGGAGTTGAATATGCCACCCAGAAGATTTCTGATCACTACATGAGTGACAGAAAGCAAAGATAAGCATCTTTCTCAGCTACAGTAAGCCTCCTTTGCTGCCTCTGCTTCAAAGAAAGCTTGAAGCAGTGGGTTCAGCAAGTGCAGGTATCTGTTCCAGATCCAAGATCACTCCACACAAAGAAAAACAGTTCCCTGAAAAGCAACCAATAATGCTTCAACCCCAGAACACGCTATGGTAGACTTGGAACTCAATTTTTTTAACTCTGAACTGCTGAAAGATAGGGATAGTGCCATGTCTGCATCACTGAACTGTCCAAATGTCCCTTTAAGTGATTTGCAGAAGTTTGGGAATTCACTGAAAAAGGAGTCCTGGGTTCCAGCCCAGCCTCTGAATATCACTATATCCTCAGTCCCAATTTGTTTTAGATAATTTCTGTCCTAACCTTATTCTTGTGGAGGACTCGGTTTAGCAAGCCCCTTCAGCTTCCCTTTCCTCCATTAGCAATATTCCCTTTTCTCCATCCTTAACTGAACTGTCTCCTTCCCTTGTCCCAGTGTCTGCTGACTCCATTGCTGTTCCACCCCCATTCCTCATGCAGTCTCAGTACTTCCCATCTTCCATTTCACTCTCTGGCTTTCAATCTCAGCTCCAGATCAGTTGTCTTTTCAGTTTCTCCCTTCCCCTTCTGTCCCAGTTTACTCCCTTTTTTTTTTTTTTCATCCCAGTTCAGCTTTTATCCCCACTGCAACGGAACACGTCAGGCTACACCTATACAAGTAAACTACACTATGCCAGGTGACCCGCTGCTGTCTTCCTGCTGTCAAAATATTTTTGGGCACAGTGTGGCAGTCAGTGCAGGTCAAGGACTATCTCCAACAGACAGTTTAGATGTAGTAAGCCTGGCCTGAAAGGCAGCTGAGAAGGGAGATGTAGGCATACAGATGTGACCAGTGCCATGTCTATCAACCTCAGAGCCAGACAGCAGGCTCTGGACTATGAAGACATGTAGTGACCTTTACCCGTGGCTCAAATCCACTGAAAACATGAGAATCCCTGCCAACAAGTTCTAGGATTCAACCCCACAAAGCTCGAAGATGGTAAATGTAGCCTTACTTCTGCATCTCTGAGGTAGAAGATATCAAGTATTTTGTTGGACTGACATAAGTACAGCTGCTAAAGGAGACTGCTCAATAAGGAGAGATTAGTGGACAGTTCATCTGCAAAGTTTTGAAAAAACTTTATAGAAAATGCACAGATTAATTAAAACAAAATCATATATTTACCACCACCACCCCTTGCAAGCTCTAGCATCCAATTCAAAAGCAGAAGTTTTTTAAAGATGTCACCGAATGTTCACTTATCATGCAGAAAATAATGCATGACCTAAGCCTCATCATTTGAAAAAGATGAACTATTTTGGTTAAAATTTCAAATAAGCTCAATTTTAAGGTAAGACATGAGGAAAAGTTTAGGAATCTGCTTTTGAAAACTGGTTGGCAACTTTACTTATAGGCAGAGCTATCATTGTCCAGGTTTAATCAGGGAAATTCACTTTACAAAAACTGAGAAGCTGGTATTTTATGCTAGCAATGGTAATGAGAAGTCATGTGACTGATTCTGCAGAAGTGATAGAGATGTATGTGGACTAGGCAAGAGAATAAAGCCTGCAAAATAAAACTGAAGATACTTTTTGAGAAACTTTTTGAGAATTTATTTCAACACTTCAATTGATAGAAAACTGAGGTAACCCTAACAGGAGAAAAACGCGACTCAATATTGCAGAAGGAATAAGAAAAATTACAGTGAAATCATATGTGAAAGTACAACCATGTACCATTCATTCTTTATATCTGTTCAAATTTGTACATGTTTCCAAAAGAAAGATTGGCTTAGTTTGTTGGCAACCCACAACTGTTTTGAAAGTGCTGTTGAAACTTGTGTACTGTAACAGAGTATGCCATTACTAAGAAAGACTGAAGACTCCTCTCTCTCTCCCTGGTGTCATTTGAAGCATGACAATGTCAGATTGGCATTGCTAATGCACAGGCCCCCAGTATACATTGGGTCTCATTTTTATATGCTCTGAATTAGCTTTCCATACCTTTTTCACTACAGATCGGTAATTTCCAGCCTTGAGCATGCAGTATTAATTAGCATGTATGAAGCAAACGTATTTATAAACCACATTTTAAAATGAAATGTTCTTTCTTTTGGACCTTCTACAGTCTGGAGATGATTTGCAGTTTGATCTCAGACAACTATTTCAGCTTCAGACAAAAACATTTGGAATGTCAAGAGACTACTGAAAGTTCTTAGAACACCCTTATGAACATTACTGTTGTAACTCAGCAAAACCCATTACTGTTTCCCATAACACTAAATCTAAACATGCATTAGCGTGAACCACGATGGATAATTCCAAGCTGCAATATGGCCACATATTCCAGACACAGCATACACAAATGGTTGTGATCATTCACAACACAATATTGCACAATGCAGAACAGAGTGCCTCCTTTTAATATGTCTAAGGAAATTCCAAAGGTATGATGAGACAAAAGCAGATAAATTTATTTGAGTGTATTTGTAAGACGTGTTAAAGCTACTATTTAATGAAATAAAAACCTGATCACCAGGTAAGAAAACCTTTTTGGAAATGCTTTCTCTTTTCAAAGCATTGTACAAATACCCTGCTGACAATCTTATAAAACATACATACTGCAAAAATGAAACATACAACAGGAGCAATGAAGAATTACCTCAGCTTTCATCACTTCACTTGATAGAAACTGTTCTCGTGTTCCATTAAGTACAATAATATATTTGGAAAATGTAAATAACCTAATTACATTTTCTTGTTTCAATCTGCCAGGCACCAGTCATATATCGCAGTCGTATAAAAAGAAGATCCCTGCCCATCTGCAGCCAGCTCCAAAAAGGAACTAACTTAGAACCTGTGATTAATGAAGAAGAAAATCAGAAGGACATTGTTAGAAAAAATGAGCATTGGCGAGACACACATTTAAGCAGTCATGAACCTCTGCATTCTCAGCACATTCAGCCCCACAACCTAGAGCTTAACATTAATAAAAATCTATATGGTGAAAGTTACTGCTTTATAGTAATTACATTATAGCATAGGTGTGCAAACAGCACAGTACTTCCACGTATGTCACAAGATGCAGATGAAGATGATGTCTTCTCTGTGACAAGGTTCTGATCAGGTAAATTGGAACCTGAACACCAATACTTAAGCAAATGATTTCTTAAGACTTTGGAGAAGACCACCGCATTCATCTTACAGCACCGATATGGATGTGCCAATCTTCAGACAAGGTAAGGAACTCACACTATGAAACCAAGTCCCCTTCCACCTCTGCTAACATTTGTGTTAGGTACAATGTACGTGTGGAACTGCTTTGAAAAAAACCCCACATTTATTTTCTAGTAAAGCTGGCTTACGATGTTCTCTACTTGCACCCTTCATCACCATTGCAGTTCACTATACTTTCTCTTGTCCAGGGATTGTTTTGAGGAGAAGAGATTCAGATTTAAAAAAAAGAAAAAAACATGAAAGGGAAAAAAAGAAGGAGCTGCATTTGATGCGAGAGGAAGGAAATGAGCAGAAGCAAGCAGTACCACTTAAGCTGGCTTTACCATGAAGAAATATGTAAGGAGCTATACTTCCCAGTAACCCAGTAACAGAGACCTCCCTACAGGTCTTAAGGAACATCACATCTGAAGATGAGAGGCTGTCTTAGAGGAGGCCTTAATAGGTGGGCTGAGAATTTTTGAAGGCGAGACACAGTGAAATGGAGTTGAATCAATAAACAACGGTCAGACTTATTTCACAGTATTTTACAATTGCAAGATTTTTATTAACACGTTACAGCAAGAGGGCATGCCAAAGTAGTGCTTTGCCCTATAACTACCTACTTTTGTTTCCAGTGGGGGTGCAGAGTTTCCCTCGCTTGCTAACCCTTCACTTACTCTTCCTGTACTATGCCATGGCAGAAGGCTGGCAAGGATATGAAATTCAAAATTTGTATGGAAAGAAGGCTGTGTGTTATCAAAATTGGGTAAAATATCCAAGGGTCTTCCCATATTTTATTCTGGATTGACACATAAGGAATCTTGCAAGAATATAAACAATTTCCCCACCTTCAATTTCGGTCCAGTTGACAGCAACTTCTGCTATAGGTATTCTCAAGTGCTGAGCTATATAAAGAAGTTCCACATCAAAGGCCCTGAAGAAGAACAGGAAAGAGCAAATACAGTCACACTTACTTCCAGAAGAAAGATGGTGGCACTGTCAATTAAATCCCTGGCCTGATTTAAGGAGGTCGGTGTTCAGTTACGAAGTTGATACCAATGGTCTACAGGTCAGATGCACATGAAAGGGAAATCAATTTCCCTGACTGACTGGCTTAGGACATAGCCAATAAACAGACGACAATACTTCACTGCGCCTGTTTTTGAAGGTATAGGTCATGCTGTGTTCTGACCACTGCTCACTTTTCATTCTGCCACAATCATGATTTAAATATTTTTATAAACCAAGCAGTCAAACATGCAGTGTCAGTCTACATCTCTAGTAGTTTCACCAAAGGGGACAACTCCCTGCTGTGGCTTTACACTGATCTCATGGTTTCTCCTTGTACTTTCCAAGTCAAGAATAAAGGCAGCAGCACAAAAGTGAGAAATAATTTATGTTACTGTGCATAACAGAACCTGAACAGCAGTCGTACTTTACCCAGTGACCATTTAATGTACAATACAAAAACCCTCTTAAGAGACCTGTCTTTTTTGCTGGCACAATTGTTTGGAGGTTGTGCAGCGAAATGAATCGGGTAAGTGATCCTGCTCTACGTCAGCTGCTCCTCCCTGCCCAGTTTGTCTAAAATACATTTTAATACTCTCGGTTGTCCGCACAGAGAATTGTTTGCGTGTTTCATTCTTGCAAATGCATGCTCAGGTGGTCCTTCTGGATCTGAGATATTGAGGCTTCTGATACTAGAAAAGTGTTTTGGCAACTACAGCTTGTAATGCTCATGTAAAAATTGGTATATGAAACTACCAGTAGCTGCTATTGACAAGGGTGAATGTAAATCACAGTTATGAAGATTCTGGTGATTTTGGTTAGATTTCTTAGATTTATTGATTGTTGGGTCTTCCCTCCCACCTTTGTAGTCTTCAAATGCCAGTAGGGGTGTTCTTGTTCCTTAAACGAGTTCTAGTAATTGGAATTTAAATTAAAGAGCCCTCCCCTCACCCCCCAATAAAAAGCTTTTTTTAAAATACTAGCCTGTATTGGAGAAAAATGTCAATGGCCATCCACATCTGATTTCTACTAGACTCAATACATATTCAAACACAGATTACTTTTCTTTTCCCCAGGGAACTAAACCTTGACGGTTAAGGAACCAGAAACGTTTTAGCCAAGCTGTTGGTAAGGTTTCCAGTGTGAAGTCACTGGAACAGATGTTCCAAACCTGCTTACATCGGTCTTGAAAATGCAGCTGCAAGGCAGTCAAGTACAATTCAACACTAGTCTGCATTTTCTCTCAATAACTTCCTAAGTTTAAAATCTCCTTAAATTCTCATTGCTAAGTCCAAGACAATTTTCTTTTGAAAATTTTTAAAAAAATATAATCTTTTGCCACTGCAGAAAATGTATGCAATAAAAAAATAACATTATTCGTTCACGCTTCAAGGGTTGCTTGAATTCAAGTCATTGGTAATCCCATTTAACACTACGGAAAGGGTAGAAAGGGACAGACAGGTGAGCAAGAGCAGGCAAAAAGACACTTTAACAGGTAGCTTGGCAATTTTAGATGTTATTTCCTTCTGGTTCAGGCCACCCACTCCTTTTAAGCAGCGCAGTGCAGTTCTGCAAAACTATTAATGCATGGAACAACAGAAGGCACTTTGAAATGCGCGCTTAGGTATGACATACATGTAGGTTCCCACTGAAGTACAAACAACAGCACACTGGCTCGCTGGCAAAATCGTTACCAAACATGCATCAACCTGAACTCACACTGTACGTGTATGTTACGGGAGAGCTACTGATATCACCCTGGACAGCATTAAAACATGCAAGGGCAGCATAAACAGAGGTTATCTGCAGAGACTACAGTTATTGTGTATAGAGAATTTAGAACCGCTTTGTAAATTTGATTTTGATTAGGACAAAGGCCTTTTAATTGTCACAAAAAAAAGTTACAGGAATAAATGGGTTTCTTTTACCTCAGTGAACTGAATCTGCTCCAAGCAGCCTTGCCATTTCCAGTTTTCTTTAAATGAGAGTTGAATATTATTTTATTAATTATGCCATGGTGTCTTCTCTTGAAGTTGTATTATTATATTTTTTGCTGACATTTTACATTTGTATGCCAAAACCCCCATGTATTCACCTTTGAATGTTTATGAGTCATGTGTATTAAGATTAAATCTAATTTTGTAATACTTATTCCTTAACTGGCTAAAAATCTTAAGAGACAGATTGATGAATTATACTATATAAACTGCTCTAAAACTATTACTACATAAAGTATTAGCTTAGTGAACTATCATTTGCAACAATTCCTATGGACAACCGATTATTGGAATGTCAGTATATGCATCACGCAGTATAATAATGTTAAATAGTTTGGTGAACTACAGTGCTCTAAGGATTAAAAACACAGGAATTAATCGGGTTGAACACTGTTACATGTGGTTGCCTTTTGGATAACAGTGAAAGAATCCTGAAATTAAAAAAACACTATTTGAAGCTGAAAGGAGAATGACTTCCTTAGTATACCACTGGGATAGCTTTTTTCTTCCCCAGTTCCCCACCACCTTTCAGTACACCTCGCAGGCATACTAGAGTAGTTAACTGGGGAATACAGACCGCAGTGTGTTCAATACACTGACAGTATTACACTCATTCTGCAGAACACCAGATCCAGATGGTACAGAAGAACCGTACAGAAGTTTCCATAGTCAGGATTTAAACGTGGGTATGTTAGGTGCAGGCTGCCCTAGAGGAGATCAAAGCAACACTGGTGGATGAATTGGTAAGTGCAATACACGTGTTTTGACATGAAGCCATTTGTGACTAGTTAACATGTGACAGAACTGTTCTTAGAAATAGCTGGGTATTATTCACACTGTGTACTTCACCGGATCCTGCTGCAGAGAGTGAAAGTAGATGCTTTCGGGTGGTGAGAAGCAGCTCAGAATACCTATAGTTTGGCTCCAGCCTGAATGAATTCAGGCTCCAATCTAAGTACCCACAGTTAGACACCCAAAAATACATCAGCAACTTCCCCACCTATTTCTAATAGTGGCTCCATTACATATTATATAACACAAACAATGTTATATGAAAGAAAGAAAGAAAAGAACATCGCCATGTGATTGTGTTTACGCTAAAGAGTACTTTTGGTTAAGTTACAATTTAAGATGATGCTGGCTAAAATTCAGTTGAACACCTAGTTGGTAGGTATTTAATTGAATTCAACTGTTTTAAACTGAACTCTTAAAATGCTTCAGCTTGTGAAATACATATCCCGCACAATTATTCTGTATTTTCAAATTGCACTGGGACTCTTTGAGTTTTATTCTCATCCAGTATCATGTTTCAAATCTCAAAATCAGGCCTTCTGTTTTAACTGGAATTTATGACTTTTCTACCCAAGATACATTGTTCCAGCAAACTCTTAATGGGCAGAGAAAACTTTCAATGGTCAAAGAGGTCTAAGAATGATGCCAAGAGGGTTGGACTGCCACTGCTGCTCTAGCTGTACTGTGGCTTTTGAAAGTCCACACACATCTGCCAGGAGTGGGACTTTTCACAAACTAAACCAGACATAGTTATAACAGCAAAATATTTTTGCGTTGATTAGACTTTCATAAACAATTCTACTTGTCATGCACATAACCAGGAAAAACCAATTCATTCCACTGCTTGTGTTGGTCTACAATGCAAAAGAAGTGGAAGAAAATCCCTATAGTAATATGAACGCTTATTTTTCTGTTATTTTTATATAGAGACTCAGATCTACAGTTCAGTCGCAAACTGGAGAAACAACCTTTTTTTTTTATATTAAGCCTTTGAATTTTAAATGTGAAATAGCATGGCTTCTTCAGTGCACAAGGCAATTTTTATAGACAACAGTAACAGCAACAATTTGATCTAATCAGTGATCTGCTGAGTTGCATAGTATCATAAATTGCCACTTTACAAAAGTATGTCAATCAAACCAGGACTACAACTATGTTCTGAATTTTCTCTCATTTTATCACTATTCCAGGTAGGACAGTAACAGCTGCTATGTCTAGTTCTCCTAGGTAAGGAGACTAAGACATTTTCTGGTTGAAGGAAAATTTATGGGGTTTTTTGTAGTCAGAAGAGATCAATGGCCAAATTTAGGATAGGAAAATTCTGCCAGGGAAAGCATTTAATTTTCCAGTTTTCCTCCTATGCATTAAAATTTAACACAAACAGTTACATTTCTCAGGTCAAGACTGTAGATGCAGAACTAGAGCTTCTTTTGGAGCCTGAAAGTGAGTAATTCCAACTGTCTCTATTATGTTTTTAAAATATCCCTTTTAATTTTCTTTCAAGTTTTAATTTAAAAAATGTGCTCCATCCATTTCAGAAAAATAGATTAGTGGTGTAATCAGATTCAGAACCTAAAATGCAAAGCATATGCTCCCTGTTCAAAAGGTTGCTCTCATTTCAAACTAATGTCAAAACTTCAGTATTTAGAAAGTAAATTTCAAGAATGTTTGGTTTGTATTCATATATACGCAGCCAGCTCTCCAAAGGACAGTTAAATAAAAAAGACAATGAGAACACTCACAAAAAAACCCAACCTAGTTTAGGAAGTAAGCATTATTTCTTAATATTAAAAATGTATAAACAGTTTCCAGCATCCATTAATTTTCAAAATGCTTTCTAAACTTTAGGGGTAGTTTAACAAAATATTCTAGGAAATATCTTGGTCTCTCTTTAAAGTGTTACACGATCCTTATCACCACAATGATAAAACACTGTTTTACTTGTATATTCAGTTTGCTTTTAAGATTTCTTAAATATAAGCATGTATAAATCAAACTCAGCACAGCAAGAAGAAAAACTGTTGTCTATTTTCTGGTATTTTTAACATTGAAGAGGTGATACTCAATTCAATGTCCACTGGAATAGAAGAAAGCAGCAAAAAGCGAAGGAGGTCTAAGCGATCAGTTTTTAGTTCTTAATGCAGCTGACGCTGGGTTACTTCCTTATGATTAAACTAATACTGGAACTGTAAAAAACGCACATAAGATTGTATAAAGGAAGATCTTGATGCTCTCCCCTTCTTCTTCCCATGAAAGGTGAATATGGAAACACAAGACTCCCTTTTATTGGTAGTGGTGGTGAAACACTGAAAACACCATATGCATTAATTTTTGGTGTCTCTGACGGCTATTTAAGTACAGAAACTTAAAAATCTTTGAGCCTGTCCAGCCTAGCAGCAGGAGA
The DNA here is from genome assembly GCF_023634085.1 of Falco cherrug. Lineage (NCBI taxonomy): Eukaryota > Metazoa > Chordata > Aves > Falconiformes > Falconidae > Falco > Falco cherrug. The sequence continues at coordinate 27,359,917 of NC_073698.1, forward strand.
GCTATGTTGTTTACATTGACATATTGATTACCAGAGTGTAAGCTGTTCAGCTTCCAAGAAAGAGACTCTGTTCCTAGTGCTCCTTTACTGAGGTATGTTATCAGCCTGCTGAGAGACACAGAAATAAAATCTGTATTATTTCTTGAGTGTATACGGCTCTACCTTTTAGAGCAGTATTGATAACATCCAGCACTTCAGGGCAGTCTCCTGCTGCACAGTGCTAACTCAGCACTGGTGTTCTCTTGAATGCAAAGGAACTACTGGATTCCTTTATCCAAAGCGAAGAACTCTCTGGTCTGTTTTGTCTACAGAAACAACTGGCGTTGCCTACACAGCCCAGAAACCCATCTGCCTTTGATGCAAAATTGCTTCAATAGTTTTTATTCTAACTCACCACTTTCAGGATTTACTGCATAGTTTATTCTTTTTACGCAGCTGCGGCACCAGCAACCTAACACATTGTTTTTCCTACAAATTACTATACTATGAGTCAAATTTACCCTGCTGAACTTCAGTCATCTACAGCAGAGATAACACCTTCTGTACAAATCGCCTGGAGTCCCTTTATAGTCAAGGGCAGGAAACAGGCATTTGTTGGCTGCACTTCATCTGGCGTTTTTTAGAGGCTTATATTAGGATGAAGTTAATTATACTCTAAAATCGTCCCTTCTATTGGTCTAAGAAGGGATGCTAGGTGACAAGTAGACGCACTCTATAGAAGCAATGGAGCAAATCCTGTCCATCGTGCATGTGTACTTATATTCTAAACAAGCAGTAAGCTTAATATTTCAGGGCAGGAATTATTAGATAGCCCATTTTGTAGTAGTTTTATATTAGTATCATGAGGAAAGAGCTTGTGTATTAATGTTTAGTCTAAATATTTATTATGCCTTCACCTAAGAATTCACTTAACACAGAAATACCTCAAAAAATCTGAGCCTGACAGAACTTGCGCAGACAGGACAGATGAGGCTCCTGCAAAAACCAAATCACGTTCATTCTCTTCAACAGCTCACCACATGCTCCCAGTTCAGCAGCTGGGGAGCCCTAGAAGGTTCAATGGCTAGGGTGCTGGCTCTCAGACAGCTTTTATCCTAATAAATCCTGCTTGTTTGTTGAATATTCTCCAGCATTCTCCTCCATTATTACCTGAATATCTGAGCACTGACCATACTGAACTGAACTGAATTCTTCTTTCAATACCTAACAGACCTGCACTTCTTCAATGGGATCTTAAGATTCAGAAAATATCAAATAATTTCTTCAGATGTCAAATACCCCCAGTGTAGTGATGCAGAGGTGGTAATAAACCCAGATTTCACAGCCTTTTGTCCAATACCAAGATAGTGGTTTCTCTGCAACCCCTTGCTTATGGTGTCCATATGAATGAGTTCTGTTACCCGGTTAGGGACTCCCCATTGTTCCAAGTCAACAGAAATATGATACTGACTACTATTTCCTCCTCTTATTTCTTCATAGTAATGATTTGTACAGAACATCCATGACCAATGTCTAATCAGTTTTTATTTTCCTTTTTACACACATTTACATTATGCAATGGAAAGACATCAGGGGCCAGTTCTGTTTAAAATAAGACGTTTCCATTAGTGGGCTATTTCAGATTCTTAAATTATTACATACAATGGAAGCCAATGTAAGGTTCTATGATGTTTGATATCCCTATATAATTTCCAACTGCAGCTGTCTGTACAAGGCAGATATTTCACTTATAACTACTGTTTCCGTTAATACACCCGCCTTCCCTGCACACTTATACCTCCCCATCTCCCAATTTATTTCCAGATCTTGTAAATATTCACTGGGAAGGGGACAGTACTTTGTTTTGTGCACTGACATGTTATCTTCCAGTTACATATGCTGAATAGCTAGCTGTGAAGTTGATAAGTAACTTTTGAGTCCTTACTGTAGTTTTTTCTTCAGCAGTGACAATAATCTGAGTTTCTCTCCTCTATGGGGGCTTCAGTTCCTACAAAACTTGCCAAAGCTTTCAGTCTTGAAGTCTCTACTCTTCTGTCAAATTTGTTTAAATTAGCCAATAAGTATGAAAATAAAGGCAGGAAAGCACAGAGACTGCTGAAGGACAGATGAGGATAAAAATAGGCCATATATTGCCTGTTTTGGCAGAAAATTAAACCAAACTAAAAAACCCATATTGTTGTGTTAGGCACATCTGTGACTTGGAAGTATCTGAAGAGCTGTTTATTGGAAGAATTTGAAATGAATTTTCTTGGCAAACAAAACAGATGTTCTTCATCACTAACCAGTACATTTCAGATAAATAAGAAAACATTCAGGGGATTAGTTTGTGAATTAATGTAAGTAAAAGAGCAAGAATAGAATTTATATTTTTATATATGCAATTTTATAGCAGCACATACAAACACAATGAATTAACACACCAAGACATGAAGATCTGGTGTGTTCCACACCAGCAATATAATTACTATAAAATAAGTTAGCAATATCCCTTTTTTGCTGCCTCTCTTCCTGGGTAATGGGGTACAGCACAATTATTTTTACTTCTTTGTTGCTAGAGAATCTGAGTGGCAGAAGAAAGCTTGTTAAGACTTTTTTCATAAAAAAATGAACACTTGATATGTCTAACCAGTAAGTACAATTATAACCAAAATCTTCAGTTTAAACCAGAATAAGATTGAACACTGCATTTTTACAGATTAAAGTGATTATCCTCATTAATTTCTTCCAGTATTTCTTAATGAAGTAATTTATAAAGTGAAGTTAAATAAGGTAATTTTGAGGTGCGTACTTCTGGGCCTCACATATGTGTTTAACCATGTATTTAGAAAACCCTTGTATATGAAATTTACAGAATTTTATAGATCAAGTTTGGTTTTGGAGGTAGCAGCACAAATCATACTTCTGGCTCAGCCACAGGTTTTTTTAGGGCAATAAGTAAACCACTCAGCTAGGAAAGTGATTTTCCAAATGCTGACTGCTCATAATTCCAGATTCAGTTCAACAGAAGCTCTATGTTCCTCACCAGTTCTGTGTGCCCAAACACTACTTTTGCCACCCCATTTTGGAGGAGCAAATACAGCTCAACTATCACTGCCAAAGCTCAACCTAAAACTAGATGTATTGGAATTGACTAGGACTGTAGCGTTACACACATTTTTGTACAGGAACATTGTTCAGTAATTCCGTCCCCTGTCAGCAAGCAGTAGCCCATGAGAGATTTTCTTGGATGAAGACAATAGTTAGAAAATATTTTATTATACTTGATTAAGTCATCCTTTTTAGCAGTACTTGTAGTGTAAGAAATTTAAAAAGATCACGGTATGTGTGTGGAAAAAGTGTTTCAGTTCCGTAACTGTAGTCATGACTGTATTACTCTCATAAGGGAACTGTTCTAGCTAAATTACAACAAAAGACAGCTCTAAAGTAATTCAAAAACTATGCATTATTTTCTACTGTCTTAAATTAATGACATATATCAGTAGTCCTCATGAAATATTCTAGCAAGAAAATAAGCAAAGAGTATGCACTTCTTTCCACTTTTAGCCATCAGCAAATACAAACATCTTATCAGATAAGGATTTTAGGTAAAATGTTTTGGCTAAGCAGCACTGAATTGTAATGCATAATTTTTTTTCAATAGGATTAATAACTCTTAACTGTCCTTATCATAATATGAGCTTCTCTTGATTTCTTACTCTGCCTGCATGGCTCGTATCTGTAAAAGGAGAGAGGACCCTCAGAATCAGTTTGCGGATTACAACACAATCAAAAATTGTTTGTTTGGAATTTTTTTTAGAGCAGTAAAGAAAAGAGTTATTGGGATTTTTTTTTTCTCCCCTCTCCTAATCAGTTACCAGTTGCTCTGACAAGGCAAAACCAAAATGTCCCACTTGGTATTACATGGCTCGTTATATACCACACGCCAAAGGAAAATGGACTTGGAAGGAGACCACTGTTGCCACCCAAAATCTCAGCAATATAGTCTTAAAATCCTTCTTGCAGTTTACATTGAATGCTATTTTAAAATCAAAACCTAGTAAGACCATCTGTTCCCCTTCTCCCTGTCACCATGAGAAGAAAGAATAAAATTAAATACCCCACTATTTCCTAAAGCATTAATAAAATAGAATTCCTACCAATTACCAGGATATTTTAGCATAACAAGAAATCTAAATTGCCATGCAAGTAGTACTGTAATTGGTTAAACTGAGCAGCTAGGATTTTTACAGACATCATGTGCTTCATAGTAGCTGCAATACTGAAATTACTTTGTCAAAACCATGTTCAATTAGGAAATAAACAACAACAAAAAATGAAAGAAATTACCAGCGTTCTATATGAAGAGCTGAGAAAGTCTCCGAGGCAGCTTTTCTGGTCAAAAGTTTAAATCCACACTGCGTGTCCCTGATCTCTTTGACACAGAGAAACCATACAAGGAAATGGAACCCATACATAAGAAGAGTTCGAAAGTAAGAGCGCTGTGGACGAAAGGCAAGAAGTTAGATGGTTTTATTTAAGTGATGAGCAAAGTGCTGAAAAAAGCTGGCTTACAGGACAATAAATCCTGCTCCATGACAGCTTTTCTAAGTTTGTAACCTGTTTTTGTTTTGCACTGGAATGAGACCAGAACTTTTCAGTTTTTACACTGAAACAAAATTTCAGCTGAAGAAGAAAGACTTGCCCGTCAGGCACCGGTCTAAGATATGAGAAGTCCAAGTTCTTCCAGATTTCCTTAATTCAGAGCAGCTTTTCATTCCTGATGATACCTTATTAAGTGGAGCAGGAACCTGCACCTGGACTTCAATTAATGAGTGACAGCCGTAGTATCTCTGCATGATTCTCAGGGAATTCTCCCAGGAAGAGTGAACAAAGAAGAAGTGTTGCATTCTACATGCTCTACTCCACCGGGCATTTACAAGATATTTTTTTCCCCTCTGTCTAGTCCTCATTTTCCTAAAACTTGGTTGAACAGGTCCCACAAATTCAATAGCTCCCAGGACAAACAATGGAGAATAAGCCAGCAGGACTGTATAAAGACTGCTACTTCTAAGAATGCACACTAAAAATTAAACCAGTTCCAGCTCTACTCTAACACGATAATAAAAAAAATGAAAATGTTTTATATTACAAAAAAAAACCCCAAATGGCAGCATCTCTTGTCTGCCACCCACTTGTTTCATTCAAGACTGAGTTTGCACACACCATGTTAAGGCACTTAAGGGAATGCAATTAGAGAATGCGCTTTTTTTTTGCAGTAAATGCTGGACCAAAAGAAAAATCAGGACTAAAGTAACATCTGCTGTGCAAGATAATGTTACATTTTGTATTTCCAGCAATGTAACATAGTCTCCTCTTTTGTTCTTTTGCTTTCACAAATATATTTCATTCTCCTGGTAAATGTTCTCCCAGCCTACTCTTTGGTTACACTTATGTTCCTGACATAATAATCATACAGATAAGTTTGTCCATGGAATCCAGAGGCTGGACTCTGGGCTTGCAGAGGTCCCCTCTAGTCTAGTATTCAAGATAGCTCCTAAACAACTAGACCTCTGATCCACATCGCTTCTGAACTCACTGCTGGTCTTAAGCTCAATTTGAGTGATTGTATCCACAATTACAAGCCAAATACCACACAAAATGTTTAGGAGCCAACAATTTAACTGCTAAGCATCTCTGGGTGATAATAGATGCCTTTAAAGCTAATAATTTCAAACTCACTTGAAAAATGAGAAGATGCTCAACTTTATTATGTGTATAGGCTTTGACTTAAGGAAATTCAAATTCATAGCTTGTCCCTCAGCAAAGTGCTCTAGCCCTAGATTAATGGTGGACCTAGTTGTGGGTTCTTTGGCTCTTTTGATGAAGGTGAACCACTGTATGACCAAGAATACAAGGCTACTAGCCCCAAAAGGGAAGTTCTAAGAGGCTGCATGATTGCCAGCCAGTGAAACTGCACTTACTTCCCGAAGAGGAGTTCATGGGTTACACTCATCACTCCCAAGACTAATGAATCTGTAGTATGAGATGCATAAATGAAGTACATTAACAATTCTGGAGGCAGAACAGAATTACTTATGTTGTGAGACTGCATTTAAGGGTGAAATTCTCGTCTTAATAAATCCCACAAGGCTGTTTATCACAGATCCATTCTACTGTTTTAGATGCCACTAAGCCCAGAAAGAAATCCCAACTTCTAAAAGACTGTTCTGAACAATTTTTTATATATACTGCACTATACAAGAGTCTCTTTCCAATGTGGTAAAGGCACTCTTCAGTTTCTAGCTTTGGGACACCTGTAACTTCTTGGTAAAGGAATCACCAGCTGGTTTGGTAGTACTGCTCTATTGGAAATATGGGAAGAAACAGGACACATCCTAAAAAGTGTAGTGTGCATTTAAAGATAAAGTCCTGTTCCAATTCCTCTCCCTCATGTAGCAAGACCTTCAAAGGTGACAAGAAATATGAATACACTGAAGAAAGCTTATCTATATTCAGTACCTGACCACACTACGAAGCACTTCGGCACAGATTTGTCAGCTACATGGTCACCCTGCAGTAGCAACATTTCCAGGCTACACTGGCTGCACAGCTAACAAGTAACTGCAAATGTGATATTCTGTGCCACAAGCATGCAAGTACCATGTCAAAGATGTATCCTAACTTCTGATAATGATGAAGGGTTTGGATTTGTTTTCTTTTTTTATTATTACTTTTCTGAGGATGCTAACATAAGTGCAGCAGTATTTACAAAAACTTTTTCCAGTGAACTATTCCAATACTACCTGATAAACTGGAAGAAAAAAAAATTAAAGATCTACCAGGGGCTGAACATTACCAGTGGAACTTCTTTTGAACTTTTGTAACTATTTGAGTAGTTGTGTGTATGTTTTAGAATCATTTAAAGTATTAAACATCAGTATAAACAAAGCTTACTCTTGAGAACATTCAACATGATGAGCACATCCAATGATGCTGAAAAAATTAGTTCAGCAATGTGTCTGTTGCAATACAAGTTCCACGCCTGTGCTTTGTCAACTACTGTCTGCCAAGACATCAGAAAACCAGATGCAAGATAAGACTGTGTGCCTATGCATCACTGTTTATTCCACAAGAGCCACACACAGAACAGTACTGTGTTCAAGACTCAAGTGTTACCAGTAATACAGAAAAATCACAGTACTTTCCCAACAAATGGAGATACTCTTCGAACAGTTTGCTGCTAATTATTGCTAACTCATTTTAAACAGGTTTCAAGAGCTGCAGGTCAAGCTTTTGCACTGGAATGGAATCAATAAAAGTGAACTCATCAATTGCCTTCCACTCCAGGCCCAGTACTGGATACTAGCTACCAGTTCTGTCAGGGATTAGAAGCTCTGCTTGTAAGATGTTCTCAACTAGGAAAATTAAATCCATAAACTGGAACACTAACTGAAAGCAGTTCAGAGTGCCTGAAATCTGGATCACATCCTTTGTACATGATGGAGCACATGCTACACTTATGACAAGCTTTTCCTATTTTTTAGCTTCCATTCTTTTACAAATATTGATTATTTAATTGTAAAATCTGTAGAGCAGAATCAAATAATGGAAGTATTTGTACACAGCAGGAAATGGAGACAAACCTTTGCTATTGAGTCCTTCTCCAGATGAGCTCTAGAACCACAGGAAATAGCCATCTGGTTCTGCACAGGAATACAATTTAAAGAGTTGTTACTTAAACTAACATTTTCTGAATGAGTGGAATCTTGTGTTGAGAACTGTGTAATAGAAGACTTCAAAGAAGCATATTTTTCTGTTTCCTGTAGCTACACTTTTTCTACTGCTAGATTCTGAGGCCAAAATCAGTCTTTTCTACAATTAAGAGTTCACCTAAAGTTTATTACATTTTGCATGCAAACTGTAGCAATTTATTCAAGTCTGGTTTAGTTTACATTGTTCCTCTGAGGTACACACACAGTAAATGTATTAACCAGCACAGATAAGCATTCAGCATTCCCAGACATTTATTGTTATAAAATATGTTTTCCCTAAATACTGCATTGTGGAAGGGTTGACAGAATAAAGTACTCGTTGCACTCATGTACGTTCAAACAAATAAAATGCCATGGCATCAGCCAAAAATATGACCTCAAATTAAATCAAAAAATGTGATCAAAACAAAAGGTTTAAAATTATTCTCATGCTACTACTTCTCACCTGAAATCTCTCAAATCTACTATATTTCAGAGTGTGTGACTGATGCCAGAGAAGCAGCAGCTGCTGCCACCGCGGTAGCAGACAGCATCAGGGAAACACCACTGCCTGGCTGTTCCTGTGCTTGTGGTCCTGCGCTCTTCACACAGGTGCATCCCTTGCAGCTCCCGCTGAAAGGCTGCACATCACTTCTGGCACTTTGGGAAACTAACTACAAATACCTCACTCATCTGCATTTAAGCAGAAAATAAACTTCAGTTCTTTCAAGTCAACCATCCAAAAGAGAATGACTATGCAGGGAGGAGCTCACTCTTATTCCACAGGTTTTTTGAATTTTTATTTACAATAAAAGTTCTTCCAAATATTGTCATTAAAAGTAACAACTCTGAGAAGAGAGAACATCTACAAAACAGGGTGAAATTAAGATGCATCCTTAAAGGTATATAGGATGACATCAGATAAAAAGAAAATACAAAACATTTAAGAAAGAAAAAAATTGATTTTTTAACTGAGAAGGCAATGCATAGTATTTATACAGAGTAGAACAACTTCAAAGGAAGAATGATAAATAAAACATTACATAGTACTGCACTGAAATAGGCACAATGAATGCAAAGGAAGTAAGAACTCTGTGGAAGCTACCTTCTGACAGCCCATTCTTGCAGCTTCTAAGCATACACCTAGGTCTTCAACCAGATCTCAAAAAACTCAAGCTGAAGAGAATGATAAAAATCAATCTGTATGCATGTGTATTAAACTAAAACCATGATAATTTATACTCACAGGCCAAGGCTGAAGATTTTCTAGACCTTCTTCTACTTTTTCAATATCTGCAAATTTTGTAGCTCCATCTGCATCAGCCATAAGAATTTTTTTCCCCCGAGAAATAAAGACACCCTGCAATCAAAACAGTCAATAAAAATCATTGCCTTTGAAATCTGTATTTGTCTTAAGCTAGCTGCAAAACTCCAAAAACCTAACGTACTAACTAGAACAGTGGAATCTCAAAAGATTCAGCACAAAGGGTGAGTCTTAATATTCTGCTACTACCATCAATTTATCAATTTATATTGTAATAACATCTAGAAACTTCACACACTGAGTAGCATCCCACAGTGACAGACAATGCATGAACATGAAAGGTTAACAGTCCCTCTCCAGAGAAGCTTGCAAATGAAAAGCTTTACAAACCAAAATCCAGAGAGACAGTAAGTTGCTAGTCAGCTATACAGGGGAGCACAAAGAAGCAGTGACTAGCAGCTGCCACTGCACTGGACAGCGTTTCTTTGTCATCTGAGCCATGGAAAGGAGGATGCAGTGCTATTTTTTCCTAAACTGTTTCAAAAGAATTCAAGAGATAATCTTAGTTTTGAGAAACAAGTCTTAAATCACAGTATTACTACAAAACATCTGTGACGCACAGGTCTCACAGCTTGTTTTGCCATATCATTGATCAGACAATTTTTGAAGGGGTCTAGACAGGAAAGCGGTTAGCAGTGGGTCTGCCAAAAGGACTGTCGCAACCAAGCACGTCTGACTTTGGAAAAACCTGTCAAGGAAGTAGTAGTATATACGTCCTCTCTGCACTCTGCAGTACAAAAATATATCAGAGAATTGTTCTCCTTCTCCTGGAATAACTTCAACATTATATCTCTTACAAACGCTCCATACATTCTAATGTAATGTTCTCTCAATTTGCTAGTTACTCATGTTTTATAAAAAAAAATGAAATTGACATACTAAAGACAGAGCTTAAAATACAGATAAAGACAGTCACTGATAACCTGTAAATGGCATCATCCCTTTTTATAAAAGTAAGGTGTTATTCATTTTAGGAAAAAGTGTTCCTTCTAAATGTGTAACAGCTATTTTATTTTTAGAACATGATTTTATGATAATATCTATGTGAAAATTAATACATGAAAGCATAAATTGCGCTGGTTCTACTATCAAGTGTGGGTGATAGCAGTGGGCTTCAGTGAACACAAACTTTGCTGAATAACTGTTTGTTCATTAGCCATTTTTAAAACCACAACTACGACCCGGCAAGCAATGTTTGCAGATTTACCTGTATTTTCTCTACAAAAGCTCTACTTTAATCTGTAAGGGTTTGGTTTGGGGTTTTTTTTTTTGTTGGTTGGTTTTCTTTTTTAAACACAAGCCTATTTCTAAGTGGAACTAACAGGAACATGAAATTCAAGTCTAACTTCTTTTTCCTTTCAAATTCTCACATTAAAAATTTCTTTGTTATTGATCTTCCCGGCAACAAAATGCTGTTTCCAAGATCTAAAATAAGCTTATTTTGAAAAGAGATTTTCTCTTAATTTATAGAACCTGTACTCAGTTTTCTGATAATCATTTTGTTAATGTATCAAATTCAAAACGCCAATCAGCCCAGCTCTATCTTCTGCATATTTGGGCACAATATGGTAGTTCAGACAGAGAAGGAGATGAAAGTATCAATTACCATCCTGACTGCTCCTCCTTTCCCTCGATTTTTTACCAAAGAAAGCACTCGTACTTTGTCGCTTCCATATTTCTCGCAGTACTTCATTGCAACCTGATAGACACACAAAAACCCAGCATAAAACAAAACCAGAAATCAAGGTAGAAGTTTACATTTGCTCACCCTTTAAATAAATAAATAAATTAACAGCACAGAGCTATAAGCACTTCAGATGACACATTGCCAGTGTTTGCTGGAGTCTGTTTGGGAAAATAAAAACCAGTTCATAGTCAACACAAGAAGACTGAAGAAGCTAGTCATGTTCAATAAGAACAGAATATTACCCCAAGCAATTCTAAACAACATTCACCCAAGTCTAAAAACCTCAATACTAATGTAATTTACACAGACTTTTTATACCAACATCAACAGTTAATCAAAGAAAAATAATTTTCTGCTACTGCTACCTATTTCTCACTTGTTGTACTGCTATCTGTGGTTTTAAACAAAAATTTCACAGTGACCTAAAATCCCATTCACACTGCAGGGATGCGCACGTTTTGTTCCACGTTGTGGGGAAGAGAAAGCATGAGTTTTCTCCTCTAATTTTTTCTAAAGGCTGTCTCAAGTCCTTGTAAGTCCAGAGGCCCATGGCCATAGCGTGCTCAGTTAGAAGTATTGCTAAAAAGAATGCAAAGCATTATATACGAGCAATCCCTAATGGACAAGCCTAAAGAAAGTAAATGAAAGAGCAGCCTACATTTTAGTAGCCATGTCAAACACCTTCCAAAGAGTAGTAAAAAAATTCTCAAGTTGGCAAGCCTTTCTTTCCAGTGACATACATTGAAGTCAAAGCAGAAGAATGCAGAACTATTTTGAAAATATTACTATTGGCATGGGGATTTTTAAATGAACAATGCCATGAAGGGTACGGGAAAGAGCTACATGTCAACTGTGCTGTCAATCACAGTATAAATCAGCTATTTTAAAAGGCTTTTTAGCTCCTTCAGGTTCATATTCACATCACTATGCACATGTAGAATACTTCATAAGAAATTCCTTGAAGATAAGATTAGAATTTTTAAAATTTCAGCTGCAGGAAAATGGCTGTCACAGCCACCAATCAAGAATACCAGTATTTGCAGAAGCATTGCATGTGTATGCATGTGTGGGAAAATCACTTGGGGAGGAAAACTGGGACCTAACAGAAGTGCAGTATTACAGAAAGCTTTTTTATGATAAAATATTGTTACTGCTTTCAGGATGGTTGACATACATGAAACCTACTCTACCATGGCTCCTTAAGCAACACAACCCTGCCATCTTAGCACATGCTGATAGGAGTAACGGAGGATGGAGCGGAGTGGAGACACTGTGGCCAGGCTCTGTTGTACTCCCTGCAGGAATGGGACCTTGGCAGTACCACACAGGTAAGATGAGATGTCCGCTCCTGAGCCAGCAATTGTGGCAAAATTGCTTTCCTTAGATGAGATGATCTCATCATAATACTAACACACACCTCCACCCCAAAGTTACCTGCCTCCAAGGTACTACCACACCTCACTGGGCACGCGATACCAATCGGTAACAAAAATGTGTATGACTAGAATCACTCAAGCTCCACCTAGATGTAAAGAAAATCAACTGGCCTTGGACTGAAGTAAGTCCAAAAGGGGAAGAATTGTTGTCTACACTCCCCAATTACTAAACTCTGATTTAGTGTTTAACTATACGTTAAACATTTCTGTGCACAAAGTTTACGTCAAGTTGGACTACCCTCTTAAGTTTTCAAAACTGATGAACGAAAGGACTTCTAACCACGGACGTCAACCTCGGGGACAAACAACAGGTTGAAAGAAGAACAGTTACCTAAATTATGCAGAAAGAAGCCTTCAAGTGAGAAAGTTCTGGCCAAACTGATAAGGTGAAAGTAGGACAAAGGTTAATTGTGGTAGTGGGAGATCACGACCTCCAACTCAAATATTCCCCCAAAAAAGCAAAGCCCTGCTCAGAGAGCATGCATAGTTAGTGAAAAACTTCAGCAGCGCTATGTGAGGATGCATATTAGCATGCATTAGAAGTGAGAAACTTTTAACCAATCCTGTTACGATAATGAATATGCAATGTGCTACAAAGTATAAAAGTAAGCAAAGGAGGAAAAAAGTTAGGGAAGCCTCTGTTGTAACTTCTGGGATCAGTTACTGGGCTTCTCCCCCATAGGGACGCCTGTTGGGTAAGAACCTTATTCTACGAGTAACTCATGCTAGCTGTTACTATGTTATTTTAAACTTGCTTGCAGTCAGTATATTATCACGGGCAATCTTTGAACTTTATTGTCACAAACTTGCATTTTGTATAATAAAAATCTTCAGCTGAAGTGCATTTTATATTAATCTCTGGAGATTTGCATAGTTGTTATAAGGGATTTGACTCAGTGACACTGTCAGTGGGGGTCCCTGAATAGGTGAGTCGAATCACCCTCCAATACAGCGACACCCACAACGCATATGGGACAATTACAGAAAGTATTCAGAAACATGAATTTTAATTGTCAACTACTTCCAAAACATAAATGCAAAACATTGTTATATTCCACAAATGCAGTACAAAACCCATACCTCTGATTACTTGGCAAAATGCTTCTTTTCCTTACCTTTGTAGTTTGATCTTTACTACCATCATTAACAACTATTACTTCATAAGTGAACGACGGATCTTGTTTCTTGAAAACAAAACCAGAAATAATGCATTTCATTCAGTTTCTTAAGCAGGTAGTAAGTCTTTCAAACATCAGCATTCTTTCCTCTCTAGCAGTTTTTAACTCATTCATGGTTGCCAACAGACACCAATATGGTGCAGTACATTTGTTAAGATGGCATAATTAAAGAATTTTACATATTTGATGTGTGTTCCATTACATCGGCTTGTCATAGTTCTCCTCAGCTATCATCTAGAACTGAAAAATCAATTTAGTTGTAAAAGATGAAACCTCAAAACAACATCACTGTTAAGAAAATACAAACAAAACAAAACCCACAAACCTTCACAATGGGCTTCTTACCCAGAAAACAAACCCTAATGAAGAACAGATGCTTAAGAAACTTGTCGGAGCAAACCAGGATTTAGTTTAGAAATCTAAATGTATGGTTAATCCTTAATCTCTGTCTTGGAGAGGGTATCATGCACACAATGATTTTTCATCACATAGTAGTATATTAAATTTTTACTTAAGTTAAAAATACTTTCCAGGCATTCAATCTAAAAACAACTGATAAGAGACAGAAGTGTTACTTCTAAGTGATTAAGTTATACTGTTTTAACATACACCAAAATAACAAAGTTAATAGATCACTGATTTACTATACATAATACGTAGAAAAAGAAGGAATTTTGAACACAAAATGAAAATACCTGTCTTTTTTCTAGATAATCCAAAGCTTCATCCATCATAAGAGGTACTACAGAAAAGGTGGAGGAGGTCAGGTTAGTAGATTATAAAAGGCACAACATCTGTACAAGCAAGCTGAAAACAACCACAAAGCAAAGCTGAGCAAATTGCTTCTTTCATACACCACCTTCAGTAAACAAGCTCAGTACCTGCAGCTCTAAGTCCTGTCCTTTCTGAATGCAAAAAGAACACTGAAGAAAATCACACATGTAAGATTTCTTCTTCTGAAGAAGCAACTTTCCATTTTGAAATACATAATCCTCTACACAGTATCAAAGGGGAAAAAAAAAAATCCTCCTCCATGACTGACCCTACAAACCAGCACTGACTCTATCTATTTAAGCAAGCTGACATAAAAGGCAACAAGGGAAATCCCTAACACTAGTCCGTAACATGCCTTCTCTTACTAAAACTGCTAGCCGTGATGCTTCAGCCAACAAACTGGCACTACTTTTGCAGCTGATTTATCTGCAGGCTAGAAAGACATTCAACCTGAGGGTGTCTTTGTAGTATACGTTCATTCCTGACCCCATTTCACGTGATTATTTTATCTCCAAAGAGACACATAAACCAATATTACATGAAGCATATCAATGCCTTGTTTACTGGAAAGAGGTGTATGAGTAGCAAGACGGAGGAATGCACTGGACTTCAGCAAGGGCCAGGCCTACCTTGTGTCCAGATACGCTTTATTTGTCAACATCTCTTTTAATGGAATCCCAAACAGCTCAGAACTTTCAGTCACCAAGAAAAAGGAATGACAATGCGTGCTACCATGCCAACCCCAAGAACAACTTTAGAGCTCGATCACTCCTTTTGTACCTGGAAGACCTCACTTTTTAGTATCAGGTGCTCATATATATGGCCAAGCCAAACAGAAACAGATCATTATTTTTTCTACTTGTCTGAAGCTGCTGCTGCTGCTTACAGAGTAGGAAGCGCTGAAATAAATTTTAAAATTATTTTTCTACTTCTTGCCTTATGGCCTTTACAGGGGCAATGAGCAGCCATTCTGCTGGACTTCATGAAAATGAAGTGCCCCATGCTATTTTTAGCAGCAGAAATCAAGTTACACAATGTCTTAATTTTGAAATTCAATGTACTTGGACTGTTTTCTGGAAACTGTGTCCAAAATCAGATATATAATCTGGCCTGCCAGAATCTACTGCTAACATAAACTGACCTCTGCATTACTAGAGTAACAACAGAGAGATTTTCTTCTTTTTCTCGAAACAAGAAAAATCTTACACCGGTCTTCCTCATTGTATGAAGGCACAACAACAGAGAGTTCCTTTGTAGCAGGATCATCTATACTTGGTACAGATTCTTTCCTGCCTTCAGCATTTAGAAAGAATTTCTCCTCTTCATATCGGTGAAAGGCTGGTATTTTTCTGGCAGTTACATGAGCAATCATACAAATCTGTGATGAAAAAGAAATGAGAAAAATTGTTGAGCATCTATTAAAGGTTTGCCTAGCTGTTGAACGTGCTACAAGGGGCAACCAACTGTATTTCACAGTGAGGTGGGTCTGCAGTGCAGTACTTCATCCACTAACCAAATCACACAGGCGCAAAGCCTTCTCGTGCCGTTTGATTACTCCACGCCAGCTACTCCGACCACTGTTGGCATCGTTGGCTTGTTGCTGTTTTCAACTGCAAAGCACGCAGATGCCTCCAAAGCTGTGGTCCAGACCCCAGTGCCCCGTCCCCAGATGATGCCTGCCACACAAGCTGGTGCTGCCCCTGATCCGGCACAGGGCCGCCGGCTGCCACGGCACCACTGGCGGCCGGGCAGCTCCCTGTGCTTGCACGGCTGAGGCTCTGATCTTCCTTACGCACAGCTGGAATAAACGCGCAGAACTTGGGGTTTGGAGCACTTCTACCGGGGAGCACCACACGGGCGGCACTGCCGAGGGACACCGGGGTTTCCCGCCCCAGGTGCCAACCGCTCAGAGGTACACTGCCAGCCGCTCAGAGGTACACGGGGCTCCCGAGCGCTCGCCGGCAAAGCGCCTCACCAGGGCGTTTCCAAGATGCACCGTAAGGGTGAAATGCTCCATTTTTATCTCGTTTACAGGGCGCTTCACCTCACGCTGGGCGCGAACACATCCCCCCGTCAGCCCGCGCCGAGGCCCGGCCCGGCCCCACCAGCCGCTGCGCGGACGGAGCCCGGCGCGGCCCGGGCCAGCCCAGCCGCCCGGCGGCGCCAGGGCCCGCTGCAGGCCGCCCACCCCCCGGCAGGCCCGGGCGGGCAGCGCCCCGGCCCCGCATCGCAGGGGCGGCGGCCCCACGTTCCGCCCCCGCCCTGGAAGCCCCTGGGCCCGCCGTGACCGCGGCGCGGCTCTCACCAGGCCAAAGAGGAGGACGGGCAGTGCCGCCAGCGCGGCGGCGGCTGCGGGCAGGGGCAGCGCCATGGCCCCGCGGCCGGCAGAGGGCAGCGGCCCGGGGCGGCGGGCGGCGCCCTATCGCGCAGCGACAGCGACGCGGAAGCGAGAGCCCCGCCGCCCGCCACCGAGAGGGGCGGTGCCGCGCGGCGAGTGGCGGTGGAAGCCGCCGGCGCCCCCCAGCGGCAGGGTCCCGCCTGCGCCGCCGCCCTATCGCCACCGCTGCAGCGGCCGCTGCCGCCAGCCAAGGCTTCCGGCCGGCCGGGTCACGAGGGGCAGCACATCCGGGCGGGCCGCGGCGCCGCCATGGCGACGGCTTTCAAGTAAGTGACGGGCCTGGCCGCCATTGCCTCCCGCTTGCGCAGCGCTGGGGCGTCCCGCCTGTCTCCGTCCCCTGTGGCGGGCGGGCTCCCGCTGTCCGCTCCTTAGGGCTGAGGCAGCGCTGCCCCGGTGCCGCGGGGGGCCGGTGGGGCCTTTACCCCGTTACCGCCGCGGCCCTGCGCCGCCCCCGGCAGCGTGCGCCTGGCGGGGAGCGGGCCGCGGCGCGTTCTCCTCAGCCGTGCCCGTTTCCTTTGCGGTGCCGTTTCCTGCTCGGCACGGCAGAGCCGCAGCCGGCCCGTTTGCAGTAGGCGCTGACGGCGGTAGCCCCCACCCCCACCCCACCCCCCACGTTACCGGCCGCGGCAGCGCCCTGGCGGCTTTGCGTCGCGGGTGGGTGCTGGGGAGCTCCGTGGAGCTCCCCGCTGGGCATGCCCGCAGGGTGCCGCACGGCCCCGGCGCTGGGGCGGCCGCTCCGCTCTGGGGGTCCCGCTGCGGGAAGGCGTGTGGGGGCGCGGCCGGGGCGCGGAGGCGGCTGGAGGGAGCCCTGCGATGTGCGCGGAGGGGCAGAGTGAGCCCGGTTCGTTCAGCCGTTAAAAGCATGGTAAAGCAGAGAGAGCAGTAGGGCCTTGAGCTGCTTAATAGGGTGGGGTGTGGAGAAGGTAGATACAGGTTGAAACGTGATTCTGAATAGATACCTGTTTGAATTGATGGGGTGGAGGTCGTCGTGAAGGGTGGTTAACCAGGGAGGCTGTGGTATCGCCACCCTTGGGGACAGTCAGCGTGCTTGGGCAAGACCCTGGGTGATACAGCTGCTCTGTGGACCTGGTTTGGGTGAGGGGTTGGACCCAACACTCTCCAGAGGCCCTGCCAGCCTGGGCTGCCCCGTGGTTCCTGGGGCATTGGGAGTGGATGAGGGCAGCCTGTTGTATTGAAGAGAAGAGGTACAGGCAGAACATGTTTAGTAAAGCATTACAAGGAGCTTAAACCAGCATTCAATGGCTTCCCATTTGTAGCTGGTCCTTTTAGAATTGTAGAATGGTTTGGGTTGGAAGGGACCTTCAAAGATCATCATGTTCCAAGCCCCCTGCCATGACCAGGGACACCTTCCACTAGACCAGGCTGCTCAAAGGCCCATCCAGCCTGGCCTTGAGCACTGCCAGGGATGGGGCATCTACAGCTTCTCTGGGCAGCCTGTGCCAGTGTCCTTGCTTCCAGATTTATGGCTGAAATGTGTGGAACAAGGTTTAGCAAATGCTGTTAGATGAATTGGAAGTGAACAGGCCATGTGGTGTTAAAAACCAGTAGGACGATATATGGGGAACCAATGGAGGCTAATTCATGCTTCATCACAACATGAGTTGTGATGCCTCTATATGTTAGTTTGCATTTGAAGAAACTTGCCTTCTCCAGTTACCCTTCCCCCCTGCACCTGCCTCCCCCTCCCATGTTTATTTTAACAAAACTGAGAAGGCTTTGTTCAAACATTAACAACTCTGTTACAAGGTTTTTCTTACTTTCACATTCTCTGTTTAAAATACTAATACACAAATGCTGTTAATATTATATAATTAATAATTAACATTAATCTCAACTGAAGCACTGCATGAAATATATTTCTTAATTTTATATTTTCTTAAAAGATTCTAAGAAAAACTAATATTTCACAACTGTGAAAGGGTTTTAGACCATTTTATACATCTGAATGCAGTCCCTGAATGAAGAGATATTTCAGGCACTGTAATAAAATTACCCTTTATGCATTTCTTCAAAAACATTTTACACTTTTGTCTCAATAAACACGCCTTTGGAATTGACACCAATAGTCAATATCATTGAGGTGAAGGTAATAGTTTTTCTGTAGGTGTATGTGCAGGTAGGTTCCTTGTAAGGACGAAGTGTTTTGGAAGTGAATGCCGGAAAACGTCTTAGATCAGCGTAGTTTCCTCATCTTTCTGTAATTGTGTTGCTAAGCAGCTTTGCCAGTCATCTTGATTCTCAAATTATTTGTTCTTGTAGGTCAGTGCTTGCTTATCTTTTCTGCTCTCTTACCTACTTGGGAGCTTGCATGTGAACTTCTCTTTCTGTCTGTTTTAGAATGGTGGAACCATTGGAATATTACAGAAGATTTTTGGTGAGTAAAGCATGATATGCACATGTAAATTACTTGTAATCAGTTTTTTCTTGCTTGCTTCTGCTTTTCTAATTCATCTGTATGGAAACCTGAAACTATAAGGGAAAAAGAAAAACTCACTGAGCCGGGGTAAAAATGGTCATTTGCTTCAGAACATGTTTTTTCCATCTGTCAGTGGCATTGATGCTGTAGCAGGTTGTGTCCCTGTTCAACTCGATGGGTAAATGCTTCTGTTGGCCTTGAAAGGGATGGGAGTTAAATTTGACCAAGATGGTGATGCAGCTTTGTGTTTATTACAAAATTATGTCAGACCAGCCTTTCAGATGCTACTAAAAATAAATAATAGAGAATATTGCTGCTAAACACGCTCACCATAACTGTGAAGGAAAACCACTGATTTTTTTTGTATATTAAATTGGTCTATCCATTACTGAGATAGTATTGACTCAGAAATGGGGTTTGTATGTTTGCATTCAGTTTTGGTTCTCATAATTGGACGAAAAGTCTTTGCTTTTGAGAAGGTTGAAATTGTGATTAGTAATTCAGATCTAGTGTGATGGTGAATTGGTGCAATTTCTAACTTAAGGTTCAGATGTTGTTCAGTTTCTGACTGATGGTATTTGACTGTTGGGGTGTTTTTTGGGGGCTGGATTTTGTATTGGTGTTTGGGTTGTTGGGTTTTTTTACCCTTTAGTTCACTCTACTGTTAATTTTAAGAGCTCCACTAGGTGGGGATGGGGGTCGGGAATTGCCTAAAAAATATAGACAGTGCAGGCAGGTAGAAACTCTCATTCCAAGGTAACAGTGAATATTCATTCTTGGATGATATTCTGAATCTAGCCTGTAGTTCTTACTCTTGAGACAGTCAATCTATTGTTATATTTAATTTCTAAATAAATTATAATAAACAGGTTTTTTTGCAGGCATACAACTGCAAGCTAACTTATCAGTTGATGAAAAAAATGTCTAGAATATAACTGTTTTCTCTAGCATTTTTGTAGCTGCGTATTTCTGCTTAAAAGGAGAATACTATTTCATGTGAAGTCCTATAGCATAAATATTGGTGTATTATTTAGTAAAATAAGTTTTCTGATTTGAAATTTGTAATTTTTCTTTAGAAAGAGAACTGTCGACCTGATGGAAGGGAGTTAGGCGAATTCCGGGCAACTACTGTCAACATAGGCAAGTGCTTATTTGGAATAATAATAATGGGGGAGGTATTACTCATCTCAGATTTTAATAATGACCTTAATGACTTGTTAATCAGTTTTCTTGGTTCTTGTGTTTTGAAACAAGAAAGAGGAAGGATTTTTATTTATAGTTTTAACAGGCATAAAAGAGAACTCATGGTACAGTAATATATTTGAGCACTGTTATCCAGTCGTGCCCTTGGGCTGGTGTGTGCAGTGTAATTATTTGAATCTGCTCCTGGGCTGGTGATGCACAGCACAGTTTGGGTGGCTGTGGAAGCTTGTCTCTTTCTAAGATCAGCAGTGTATGTTGTAGGTGCTGAAGGCAGTGTCTAGGCATATACTACCCAGTACAAAATTCATGCCCTAGCATCTTGAAATAGGCAGTGACTCCTGGCTTCTGCTTTGTTCTAAGCTTGATGGGCAACTGTCTCAAGCAGAGGCAAGATACCCTTTCTGCAGGGAGCATCAGCACTTTACCTGCCTTTCTTACACCTCATAATTTCTAAAAGTAAAACGCAGGTTAGCATACCAGCATGGAATAGTTGCAGATTATTGCTCAGACTTGACACTGCAGGTCTCTTCCATTGTAAAACACGGTCTTCATTTAGGTCTTGCTGTAAGTTAGGCAGAAGGTGGGCTTACAGTAACCATCTATGATTTCTGGTGTAAAAAAGTACACTGGAGATCAGTTACTGCATCCAGTCTTGTTCAGCATCTTCATTAATGATCTGGATGATGGGACAAAGTGTGCCCACAGCAAGTTTGCAGATGACGCCAAACTGGGATCAGTGGCTGATGTGCCAGGGGGTCAATGCTGCCATCCAGAGGGACCTCCGCAGGCTGGAGAAATGGGCCAACAGGAACCTCATCAAGTTCAACAAAGAGAAATAAAAAGTCCTGCACCAGGGCAGGAACAACCCCAGGCACCAATATGTGCCGGGGGCCACCCAGCTGGAAAGCAGCTTGGCAGAAAAGGGCCAGGGAATTGTGGTGGACGTAGGATTGAACATGAGCCAGCAATGTGCTCTCCTTCGCGAAGGTGGTCAATGTTATCCTGGGCTGCATATTGTCAGCAGGTTGAGGGAGGTGATCCTTCTCCTTTATTCAACACTGGTGAGGCCACACCTGGAGTGCTCTGTCCAGCTGTGGGCTTCCCAGTACAAGAGAGACATGGACATGCTGGAGAGAGTCCAGCGAAGGGCCATAAAGATGATGAAGGGACCAAAACATCTCTCATGTGAAGAGAGGCTGAGAAAGCTGGGACTGTTTAGCCTTGAAAAGAGAAGGCTGAGGGGGTTCTTGCCAATTGTATATGAATACTTCAAGGGAGGGTACAAAGAAGACAGAGCCAGGTTCTATTTGGTCGAGGCCATTGACAGGACATGAGACAGTAAGCAGAAACTTAAACATGGGAGGCTCCCTCTGAACATCAGGAAACACTTCTTTACTGTGGGTGTGACTGAGCACTGGCACGGGTTACCCAGAGAGGTTGTCGAGTCTCCATCCTATTGTCTGAACATGGTCCTGGGCGGTTGGCTCTAGGTGGCCCTGCTTGAGCTGGGGATTGGACCAATGACCTCCAGCAGTCCCTTCCAGCCTCAACCGTTCTGTGTGATTGTTCAATACAGAGATTCTGTTCCCACCCTGGATTCATCAAGACTTTGCTTAGCCTGTGTTTAGTATAAAATGGTAGAAAGTAAACACTTTATGAAGGTGGATGTTAATTAAGGCCCTTTGAGTGAAAAAGTAGATTTTATTGAACAGCACTTTCTTTCTTCAGGTTCAATTACAACTGCGGATGGTTCTGCTCTGGTGAAGTTAGGAAATACTACGGTGGTTTGTGGAGTTAAAGCGGTATGGTTGGTTTTCATTTAATTTAGCTGTTAGTTGAACTTGTGCATTCATGTTTAGAATGAATCTCCTGCAATTACAATAATATGTAAGTCAGACACAATTACAGTCTTTCACCTGACTTACTTTCAGATGACAAAGTTAATATATTAATTGTCTAATCCTACCTGTATAATATTAGAACATGTATTTTTGTGATGTGTTTTGTGTATGGGGAAAAATAGTTACAAAAATAAAGCCTATTATTTCTAGATAAAAGCTATATAGTTGAAGAGTTAAAGAGTTACTGAATATTGATCAGTAACTGCATTGGTAATTAGTTGGCTGGACTATTAAGTGCTGTGTTGGCCTGACGTGAACTGAGACAAATCACTCCACATCCCTGTGTTGGGTTTTCCCATAGGAGAAATACAGACCAGGACTGATGAAAAATGGCTCTTATAAATCTTGTTGGAAGGATAATGGGCAAGAATATGACCATTTGTATATAGAAAAGCTGGAAAACCTTTTTGTACAAAATTCAGCTCTTCATTTTTGTCTTTTTTTTTTTTTTTTTTTTTTTTTTTTTCCCCTCCAGGAACTTGCTGCACCTGCAGTAGATTCTGCTAATAAGGGATATATTGGTAAGTTTTCCAGTGTGGATCTTACTCAGATCTTGTGTTGCTTCAGTTAAAAAGCTGTAATGATGGGACAGATTTGAGTGTGTTGTGAAGACTTCTGAAAGGAATGAATTTAGGTATAATTGTATTACTTTTCTTAAAATCAGTTTCCAAATGGACATATAGGCAGTGGTACTTCAGAAATTTCAGAATTCCCCCAGCTCTGCTTGGGAGTTTCCCATGTAAAGCTATCTTCTTATTGCTGATTTCAGGCCAGGCTGAAACCAAACCTGCAGCAGGGGGAAGTTGTTCATCTGCAGGGGGAAGGTAATTAATCTGTAAAAGATTGTGGCATGCACGGTTGTGCAAAGGCACGTTAACATTTGTCTTGAAGTTGCAGTATGCAAAAAATCTAACTCTTAAAAACACTGAAATAAACAATGTTTATTTCTTGGAGCACTGCAGAAGTCTCAGGGGTACATCCTCACTCCTGTTTGGAGCTTCTTTTGAAATAAAACAGTTCCGTGGAACTGAGGGCTTAGACTAAATCCCCTTTTTATAAGGCATCTCCAAAGTATGTTGGGCTTTGTGAACTTGGTTATGCCTGGGTTTTTCTCACAAATGTTTATGCATGTTTTTGCTTCAAGTCTAAAGCATCAGGTTTTAATGGTTGATGAAAAGCAGATAGCATACCAGTGAAGTTAGGCAGTGGGATGAAAATGATTTTGTTTCTTGATCTTAAGAATGCATAATGCTTAAAGAAGAGTTTGTGTGAGGTCATGACATTCATAGCAGGGTTACAAATAGAAAATGGTAGTTAGGAGTGTGTGCTGCTCCATGGAATATGTAGTTTCCGAGTACAGAGTACTAAGAGTTCTTTAATACAAACTCACACATAATTTTATTTTTGAGGGGAGTAGGAAAGATTGATAGAAAAATTCTTGGTCTTGCCTTTCATTTGAAGTACATAAAATGGTATTAAGAGTGTGTATTGTCTTATTTCTATTCTTGATGTTCCATTGCCTGCTTTCATTAGCTTATGACTAACGATTCTTGCTACCTAGTTCCAAATGTAGAATTGCCATCCCTCTGTTCAACGAAGTTTCGCTCTGGACCACCTGGTGAAGAGGCTCAAGCAGCAAGCCAGTTCATTGCAGATGTGATCGAAAAGTAAGAACCATCTTAGTGCATTTAAAACACGAACAGCTCTGCAAGATGGTTTTGTGGTTCCTGATTTACTCTCTCATTTTATTTTAGTTCACAGATAATAGCGAAAGAAGATCTATGTATTGCAAACGGCAAGGTAAGTTGTATCTCAAAATGAAGAGGGACATGCTAACAAGATCACGGTGTTGAGACGTTAAAGAAGGTATTTGGGGTTATAGGTTGTTCTGTTGGTTTTGCTTTTTAGTCTTCATAGTTTGGTTTACATCTGAAGTGTAAAAGTCGTATGATAGAAATAAGTGTCTTTGTTCCTGTGGCCTGCGTTTTCTTAGGTATTGCACCGTTCACTTAGCTGCTGTAATATCTCACATGTGCAAACCTTTTTTGATAGCTTGCTTGGGTGTTATACTGTGATATCATATGTCTGGACTACGATGGAAACATTTTGGATGCCAGTGCCTTTGCTTTATTAGCAGCATTAAAAAATGGTAAGTCTTCTCTAGAGCAAGAGACATACTCTGATTAATGTTGCTTGAAGAAATACCTATTCATGATGGTTCAAAACTAATGTAACTGGTTCACAGTTCCTTAAGACTGCTTGTTTCCTGTCATTTAAATGCTAAATTACTGAACTGCAGATACAAAGTGGAAATGATGGTACGGATGGCATAGATGTGTAACACCTGGGGGAGCAGGATCTTTTTGTATGCCTGTTACTGCTCTCTTACAAGACCAATAGCTATTCTGCCACGTGTTCTTCTGTGTCAGAGATCTGAATCTTTCAGGAGTGGCCATAAACAACTTTAATGTCTAGATCGGGGTCTTGCCTTGCTAATGTATGTTCTGTAGGCAGAAGCAGTCATTAGGGCTTTGCTTACACAAATATTCTGTCACAACAGAATATTCCTGGCTTAATGTGTTATAGTTTGAAAACACTGTTTTCATGCGTGCAACACATGGATTGATTATGGATGCACATGAGGCAGTATAAAGGGAAGCTTATAGCAAGGCCTCCTTTTCTAACTGTGGCTTGCTTGCCTTTGAATTCCTTTATCTACTTTGCTCATGATTTCCCCATCTCCAACACTGTATGGGCTGTCAAAGCAAGAGTTATCTGAAAATCACATGGTACTGTTTCTACAAATACACAAAATTCATGAGATTAGACTATATTATTGGTTTTTATATGTCCAGTAGGCTTTTGGCAGGAAACAAAAAACTTTTTGTTAAATATGATTATAAAGTATTGCATTTTCTGATTACAAAATGGCACACAATTACTTCTGTTAGGAAGAATGTTGTCTTTAGGAGAAAAACTAAATAGTTCCTTGAATGGATAGCTCTAAGCTAAATACTTTCCTCAGATTGAAGAGGTTTTTTTGTGTAGAACACCAGTAATGTAACCAAAATTGTATTGATTGATTTTCAGTGGCTTAAAAGAACAGCTTAAATATTTCAGTAGTCTTGGGCATCTCTAGGCCTACTAAAATCAGCGATGTTTAATATGATACCATTGTCATTGTTTTCACCTCTTCAGTACAGTTGCCATCAGTTACAATCAATGAAGAAACTGGTTTATCAGAAGTTAATTTAAAACAGAAGAATCCTTTGGTCATCAGAAAGCATCCGGTTGCCACGTCATTCGCTATATTCGATGAGTAAGTTTGTAACTGTTTTGTACTTCAGAAAACCACTGTGTATGTAAAAAGTGAAAGAGTGCATGAAGAGCATGCGGTGTAAGGCAGCACTGTTTCACTTCATTGTAAATCTATAGCCTCTTGTTGAAGTGACCTGTAGTTCTGCAATGTGAATGAGTATGCAGAACAAAACGAAGTCTGCAGCTTCTTCCTGTGCCTTAAAGCAGAACTGGTTCCCAACCTAAGATACACTTGAAAGCACGGGAAAGTACTGGCTTATGTTTTTGCAGTATCTTTGAGATAAAAGCGTGTTACCAATGCAATTAATGTTTCAGCAGCCTACGTAAATTGCATATAAAAGATGGTAGTTTTTGAACAGCTTATACTAAGGGTTTAGTCAACAGAGGAAGTAAGAAGTAATGGTCCAGGTAGAACAACAGACCCTCTGGATGACTGGAAACACGATCACCCAAGATAAAGTATGACCAGCACTCTTAAGTCATTGTTCATGTAGGTAAAGAATCTGATAATAAGAATTCAAAATGATCACATCTGGTACCTTGACTTCTCACCTGAAATTGTGTACTGGCTCTTTGTTAGTCCAAGTATGTTAAGTATGTGTTTTGCTGCTGTTCGTAAGAAATGCAGTTATTTATGGTGGTATCCATTTGAAAAGTAGAAAATGAGAAGATGATGTGCACATTGCTATTAAGCTAAGATTTGAGTATATTTAGAGATGTCAGGGGTTTGTGGCACATTAATCTGTATTTGCAGACATCATTAGTGGGTCCTTTCATTCAAACATGAGATGGGGGGGGGGGGCACTGAACTCAAATGCTAAGTGATTACCAAAATGAATCAAAGCAGAAAGTTACCAGTACTTTAGAGTGCTTCTGTTAATTGCTTAAATACAAGTTCTTGTGATGTAGACTGAAAGTGAGAGCTTGGATATCATATAGGCAGACAGTTGTTAGTAGGATACTATTTGCACGCAAGTCGCATACTTACCTGTAGACAAAAAAGGTTGCATTTGGAAGAAGGCTTTCAGTGACAGTCTGATGAGCTTTGCTCCCTTCACTGAAACCAACTGTTGCATCAAAAAAGTTACTGAAGTCTCCCTTTAGCTCCTAAAACTAAATATTGAGGGATGGTGTGCCTGGGTGTTATGTGGTTTGGGTTTTGTGTTTTGTTTTGGTTTTTTTAATTCTGGTTTATTAGTTTTTCTACATCTGTTGACACAGCCCTCTAAATAATACACTTTACATGCTCAGGCTTCCAGAGACACTTTTTTTTCTGCTTAAAAAGCCTGCTTGAATAAATACAACTTCTGGGTTGCTGGGTAGTGTGGCCATGGGCGATGAACGCTGGTGTGGAGCGCTGCACAGCTCCTTGGCTGGCTCCTGTGGGCTCAGCCTCCACAGAAATAAGTCTGATCCATCCACCATGCTGTGTGCCTGGCCCCTGTGTCATGCAAAGGGTGACACCCCACAGTGCATGTGGGTAGAATATAGCAGTATTTTTGAGTAGTGTAGCTAAGGGGTTAAGTTTTCATTACGCTATTTGTTATTAAATGGCAATCTGAAACTACTGGTGAAGCTTTAAATTACCCAGAAAACCTTTAAACATGCCTTGCATATGAGTTCAAATTGAAATACTCTTGCCCTTCCATCTGTTTGTGTAACTGGCTCTATAGCCTTGCTGCTGCCTCCCCTCTGCCACAACTTGTCATACACATCACTTAGCATAGGTGTACTCCAGCTAAATAGTCTTGAGTGCATCAACACTACTAAATACTAGTTTACCAGCATAAACTGAGGCTTCAGGAAAACTTCAGCTAATGTCTTTCCTGTCAACCAACTGTTTGTACTAGGAGTGTTATTGATTATTTTTTAAAGAAACTTCAGGGTGAATGCTGTTTGGCTTTTTTTAAGTTGGAGGGTTTTTTGTTGTACAAAGTTGGCTTATAGTTCAGATCCCTTTTCTTCCCTTTCCATTGGCTTGCTCTATTTTTAACTTATTAAATGGTTCAGAACCAACAATATTCAATCTCTTTTAATGATGTGCACCATGTGATGTACGACAGATTATTTTGGCTGCCTTAAGGAACCTAGTAAATCCACCTTTGAACAATTCTGAGCGGTGTTAAGGGTTCTCTGAAAAGAAACTGAGAACTACTTTGGTGATTTTACCATTGGAAATGAGTTTTGCCTTAAGGTCTGGTAGAGATTAGCATGGTCTACACCTAAAAAACAATGCCATTATCTTTGCATAACTATGAAATAAATGACCGCATACTGCAAATAGCAGTTTAATGGCATTTTCCTGCAATATGTGGCTGTCACAAATCCACAGGACTTAGGCATAGAGCTGTAATTTTAACAGATGTATGCACTTGAATATGTGGAATTTCCTCACATTTTTTGTTTTTTCTTTTTTAAAATCAGTGCCTTTTGATAAGAAAACAGATAAGCCTGGGCACTAAATCCACCTACAAGTATTTTGTAAGACTACAGTAAAAGTTAATATGTATTTTGCAATAATGTTAGTGGAACAATGTATACCAACACCTCTGTACATGTTTTTCTTTTACAAGCACATTACTCATTGTCGATCCAACCGCTGAAGAAGAAGACTTAGCA
The DNA here is from genome assembly GCF_023634085.1 of Falco cherrug. Classification (NCBI taxonomy): domain Eukaryota; kingdom Metazoa; phylum Chordata; class Aves; order Falconiformes; family Falconidae; genus Falco; species Falco cherrug. Next base: position 27,387,922 of record NC_073698.1, read on the forward strand.
AGCGGAACAGTAACTATTGTAACTGATGAAGAAGGCAGGCTATGTTCTGTCCATAAACCAGGTAGTTCCATGTTTATTACACAAGAACCTATGCAGATGATAACATCTAGGTCAGGAAAAGATTATGTACCACCTTTTCTTAGTAAAATGTGGATGCTTTACGATAAGACTGTCTGCTTGAGTATTAGATGACTTGCGCTTGAAATTAGCTTTTAAAAAGGTGGTGCGCCTGAAGTACAAAAAGAAGTCACAGCTTTACTTACATACAGTACATGACAGCGAATCTCCTGTGACACCTCTAGTTTGTTTTGGTTTTCCTTGCCTGAAACTAGAGCACATGCATGTTCCCCAGGTGAAAGTTGTTGGTCCTAAGAATTACTGCATTACTTTCCTTTGGAAAACAGATTTAGAGATACATAACTGAAGTGTACATAGAAAATTAAATTGGTCTGTTTAATTTTTAGGTGGAAGTCCTCTTACAGGAGACAAGCTTCAGGACTGCATCACTAGAGCAATTACAAGACACAAAGAAGTAAAGAAGCTGATAGACAAAGTAATAAAAAGTATAAAGCCCAAGTGAACAAAAGGAGAGATCTTTTCAAAAATGGATTTGTAAAAACTGTATTTGTTACTGTGTTCACAAACCTTTTATACTAAATAAACAAATACCAATACTACATTTACAAAGTTCAAAGTTCATTTTTTCTAAAATGTTTTTCACCCTTATACTATGTACAATGCTGTTGAGTGGTAAAAAATACAAGATAAAACATTCTGTTAAAAAACTACGTGACTTAAGCCAGACCCTCGCTGCTTTATAGATGAAATCTAAGTTCTGTAGGGTTGGCTTCCAAAACCAGTTCAGTGTAACATCAAAAGTTCATTTTCCCCACCAGTAATATAAAACACTGATTTGATTTTAAACTCTCCTTTTTAATTTGGAAAAAAAAAAAAGTCCCCTCTGAATCAAATTTTTATTGGGGGGGGAGCAAGTCTCAGGATTTTGGAGGGGCTGGTGTGCCTCTCTTACTTTTTGAGTGGCTGCCTGAATGCTGTTGATGATGCAGGTGAGCTGCTTGTGCTGCTGCTGCTGCCATAGCCATTTGATGCTGCAAGAATCGCAACTGCTGCCATGAAGGAGAAGGGGGAGAAAAAGCTTGTTAGTGTTGACTACAAAGCTATGTTTCATGTCAGGAAGAATGAGAGAAAGGTGGGGGAAAAAAAATAAAAGGAAAAAAATGAGGGAGCACCAGGTTGACAAAAGGAATACACAATGTACTGGGGACAATGAGTACAGTCAAGCAGCACCAGTGGCACAGAAGCCTGCTGAGGGCATATCTAACATTTTACACAGGTAGTTGGGACAGCGTTGTTTCTTTGCCCTTTCTCTCCATTGCAGTAACTGCAGTAACTCAGCAACTTCAGTGAATGTTTGGGTTACGTGGTACATATTGAATATAATACCTTCTCAGTGTATGCGCTGCATGTATTTTCTGTCTGTATCACAAAAAGGAGACTGCTAAAAAAAAAATGAAGTTGAAAAAAGCATCTGAATGATGGAATGCTAAAGGAATGCTTTGCCAGAACTGTTGCTTCCATGTACTGACTTGTAGCAGTGCTACATTTGAACTTACAGGTGCTCACATACATTAACACTATTTTGAAATCTATTGGCACCTGGCAGAGCTTATTTAGATACGTGCCACAAGCACTCCTTGAATGTTAGCAAATCAGGGAGGTGGATGGCTTAAATTAAAAATAAATTCAGTGCTCCAAGCTAAGAGAACCACAGTTGTAAAATCTTTCATGATACAGTTTGCCAAATTCATATTTCTTTTTTCATTTTTTAAGACCATAAAATCAGTTTAAAAAAAAAAAGTCAAAGGGGCAGTTTTTGGTTTTGGAGCTGAGAATTGTATTTTTAAATATTTTTTTTTTTTGTAAACAGTCAGAGTGAAGTTGCTGGATTACTTGTATCTGTTGCTGCTGCTGCTGCAAGGCTTGTTGTTGTTGCTGTTGTAAGGCAGAAGAGAGCTGCAGTCTCTGCTGAGGAAGGCTTTGCCCAGGTCTGTTCACGGCAGAGCCAAGCTGAGACAACACTAAGAAAGGAGAAGGGGAAAGCAAGCAGGTCAGAGAGGTCAGGTGGAGTTTGTCAGGGAAGGAAGACATAGGAACAGAGTGTAACAGAAAAGGGGGATCAAGAGAATTAGTTTCAGAGTCAAATTGGAAACAGTGCAGAATAAAGTACACACAATATACATACTCTGTTAGAAGGCAATTAGATTATGAAGTGCTTGTGAAGACACAAAGAGGTTTCTCGTACTGGACGTTAAATACACAGTTAAAGGAACATTCTTCAATGAAGTCTGGCATGGAAGTTCCCTGTATTTTCTTTTTGTCTCCAGTGTGACTTATTTTTGTGTGGTATCAATTTACTACACTTAACTGCCAAAGCAGAAAAGTGCATGCTTTGAAAGTCCAGTATTTCTTGTGTAATTCACGTGATGATAATAAATAGTAAATTGCTTTAACACAAGAGAGATTTAAGACCAAACTTCATTTCGGTGTGAGTTTATCAACATACACAGTTAAGTACAAAAGGAGGCTCAGCAAGCACATACCTGTGGCTTGAGGTTGCATAAAATTCCCTACTCCAGTCAGGTTAATTACAGCAGCTTGTTGGGCAGATAATGCCTGATCTTGATTGGATGGACCTTGGTCAGACCCCTAGCAAAAATGAAAAGCTTGATCCTTATTACCAAACTTTGGTATCAATAAAAAAGTAAATAAAGCCAGTGTGAAGGAAAACTTCTGAAGTGCCATTTAAAAACATTTAATTCTACATCTTCTGGTGCATGTAGATACAGGCTATAACGTAGTCAGTATTAGAAGTAGAACAAACAGATGTTGAATGCCCCAAAACAGCTGTTTTTGGCAGAAATGGTATCATGCCCTAGACCAAGCAGAAGTCCCATGTGGTTGTCAACCTCTCTGCAGTCAGCAGAGACTACAGTTTATGGTTGTAATCTTCAAACAATTTCCTGTCCCACTCCCAACCCTGAAGTCTTTAGGCGATACCTGAAACAATCCACGTGCAAAGGCCATAATCGAAATGTGAGAAGTCTAAAACTTACATTCACATCTTCATATTGTGTTAATTTCATAAAAAATAAAACTCTGCTTTTAGAATTTTATTTTCAGAACAGAGTAGCTCTCACAGTGATCACTCAAATGGAACTGGTGGAGTCTTATCTACTGCCTCCTGAAGTCAAAGGGTACTGAACTTAAAATTGTGCATTGATTCATAAGGTGGGGAAATAAAGTATTACATATGTAATTCAAGCAAACTGCATGGCTTACCGATCAGGGGAAAAATAAAAAGCACTTGAGCTGGTGCACTTCCAAGAGTCGCAATGCTTCTTTAGAATAACCACATGAAACAATGCCACTAAGATCTAGGTAAACTCGACCAAAAGATTGCACATTAAGACAACATCATCATCTCGATGAAGATGACTAAGAAAGACTTACAGAACCACCATTTGGGAAAAAAACCCAAGTATGAGACGAGAACGTATATATTCTGTTGGCAGCACAGAACATTGTTGGTCTTTTTCCACAAAGCATTTTGATTGCAGCACCGCGAACACATACGTTCTTGTCCTTCATGAAAACTAAGGAATCTAGTATTCATAATAGCTCATTTAGCTAGTGACCCTAGTCTTACTCTATAATGCGTGGTAAGAGAGAAGTTCCTTAGGGCAAGTAAGCCAATGCAGAGAGACTGATTTCCTCCAGAAGAACTTTCTGCCAAAAAAAAGGACTAACCTTTTTGTAAATGCCCTTGACGTTCAATGTCTAGAAAATAAAATATGAACTTGCATGATTATTTTTTTTTAGTAATTCAAGGAGTAACTGACATTTGGATTCTGTGAACAAATCTGAGTTTCCCATTAAACTGTCCCACATTCCAGAACAAGGCCTAAGACACAGGAGACTATACACCATAAAAACACTTGAAAGAGGCACCTTATTTATGAACAGTCAACAGTAGCACAAGCAAAATTTTGATAAACTGAATATCCAGTAGAGACTATTTGGTAAACGGAAGTCTTGCACGTCTGGGAAGACAAAAGACAAAGAACACAAAAGCAGAGCAGCTAGTTTTCCCAAACTGTGGCATTAGTGCTGGTACAGATTTTTAGGCACCAGTAGAACCAACCACTCAAAATTTCATGTGTTGAGAACAAGCAGATTGGTATCTATCAAGACTTCTTCAGTGATTGAAGCCTTTAACACTACTAACAAGCAGCAGTGTCTTAAAATTACAGCTTTAAAGCCAATTGTTACTTTGTCTGGTGCAAAGAGAACAATTCTGTTGAACTACCGCAATGAGAACCACAAAACAGCTCACAGCACTGTGAGTAAGTTTTAGCCACTCTGTAGTAACCCTGACTTTTTTGGCGTTTCACCTGATGTGTCTGCTAGTTACGATAAAGAGGACAACACTAAGCTGATTTTACACTACTCCTACAGCGGGCTGGCTCTCTTCATGTCACAGTTAGACAACGCTTAGCCAGTTGTCTTGCTACAGGTCCTCTATACAGGATGTAAATAAGGGAGCATAACCCAGCTCCAGTCATGGCAACAAAGCCGCTGCAGTCTTTGCAGTTTGAGAAGGTTTCGGAGGAGGACTTTCCTCCCCCGCTGCTTCAGATCTGTTGGGTAAAGGCTCATTTACTTGCAGAGATGGGGTAAAGAGAAACTGTTTCATCCATGCACCCCAGACTGAGGGCTGTTAGCACACACCTGTTCTCCCTGCTGCTGAGGACTACTGGTTGTAGGCTGCTGGGATTGCTGCTGCGGAGAAAACTGTGACAGCTGCTGCTGTGGGTTAAAAATAAGTGAACCACCTGGAAGCTGTAGAAGATTAAAACCAAAAGGCATAGTTCATTCAAACTGCTAGGCTTCCCCACTGTCCTAGGATGAACATGACAATGATGTACTCCGTGGAGGTTTGTTTAGGCTTTTAAAATCTTTTTAAATGGATCTGTTTACAATTGCTATTTGTGAAAAAGCCTTATCCTCAGAAAACAAACCTGCATTAAATTACAGCAAGTTATTTCCACAGGAACACATATTTTTATATTTCTAATTAAAATTATAGAGACTGTACTGATACTGGAAATTTAAAGGCCTGTCTTCAAAAGCACTGTGTATTATTTTCACTTTCAGAATATTCCACTGAATTTTAATAGATGCTTCCAAATCAACAAGCTGCAAGCTCTGGTGCAGAAAATGTGTAAGTGTCTTGATTTCTCTCCCCTACCCCAGCTTTAACTGCATTGATTTCAGCCAAATTATTCTTGGCTTATACAACTGGCAAGGTAGGTTGAAAGGATGGACTTCAATGTGGATTCACAGAAATACAACCATTTAATTTTATAGTAGAGCTCTACTCTGGCATAACTGCCTCCTGTGCCTGTCCTTTTCCATGTTTCTGGAGTGTGTACAGCAGTGGGAAGAGGAAGTAGCAAAGCTGCAGATGATCTTTTACTGGTGTTAACTTTTTGAAGCCAGGTGCAAGATTTGTGGAACACTGAAGCTGGAATTCTGCACCTGTAATTTACAGCCAACTTCAAGATCCAGGATCACGACCTAGTTCCACAAACACTCCCTGTTCTGCTTCTAAATGAAACACTGACATAATAAGCAATTTTTGCTCCTGTTTGTATATATCTTAGTGGAAAGAAAACATTTACAGACCTTCTAAACTCCCTGCATTACACAAAATTCTACCTCCACTACTGGAAGCTCTTTAAAGCTATTACTGCACCCACCTGTACATGTTGAGCTCACCTTTTAGGCATTACATGTGTAACCTCTGAGTGATCCTACTGTACTGTTTTGTATTTTTAAAGTAATCATAACTTCAGTTTAAAGAATGATTTGCAATAAAAGCCTAGGCAAATCCTGAAAACAGAAGACTGTATTTTAGGATTCATCTTTTGAATTCAAATGTCAGCATTTTCAGATTGTTACTGAGAACTAGCTGCTTTGTTGTGAGCTAGGAATATCATTTCTACCTGGTATCTTTATGGATATAGCTTCTTCTCTTATTCTAAGCATTTTAAATAAACAATTAAAATTTGCAGTAAATGGTTCATCTTATCAACTGGCTTCAAAGATCTGTGGGGGGCAATGCAGTAAGCAGCACTAACATGTCTCTAAAGAAATAAAAATTATCATTATTATTGTGTCCAAGTATATCAATTACCTGTAGAAGATTTAAGGGCCGAAGATTTGATGCATTTTTCAAACCAAAGGGGCTGCCTGTTAAAGAAAACATCTTTTTATTAGTAGGAAGTCTTTACTTAATTATATTTGTGTACTGCAATTAATACACCTTTCCACTGGGATTATTTCTAAACATTTGGAAGTCAGAAAACTGGCAAGTGTAAATTTTAAACTTAATACAATGCTGTATTTTCCATAATGTTGGTAAGTTCATAGTTACCCAGATTCAAAGCTAAAGAGAGTTAACTAAATAGAAATAAATCTGTACCACTACTAAACGCTGTACGCTGTAAACCATAACCTGTTAGTGCATTTACACAAAGGTTAATGTGGAGAATATCATGGCAGTTATTCTTCAGTGATTCGTCTTCTGGCTTTAAAAAAATTTACTGTTTGTACAGTAAATCTAGAAATGTCCAAGGGCTCAATGAAGTAACAGGCTCTCAGCTTCTCAATCGTTAACAGAAAACAACCCCATCCAAAATCTTAGCAACTGCCCACCCACTCAAGGGCTTCTGGCAAGACACATCTGCTTTCTTTGGCATTATTCCACATGGCACTCCTCAGAGCTGTGCTAAAAAACAGATGTACGTGTAGTAGTGAGCTATGAGGTGGGTATAGAGCAGATACAAACACTCCAGTAAAACAGCGGCTATTTCAGCTCACTACTCCCATCTGTTATGTGGGTGACAGCACAGCGTGTAAAAATCTGTGACACCGAACTGGTAAAGGTTGATAGTGCTTGAAAGGACAGAATTAGAATTAAAAGTGATCCTAGTGAATTGAAGACAGGGTCCGAAATTCAGTAACATTGAATTAAAAAAAAAAAGACAAATGGACAAGTACAAAAATTGTGAGTAACTAGTTTTGTGTCTATACAGCAAGAAAGGACACAAGAAGTTACAGTAAGGCACAAACATATCCAAATTGTTCGTATCACAAACTACAGAACGCACAAAAGAACCTCTTCACGCAGTTTACATTTATAAAACTCACTGTCACAAGATGCCGTAGATTCCAAAAATATAAATGGGTTCAAAAACCAGTTAGGATAAATCCACAGACTAGAAGTCTAACACAGGATATTAAGCACCAAGATCCATGTGGATAGTCTTCAGCTGAGAAAGTCTCAAAGCTGTAGATTGCCAGAAGAGGTACAGTTGTATACAAGGGATGTTTCACTTCACACTTTTGCCTCATCTTAAACTCTCTCCTAGGTATCCTCTAATGGCAACTGTCAGAGACAGAATATAAATTGGATGGATTTTTGGCCTAAACCAGTAAAGCCATTCTTACGTTAACGTAATGCTGTTGCAAAAAATACAGATAAAAAATAGGCAGACCTCATTTGAGGAAATGTTAACAGGAATGTTGTGAAAGAGATGAGATGCATTTATTCTGCTGTGCTCCACAGTGGTAAATCAGCCAAGCTCAGGCTTGTGTCCAGTTTTGGTTATCACATTTTAAGAAGGATGTAAGCAAATTGGACAGTCTAGAAGAGAGTGACAGGATTATGAAAGGTTTGAAAAATACGACCTATCAGAAAGAGAAGACAAATGTGGGACATGACAGCATGTTTGATACTTAGAAGGTAAAGAGAAAGGGTGAACGACTATTTTTCATGTCTGCAAGGAACAGGAGAAAAAAATAATTTCATTTGCAATTAAGGAGATGCATTATAATTGGAAAGAAACATTTTGTATGGATAACTAACTACTCTAAACAGCTACTGAGGAAGATGGGAATCTTCTTTAGTGAACATATTTAAAGACAGCATAGATAAACATTGGTTCAGTATGGTTTAGACAGATTTGACTGTTTCAGTGTAAGGGATGGAAATCTTGAAGTCTCTTCTATCATTCTGATGCCATAATCATACATTAGGGTTTATTTTTTCTGAACATACAAAGAAAAAACCCTAAGAATTTAAATCCTGCTTTAATTAATATTGATGTATACAGATTTATATACTCATACTTGAAGGCAATAAGGAACTAATTGATTGTCTTAAAGTAGTACTGCTGACAATAAAACACCCCACACAATTAAAAAGTGAATCTTATTTCCAAGTGCAGTCATGCCTTTTTTCTGGCAGTCATCATTATCAAAGTTGCACTTGAATTTGGAGTTTCTCTCAAACTTCCTACTGAGCATATCAAACAATCTAGGTTTAGAGTACGTTTCCCCAGTCTAGTGCCTGAAAAATACATTTCAAATTATCTCAAACATAGCCTACACTCTGAATGCAAAAACACATACCGTGTTGCTGAGCTCCAGCCATCAAATACACAATTTATTCACGCAGTGGCCACTTTTGTCCATTGTTCTCACAGTACGTTTTTACACTGTCCCTATCTGAAGGGTGGCTTTTCAACTCATTCACACTAACCTGCTTGAGAGGCAGACTGCATTGCAGCAGGCAGCGCACTTGGTACCAGACCTCCTGATGGTAAAATGCCACTCAAATTTATACCTGCAGGGGCTATGGCACCAGTGTTGCATCCCAACATAGGGTTTGAACCACTCATCAGTGTCTGTGCTCCACTGTAGAAGAGGAAAGACAACACATCAAACCCAAGTGGTACAAGTAAATCTGAGTAACTAAATTAGGGATAAAGCATCAAGGCAACTTAGAAATTGTTATACCTAGGGCATAACAAATATGTAAATCTGCATTCTCAGCATATACAGGGTTTTTTCTTTGGTATTATCTATGGAAAACACAAGTGGTTCTTTTATTCTAGAAATACTGAAAGATCAACAGTTTTCAAAATGGTTGTACTATCATAACAAAGTTAAGGAACAGGTTTGTGTTTTCCTTTTGCACTATATAAAAGAAGATCTCCCTAATTAATCAACAGTGATCAACTGCTGAACACCTCGGATGAGCAACTCAAGTGTCTAATACTTGCATTGAAGCAAACTACACGTCTTACACTGACCATCTGACACAGGATTTCATTTAGTCTAAAAAGCAGTTCATGTTATAGCATACAAACTATTCTTAACAGAAGCATTGATTTTATTTTTTAAATCAAAAAATGAGTTTTAATGATCAAAGATGTTTAACCTCCATGTTTGATTAAATAGTTAGAAAACAGATTTGTTGTTTTCTTGTATTTTAGGTACAACCTTTCATTCATAGGCACCTTAATATAAAATCTTTCCATTTTTGAGCTGTCTGCATGATATGCCACCTCCTCTCTGAATAAAAAAAAACAGCTTTCACACTTACAGAACAAAACCTCAGAAACCACTTAAATTGAGGTTAAGGCTTATGGAAACTATATGCATCCAAAAAGCTAAAAGCAATGAAGGTCTGTCTTAACAGACTTTTTTTAATATTCTGATAGTAGGTGTCTTATATTTGAGAGATACAAAGAGTTTCTAGAGGCTCTTCACTTTGTAATTACAAAGTGAATGATCTTTTTGTGCTGCAGATCCTGAAAAGTACCTATCCTAATGGATGCTGGACATTCCTGTACCACTCCCACCCCACTACCCCAACCACCAACCCACCCAGGACAAATTAAGAAACCATCATAAGAAAAAAACTTACCACACAGAGCCCACTACATTGATGAAGTTAAGTCCTGCAGGGTTTGCCATGACCTGGGTGGAGGTTGTTCCTGTAGTAATGGATGTTACCATGGTGGAAAGAGGAATGGTCATTACAGGCAGTGCCTGGCTCAGAGACATTTGCTGCTGAGCAAACGGGGTTAACAAAGTGGGCTGAGGGGTGAAGCCTGAATCTTGGGGAGTAGGGGTGGCAGAAGGGGTAATAGGAGTTGAGCTCTGAGCATCAGAAGGGTGTGGGGTCGATGAAGGGGTGTTGGTTGGAGTAGGAGTAGATGGTTTAGGAGTTCCAGACCCTGCTCATTGAGAAAAATAAAAAGTGCTAGTTTGTTACAAAAGGCCAGTCCTTTTTTGTATAATAAGGTTAATGGAATCTTATTTAGCACTGAAAATTTGTTCCAGTTTTTAGACTGCAAGTGTTAATTTCTACATGACGCGAGTGTTGCAGCACGCACTCATTGTTAAGGATGCAGTATAATCACACAGAAAACCCATTCTCCATGCTTAATTCCTTAAGTCATACGCCAATTTGTATCCTCCACTAAGTCCTTCCATAATTTATCATACGTTAAGTCATAACTCCACTTGGAAATACTTAAAATAAAACCATTTCTTAGTGACCATTTATCCTAATCAATGTTTTTGTCCTAAAATGTTAAATGTACAGTCTATATGCACTACCTGCACAACAGCATCATGTTAAAAACATAATTATGGAAAACAACAGATTCAACAAAGAACATACACTATTTCAATAATCACGGGGTTGATCTAAATTTCATCAGATATCAAAATTTGGCAAATGTGAGTTTAGCTAAAATATTTTTTTTTAAATATTTAAGAACCAGAGGATAATACTGCATCTTTAAAAGTTACTGTGTAATTCCTTCTATTTAGATGTAGCATGTATAGCTATATTTGTTGTGGATGCAGTAAGCACAGTTTATCAATAAAAAACAAAACCCCAAAAAGCTTGAGGTGGATTTTTGTTTTTTAGCTTTCATGTCCTGCAGAAAGAAAGGGAATACATGTGAATGTCCAGCTGTTGTGACCAGAGCCTTAAAATAACAACTGTGTGCATCAGATTTACACAATTCATAGCACTAACATAAAACCAGAGAAAATGTTAGAAGAAAACTTCTCTAAGTTTTCTTTTTTTCTTTGTGCAAAACAAGAAGGCAGAAAAAGTTACACCTTTTGAGCTATCCAGATTTTAAATTATTTAATGCAAAAAGCATATTATAATACTGTGCAGGATACTGGAATGTGCAGTATACAATTATTCATAAAAAACCTGAAAAGCTTCAGCTATCATTTCTCTTTGTACAAATCTGTTCACAAAATGTCTCAAGACGCATACATATTTTAAAAAATGTTTATGATCTATAGCTATGATTACAATGATCCTGTCAGTGTTAATGAAAATACTTGAACTAGGATGTCACTTCTTATTGAAATTTGCATTTTAACACCTGACAATATGGTGCTATCGTCACCACCATCACCACCACACTTGCAATCAGCAATGATTTGTAAAACAGTGTAGGAGTGTTTTTAAAAAATCATCTTATCGTTTATTGTATCACCACCTTGGAACTGATCAGATTATATACATACATAGAGATACAACTGCACCAGCTCCTATAACATTTAAAAAACCAGATGCTTAAATTATGTAAAGGCAAACTGATCTAACATACTGTTTTTACACTAGAGGAAAAAAAAAATCTACACTTTGGAATTTTATCTCATCACATCATCTACCAGCCTTTCATAAATGAGATCATACTAATTGCATAAAATGTATTAAAACGTATACACAGAGGGTGCATACATATATACAGAAAAAACGAACACAGTTACAATAAACATAAAATACATACAGTGAACAAGAGACCTGCCTACAGCTGCACAACTTATACAATTTAGGGTACACTGTACACTTAAGTTTCATCATTCCACAGGTTAAGAAGTTTATCTCAGGAAGCATTTATGCAAAAGCCTAAGATTTAATGGAGAATTTAGGTCGTGACTCACTTTGTGAAGAGCTCGCAGGAGACATGGCAGCTGGAGAGAGCATGCTAACTTGATTAAGATCCATAGATTGTTTCCGAGAAAGACCAGGAGGCTTAGAAGGAGGAGGAGGAGTTGGGGATTTTAGATGGCCACTTGACTGTTGTGGACTAAAAATACTACCTGAAAAAGCATAATTAAAATATATTACTCTCCTGTGAGTACATGTTAACCTGAATATTTGTTTGGATACTGTTTTGTGAACAATATAATAATAATAATAAAAAAATGTTCTTTTCACAGATAAGATACTGTTTTGCCTTTTTTTTTTTTTTTTATTAAATCTTTACTAAAGGGATATCATGTCATTTTACAACAGGCAGAACACATAAAAAGGAGACACCAGAGTCGAACAATTACCTGAAGAGCTACTTCCTGAACTTGAAGGTAATTTGATGGGAGGAGGTCGGTGTTTTACACCTTTCCCCAATACTGAAGACTGAACAGAGCCTGATATACTTTCTGGCTGCTAGGAGGAAAGAGAAATTAACACTACCAGAGCAATAATGCGAGCTTTCACATATTTGACAGAAAATTCAATTAATTTGCATTAGACTTCTCAAACCATGACAACATTCCCCTCAAACATTTCAGATTATTTTTAAAACGTAATTCATAACCAACTCTATTCAGATAAAACGCTTACCATCAAGAAGCAGCTCAATAGTGCTGGTAAAACATAATTTAAGGAGTTTCACTTTTCAGTTCGGACTTCCTTCTTAGTAATTTTCAGAAATGCAAGTGATAGATGCACTTTAAATAAGAAGACAATTTGGTCCTACTTGAACAATCACATCATTTTGTTCATTTACCACCTGTATATATTTGCCATTTCCATTGGATTTAGAAAACAGGATCAGATTTCCTGATTCTGGGAGTAGGAATTTAAAAACATGCAAGAAAACCCTGAATATGCAGAAATCAATACACACTTTCCTATTGACTTCAGTGAGATCAGAACTTCATTAATCTTTTTACAGGAAAGGTGCTTCGGTTTTGCTTGTTCTTTATAACCTACTCATCAGGTTTTTTGAACATAAATTAACCTTAGCTAATCAATTCCATACTTCTGAGTCACTCACAGCAGACTCTACATGCATAATTCCAATACTTGACAGGGTCAAAAGACTCAACGGTGAAACACTTTTACTGTTACAGAATCATTTAGGTTGGAAAAGACCTTTGAGAGCCTGAATTCCAACCATTAACCCAAGACTGCCAAGTCCATCACTAAACCATGTCCCTAAGCACTGCATCTCTGTGTTTATTTTTAAACACCTTCAGGGATGGCGAGTCCACCACCTCCCCAGACAGCCTGTTCCAATGCTTGACAGTCCTTTTCAATGAAGAAATTTTTCCTAATATCCAATCTAAACTTCCCATGGCACAACTCGAGGCCATTTTCTCTTTTCCTGTTGCAGATATCTGGGAGAAGAGACCAACCCCCACCTGCCCACACCCTCCTTCCAGGCAGCTGTAGAGAACAATAAGGTCCCCGCCCTGAGCCTTCTTTTCTCCAGGTTAAACAGCCCCAGTTCCCTCAGCCGCTCCTCATCAGACTTGTGCTCCAGCCCCTTCCCCAGCCCCACTGCCCTTCCCTGGACACGCTCCAGCACCTCAGTGTCTGTCTTGCAGTGAGGGGCCCAAAACTGACACCAGCATTCGAGGTGCAGCCTCACCAGTGCTGAGTACAGGGGGATGATCACCACCCTTTTCCTTCTGGCCACACTGTTCCTGACACAAGCCAGGATGCTACTGGCCTTCTTGGCCACGGGGGCACACTGCTGGCTCATGTCCAGCCGGCTGTCAGCCAGCACACCCAGGTCCTTTTCCTTTGGGCAGCTTTCCAGCCACTCTTCACCAAGCAACACAGACTATGCAGGTAATCCCACAAATGAAAGTTGTATCTAAACACACACAGGGTCCACAAACTGTTAAATCTAGAAAATGAGGCTGTCTGTATAGTGAATGGAATATTTCAGTGCTGGAGTCTAAATTAGATGTGCATGTGCTCACAAATCCGAGCATTCAGTATTGTGCAGAATGAACCTTTTTAGAAAGCTTAGCTTCCATTGATTCTTGGTAATAAGAGACACTCCCTCTACATGTTTCTAATTGCTTTCTTATAAAAAAGAATCTTTTGAGGAAAATTCAGAGGATTTTCTCTTGTACCATTAAAATCTGCTTTCTCCAATCTCAAAATAAATATTTAATGATCTAACCCCCATTCAAAAGGGGGGTTAGATCATTAAATACAGTAACCCGAGTAACCTTGGTCCAGCTTTTGCTGGGGTCTTGGACAGCCAGACAAGATAACTTACAGAAGTACCCTCCCATCCTAAGTTATTCTATGATTTTAATATACATACACACATAGATATATTTACACATACGTGCATGCATATGTCTGTATGCATATACACACACATACCGAAACATCCATATTCCTTTCTGCCTCTTCATGCTCTTCTGGCTGATACCAGGAACTAACTACCTCTTGCAGAGCAACACTGTTGCCGTTTAAAAGCAGGTATTTAGGGAAAGATGTAGTAAAGGAAATAGCCCTATCATAGAAAAATCATTTACTAGTTGGAGCCTAAAATCAGCTCACTGCTAGAGTACTCAATCTGACCAAGGAAGGCAGAAGCAAATAGAACACAAGGCTATGCCAACAGGCATGATAATTTGGGAATGCAGGAATTTCTGCTGGATGTGTGCATGCAAACATATGGATTTTAAAGATTTTGGTGTTGGGTTGGGCTTTTTTTGAAAATTTTGCTCATCAAAGTAAAGAGAAAAAAGCTTTAATAATTTCTAAAGGTAAAGGAAAAAAGTTCAGTACTACCTCTGCTTTCTATGTTTACTGACCTATTAAATAAAACTCAACATAGCTACATTTACTATACTGCTCTGCAAAAGGTTCATCGGGCAAAAGGGAAAAATGCTACAACAAAACCTTGGAGCTAACTATATCATGCACTGAAAAAAAAAGACATGGCTAAAGGACACAGTATTTTAACAGTGAAAACAAAAATGCTTTTTTCTAATTTTCCCAATATATTCACAGTAAATGATTATGACAATCAAGCATTTACAAATTCATTCAGAATGAAATTTTTAGGTTATTTTAAACATGAACAGCAAAAATTGTTCTATTAATTCAATAATCAAGTGCAAATAAAAGAAATCTATGGCTCGATAAACTCACTTCCACTTCCTTCCCTGGCGAAAGATGACTAAGATTGACTGATCCACCTGAATTATGAAACATTTTCACAGGACATTTAGCTTCATTTTGTACTAACTCCTGATACTGGTTCACCACTCTGAAACAAACAATGAGGACAGAAGATGATCAACAACTTGGAACTTTTAAAGTAGATACCTATATGTAAACACACAATTGTATATGCTACATATATATAAAATAGGTATTACACGACTAAGTGTACATTATATAAAATTTATATAATTTTATTATCTATAATAGAGATGCTAATATATAGAATATACCTATATATCTACATATCATTCTACTTTATGTTCCTGGGCTCTTTTCTTAGATTTACTCCGTTTTAACTTTTCTTCCAATCACTGTCTTTTTTTTTTCTAATGCAAAATACAGTTTAAGAAACATTCTGTTAGAGGATTATGCAAAACAGTAGACAGAACAAGTTCCCTTCCCAAAAGCAATTGCAGTTCTTTGGGATAACAGTGAATGGGGATCCCATTCCTTTCACAGGCATCCAGATTATTTTATAGTGCCCTGTCTTCCGCTTATGCTCCCTGTGGGACAGTCAACCCCCCTTCAAATTGAGATCTATGTCAGATATGGACTCCGAGAACAAGAGATGAACCAAGAAGTCCACACTGAATGTACATCCAAGAACCAGTTATCATAGCAAAAGTGATCCCTTCTTTGAGCACCAGGACAGCCAGGTCTTATTCTATGAGGCCAATGAGCAGTGATGTATCTAGGAATTTAAAGCATCATAATGTCAGGCAAACAATTTTAAAATACTGTTCTACCAAATCACAGACTACATCTCTACTGATCTGAGAGAACTAAGTTGAGGGAATACAATTTCACAAACCTGAGTTAAATATACAAAGTGACCCTGCAGACTCAAAAATCAAGCTGAAGACCTGTTGTCACTTACACTCTGGCAGACTAAACCTCAAAGAAAAACTGCTGGAATATTCCCATTAGCTTACACCTAAATGCGATGAACTACTCTTTATTTTGGCATAGCACTGTTTCAATATGCTGTTACATGACTAATGCAGATATAAGCAAGAGCCCTGAGATACAGGGCGGAGGAAGAGGTGCAAATATACTTTCTTCAGCAATGAGATTTTAGACTGCCCTAAAATTAGAGTGGAATCTGAGTAATAAAATGCCACGTACTCAAAAAGGTGGTCCTGCCCTCCTTCCTCCTCTACCATTTTTTCTTGTCCTAGTCCCTGAAAACCAACTGCTTATTCTGACAGAAAGATCTGTGCAACCCAGTGACAAACGTGATCAGGATATCAATCCCAGTTAGAACTAGACCCCTGTATTGCTGTGGGTTTTTTTTAGTTTTCAGCCAAGCAACCCCCCAAAATTCAGCTTATACAAACAGCACAAGTCTCTATCATGACAAAGGAGGCAGGAGAGAATACAAGCTAAGAGTTCCCTGACCAAGATTATCTATTAAAGAACATTATTATTGATTTTTAACCAAACCAAGCACTCTCTTTCCTGCCAGGCACGGAAGAAGAATGGTGGTGGGTTAAGAGCTATAGCATTCCCATCACCTCAAGGTGTCCTATGAAGGTGCAAAACCACAAGTGACTTTGACAGATCGCTTTTTAAAGGTTCTGTGCTCACTTGCACAAAGAAACACAGGTATCTAATGTGATGCACACTAACAAATATTTGAAGAAGTACTTATTTTGCTGCCTCAGTTTCCCCAGAATTGCTACTCCTATCATTCTACAACTACAATATACTGGAAAACTGTTTTGCTACTTGCTTCTCTTAGAAAGCTGAATCAAGTAATGCACAACACACCAAAAATAAGTTGTATACATCTTAAGTCCTAAATTACACTTAAAGTTCAAATGGACATTTTCCATAATTGCTAATTTACCATAAAAAATATCAAGATGAAATCACTTCTAAATGCTCTCAGAATTTTATTGTTACCTATGCAATCAAGAATAACTGTACAAATAACTGTAACAATATGCTTGAAATCCAGGTAGTGGGACAAGCTGTATTCACATATTTGCTGTCCTCTGTTCTTCCTTGCTTGTTAAATATAGAAACCGCAGACTGTATCCTCATTTTTGTTATGATTAATGCCTCTTATTTTCTTCCTCTGTTCTGCTTCTGTTTCCATAACCATAACATTAACAGTCATACTAGCTAGAAGGAACAAAATTCATTATCTGGCATCAAGTCAAATGGTTGTACATATTATATTAATTTACCTTTCAGCATCTGTCTTCGAACCAATAAGGAACCTGAAATGTAAAATGTGTAATAGGTTTTCAGTCATGAACTGGACTAAAAGGACATGTTTTTCTAATTACAAAACTTCAAATGAATGTCAGTGCTGCTCTTTCTTCATACCTGCTGAAAATACGAGATAGCCTATCCACTTAATGGACTGGGTATTATTAGCCTATCCTCTTAATGGACTGGGTATTATATAGTACTTGAAACACAAACTTGGCTTCATAACTATACATACAATATACCTACATCATCTAATATGGTCTCCTTTGACAGTAAGTTACCTACAAAGCAAAAGGCAGAATATGGATTTTGTATTTTATACTTTCAAAAAAATTGAAGTAACTGCTACAGAATTGCTACTTTACAAAGTACAAGGGAAAAGTTATGTATAAATCAACATACCGATATGCTCACATTGAAATAAACCTAAGAGTCCTGTGGTTATGTCACAAACAGCCCTACCTTTAATATTTTAATAAAAATTTAGTTTTCACTGTTTGATTTCACCTACGCAAATTCTTACTCCTCATGATTTTACAAAATTCCTAAATAAGCATTTCTCTTCTGCATAATACTTACGGCTTGCAAACTTACTACAGTGGGTTGGGGTTTTTTCTATGTAAACACTACAGACCTTTTCTGTTTCTCTAGCTCAAAAAAAGGTCGTTATTTTACAGCAGAACAACAAAAATGTCTTGTGCACCTTTCACTTCATATGACAAATTTTTCTAATGAGGAGGTATCCAAATTTTGGTGAACCTCAACTGGTAATGTCTGAAACATAATGGACTAGAGCAATGATTTCCAAAAAACCCCAGGTATCTAACATGTATAAACCCTTTTCATTCTCAGCCTTAGACAACTGTAAGCTAGCACTGCTGTTCTAGGAAGATCAGATCAGTATGAAGCATGTGTGCTGGTTTTGGCTGGGACAGAGTAAATTTTCTCCACAGTAGCTGGTAGGGGGCTATGTTTTGGATTTGAGCCGGAAACAGTGTTGGTAACACAGGGATGTTTTCCTTACTGCCAAGCAGTGCTTATAGAGTCAAGGTCTTTTCTGCCTCTCACCCCACCCCATCAGCGAGTGGACTGGGGGTGCACAAGAAGCTGGGAGGGGACACAGCCAGGACAGCTGGCCTCAGCTGACCACAGGGATATTCCATACCATATGGCATCATGCTCAGCATATAAAGCTGGGGGAAGAAGGAAGGGTAGGACATTCAGAGTTACAATGTTTGTCTTCCCAAGTAACATGCATGATGGAGCCCTGCTTTCCTGGAGATGGCTGAACACCTGCCAGCCTGCCCACGGGGAGTGGTGAATGAATTCCTTGTTTTGCTTTGCTTGTGTGTGTGGCTTCTGCTTATACTTACTAAACTGTCAACTCATTTGTTTTTAATAACCCATTTATCTCAACCCATGAGTTTTCTCACTTTTATCCTTCTGATTCTCTTCCGCATTCTGACATGGGAGTGAGTAAGCACCTGTGTGGGGCTTAAATGGCAGCTGGGATTAAACCACAACAGTATGGAAACAAACAGTAAATAGCTCAGTCTAGGGATAAAACACCCCGAGTATTAAGAAGATTTTAATAGAAAAGAGGGATTACATACTAGACAAAAATAACTTTTATTAACAGAACTAAAAGGTTTGCTCAGGCTCACTGCTCCTTGCCTTAATGAAATGTACAGGGTCTACTGTGCTGCACAGGTTCCTCCACACAAAGTACACGGCGCACACAACAAAAAGAGCCAAGAATACAGAATCTTTGTAGAACCACAGCCAACAACAGCAGATGCAAACCAATTCAAAGTGAGGAAGATTCTTAGGAGCGCATGTTTTTCTTCATCATTTATTTAACCTAAATTTCTATACCTAAGGGTAAACATAATATAATCGAGTGTTATGTTTTCACTGCATCAGGCAAATTTTGACAATTAAAATTATGAGTAATACTGAAAAAGAGCGCTAAAAATATCTCGCAGTGTCTCCACAATGAGTGGGTTGGAGGTTTTTTGGGTTTGTGGGTTTTTTTGCTTTATAATATAACTTTCATGTAAAAGAAAGTGCAGATTTAACATAAAAGTACATGTATGATATGATGGTTGCCTGAACACATTGTTTTGTGGTTTTTTAAAATTTTTAGGTCCATTAACTTAATTTTTTTAAAAAAACCCTTAAATCAGATTTCTAGCTCTGGAGTATTATTATGACTGAAAAAGTAATGTTTGTTTTCCTTTGCCTATCAGATCACAGCATAGTTTAAAAAAATCATGTCACTTACTGTGATGGAGTTAATAGGTTGTCATTTTCCTCATCACCTTTGAGTGTCTGAATTTTACCATAGTATAAGGGATTGCCAAGAGACTGAAAAATGGTCAGTTTTGTTTTTTGAAGCTGATTACCGACTTCACATTCAAACACATAATCATCTTTTATTTCCTAAGAAGACAGAAGAAATTAAACAAGTCTTAAACAAGTGATAACAGAAACAGCTAGTAAAATATGACAGTTTACACAACGCAGTAAGAAACACTCCTATAAGAAAGGTCAGTAACACTTTGTAAGAAGGGGTGCATTATCTAAAATGAAGGTGATATGAGAAGTTATCTAAAGGGATGAGAGGATATAAAAATTTTATCATGTCTTAAAACCAGAAAAATATTGCGAACCTAAACAATGTTAGATATGGAAAGGCAGACTGGGTAAACATATGTGGAAACAGTTTTTATGAATTATGACAATGCTAACAAACGTTCCGAGTAAAATGTTGGAAATTAAGATTAAATTCTATGAGAAAGTATTACTTCTTGGCAATATGAAACAAAGACATCATAATAATTGCATTGCTGTTAAATAAAGATTGTATCTTGCCTCCAAAATTAAAAAGAATTGATGAATTTATTTACTGCTAATTATATTAAAAGACTACTTATCAAATCACATATTTTGTGCCAGAAATCTTAAGATTCAACTTAAACATTGCAGAAAGAGCTTTTCATAAGAGGTATTAAATATTTCTTAATCCCTTTTCAAATTTAGCATTTTGATTTTAACAGCTCTTCTCCTTCAGTCTTTGAGCATCTGAGTAAAGAAAGCAATTTTCTGAGTGGAGTACTACTCCCTCTAAATTTTTATGCTTTCTTCACTAAACAGCAACACCACATGTTGCTTGGGAGATTAAAGTTGCTTTTCCTTGTATTTCTGGAAAACCTGAGGAAACTACAGAACTCATCACATGCACGCTGCACTGTATGAAGTCACAAGTATCTGTGGTAATCTCTCTGTGTCTATATAACACATGGAAGATTAATTAAATTGCGGAGGGAAAATCATATTCCCACATCACTTCGATTTTGTTGAAATAAGAGGCATTTAAACTAAACAGAGAAGCTTGGCCAAAGTTCTCAACTACTTACATGGGCTGGCCAGACAGTTGGTTGTGAATCATCAGGCTTGATAGACTTCTCTACTTTGGCATATTTTTCCACCTTAAAGAAAATGAAGATAGAAGAAAGAACAACAGTCATATTGGGCCAGAATCAAAGTCACTCTAGCAGAGCTTCTTGTTTTTAGGAGTGGCTAATATGATAGCCTTTAAAAGTGAGTGCAAGAAACAAATAAGGATAGTTTGATACATTGTACAGCATCCTCTGCATTACGCATTCAGAAAAGGCAAACTGGAGAACCTTCAGAACTTTACATTTATTCTGTTACATTGTATTTGCTATGTTAAACAATGAAAATGCGAAATATGGCTTAAGAGTACAGATTGAAATCCTTGTCTGCAACGTGGAGAAATTTCACAAAACCAGTAACTCCTAAAGACTTAACTACATCAGATAGAACAGTATTGAAGGGCCAAGAGAGAGGAGGTTTGTACAAGCTTACAGCATCACTTCACGTGTAATGTGCACTCCTGCCAGCCCTATAAAGTCCAAAGCTACAATCTTGTCTGGTCTACTGGGTTCCTTCTGTATGCTAGTAGTATGTGTCTTGGCAGTGCCAGAAACCAAGAATGTAAATGTCCCTGAGAGAAGAATGCACAGAATGGTCATAAGAATTCGTAACTAGAATTCTCTGTATTAAAAAAATAATAAAGCTATTGGAAATGTTATTTCCCATCATCTCATAATACCTCAAAAAAGAGCAACCAAGCTGAGAACTAATTTTTAAATAATTTCCTCACCTCATTTCTTTTTCTATTTTTTTGTATTATCTGACAACTTCAAACAGACATGTGCTTATTGAACCCACAGTTGAATACTGAAGGTCTGTTTGCACTGTTTATCTCATCCAAACTAACATGTTACAATTGCAATGTATTCCGATGTGGTTTATTTTAAAGGTCATTCTTTGATACTGGATACTCTTCAGTCACTTCTTCATACAACCCAACATTCAATACAATTGCTAATAAATATTAATGGTAATAATTGGACCTACATCCACTTCAGAAGGTGCAGTCAAGTAGCAAGGGTTCTGTTTCCACATGTCTACGCACTGGAAGATGAAAAAACAGTATTAATATATTAATTTTTTTAAATAAATAGAAGTATTCCCATCTATGTCTCAGAAGACTTACATTTCCAGCTTTAGAAATTTTGAGGTCATACTGCTGGGCTCCTTTCCTCTCCTTTCTTTTCTGTAAGTAGTCAAGTAGTCTAAGCTGAGGTGGAGTTGAATAGTGAGCTACGTCCTGCTGTCTGTTCAGAGATGACCTTGAGTACCTTTTGAAGCACCTATGGTAAAACAACAGAAAAGCTTGTAAAACCATCAAAATGAAATTTCCCACTACCTGTCCACAAACACAAAAATATGCAGGGAAATGCTACTTATATTGAGATTAAGAGACAGGGTTTGCAATATTAATTTAAAATTGCTATTCTGGATTACACAGTACAACTAGAAGTCTTGATTTTGTATTTTTTTAAAAATACTAGTACTCTGTCCATGCATTTCATCACTAAGAACGGGGTTAGTTTTGAAATGCATAACTGTCAAAATGACTAACTGAAAAATTGCCAAGCTTAAAATATTTGTATATTATGATAGATTTCAGTTCTGTCAAAAGATCTGTGTATTGCTTATGTAACTATAAATTTATAAATACAGTAGAAACACATTCCTTGTCTCATGCCAAAACCATTGGTACATTAATGCTGTTCTGGACATTCATTTAATACTTTTGTCTGTTTTTCTAGTAGGATGTTTGTTGACCACCCAGCTCTAATTTTAAGGACAGCTTGATCAATCTCACTATTTATACTTTTTTTTTTTTAGACATTACCACTGGTTGTACATTAGCATAGTATTTCAATGTAAACCTAGTTTTATATACTTCAGTAATTCTGAAAGACTATTAGTACAGAGTGAATGCTACTCTTAGTAGAACAAAAACGAAGCATTTCAAGCTTTTGTTGAAAAAAGTGAATAATCATGCACAAAAGTGAATTTAATGTATTGCATTCCACATCACTTAAGTTTCCTAAGACTCTAATATGCCTACGCTTCTGTTTAGCCTGAACATCAAGCATATAAATAATTCCCTTGATTTCCTCATTCAGGGATAAACTTAAGACACAGCTTTTAACAAATCAGAGACCAATATATAATATATCCATTTATATATTCTACATTACTGAGCTATCACCTGACTCAGCTTACATCTGAATTACGCAAAAAAAGTACAAAATCAAAACCACAATATAACATATTATGTTAAGAAAGTAATATATATGCACATTCTTTTGTTATACAAAACCAAGCACATTACAGCATCTACTGTTAATTGAGATGGTACAATATTGCGTACTTAAACCCTACCGTTTCATGGGGCGAGTATTCATCTTCTGCTTGTTGTATAGGAGTCTGTTTGTAGTACAGGTCACTGCTATTGAAGGATCAAGACACAAAGGCTCTGCTGTAGCCAAAATAAGTTGGCTCTCAAGTAGGAGTTTGTCCTCCTGTAATACACGCAGCTATTAATGAACGTGAAAATATGAAGACTTTTACACTAATTAAGTGGACTATACCTATGCATATGTGCACATCATCTTAAAGAAAACTGAAAAAACTGTGCGGATAGTCAACAACAGAAAATATTCAACAGTTAAGTATGACTAACCATTGTTATGAGTTACAGAGCATTGGGTGGGATTTCCAAAAGGAAAAGAAATCTTTCTGAAAAGAAGGGGGCATGTTCTGTTGGGGGTTTTTTTGTGTGTTTTCTTTCTTTCTTTGTTTTAAACACCATACTAGTGGCAATGAAAACCATTTTGTCAGTGATTTATATTGATGGACTGGGAATCACTGCCATAAAGATGATCTGGGACATTAGATTACAATTTGAAATGGATTTGAGCATGACTGTGGCTCTGAAATACAGATGAACACACTGAGTACACCACACTATTCAGCATTTAATTATAACTGTACAGCCATAGTTACTTAGGATTCTCTTTACTGTAACAGTATCAACAACAAAATAACACTAGAGCAGCAATTGTGTCATTAGACTTGAACTATCATTCTGGGACTGTATTTTGATAATGAATGAAGTAAGGTAAATTAGTTTGAGTAACTACAGTACTGCCATTCTGCATTACCAAAAGTTAAGGTCTGATTCTATAAAACTTTTAGCAAATCCTATTGTCTTCTACGGCATCCTGTGGGAAGATGGTATTAATTTGACAGGTCTCTGGAGTGTGTACAATGCACCAATATGCACATCACTGACAGTTTGAATTAAAAATAAATTAATCATTTTACCAGATTTTATTAAACAAATAATGTAAATGGGTTTTATTTTATTGTGTATTTACTACCTCACGGTAAAGTTTTAAAATAACTGCTAACTCACCTGTGTCCATTTGTGGTTGTCACTCGTTATAGAATGCACATCACAAATTAAAGTCTGAGGAAGAAGACATAATGGTAATTTAGCTTTCAACCAAATAATAAAATTTCTTAACACATGTTCAGGAGTAGTTCATATCCAGTCTAGGAACTACTGTAACACTGAGGAATGACTTGAAACCCTTCTTACCTGCATTGTAGGACGCAAAAGAATGTGCTTGCTTTGGTATGTTGGAGACTTCATGTTACCAGACTGCCTATAGTCACGTATTTCTGCTATGACACATCCACAATGAAAAATATTAACCTAGTTGAAACAAAAAAACCAATTTGTAAACAAATATTTACCAAGCTGCCTCCATCCCTGCCTCCAAAGACATTTGTTATGTATCATATAAAATTCACTGATACTATGAATAAATGACTGATTTTGTCAAACCAGTGGTCTTTACTACATACCTAGACTTGCCTAAAATACAAGATTCAAATGTAGTGGGTTTTAATAAGTCAGCAATGTAGTTTTAAGAAATTCCTAGGCCAAATATTTCATAATGAGAAAGGAACAAAGGACACCTTGCTAGAGCACAGAGTTGAAGATTTTTGGCAGCCTTAACCATAGCAATCTCTCTTCTATCCCTTTCTTCCCAATATATTTTTTTTCCTATATATCGACAGAATATTTATTTGGGGCATTAAATACTACAGTTCCAGATGCACAAGTGTTTTACATCTTGTGGTTGGAATCACTCATGTGAAGTATTAAAAAAAAAAAAATCAAGGTCTATCTGGGTACAAAATATAAATTCTTTTTGAAAACAAAACTTCCAAACCTGAGATTTTTCTAAAAGGTCAACCAAAATAGGTGGTAGTTCCTCTGCATCCAAATATTCAAGCAGCTCTCCTTCCTCATAAGGCAGCCGAATGGTCTCAGAATCTGCATTTAAACAAAACATATCGCTTTTCTTTTGCCCTTCACGTTCAAACTTTTAACAATGTGAAATCAAAAACAAGCTTGCCATAGGAAAAAAACAGGGCCAGTGGAAACCTACTCAAATCAGCAATTTTTTTTCACAGTATTGATTTTTATATCCATTTCTGTTCCCAGAGCTTGAGATTTTGCTCTTACTGTCCCAAAAGGCAACATGCTTTAATAGCTCAATGGGACCAAATGTTTGCTTCCAGCTGATATACTGTATGCTCTTATAGCACATCACCGTACCAGTGGCATAAAGACAAAACCAAACTGAAACACAGATGCCTTTAGTCAGACCTAGATTTAGGAAGCAGTGAAAGAAACAATTTGACAGAACCTGAAACAAGACACAAGCAGATAAGCAACTTGGGAAGCTAAGGGGAAATAAGAGAATGGAAGGCTATTAAAAAGACCTTCTATCTACTCATTTATGCTGCACCAGTAGAGACTGTTTCCAAGCACCTCACAGCTTTATGTAAATTTTTTGTTCAAATATAGTTTTGGGTTTTTCACAAGGAATTGTTAGAAGTGAAACAGTTAAATATAAGCAACATTTTAACATAGAGCGTTCTGAGTATTTTTTAGAAATAAAGAGCAAAAATATTACCTGAACCATTTTTTCCCCTGAGCATAAGCGAATAACCCTCATTTCCCGGATAGAGGTTCACTACCAGACATGACAATGTCTCCTGCATAACCAGCTTCTCAAGTAAATTCACATTTCGCTTCAGCTTCTGCTTTAAAAGTAAACATTGCTCATGAACATAATACTATCAATTAATTAGTAAAAATAAAAACAATTTCTAGAAATCAGTATTATTTAGATTAATGTTGAAGTAGGTATCTGAACAAGCCCAGTTAAATTTAATTGGACTGCATTTCAGCAGATACATACATTATGTATTATTATCCATACTTAGATACAGATTTTTTTTAAAAAACCCCACTCATTTAAATTAAAACAAACCTTGAATTATAAGTCCACAGACACCAGAGTTAATAAGAATGACCCTATGCTACAGCATTAGAAATGAAACTACTGCACTGTAGATTTACATGAACGTAATTTATACTATCATTTATACATTGTTTGATAACAACAATAAAAATATTTAGTTCTCTCAAATATTCCTAACAGAAGCAGATATTTCTTTCCAGAATTAAAATATTGAATTACAGCATTTGGAAGGTTTCAGCAAATACAGACAAGGCAATGTAATTAAGAAATCTGATCCAGCAGCTGCACAGACTATTCCCTTAATTGTAAGGATGATCTTCTCCATATATAACAGATTTTTATTACTAATTAGTATGTTTCAAAGACCCCCATATACGTCCCACAAATTTAAACATTTTAAAAAAACCCTTAGACCTTAAAACAATGAATTCTAGAGCTCACATAATTTTACAACTTCTGGTTGGAGGCTAGATTTTATAGCTGAATACCAGGTCTGGGTGGAGCCATTCACTGGAAGTTAACCCTAGTGCTCTACTAAACCTATCCAACTACTCATTTCATATACCTGCAACTAAGTAGTAGTCAGCTATAGCTTTTTGAACAAATGTATCTTTCCATAGATACAAAGACAACAGAACACAGAATCATTACTTACAGGTGAACAAAGTAAAAGAAAAGGACCAAAACCAAAGCCCTAAAATCCCACAGCAATATAATCCAACAGATCATTTTAACAGATACACAGAGAAAAAGGAGAAAATATTCCATCTCCTGCTATCTAGTTTTAGAACCATTGCCTAAAGTTAACTCTTCCTCACACATCATGAATGATGGTGACTACATTTTACTGGCTTTTACAGTTTAGAAATCATGGAAAATAGCACAAAGAAAAGGACAAAGTAGCACATAAATCCTGAAGAACTAATGGGGAAAGAACTGGAGGAGCAGGGGAGAATGGGGGAAAACATGACATGGCAACAACAGAGGCTGAAACTGCTCAGGAAAGCCAGTTCCCCATACAAGACTTGAGATGCAGTCTATTATGAAAAACCTTCTTCAGTTAAAATTCCCATTAACCTCCCTCAACATCTACCCCAAAACCCGAGACTGCATGTGCACTGCTTCAATTTTCAGACACATCGCTGAGTAAGGGATATAGCTATTGGGCTTTCACTTCAACACAGTATGATGCAGCCTGAGGTACAGTAAATGCCCATCTGACAGCAAAGCCAACACTCAACTACTACTGAGATACTGTCATCTTTTGATGTAAATATTTTTGTATTTTTTCCCAGTGTTGTACAGATTAGTACTTTCATATTTAAATATGCAATGCATTTAGGACAAAGAAATACGAGAATTCTCTAAGAGTTAATTTAGAAAAAGGATTATCAGGTTATGTAAGAGAGGTTAAGAAGAAATTCATTATACATACTAAAATTATATTTTAAAATAAGAGAAAATAAAAAAGAAAACAATTCTGTTCCTCTATCAATGGGACAGAATCAGCATTGCTTCTAGAAGTTGGTACTAATAATACTGTTAACATTTCTAATTCAACTTTACTATTTTCATGAGCTGAAGAAAAAGGATCATTCAATTAAAGGCATTATTCCATCCAAAGTACAGGCACTGAATAATTTATATTAACTATTAACCACTCATAGAATTTCTAAATAAACAATCTTTTTTCCCCAGAAATTTGTCTATGCATGCAAGAAATAGCCATGAGATTTATTTTGTGAAAGGCCTCTGCTCCTTAAACACCTCATCAGTGAAATATATAATGGTAATTCAATTTTAAATGTAATTAAATTGAGTTAATCACATCACTCTCCAGTTTAAATTTATTTGGTGAATGACAAATTATTTTTTTAATTTTTAGTTTATGTTCAGTAAAAACTTTGGCCAGTTGGCAAAAGCTTTTTCCCACCTCAGCTCATTTCACATTTTTTGAGGTTAGGATGTTGAGGGGGGAAGACAGGTAAAGGAAAGAGGAAGGGACAGAGATTATTTTTGACACTGCATTGATATGACCTGAACTTCTTAAGACCCGTTCTAAGCACATTTTAAAATATAAAGCCTCTCCAAGACACTGAAGCAAAATTAGCATTTTAAGTACAAACATTTCAATAAGCAAAGTTACATTTCACTAAGCATGAATATTCTTTATGACTACAAAAATCAACTTTCTCCTTTGAGCTGGCTATTAGAGATACTAGCTCAGAGCTGATTTAAGTATTAGCTCAGATCTTGTCTGGAAAGATTTTAAATATCAAGGAGCAGCCTGAAGTATATCACATTTCTTAACTGTTCACAGTAAACTGCAGGACTTCAGATACCAAGCCAGTTATACTGCCCTGTTACCTCAGATAAAACTCTTAACCCTCCCTGACTTCATCCACAGAAAAGCAGTACACCTCCCTCCTGAACACACACTGCAATGACCGTGTGATGGCTGAGAAGTGGCACAGAGAATGCAGAGCTGATGCCTTTTGCTTCCAGTGACTTCTGATGACTACGACTGAATAAAGAATAGTGAGCACTCTTTCCTAACAAGACTGAAGTAATGATTTTATGCTGGTTTTGACTCCTCCATCCTTGGCTATGAGCAAAATGTTAATTTTAATACCTACTCCTCCAGTGATGTACTAGTGTTACACAAAATTGTATTTTATCTTCATCACGACTGCTTTTCTTGTCCCTCACTGCAGCATCTTAAATTGATTTTCCTCCTTATGTTTATGACTGAAAAGTTGATAAAAAACCTTCAAATAAACAGATCACCTCTATAAAAAAAAACACTTGTAGCTATTTACTGTATCGCTGTAAAACAGAAGTCTAAACCAACCCCTCAGGTTCTTTTCCCTTGGCTTTGGGCATGTTTCATTAATCCCAGCACCACTTCACGAATGCCTAGAAGATACACCTTAGAAGGTACAATTTTGTCTCAACTTCAACAGAACTACTGTTTGAAACATAACTTCATGAGCAACGTTAAGCATTGTTCTTTCAGGAAACAGAAAAAGTAAACCAGACGGAAAAATAAACCCCAACTCAACGAAACAACTTCAGGAAGCATCATTTTTGGTTACAAAAGTACAAGGAATAAACTGAAGCCTAAAGACACTTGTGACCTAGCTGAACTGAAATCAGATCCTGAGAAGACTGCAACTCAAAGTATACTTTCACTAGGATGTAACTGGCTGTGTCAATCTTTAGGCCACCATTCCAATAGAGACTAGCATTAATGCAGCTCAAAGACAAGGGCCATGCAGCTGCTGTAGTGGAGGCAAGAAAACATTTCAGTTTCATAAGTAACACCTAAGGTAAGTTTTTGCAGATCAAGCTTCAGAAATACCGTAGTCTGAAGGAAGTCTGCTTGTTTCGCCCTTATGAGGGCTTTGCTTTAAAGTGCATTCTTATAGTCAGTTGTTTCCTCCCCTTACACATGCAAGCCATTTTCTCCAAGAACAGAATGACACATGCAATACGTTTTACACAATTTCCCAAATATATCCAACCCTGCATATCATTCATGACCATTAAAGATTAATCAAGTACTAAAAAACCCCACCAAAGCAAACAAAAAAAACCCTCACTGTTATCTGGCACCATTCGGTTTATTCATGTATCATAATTATTAATTCTCCACAGCTGCCAGTGTACCTCTCATCCGCTACTTTGCTGTAAAAGTGCTCCTCTGTGCTTTATTAACGTTGCACTAGTCCAACATGAAACTCAAGTGACTTTTGTTAAGTGTTCTGAAACTTTGATGACTCTGAGATGTTTTCACGCTTGCACACTGACGCTAGCTGCATTCTGCACCTGTCAGAATTCACCAACTAAGAAGAGGCAACTGATCGGTGTTTTTGGTTTTTGTTTGTTTTGTAGTGGAGCTCCTCAGATTTACCTGTCTAGCATAGATCCTTCCAGCCCACACACCAGGTCTATTTCCACATTTGTGTTTAACACTGCATCCAAAATTATTGTTTTGATTTTTATTTCTTTCAACAGGAATGCTGCACACTAGAGCCCAAATGAAACAAAGTGCACTAGATAATCACCTCAACACAGTTCTTCCTGTAGTGTGCATATGCAAAAATACAAGAGACTGAGAATTAATAAAGCTGGGAAGGCTAGATTAAGAGAGGATGAATAATTAATTAGTACTTCATGAATTACTGTGGAAAATCTGGTCTCCCCTGTGAGAACACCAAGAAAAATGATATGAGTGACCAAGTCAACTGCAGGGTAGAAAACAGACAGGAACATACAGTATTACAAGAGCTAAGATGAAGGGTGAAAGTTATGAGTCAAAAATAATATTCAGTGTCAATTTCCAAATTGCTTCTGAATGGATAACAATTACAAACTGTACTATCAAAGCAGTGCAATACTGGAATAGAAACTTTGACAGTTCTATACACTAAAACCTTTAAGCTACATTCAAGCCATTGGCCAAATTCTAGTCAGAATATTATTTCCTTCTTTGGTATTTTTGTGCAAATTAAGAGACAAATAAACAGTCCTACATTCATGGATGAAGTTTCAGAATACTATTATTGTTAACCTTTACACCTCAGTCTTTGAGCTTCTCTTATTTCCAATAATTACAATCCATAACATAAGACCAAAAGATCTACTAACTATCCACATCTTAGTTCAGTGATTAAGGGCTCTTAATCACTCATGATAAGCTCATAATAAGCTTCCAATCCTTAAATAAAGAATAATTTAAACTTTTACTCAAATTTAGATAGCAATAACTCCCTTAATCTACTGTGGTATTGCAACTGTCATTACTAGTTTTATTATAGTTGGGTAAGTTTGCCGACTGCCTTCTAGTTTAGCAACAATTATCACATTAAAATCCTGTGGTTTTCTAGATTCCAGTCTAGCAAGCCCAGTCTTCTCCCTGCTGCTCAAATATTTTGTTAGCCATGCACTATTCATGTTACACATTTTCAAGCCTGTAATTTACCTAATACCTGTCCTGGTTTCAGCTGGGATAGAGTAAATTTTCTTCTTAGTAGCTGGTACAGTGCTGCGTTTTGCATTTAGTACCAGAATAATGTTGGTAACACACTGATGTTTTAGTTGTTGCTAAGTAGTGCTTAAGCTAAATCAACGACCTTTCAGTTTCTCATGCTCTGCCAGGGAGCAGGTGCACAAGTCAGGAGGGAGCAGAGAGAGGACAGCTGACCCAAACTGCCCAAAGGGATATTCCATGCCATAGAACATCATGCTCAGTATATAAACCAGGGAAGGATGGCTGCAGGGTGGGCCCCGATCACTGCTGAAGGATCAGTCTGGCTGGGCATCAGTCAGTGGGGTGGCGAGCAATTATATTGTGCATCACTTGGTTTTCTAGGGTTTTATTCCTCTCTCTTGTTTTTGTCTCCCTTTTCATTACAATTACTGTTACTATATTTTCCTTTTTTTCAATGATTAAACTGTTCTTACCTCAACCCACAGGTCTTACTTTTTTTTTTTTCCAATTCTCCCCATTCCACCGGGAGAGGGAGAAATGAGCAAGTGGCTGCATGATACTTAGTTGCTAGCTGGGGTTAAACCACAACATACCTTACATTTGCGATTTGAATCAGCATCATATGCTAAACAAAACCAACTACAGCAGAATCACAAAAAATAATTACAGGTGCTCAGTAACTACTCTCTCATTCTCATTTGTCTTCTCATTGGTTTTTACTTCCTTGGGAAGCAGCAATACAGCAGATTCCACAGCTTCCTCTTCTCATTCCATTTGATATTCACAGTTTAGCACAGTAGCTCGTGCCTTTTACAACTTAATTTGTGGCCAAGTCTGTCTGAGCTTCTTTGCTAACATTATGAAAAAATGTCAGAAAACGGCTTAGTAGTTCATTAGTTATCCAAGAAAGAAGTCTAAATTTACAATAAAGTACAAATTATAAAAAGTTCTCCACATTTTTTCACATGGCAGTCACACTAAGCAATTGATTCTGAAACAGTAGTACTGACAGCAATGCATGTGGCATGAACACTGGCCCTGAGGTTGACCACAACTGAGTTCAGTGACATAGGCTTAAGTCAAAATGGACATGTCACTCAAGCCAGTCTGGGCTTCACTATTCATATTCTATCACTCGCTATTTTAATAGTAACGATAATCCTGTTAGATACACCTCTCATTCTGTTGAAATTCTCCTTTTCATGCATAGAAAAGCATCTCAAGAGCACAATCTTTAAAACCCTCTGCCAGCATTCTACTTCATTACCTTTAAAAACAGATTTACAGTTACCAGGTAGTCATTGGCCCTCCCATCACCCTGTTTTTATTTCAAGCTGAACTAAATGATGCCATTAAATAACACAATTTAGTTCACAAATGTTATAATAATTACTCCTGTAGTCTTAGCCTTAGGTAACTATTACAGTAACTAGAGTTTATTTTTTTTCCCCCCACAAAGGAACTAAGTGAAATTGAGAAAAGTATTTTTCATTGTTGTCTAAACAGGCAAGTTCAGAAAGCTTCTTGGCAATTTCCGCTTACCTTTATCTCAGGCTCTTTTTCACATTCTTCTATATATAAATCATAGAGTTTTTGAAATACAGATTTTCTGAAATGAAAAAAGCTTAAAATGTAACCAAAATTAAACCAATGAAATGCTATTTAAAAACTACATACTGAAACTCTTACTACCTTCCACCGGATAAATACTTTCTTTTGGGAGGTCTCTGACGGGCACTTTCAATGATATACTAGAAGAGAAAAGTAAACCAAAAAATAACATATATTACAAAGAAATTTAATGCTAGCTACCATGCAACTTTTGATCATTACCAGTGTTCTATGTATACAGAAAATTATTTAAAAAAAGCTTTTCAAAAGTTTACTTAACATGATCTGGTGTATGTTACAGTCATCAACAAGAAGACAGCTCAATTTAGCTGTGAAATACTGCATTTCATGGCTATGATATGAATTTCACACAAAATCTTGATTTTACATTCTTATTTTGTAATTACAGTAGTAGATAACACTACTGTAGTAGCATTATCTAAGTAGTACTACTTAGTTAATGCTACTGAAGTTAACATGGTAACATACAATCAAATTCGTGTGTACTGGTACAACAACATTTACAAATCAAGTACTCAATAAAACCAGCTTCAGGAAGTTTAATTTTCCCTCTTGGCTCTTGCATTTACACTTGTATTTATAATACACAGTTCTATACAGAAGAAAACTCATGTACATTTAAAGCTACAATTAAAAAAGAAGAAAGATACCATCCTACCTTGAACGTAGCTTATATTCTAACAAGTTTTTTTCAACTCTCTCATGTCTTTTTATTAACAGCTTAGTTCAGAATTTCAATGGAGAGGTTCTCCCTCAGAAACACATATTCCCCATAATAGGGTTCAAGGTGACCATTGTTATCAGATGTCAGCATGAAAGAACATGAACAGGAAGGACATTGCCTCTTCGTTCTAACTGGGCTACTCTTAAAAAAAACCCAGGATTTTGCCATATATTTCTGCCAGCTGTCTCTGTACAGCTCTGCTTATTTCACAGCACACAGATTTGCTGGTTTGAAAGGAAAACCAAAGTCCTGCATACTCTATCATCATTGCACCTGATGATGTTCTCAGTACAACAGATAAAAGACAAATACATGACACAGCAATTTTGGTGAGAATTTTGCAAAGTCAGTGCTACATGTATGGGTGATTATTTATATACACGTATATGCATTTACACAACATGCCTCTCCACTGCTTTTCAGAAGAAATAAAAACAGTTATTTTCTTAACTCTGTGAGACGAATATACTATGTGCAAATAAATAACTTAGTTACTCCTTACCTCTGCACGATCCAATGCCAGTTCCAAAGCTTGTTGCTGCAAGAATTACAAAGGTTTTCTTTCAGAAAGTCTATTAACTGTGTAACATTCTCATACATAAAAACCACCACAACTATTACTACTGATATGAATTTATAGTTAGAAGATGGGCTCAAACATTCTTCAGCACATACTAAACTTAATTCATTTAATTGCATCAACAGTAATTAATCCCACTACTGTGTCTACACTTGCAAGGTTTTGCCTAAATTAGGAAGTCTTAGAACAACAAAAGGCAATTAGAAAAGTAGGAATAGAAATCACATGTAATAAAATTAATAATAAATAGTAACCAAAACAATTAGAGATAACAAGTAGAAAATCTGTTCTCATTTCTTAAGCTGGCTACTAATTCAACAGAAAGACTAGCCAAAGTATCCCTGAACGGTTGTCCAGGAAGAAAACATTTGGTTTTCAGACACTGGTGCCTAAGTATCAGTACACTTATTTTTCTACAAAATGGAACTGAACATCTTGTGCTCAGTATGTAACTTCTGTGCACAACCTGAGAAGGTTTTCTTACTGTTTCTACACCTAACACCTTATGCAGCTAAGAAACAAATACAGCCTCCACTCCGGATTTCCTGCGATGCAGGTAAAAAAGTATGCCAAAACCTAGGACAACATACCAAAATCTGCAAAAGCTCATCTATATCCCATAGCACAGTATACTCAGTAACATTTACTTTAACGGATTTTGCTCCTTTGGAATGTCCTTCACTTCAAGAAGACATTTTCATTATTTCAAGAAGAACAACTAACTTCATAGATAACAATGAGTTCTTAGACTAAAACTTGACATGTATTTCAAATCAGAATAAACAAACACCAGTGTCAAAAAAAGACCATGTCTCCCTTGGCCCCTAACGTTCCTTCTCTGGCACTTTAGCTCTGACACCTACTTTATACAGGAATAATGTGCAGCTGCTAAATGAACCAGACAATGAAACTGATTTGGAGCAGGGAGGAGAGACAGGACAATACTAAGAACCAAAGCTCGTAGGAGAATGCTTAGGGCTTGATTCAGCTCCAGGTAAGTCAGGAGATGCAATGCATTTACTTCAGTGGCAGATGGATAAATTCCTTAAGACTGTATTGGTGACAAGCTCTTAACAACAGTAAGAAAAAATTACTTAAAAAACCAATGTACACATAACCCACACAGCTAGACCTTTTAAATGGGCTATGCTATTCAAAAGACACAGAGGAGTGTTATGGAGAATCCTCCACCCTTCTGAAAAGCTTAGAAACATTTGTAATAGGTACTTCTTCCCACTTATATGTTTGTGTGGTTTCCTCAGTTTAACCCGTCCCTATCAGCTGTCTGTGAAAGTAAATACCTTTATTCAAACCTTGAGGAACAGAAGGCATGTGAGCCATGTCCAATACGTGGCAGTACCATTTATTTCATACATTAGAATAGAATTCAGGGATGAAAAACATATTACAGTAACAACAAAGAAATACACACCAAAAACCTCAGGCCTTTTACCATTCAACTACAGTGTCTCCAATACAAAACTTCTTACTTGTTCTCAGGGGGTGGTGGGGGGAAGGAAAGCACTTAATTATGTGCTGTTGCTCATTAGAACCTGCCACCACAGAACATTTACATTTTCAGGTGCCTAGGATTTTATAAGAAAATGTCAAATACTCATGGTTTCTATATAAGTCTAGTGGATAACTGCATGATTTCAGACATTCAATTCACTGAATGCTTGACATGAGGTAAAAGTCCATGACTGTATTATCACCTGTGAATAGAAGAATACTATGTGGAGGCTGGATCTATACATACTCAACTATCTAACACCAGTCCTGACTGAAAACATGCCATTAGTTTTATACGATAATTCCTATGATGCACCAGACAGTGACTAAATGTTTATAAATACTCACAAGCTATGAAGGAAGACATTGCTGAAAAAAGAAGTATCAGAACTGAGGAGCGACAAGCAAAGTAGTTTTTTTTTAAGCAAATGTGAAACATGAATAGCATTCTCCTCATCAGCCAGCCAACTAGCAGACTGGAGCAAAAGGATCTGAAAATGTATTGTCTGAATCAGAACTTACCATTGTAGTTGAAGCCAGGTGATGAAATGGCAAAAGTAGTACTTAAGTTCGGTGCAGCAGGCAAACAATCATATTTTATGGTCACACTTGGGGTACTGAAAAAAATCAGAGAGGAAAAGCGTCACTAAAACTAAATAAGCATTTTATGTAAATACAACATTTTCAGTGGTTAATTTTACTTGAATCTCATTTGCATACTAACCTTTTCTCCCAAAACAGAAACAAAAAAGTTCCATTCAGTTTAAGTGCAGAGGTTCCTATTCTAATGACTACTACTACCATTTTGGACAATCATTTTACATTAGTTATATTAAACAGTAAACTAACAATAAGCATATAAATAACATTATATAGCCAAGTGCTTCTCTCTATTGCAGCAGTCTACCTTGACACCCTAAATATCATGTCCACAGATGCGAAGAAGGCTAAAACATTTAACGGCAAGCAACCAGAATATTTAACATACCCCATTAGGTTTCTCATTTTGCTTTTCTTAAGGTATTATTGCATAGACAACACCTCCACCAGCGGTGCCTTCTAGCACTATTTTGAGATGTTAGTGTAATACTGACTCACAGCAGTCTGTCAATTATGAACTGAATGAAGTTTGTACAGCACTACCACGTTCCTTAGATGTCCTTGCCTTCAGATACTATGTCCCCACGCCATTTCATTCTTAAATTCAGCTACAGTTTTATGAAGAAAAAAACAGCTAAAAAAACCAGTCTTTAAGTCCTGTTGGTCATACCATT
This sequence comes from Falco cherrug, assembly GCF_023634085.1. NCBI lineage: Eukaryota > Metazoa > Chordata > Aves > Falconiformes > Falconidae > Falco > Falco cherrug. The sequence continues at coordinate 27,424,875 of NC_073698.1, forward strand.
CCCAATGAAAAGATGTGAAAATTCAATTTTTTACTTTTACATTTGAATATTACAGTGCCTCACTACGCTTGAAACGTTCAGTTCAGAAATTCCACCGCACATAATTTTCATTTGTAGAAATATTTCTGTTGCAGCTATATTCCACAGCAGCCTTGGCTTTGGCAAACACCTTCGTAGATTTCAGATTACATAGGCCTGCTACCTCACACCCCTAAACCTTACTCAACTATTTCAGCGTGAAATCAATTTCAGTGAGGGGAAAAAAACCCAACAAAACAAAACAACCAACCAACCCGCAGAGAATGGCTCGGAGCTCCCTGCAAGGTGGGCGAAAAGGAGCCTGCACGGACTGCCGGGGGGTGTCCATGCGTGCCGTCCCGCAGCCCAGCTGCTCCCCGAGCAGCCTCTCCGCCCAGCTCCCGCTAGAGCCAGCTCCCAGGAACAAGAGACCGGGAGCCCCCGTGTGCCTGCCAGCGAGGCGGCAGGTGCAAGTCCCGCAGCCCGCTCCGCCCGGGCCCTGCCGTAACCGTCCCGCCGAGCCCCGCCAGGCAGGCGGCCGGGGCAACCGCACCTCCGCGCCCGTCGGGGCTGCCGCCGCCCCCGCGGACACGGGCCTACCTGCGAGGGCGGAGAGCGACTGCACGGAGCCACCGGCCGCAGCAGCCGGCCGGAACGGGCCGGGCCGAGCCGAGCCGCGAGGCCGCGCTGCGGCCGGGCCAAAGAGCGCAGGCCAGGCCCCCGGTTCCCGCGGCCCGCCCCGGCGCAGGGGACCGCCGCCATCCGACCCACAGCCCCCTCCCCGGCGCGGGCGGGGGAGACCCGTGACGCCGAACGCCGTTACCTTGCCGGCCTCCCGCGGGGACCTGCCCCCGCACAGCGGCCCCCGCCGCCCGCTCATCCGCCCCCGCCTCAGCCCACCGCAGCGCCCCCGGCCGCTTCCGCCCCGCCGCTTCCGAGTCGCTCCCGGAAGGGGCGGGGCAGTAGCCATGGCGACAAGGTGGGTTAGGTTGAGGGCGGGAAGCGACTCGCGGCGTCGCCATGGAGACGGGAGAGGCGGGCTCCTAAGCCTCGCCCCTGCGCGGAGGCGCTGAGGGCGGCTGAGGCGGGCGGTCTCTGGGGAGGGAGGTGATCAGAGGCCGACAAGGCCCTAGGGTTTGGAGGTAGTAAGGCGCCTGGATACCTCTGCAGGCCAGAGGTTTAATGCCCTTGTGAGGATCTGAATAGGTTTCCTTGTGTGTCTGGGATGCCGTAAGGGTATATGAAGAATTTTGATGTGTAACTCCCAGGCAGCAGCACGTTTTGGAAACTGGTTTCTCTGAGGGCAGAGAGGAAAGGTTGGGTGGTGGGTCGAGTGACAGCAATTCAAAGATAGAGAAGGATTATTTGGGAAAGGTGTGGTGGTCACATGGCTGGGGAGCTTTGCTTAGTACAAACTCAGCACCTGAATGTAAATTTTAATCATAATGCCCTGTATTTTCATACATACCCGTTTGAGGCACACAGGAATTATTCTAAAGAATGATACTGGGACTATTTAAGCCTCTCTTATCTGTAACAGATTATTGTTGAGTGTTTTAGCAGCTGCTTCTGGGTAATTTACTAGGGCTGCTAGGTAATTCATCAGATCATTATGCAAACAACCATCAGTTTGAAGTGATAAAAGCTAATTTCAAAATTGCATTAAAAGCCTGCTGTTTGTAAAGTGAAAAAATGACTGCCTGTTTTTTGGGGTTTGTTTGGTTTTCTGCAATGTTCAAATTTCTGTAAAATCAGACAAAGTAGATAAGGCACAACTGCACAGCAGATTTAGAATATGTGTGTTCATGTACATATCAGAAAGTTATTTGAATTACATAGTAAGCAACAAAGGGATTGGAGGCAGACTGAGAAGAAATTTACTGTCACCTCTACCTCCAGAGAAGTTAAATGATGCCTGCATTGCTTTTGGCAGATGTCTAACAATGATCAGATCTGTCTGCAAGCAAAGTTAAATAATATGTTGTTACAGATTAACAAACATCAGAGTTATGTGACAAAATGTGATAAAGGATTGAAACATCATCATGTTAGGAGAGGTTTGATTTAGGATTTGTATTCCTAGAAGAATAAGAATTGAGAAAAAAATATTTAAATTCATCATTCCTCAGCGTGGACAGGAAAGTCAAAGAATGTGATTAAAATTAACTATTCCAGGGTTCACATGAGATACCGCCTACAGTGCCTTGTTAGGCGGCTTCTATGGGCATCCTGTGGGGTTGGTTCCTGGTTGGGCTGTACTCCCTGTATCCGTTAACAGGCACATCTACACTATACATGGCACATACTGTCCCTGGGCACAGCACTTACCCGACTTGTTACCTGTTGTTCCCAGACCTTTCTAGCACTTCTGGCTGAGTCACAATTTAGTTGTTTGTAGCAATGAGAAAATGTGGCTACTCCGTGATTCAGCAACCAGTCCTATATGAAAGACCACACCTAACACTGCCCTTCAATGCCTTTGTTAACCTTGCAACACGTCCTGACAAGGGGTGACTTGAAAACTCAAGGAAATTTAGACGTGGGGAGCTCCAGGAAGAGTGGAGTGCTTTCTGTAGGATGGCCCAGGTACTCTTGTTGACGCCGTTTTGACTTCAGCACTGGATTCTTCTTAGCTCTTCTGTGTCTCATGCTCAGAGCATAGCCAGAATGTTGGAAGTCAAAATTGCTGATGATGCCTACAGTCTCTCAGACGTTCTCAGTACATGCAACAAAAACCTCTGATAGGATCAGTGTTCTTCAGCTGTGGGGATAAACAGGATGGGCAGTTAATTTCAGCATGTGAAAAGCTACTTTAATGGTTTGTTAGGGGCCACATTGTTCCTGGACACCAGAGAAAAGATGACCAGGACTCCATCCTGGTCCAGGAGCAGGTGACAGTTTTTCCTGGACTTGTCCTGGCACCAAATAGATGCCTGGTGCAGCAGTTCTGCAGCTGCATTTGATCCAACTTTGAAGCTGGCCCACCTTTGAGCAGGCAGTTGGACTACCTTTCAGCCTAATTCTTTGTATAGTTCTGTGCTATGTGCCATCTGCTTCACATTACCCAGTAAGTACAGAAGTTATCAGAAAGCAATTGTCATTATGAAAGACATTTTCGTCACTTTTTTCTGTGAACTGAATTACACTGGGAGTGTGAGAGTGCTAAATTGTTATCTAGGCTTTGTTTTGAAAGGATTAATTATATTTTTTTTTTATTTCTGCTTAAGTCTCTAATTTTCTGTATTTTAATATGATTAGTCAGAATTGAACATGGCAAAATACAGGCATGGATTAAATCTCATTTCATCTCAGTTTAATCTGGTGCCTAGAGCAACGCTGTGGAGCATTGGCAATCTGGGGAAAGTTCTTGTGTTTCTAAACTCCCTTACATTTCACTTGGGATAGGCAGGCAACCTCTTTCTGCCCAGCAACATCATTATCCTCTTTGAGGGACCTACACACTGACATGTTCTTGTTGCCATGGTCTAGCCTGGTGACCATGATGCCAACCCTTAGCTGACTGCACATTCTGTCACTGCTCTGTGCCCATCGGAGCAGGCCTTTGGCTGGCTCGTGCGGTGTTGCATTTGAGAGCAGCTCTGTGCCAATGTGCCAAATACCACAAAGTCCCACAGGGAGACACGGTGACCTGCGTAGCTGCAGGAGAGCTACACATTTCATAAGACGTCCTATCCAAAGGCTTAGTTAATATAGCCAGTATCACATTTTCCCATCTGTTCATCTAAAAATATTATTATTATGTGAAAGAGATTCCTGCTTTGCTCTCAACTATCCACTGTCTTGTTATAAAAAACGAAAGACAGAGCCTTGAGCTATATTCTTAGCCTGTACCACCAGGGCTTACACTTTGAGTGCCATCACGCTGGACTGAGGAGATCTAACCTCTCAAGGGTTGTGTGATGCACAGTCATCACCTGCCTGAGGACTCCCCAGAATACCTTGTATCCAAGGCAGAAAAGCCTTCTCAGACCTAGGCAGTAACCTATGTTATGCTCGGCCTTCTGGAGGGCCTGCAACCTTCCTCCAGAGCTGCCTCCAAGTTATGTCTGGTTTGGAGAATCTGGCCACAGTCCACCTATTTGTGTGGGGGTTCCAGCTTGCCTAACACAACACGGTGGTGGGTGAGAAGCAGCTTATTGCTATTACTTCAGTGTGAGCCTGAGTTTACAAAGGCATCTCAGTGCTGGATTTGGAAATGGGCTTTCTTCTCAAAAGAAGAACTAGATGTCTTAGAATCACAGATGGTTTTGCGTATTCTCTAAACATATTGTTTCTTTATGCCCTCTTTGTCCCCTTATCAGAAACAAATTAATTTTGTATTCCTTACTGTATGTGGATGGAATAAATGATGAACATACAGCCAAATTTTACGCAATGATAAAAAGTATTGTAATTATGGCATCTTGAATGCTTGCCATTGTCTGTCCTAAGTCTGTTATGGTCATTCTACCTTCTTCTGCTTTACTTGGCATATATTAGTCATATGTATGTTACTGAAAATTAGTCTTTTCACTGCAGATTGTCACTGGAGCTGACTGGCAAAAAATCACATATATGACAATAATACATCTAAGTTAGTACTTAGGGACATGGTTTAGTGGTGGACTCAGCAGTGCTAGGTTAATGGTTGGTCTCAATGATCTTAAAGGTCTTTTCCAATGTAAACAATTATATGATTCTATGATTCAGCTCTTCATACCCCATGCTTCTACAGGCTAATTTGCTTTATTACATGAAGGGCTCTGCGGTCAGTTAGATGGATCTGCGCTTGACTTTAGGTGAATCTAGAACGATAACCCAGGTTTGTTGGTAACTGCATTTGAGTTCTTACATTTAGACAGACTTCCCCTTAAGGTCCATCCCTTCCTAGTCCCTTTCAATTGTAGTGTGGGGTGGCTCTTCTGCCTCGAGTCTGCAAAGTTGGTTTTGTTCTGTACTACTGGCAGAACAACACTTGAGAATACTTCTTAATTCTCTCAGCATTGTTTCTTCACTGAATTAAGCTTTGAAATTAGTTGATCCTACACTCACAGCCCCACAGAAGGAATAGGGAAGAGCTCTGCTGCTGGAGGGATCTATAAGAGGATAAACTATGATACAAGTATTTGCAATACCTCTTTTTTTCCCTTCTGAGACTGAGAGAAAATTAATCCATTAGCTCGTAAAGGTACTTTCCTGCACATGCAGCCACAGGTACCTTCTTGGGATAAGAGCCAAAGCTCTCTCAGTTTCTTACGTTTCTTAGCTACCTGTTGTCCTGACTAGACAAAACCCTGAGCAACCTGGTCTGCCTGCACAACTGATCTTGCTATGAACAGGAGGTTGAATTCTTCAGGTCCTGCATTATCTGATGAGCCAATGGCTTTTACATAAGAGCAGTCACTGTGAAACCTGCTATGCCTTTTGATGTCCTGGTTTATAAACTGAATACATTACAAAGAACAGTGAGCTCAGTTGCCTATAATAAGATCGGTCAAAGATTGTGAATCTGTGATATCTATTATTATATTTTTAAAAAATGTGGGTGTTTTTTCCCCCAGATTTCTTAGACAGGAACCAACTTTTGCTACACATAAGTTTCACTTTGCTGATTGTATCTAGTGATAAAAATACAAGCCAGAAAGGACAGTGCAAGAATTTTCAGATCCAAGTGTTGTGACGGGATGTGGGTTTTCTAGCTTTATAAATTTCTGTGTAGGTGAGAAGTCAGTCTCATTGTTAATCTATCTAAATTGGATCTAACTCTTTAACAATAACAAACCTTCATTCGTAATGTCTAGCTGTCTATAAACAGATTTACATGATTAGTGTGCTTGATGCAGTCATGGGAACAGAGTTACCAGAGTTCTGTAGCCATGGTGATACACTTGTGCCAATACAAAATTGCAAAGCTGTTTTTCATTTTCCTGTGCTGTTTCAAAATTAAGTGGCATGCAGGCATATGAATCTGAGTCAGATTTATATGCTTAGGCAGAGACAGAGATTCAAGTACGTCCCTCTTGTTTGAGTACAGATGAAAAAAAAAATGACAGCATGCTATGAGTAGAAAGCTCTTTGTTCAAGTCAGACAGACTGTGGGCATGTGAATAAAACTTAGGGCAAAGAGCCATGAACTCCTGAATTCTAGCTCAGTTATGTCATTGACTTTCTGGGTGGGCAGCTGTAAATCCCTGTGGCTAACATTTCCTACCTTGGGTATGCACATCTGTATTTGGGACTGAAATGATTTGCACACATGCTGAAGATGCACAGCCTCTACTTATTTTTAAGGTCAGATACACCTTTTCAAGTACAACCATCCATTCTTTTGTAGGCAGATATTTCTAATTTGACTGTTTAAATAGAATTTTACAGTTGGTGAATAGACATGAACAATATTCTTATTCATGTTCAATTTGTTGCCTGAACATTTGTTTTTCCTTCATGAAAGCACACACAGAAAGTTACAGAGAAACCCATTCATTTATTTTCAGGCAGTAGAGGTCAAGAAAACATGAAATACTGTGGAGTAAATGTTTTGAAGTGACGTGGGGTAGGTTTCAGTACATAATTAAGACACATGAAGTAACTAAGTGAGCTAGGAGCATAGGTCTTTGTTATACTCAGTAAAGCCTAGAAATCAATTCAGCTCTCTCTAAAGTAGGTATCTTGGGTAAGCTTCAGTTGCTTGAAGATAAGTATCTAGTTCCTTTTGTGATACCCCTGGGGTTTCTTAGACACTTTTCAAGACTGACAAATATGACACAGCACTTGAGGGAGATCTGTATTCTTCAGCTGGAGAGGTTACCTAATGGAGTCTAAAATGGTACTACACCCCTGTCTTTAGCCAGCCCGTGGCCAGTCAGCTGAGTCACTCTCTTGGACTTCTTGGCTGCATTGATGAGCTCCTCTGACTATGGGAACATTAACACATGTAGACACCTAAAATTATGTGTCTCCATCTCAAACAGTCTTTCTGAAAGGGCTGTCGTGCCTCAATTCTGGGATGCTCACCCAGAGACACCTTAAAAACAGCCTTGATTTTCAGAATGTTCTGACTTACACTCAGTGATTTAGGCATCTTTGTTGGGTTTCTGGTTTGACAGCTAAAGAAATTGATTTATCATTGCAAATTATTTATGGTTTCTATCAGAAAAATACAACAGTTGGAGCTACTCAGTTCCAACCTTATTTTGAATTTTCTCTTCTGAATGCAGTTGCATTGAGGCTACCTAAAGCTGGACCGCCTTGTCGACATTGCAGTACATTATGAAGCCTTAGGAGGATGAACAGGGCATTCACATAGTAGATGTATGGGACACCTGGAGACAACCTCTGTTTCGCAGACCATTTCAACTTCTTCAACATCTCCATCTTGCTCTACCCTGAACTTAGTTCCACCTCTAACACTTTACTTCCTAGTCTTACATAAAAGGCTGCCTCACTCCTACCAGCATCTCACAGACACAAAGGAGGAGCAGGATGGGCAACCTGGCCTGGAATACTCAGTTTCCATCTCTTCTTCATTGCTTCCCCCTTGCTTGAACTTGACAGCTCCTACTGGGGCCAGCACAAACTGGTCAATAGGAGATGAAGTGGGTGAAGACTTGCTAGGATTTCTGTACACAGAAATGTGGAGATACGAGACTGAATTTAGGAACCAACATTGTCCTCAGGATAGCAAATAAAGCAAGAAGATTTAGTAGCAGACCGATGGTAACTCTAAAATGTCATGGGCCACAGAGAGCAACCCAGAGGCTGAGGTTACTAGGAGTGATTTTTGGATGCATTTTTTCTGTTTCCTTGAAAAGGGAGGGAGAAGAAAGTGAGAACTGGGGAGATGGACAACAGTCAGAGTAGGTCAGCTCCCTGATGATCTGCCGGCAGGCATTCAGGGTGAGCTAGGGTCAGAGGAGGCTGTGCAGTCCAGGTTATACTTTATATAGAAAGGCCATTCTGGCTTGTCTTTTTTCTGCCCTGTGCTTACATACAAACTGTTATGAGAATGCCAAAACATGCTTTTAATAAATAATGTTGCAGGATTCTGGCATGATGTTAGATCAATATGTCACTTATGTTTGGAGTTGGGATAGCTGTAATTCTCTTTCCACAAACCAGGGAACCTGTGGTTAGAGGAGTTTGATGCTGAGGGCACTTTGAGGAGAACTTAGGGCAATATAGATAGAGCTGGAAATGTAAGTGTGAGTCTATGATGCCAAGCTTATGTAATGCACTGTAGTATATGTTAGCATATAAAGAGAGTATCACCTTTAAACAATCTCTTACATTCTGAGTATTTCAAGGGAGAGAATTTGTCTAGTGCCAGTTGGTACAACATGAGAGATCGTAGTAGTCAATTTGCTTTACTAAACAGTGAGGTTACCATGGCAAACCATGCTGGAACAATAAAATGGTGCCCTCTAATTAAGGCAATGATGTCTGAATGCAAGAATCTCAACAAAATTTAGGACAGCCTCAGGAATCACGAGAAATTTTTGTCAAATTTCTCTCTCTTCTTCATTTCTTCATTTGGCAAAATATATATGTACTTCTGTTATGAACAAAGTTGATACAAATATTGAGTTAATTAATCTAGAATAATGATGATAAAAAAAGGATGTTTTCTTCTCCTTCAAAGATTAAAAAATACATCTTCTACTGAGCTGCTTCTGTAATAAATAAGCAAAGAAATGTACCATTTCTACATAATTAATTTTTGGATGACCTGCTTTGGCCGAGTTTTCCAGACTTCACAAACAACAGATTTGTTGGCCTCACTTCACAGTACTCATGGTCTGGAAAACATATCTGCATATTTGCATTTTTAACATACACAGACGATGTGACAGTGCAGCACATTTGTGACTCTTTGGAAGAGATAACTTTGTTTCATTTTTGAATTATTTTTTATTCCAATAATGATGCCCTTGTTATTTCTGTCTGTCCAGTTTGAGCTGATTCCCTTTTGCTTAGTTCATGGTTAATCAGAACAACAATATTTACATTAATGTAGTTACATAATATAAGAGAATCAGCTATATGGGTGCTTTCATTAGCACTTCTGTATTGGAGACTGTAGGATATGTAGGGAGGAGATCAGCAGAGTAACTATGGCTACACTGTTATTAAGACTGTCCGTATATCATTTGCCCTGTGTCAGGAATCTGAAAGACAGCCCTCATTCCCATCACTTTGTGTCCTTCTTTGGCCTTCTGGATGAAGTCAGCTAAACTCAATGTTGTGTCTTGCACATTTTCTGCAGTCTTCATATGGAAGCCTCCCATATTTTGTTGGAAAATCATTGCAGCAATCTTTTCAGAGCTCTGGATTTAATTTTCACTGTGGGACCAAAATAACAGGAAACCTAAGATCCTTAATTTTTGAAGCCTGGAGTGCATCATGGAAGTGTTAAGTTTTCACTGAATGTAATAGGGGTTCATAAGTCTTTGCATCAATCAGGTATTCTTAGATTATAAAAACATTGCAATGTACTTTTCCTAACCCGACTTATTTGTTTTTCTGAATCCACTGTTAGATATCTCTTGGGCAAAAGGTATGTTAGCCAAAAAAAGATAAGTGAACCAAACTATGCAGATAGCTAAGAGACTAATAATGGGGTTTACTTAATACAGAGCTCCCAATGGGAATGAGCATTGATCTGCTGAGTGTCATAAACACCTCATCTATCAGATGAATGTTGGCATCAGACAAACAGTACTGCTGTTGGCCTGTAATTAATTTTCATGTGTTTTAAAAAAATGGCTAGTCATTGGCTGATTGTATGGTTCTGCTGGAATTTCTACATTTTCCAGCTTTAAATGAAATTATTTATGAAACCACGTTAACGTGTTATCCTGCCTGCAACAACTGTTTCATTCAACCCACTAGAGGTCAGGGCTGTACTGCTAAGGTAGATGGTTAAAAATCAGCTGGGAAGAAATCTTAAGATGTTGCCAGAAGTGAAAATTTTGTCAGAGGCTTTTCAATTGTAGAGATTTAAAAGATGATTTTTATATATGTTATTCAGTTACTAATAAATAATCCATTGTATTTTATACTGGTGAAGTAGGCCTATTTGGCAGACCCATGGTTATGATAAAATCATATAGCTTGATTTAGCAATGACAAAAAAAATTAACCAAATATTTAAAAATCCATATAACCCTAAATTTCTATGTAATTGCTATTGAAGCTTTATTTCTAGCTTTGCAATTATATTTTATACACTGGTTGTTTAAGTGTCTACTTAAAGAAGATCAGAGACAGGTATAAGTTTTGCATTAGTTTTGTAGAACAAGGGTTAATTCTAGTCATGTAACCTTCTTAGCTGCATTTTGAAGGAATAGGTTGCTATATTAATTGTTTGTAATCCAAAGGATAGGCAAGGTCTTTGACAGAATATTTCATAGCTTGACACCCAGTTGGGAACTTTTGCTCTTCACTTGCTGGTTATAAGAACTTATTTTGTCTTGTTATGAATGAATAAAATGATCGGTACTTTGTTAACATTATTTTATTCTGCTCTTTAATTGTGTCCTTTTTGTTGAATGCATGCATGATAAAGGAAAAGAGAGCCACAAAGCTCATGGCAAACCTATACAAAAGGGGTACTTACACTGACTTAATCCGTATATATCAAAGCCAAGTGAAGGCAGACAGGGGAGCTTGGTCTTGCTTCTGATGTATGAAAGGAGACATTCTTTTTCCCATCTTGACTATGAGCCTGAGATCGCTAACTCCACCTTGTGACAAAAAAAGGAAACCGGAACAGATGAGAGTTTAGTGTTCGTCCTGACACTAGTAGTGACACTCAGACCTTTAGCATTGTTTGCTATGAGATAAGCGTCTAAAATACCTAAAACATTTCTCCCAAGTGACCAGACTTCAGACACACAGGATTCATTTGTCAGATTGATGTCTGCTTGTTGGACGGATGTGTGCCTGCAAGTGGGGGTGAACGGCAGCAGCACCAGCCCCTTGCTGTGCAGGAGGGATGCACGCCGGCATTTGGAGTAGGTGTGCTCTATGGTATGTGTGCTTGGGGTGCGCAGGAATGGGCTGGTAATGCAGAGTGGAGCTGTGCTCCTGGCTTTGTTGGGCCATGCAGTGGGATTGTGGTCCTAGCTTTCCTGCCATTCCACCAGTACAGTAGCCATTTTTTGCCCAACCAGTAGTCAACAAATCCTAGATCAGGGTGACATGTAACATGGGACATGTGGGGCTCTGGAGCAGTGAAGCCACAAAAACAGACTGAAGAGACCATGGCAGAGCCAGAAGATTGAGTGTGAGAGGTTTGACAGGTCTGCTAGTATTTTTTTTTAACATTTTTTCATAGAGTGAAATCTCACTCCTTCCCTAATTTTTTAAAAAAGTAAAAAATCTAAAATGTCACATATGCAGTTGTGTATTTATCCAGAAGAACTAAGATTCTTTCCATGATATTTGGCTCAATTATTCTTTTAGAAATATCACACTTGTAGAACTTGATTAAATTTGGACAACGGAAGTTGTTATTTTTCTGAGCATCTCTGATACGAGTATTCGCAGGAGAATGCAATGTAATGGGTTTACACATTTGTCAGTACTCTCTAGCAAAGGAAATCCTTTCGAGTATGTGCTGGGATTTGTCAGCTTTCCATTTTAAACCTGTCTTGGTAAACTGAAGTTGGGAAAAGCATGTGAACTCTTCTAAATTCTTCACAATGCTTGAAGATGGTACAGAACAAACTTATCTATCCCTATCAGCATGACAGGTGATATACATATTGTGACAAGAAAAGGCAGAGACCCTTTTCTGTAACATGTTTGAGAGGAACACTTTAAAATGACCTGTAAATTTCTCATAGCTTGAATTTCACTTTCTTAAATGTATAGTTTAGTGTGCTGTATGTGGAGCTTGTTCACTACCAGTTCCCACAAAGGTGAAACAGCCTCATGATGCAGCATTGTTTCTGGAAGACAGTTTTGCCGTTCCAGTAGACAGGGAAGACAAATAAATCAGTGAGGTGATTTGTAAGAGAGTCACTGAAAAATTGATTATTTTTTATTGTAGACTTTAATCAACTTCTGCTATAACACACTGGCAGTCCAGGGTCATCTCTTTCGGGTTTTTTTTTGCCAGGCCTGGCTGGCCTGCCCTGTATCTCGGTATGACCAAACTGCCATTCTGAAACCACAGTTGTTTTAAGCCTTTTGACTCTCACATTTCACTTTTCCCATGATACTGTCTTTCAGGACATCCAATTTAAGAAGAGCTACCTGTTCAGTGCATCTTTGTCCTACTACTTATGCCAAAATAAATGGCAAAGTAAATGAATACCAAGCATTGCTGCTACATAGTCATGTGTAGATCACGTAGCTGATAGCCTTAGCAATCTCATACACCTTCCTGCATGTCGGAAGCTTTCTGAAACTAATTTGGTTACCCTGTATCTGGCAAGAGTTGGGGTAGTGAGGCTCTAGAGAGGCAGTCCTTTTCTCCATTGGGATGGGCTGACAGATTGTGATGGTCTTAGGCTGGATATCCAGGGCCAGTTCTCCAATGGAGAGTTTCAGAAGTGGCCCTCTGTACGGGGAAGTTCTTCAACCCACTTGTAGCACAATGCAGTCTTGTCAGTGGGTGGTAGTGTTTCAGGCCTTAGACCTCCTCTTTCTTGAGAGGTAGTGTGTAGCAGATTTGACCCTCCATGTTGCTATTTGCCTTGGCAGGAAGGTCTGGGCCTCAACAGCGGTTTTCCTTGGTGCGTTGCAGAGTCCCAGAACCAGGTGTGGGATGCGTGTATTGTGGAGTCTCTGCTGACTACACAGTTTTGTTGGCCCCAACCAAGAAAGCAAGCCTGAGAAAGCACGAAGGCTGTGTGATATGCATATAAGTAACAAAACCTCAAAGCAATAGGAGCTTTGGAACATGATCATCCAGAGGCAGCTTGTTAAGACACTGTGCTCAGTAACTGCTCGTGTGAGAACATCTGTGGGTCTGGAGGGTGTGTGTGGCCTACATGACATGCTAGACAGGTGTGTAGGTAACTTCAAAGCTCTGAGAGGTACATTTTGTGCCCAGGTCTCTGCTACCTACCTGGCATTTGGCAAAAGGCCACTGTTTTGGAAGGTGTTGAGTTTACTAGCCTGGATACATGCCATGCTATGCCAACTTGCCAGGGGGCCAGAGCAAGTGCTTTGACGTGTTCATTTTACTAGTAGAAACATACTGTAATATCCAAATTAGGCAGAGATAAGTACCTATGGATGTTTCATGAATGCCAACGTGCCGACTGCGAAATCATATATGCTACATTGTTGAAACTGTTGAAAACAGCAATGTTGTTAACCATAACTTTTCCCACCTTTCTCTGCAGCAGAATCACTACCCAGCAATTCATTTGAAGGTACAGCCATTGTAACAAAACTGAGGAGACATCAGTCCTCTCTCTCAAAAGATGATTAGAGGTTAGATCCAAATTTTATTGTCCTTTCTCTGGAGTTTTTCCTCACTTTCTTCTATGTTCTTTTCTCATGTCTAGGTTGAGGAACATTTTCTAGTACATGAAAACTGGTCCAATTTGAACGGAGCTATGAGAAATAGCTCCAACTTTCTCCACCTCCCTCACACTGTGTTGTGCTACAAATGCACATTTTTCTGAACATCCTAAAGCTGTGGGGAGGGAATTCCCCAGGAAAACAAGAACTGTATCTTTAATCACCCAAGCAAGGAGTGGACTTAAATGCCCATCATCTGCATCTTTGGTAATTGCACTAACCATTGTGTAACCACTAATGATGAAAAGAGGGACAGGTCATTCTCCTTTACAGAGAGACTGACCCACTGCACATGCTCTGAACATACCTCATGAAGGTAACAGGCCTGGGACTGGAAGAACACTGAATCTGGTTTATGCATGAAACAGGTGTTGAGCTTCTCAGAGCTGACAGGTGTACATTTCTTCTGAGAATTCCCAGGTGCAGCACTCTAGGCAACAGGTGAACTCTGGTATCAGAAACTTGGCCAGCTGCACAGTTCTGTCCCTCCAGATTGAACAGATACCAATGGTGACTCTGATGGGCTGGACTTTGTATTAACACACCTGAAATGGCAGTTGGGACTCATCTACAGTGAGACTCAGGCACTTATGGGAAATCTGGATTAAGTTTTTTAATACTAATTTCAACGTAGTAAAATTAATAATTGATCAATTACATAGCTGAAAACAAGGCCCTCCATTTTTTCTCAAGCCCAGAAAGAAAGCTATTATGTTATACTTCTCTTTGCATGCCTCAAAATTTAAAATTTTTCAATATGCCTCTGAAGTCAATTTAAAATGCTATTCAACATAGATAGTATTATTTTTATGCAGCAGTAGTTCTGAAAAGAAGTCAGATTAAACATTGCTAAACTGACACAGCATGGAAAAAATCACCTGGTGAGAAGGCCAAGTATCCTTATGATGTAACTTTGTCTTATATATCAGGTTATAATTTTGTTTGAGAATATATGCTTCTTTCCAGCTATTGGCAGCCTCTACTTTGCAGCTTTATGAGCCTCAAGAGTGTCTGTTAAGAAGAACATTGACTCAAAGCCATTTTCTTTTTGTTGCTTTCCAGATAGAATAGTCAATGCATCTTCTTTTTATGTAGAGAATCCAGGAAGCTTTCCTATGGGAATTTGCTTCCTTTTCATTTTGGCTTTTTATTTTCTTTTTTTCATGCATTATTATTGTTGTACAGTATGCTGTAAATGATACATAAATCCAAAACTTTGAACTGATATTGAAAACAAGAGTATTTGGCCCTTTCTTACATGAACAAAGCCGATTTGTTCCATATGGTAATGAAAAATGGGTTTGTAATTTCTGTTTATGTGTTAAAAAAAATGTTTTATCAATACTAACACCTACTCCTCATCATTCTAAGGACTTTTTCCTATGAAGTCCATTTCAGTCCTGAAAGAGTGTGCAGCCCAGTAGGCTAACTGAAGAGACTGGCCAGCCCAAGGCCTGTGACCTTAAAATAAGCATAGTGCAACTTGCACTAAACTGGGCCCTCCACAGTGTGAGGGCTCTTTTGTTTTGTCTTTGTTTTGTTTTGCTAGAAATGTTAACTACTATGTCCAGGACAAACTGCTGCCTGGGGAATAGCACACTTTTTGACTTTGCAGATCATACAAGTTTGTATATTCTCAACTCAATGGTGCTTTAAATTATTGTCTAACTCTTGATATGTCAAGGGCTGTTTTTGGTGCTTCTGGTCTTTTCCATTAATTCTATTAGATTTAGTATTGGAAATGGGAAGTGTGTCATGGCTTCTGCTGTGTGTAAGGGCAAGGAATGGATATTTCTTACTTAGGGCATGTCATTCTATAGCTGTGGAAAAGTGGACTTGATATTTGAGGACATCCCATCTGTTCCTATATTTCTGTGCACTTGTTCTTGGAGTTCCAGATAGGATATGTTACTTCTATTTTAAATTCTTATACATATTTGCATGTATAATTCAAATGTTTGTATTTTCAAGAACCCAAGATAGGAATAATGTCCAGGATATAGACACCTAAGGTTCTGTGTCTCAGCAGAAATTTCCACATCCACACAAGATGCCTTAGATGCTGATACAGCAATGAGAGATGAATACCAGGAACAGGGTGGGATTCAGTTGCCTGAATTCAGCCCAACAATCTTAGAAGACTATTCAGCTGTCTCTTTTCAGATAAACTGGATCACTCTATAAGCTTAATTGATTATATAGGTTGGAAGAAGATTTAGTTTCCTAAGCATTGTGAATTTAATGTCCTTTTCAGTGGTAGTGGTACATTCCTGGACTTTGCTGCTCCACTTTTTCCTGCAAGTCCTGTGACATAGCCGTGCGGGTGTTTTTGATTGTCCATGCTGCTGGAAATTTCTCTTAAGACCACTGAATCCCACCCTAGATCTGGTAAGGGAACATCAAAATGTCATCTTTGAAAACTGAAAATGATTCCAGCCTTTCATTGTCCCGCTAATCACCTCTCTGTTAATCAATCTCAGATTTTTTTTGTCATGACCAAAGTGTTGGGCACTTGTCTTGCACATATGTTTTAAACTTTATGTCCTGTAATCAATACTGTTTTAACTTCACAATGCTACTCAGACAGTTAAACATATTGATAAACTTTTTAATTAGAAATTTGAATCAGATTGTGTAACTGTATGTTCTTTACAAAAAGCCCTACGAATAGTGTAACGTAATTTTCCAAGTATAACTCTGTGTTGTATTTCAGTTATGTGAAGTGATTCTTAACTGCAATTTTGGGATTGCAATTGACTTCTGAATTAGTGTCATTTGTGTAGTTGTTTGCTTTAAATAAGAGTTCTACCACCAATGCAATTTATCTAATGATGTGGGTTAATAAATAATGGATGTCCTTTCTCTTGACTTCATAACCTCATCTTTTAAGCCGCTCCAGCATTCTTCTGATGTAGACGGCAACTATCCAGCTCTGCAGATGCTATGAACAGGCTCAATTATAAAACCTCACTTTTCTCCTCAGCAAAGAATATTCTGAATTGCTAGACAAGAAATCAGTTTCTGAAGCTGGTCCAGCTGTAAGCTGGAGAAACCTCTGGCATTGCCTTTTGCTATTTCTGCGTGAAACTAATGTCTTCTACAATAACTGAGTTTTATACAATTTCAGACAGCTCTTTCAAATGCAACGTTTACCACATATCATATAAAAAATGACACATTTCATGACAATAAATGAGTGAGAATGCATTGTAAGGAGTAAGAAGAAATGCTTTGGTTTGAGTTTATCCAAGTATTAAGGTTGCCTTCCTGGACTTCAGAGACTTATAAAGAGTGGTCAGAGTATGTGGGGGCCTAGGTTTGGGTTTCTTTATAAAGAAGAGACACCTTTAGATTCAGGTTTTATATTAATGTTTTGATGAAGATTTAGTTCAGTACTAATTGACCCATATCAGGTAGCGCTCAAACAATGTCTCAGTGCTGTATCATTCACAGTCCAAGATGTTGTAGGAAGAATCTTGATAGTGCAAACAAGAAGACTGAGGAGACAGTGCTCTCATAGCTAAGTCACAAGAAATAAAGGTTTATTCACCAGCTGTGGGACTTTACATCCAGTCCTGCAGTGCTTTCCTGTCTTACTGTGGTGGGTCAACCTTGCCTGGCTGCAAGGTGCCCACCAAGCCACTCTGTCACTCCCTCTCCATCAACAGGACAGGGAGAGAAAGTACAATAGAAAGCTCATAGGTTGAGCTAAGGACAGGAAGATCACATCAATTACCATCATGGGCAAACCAGACTGGACTTGGTGAAATTAATTTAATTTATTTCCAATTAAACAGAGTATGATAATGATAAATAACAACAAGTCTAAAACCACCTTCCCCCTACCCCTCCTTTCTCCCTGGGCTCAACTTCACTGCCAACTTCTCTACCTTCTCACCCCAAGCAGCACGGGAGGACAGGGAATGGAGATTGTCATCAGTTCATTACACTTTGTCTCTGCTGCTCCTTCCTTCCCATGCTCTTCCCCTATTCCAGTGTGGGGTCTCTACCCATGGGACACAGTCCTTCGTGACCTTCTTTGATGTGAGCCCTTCCCATGGGTTGCAGTTCTTCAAGAACTGCTCCAGCATGGGTCCTTTCCACAGGGTGCAGTCCCTCAAGAATAGACTGCTCCAGCGTGGGTCCTCCATGGTGTCACAGGTCCCACCAGAAAAGCTGCTTCAGCATAGGCTCCTCTTCACAGGCTGCAGCTTCTACCAGGAGTTTGCAGTGGTGTGGGCTCTCCGTGAGCTGCAGCTTCCTTCAGGGCACATCCATCTGCTCTGGTGTGGGGTCCTCGACAGGCTTCTGGTTGGATATCTGTTCCACTGTTGTCCTTCATAGGCTTCAGGAGAACAACCTGCATCACCATGGTCTTCATCACAGGCTACCGGGGGATCTCTGCTACAGTGCCTGGAGCATCTCCTGCCCCTCCCTCTTCACTGACCCAGGTGTCTGCAGAGTTGTTTCTCTCACATTTTCCAGCTCCTCTCTCCCAGCTGCTGCTGTGCAGCATTTTTTACCCTTTCTTAAATATGTTATCACAGAGGCACTGCCAACACCCCTGATGGGCTCAGCTTTGGCCGGGGCTGCTTCTGTCTTGGAGCTGGCTAGAAGTGACTGTCTGATGTGGGAGCAGCTTCTAGTGTCTTTTTCAAAGAAGCTGCCCCCGCAGCCCCCTGGTACCAAAACCTTGCCACATTAACCAAATACACTTACTTTGGACACAAATGAGGTTTATTTGCAAGAACCTGCAGGACCTACAACTTGTTACTGAAATAGGAAGGTTTCTCTTAGAAAATATTTGTAAGAAGAAAGTTAGTTTTATTAGTTATATGTATGACTGCAGCCCTGGGGAATCCTGTGTATCTCTCGTGGCTGTGGTACATCACTGGAAAAGTAAATTTCTGGTAGCCAATAAGTCATCAACAAATGGCTGTGCAGTCTGAGATCTTATGGCTACATTTGTAGAAGTGCTAAGGACTCGCAGCTGCATGGAAGTCAATGGGACCTGTTCTCTGAATTATCACGTGACACTCAATACACTCACGAGACAGGTACTATTTCAGTTACCATAAATAACCATGAAAAATTACCCAGAAACATACAGGTTTGTCTTCTGAGCAGTGTTGAATAGCCTACAAAGAATAATGCATGGGAGTGAACACAGAGTAAACAAAACGTTACACAGCTGGTCACTGACACATTAGTGGCGTGTGTGTGGAGTGAGTGACAAAGGATTTGATAGAAAATGAATGGTTGCATGATCTGGTAATCAGGAATTGTGTTGTAACTGAGGTCGTCTTCACGGCCGCACTAATTGTGTTTTTATCTCAGTGTTGCTCCTGCAACATGGCAGTTCTGGCTGCTGCCAGCCTGCTCTCCAGATGTCAGCAAACCAGCATCACACATGCACCAGATTTCTCTTGTGTAACCAATGCACTTTTTTGCACAGATGTTTTCCACAGAAGTTTTTTGAAAAGTTTGTATACTTTTTGTATTGTTTGATGAATATTGCATGTTTTGTTTTCAGATTTCCTCACACTTTCAGTAATTTGGTACTCTATTAATTTTATCAGTATTAATTTTTACAGTCAGGAAGAATTGCCTGTGTGACTGAGAAAAAGTATTTTAACTAACCCTTCTTTGGGGTTTCTCAGGCTAATTTTTCCTTCTGCCCCTTTTTGATCATTGTCACATGCTGTTCCTCACACAGATTGTCCACCTAGTCTTGACATAGCTAGCCCTGTATAACAAAAGTATTGCATAGAGAGGAGCTTTTTTTATTAGCTTGAGGTATTCTATTTTTACAGCTGAGTGGTACCGAAATGACTGTTCTGAAATACAAGGTAAAAGAAATGTGATTATCGCAACTGATTGATGACACATAAAACACATAATTAAATTGAATTGACCAGTAAGCTTTGCCTCTTCATTTCACTGCTTCGGAGTTGTTCTAATTATCCAAAGAAAAAGCTGTTGAAAATATACCCAGCGAGAGAGAATTGTTTCATATTTCCAGTTGTTATTTTTTAAAAAAACAACTACTCTTTCCAATCCGTCCCACTTCAAGAAAAAGAGCAGCCCTTATAAAAGTGAAGCAAGTTAGCCAAGCACTTAAATGGAAAGCTCAAAATTGCATGAAAGAATGGTAGAGGTTTCAGTAAAAAACCAGATTATGTCGCTCTTTTGTTATATGTCGTGATTTGATGCTGATAGATTTTCCTTTCCTGCCTCTGCCTGCTACCCGCTGCCCTCCCCCCCCCCAAAAAAAAAAAAAAAAAAAAAAAAGCACAGTGCAAATAGTGTGTGGCTTGCATAGTAGATATAGTGGATATACTTTGGACAGATAAATGATAAAACCACAGAGCCTGGAATGTAGTCTAGCTAGGGTTTCCAGCTGGAATTATCTTGAAAACCCAGCAAGAGGTGGACTAAATGGTTTAGGTTTCTTTTTTCACCACTACTTTTTTCCTTTGTTCCTTTTTGTATTAGAATGAAACAGAGCAACGTGTAAGATTTGTGCTATTTTCTTTGGTTGCTTTTTTTTTCTCTATTTTTTTTTTTCCTTTCTAGTCCTCTGTAAATTTTAGAACCTCTTCATTGGAAAAAATGATTAAATGGTAAAAAAAAGAAAAGGAAGAAAGACAAAATATGTCCATATGTGGCAGAAAACTTTGAACTTTACTAACTCATTTTTATTCAGTGGTAAAAAGAGGAAAGGACATTTCCAGTCATTAATCTTTATGCTTTCTGAGTACATTTTGGTAGAGAAGGTGAGTAAAAAAATGACTTTGCACGATTTCTCATCATAGAAAAAGAGCAAAAATGGACATTTCTGATTAGTCAAATGGATGAAAGATGGTCTGCGTAACTGTTAGAAATGGTGGTCTAGATACAAACTGGGGAATGAAGAAAACATTATTAAAAAAAGATCCCGCTATACTTCGATTTTCCTGCTCTTTTCCTTACATCAGGTGCTAGTGGCCACTGCTGGAATCAAACAAACCTGTTTTTGAAGCTGGAAGGGCATTTCTTTCATTCTTAGTTTCGCACAGTGTCATCACTTTTAGAGTATTAATAACATTTAATAATAACATTTGAACTAACATTGTGCTTTTCTTTACAAATCCATGCAGATTGCCTTATGAATGAAGCATTGTTCTTCATTTTAGATTTCCAGTTTGAGAGCAGGATGTTTCAGAGCCCATTATTTCACATATCTCCCCTGGAAAGATACATAGCAGTCCACACTGTCAATAAACTCTCTGTCTCTGACTCACATTCATGCGTGTCTTACATGCTTCCTGCTGAGTCACTGTATGGCTTTCTCACTGACTTTTCATGTTTTAGTGTTTTCATGTTTGAGTGGGAAATTATTTTGGGTGCAGGCTATACTTTTCCGTATTTCCATGTATTACATATGCTGAAGAAATTTGATGGGAAAAACTGGGAAAAACAGCCATGGGATGATCACAAGAAAGTCTTTTTTGAATGAAACGAATCATTTATTTAAAAATTAAGGTAAAACTGTAAACTAGTCTTCCTGCCATTGATGAGGCACATGTTGTAGCAGCTGGACCAGGGAAGTCAATCTGCAGGTTGTCGTTTGAACAGAGGAGATCCCCATGCTCGCCATGTTAGGTCTGTACTTGAAACTCTCCTGTATCACCAAGACTACCTGCAACAAATCTGCCAACTGAAAACCTGGATGACAAACTAGGTGTTGAGATGAAGAACTTTATATAACAAATATGGATTGTACTAAAAAAAAATATGTTCCTTTTCATGTTTTTTCTCTGCTTCTACCTTCTTCACAGTTGCATGTCTAAAATGGGCTGCTGGCATAACTCAGCCAAATTAAATGGAGAAATGAAATCAGGCCATATAAACTTACACGGACATATATTTTTATGTTCATGCAGATGATTCAGCATACATTTGCACTGCTAGAATAATGGTACAAAGGCTAATAATTAATAAAGTTAAATAGGTTTAAAACAGGCCTAATTTTTTATTGGTGGAAGCATGCTTGGCCTCTTGTTGGAAGGGAATTGTTACAGACTTACAGAATGATGCATCATTCCCCCTTCCTTTTAGTTCCAGGCTTTCCACTTCAGTGCCTGAGTTCCTCTTCTCTCTTCTTTTTTTCATTCTGAGGGATTTTTTAGCAAATGATAGGGCTTTGTATTTTTAGCAAACCGTCTGAAAATTTGGGCTTGTATTAATATGTGGCAGCTTATTACTGAGAATCCTTTGTCCTGCAGCCTACCTGCAGGCATTTCTCTGCAGTTTCTGCAGATTATCTAGGTAGCTGCTAAACAGTCTGCATCTATCAGGTCCTAGCACTCTAAGGACCTTAAATTAATGTTACTGCTTTGGCTTTGAGGCAGAAGCAAACAGGAAGGTGAAGAAGTTGTCTGCATGGAGGTGGTGTATCAGTGCTTAGTTCTGTCATTAATTAAGCTGACCCCAGCAACTTGGATGGGCTGTTTATGCAGTAGCCGCACATGACTGTAGGTTCAACGATTCAAAGCAGCAAAACATAATGGCAGAGGTTGCAGAATGAGTCACTGTGTCACAGATATATTTTTTTTTTTAATTCTTTTGATGAGCCACAGAAACAAGACATTCTTTGTCGCTCTATAGGTTGTGTAGTAGTGAAGAATCTGTATGAGTCCTGGATTTTCTGCTGCCTTGCTTATAGGAAATTACAGTCCCTGACTGAGGCTGAGACTGGTGTGGCCACAAGATACTGGGGGTAATTATTTTTATATATCACTGTCAGACATCTTTTTCCTAGTTTATATTCAAGGCAGCTTGTTTCCATCCATTTGTTATTTTCTCCAGGAACTGAGGCACATGGATAATGGATGAACCTTTATAACTTAAGCAAGAGACTTATCATTTAATATTATTTTCATTTTTTGACCTGTTGGAATTTCAGAGACTATCTGATCATACTCAGATTCCTGTGTGAAGGGAAGAGCAAGCACTGAGCCTCCTGGGCCTGCCTGTGGGAACTGTTCAGTTAGCGCTTCTGCTCAGTATGCATTTCTGGGACTGAGTGGTTTTAGAGGAGGAATCTGATAGCACCGGTAGGACTGATAGGCAGAACAGTGGAGTTGATGCTTTCTGAACATTAGTACCATGGATTACTCAATGTTGCATGTGGAATTACAGTCCAATATAGTAAAAAAAAAAAGTCTCACAGAAGAAACCACTCTTCCCAACAGTAAAACTTGGTTCTTCTTTTATTTAATTGCTTATATAAATTAATTAGGTATTCATGTTTATCTTCTCTTTATGTTTAGAGGAAAACCCTTAAAGAGACAGAACTGCTCACCTTTGATATAAATAGTGGGATAATTTGATTTTCATCTGACTTCATATATAATTATGGAAAGATGTTACCACACTAGGCTGCTATGCTCTTAGGAGGAATGATGACGATAAGAAATGATGTGACTTTCCTCCGTGGCTTGCCATTGTTCATAACTTAGGTGTCCATATCAGGGTGGTATTACCCTCTGGAGATTCCTTTCTCTCACCAGTGACTGCTTAGGGGGGCCTTGCTGTTCGGTTCAGGTTTCCAAATTTTCAGGTAGCTGAAAGACAATGAGATAAATCTCTGCTCGATGGTATGAAACAATCAATCCTAAAAGGGTTCAAGTGATTTATCTCATCTTGGAGTGTTCATCAAAGACAGAGCAGATAGACCATGACATGGAAGTATCTGTTTTGTAACCATGACAGTGTTTCTGTATAGTGGTCTAAAGTTATGTGATCTGTATGCGATATGTCTATCTTCTGGTTCTGATGGTCATATTTATTACAAAATCAACATTCAATAAGAAGAACTAGAGTAAGCAGGAGAGACTGAAATCCATGGTGGCTTACATAAGTTGAGAACATGGCCAAATACTGTAATGAATCAGCGATTTCAGTATTCAAAAAGGTATTGCACAGCTTCTGCAGCTTTGTTCACTTACATGAATGCAAATGTTTATATTTCTGGCAGATAAGTATTAATATTTCTGGTAGGATTGTTTTAACCTCACTTTTTGCCTGCTCTTTGAACAGGAATGAACTTTAGATAGAAAGCTGAAGAAACGTGGAGATGCTTAGTTTCCTGTGTCCCCTGCATTAGTCAGACTGTATGTACAACAGATTTGCACATGTGCAGCTGGCTCTTCTCTAGGATTTCTGGACATACAACAGTCAGTAGTAGGTCATTCTTGGAGCAGTAGGATGGCAGGGTATTGCTGTGTAACAGTGAAAGCAAAGACAGAAGTAGCCTGAATATTCACAAACAGTCTGTTTCTGCTTTGAGTTATAGCTCCAGAGGTTCCAACATTAGCTATGTTGCTTTAATCCAGTCTGGGGAACAATGCAGCTGTTTCTCATGACTGATTCCTAGTAATTCTTTTATAGTCTTTGATTTTTTTGTGCCACGGTGATTCAGTTCTGGAAGAAGCTTAGCAATATTCATTGGCACCCTCATCCCTTTTCTGTGTTTACTAGAATGAAGTCATTGACATATGGGAACGTTTATATGACTCTGTCAGACAAGCTAGACTGAAAGCAACAGACAGATGTCCAATGAGTTAAATGTGCAGATCTTTAATGTAAATGTAATTGTAAATGATGAAGCAATTAGATTAATGAACAGATGAAAAATTACTGGAATCTGATCTCATTCCTTCTGGGAGAGTTTTTGTGAATCACATTATTATCAAAAAGACAGTGTGTTTCAGTTTTAGTAGAATTCCTGGTAATTAGCACATTGTTCATTATTATCATGCTATGCATGAAAGTATTTTTCTGTGCCTAACTGGAACTTTTAGGCTGGTACTTTCTGAAGATTTATCATTGACTTTCACTTTTATTTGGATATAACACTAGATAGATGTAGATCCCAGTAACAGGGGTTTTGATTCATACTCTCAGTAAATTTAAGATACCAACAGCTGACCTAAAGGTGTCTGACCAAAGTAACAAAAATAAAATTCTACCTTTCTTTTGTGCATTTATTTCCATCACTGGGAACTGCATGCAGATACACAAGGCTTGATTTTGAACACTGAAGACTGTAGGGTTTTGTCACTGGCTGGGGCACAGCTGAGTTGATCAGATTTAATATGAAATGCATTTAATTACAGCTGAAGAGATTAATTTCTGTCTAGCAGACAGCCTAGTCTGAGCTACTTTTTAAAATTCCTCTACAGCCAATGGAGTG
This sequence comes from Falco cherrug, assembly GCF_023634085.1. NCBI lineage: Eukaryota > Metazoa > Chordata > Aves > Falconiformes > Falconidae > Falco > Falco cherrug. Next base: position 27,449,668 of record NC_073698.1, read on the forward strand.
AAGTAGACTGAGGTCATGGTCAGAGAGCCACTTCGAGTTAGCATGCCTCCGGGCTGCTGCTGCAGGAGGTGTCCTCTCATGCTCCATTCATCCCATTGCTCCTTCTGTGTCTTTTAGCAGCTGCTGGAATGTGCAGGGTCAGGGTGCAGCATACTACCTGTCTCCATGGAGGGATGCAGGAGCATGGGGAATGTGGGAACTTCCATTCCGGGGGCAGTTCAGGTTGCTGTTGCATGAAAGTACCATTTAACCACAATTGACAAAGCATGGAATGGAGTTTACTGCCTTTAGCAGCAGCCCAGAAAACTAATTTACTTAGTTACCTAGAGAAATAGAGTTAAGTACGATGAATCCTGGTCTTAGTGTACTAAAGACTCACAGTTAACAAAAAGTGAAAGTTTTGAAGTATCTACATGACAGGCTGTATGACAGTGTGGTGTGATAAGTCTCTGCTGCACTTCATCCTTTACAACCACTTTATAAAATATAGAACAAGAAAAGATTAAATAAGTTACAGATGAGCATGCACTTGTAATTATTGATATACTTGCTTATTTTCACTGAAGCATAGAATTGTTAAGGTTGCTCAGAACCATGTCCAGTTGCATTTTGAATATCTTTAAGGATGGGGGCTTCACAACCACCCTGGGCAAACTGTGCCAGTGCTTGGTCAACCTCACAGTAAAAAAAAAGTGTTTCCTGATCAGACGACACCTCCTGTGTTTCAGTTTGTGCCCATTGTCTCCTGTCATGTCACTGGGCACCACTGAAGAGCCTGGCTCCGTCCTCTTTAAACCCTCCCTTCAGGTGTTTATACACATGGATAAGATCCCCCTGAGCTTTTTTTTCTGAAGCCTGAATTGTCCCAGCCCTCTCAGCTTCTCTTCACGTGAGAGATGTTTTGGTCCCTTCATCATCTTTATGGCCCTTCGCTGGACTGTCTCCAGCATGTCCATGTCTCTCTTGTACTGGGAAGCCCACAGCTGGACAGAGCACTCCAGGTGTGGCCTCACCAGTGTTGAATAAAAGAGAAGGATCACCTCCCTCAACCTGCTGGCAATACTTTGCCTAATGCAGCCCAGGAAAACATTGACTTTCTTTGCAGCAAGGGCAAGTTGCTGGCTCATGTTCAACTTGGTGTCCACCAGGACACCTGGGTCATTTTCTGCCAAGCTGCTTTCTAGCTGGGTGGCCCCCAGCATATATTGGTGCCTGGTGTTTTTCCTCCCCAGGTGTAGGACTTTGCATTTCATATTGTTGAACAAAAAAATTGATTAAAATATTTTCAACATTTATCGGAAAAAAAAATTTATATTGTTGTAACCACAGTGATACCCCTTCCTGAGACACAGAGATTTCTTTAACCAATTATGTAACCCATTATGTTTTCTCCTACTGCTCTTGTTTAGTTTGTCTGAGGTCTTTGGTAGTTTTCTGAGGAGAAGGCAATATAACATTGAGCTGAGGAGTGTAGTTAACAGTATTTTGTGGTATACACTGATAGGTAGCTCAGTTCCACACAGCTGCTCACTCACTCCTTCCCAGTGGGATGGGGGAGAGAATCGGAAGAGTAGAAGTGAGAAAACTCGTGGATTGAGATAAAGACAGTTTAATAGGTAAAGCAAAAGCCACACACACAAGCAAAGCAAAACAAGGAATTCATTCACCACTTCCCATGGGCAGGCAGGTGCTCAGCCATCCCCAGGACAGCCGGGCTCCGTCACACGTAACGGTTAATCGGGAAGACAAACACCACCACTCTGAACATCCCACTCCCCTGCCGCTTTTTCCCCCTGTTTATATACTCAGCACAACGTCATATGGTATGGAATATCCCTTTGGCCAGTTCAGGTCTCCTGTCCCAGCTGTGTCCCCTCCCAACTTCTTGTGCACCCCCAGCCCACTCGCTGGTGGGGTGGTATGAGGAGCAGAAAATGCCTTGATGCTGTGTAAGCGCTGCTTGGTTTTCTGCACAAATCCAAAACGTAACCCCATACCAGGTACATGATGAAAATTAACCCTATTCAGCCAAAGCTGGTACAAGTATACTCAGTAGTTTGAAACAATGCACATCACTTCCTCATATTATTCATAGTTCTAACCAGAGCAGAACTTTTATTTCCATCAATAGATTTATGAGTACACCGTATGCTCTAGGAGGATTCTCTGCTACAAAGCTGAGATGTCACTGTAAAAATCTGGGTTCAGAATATTGTCTTTAACCGTTGTGAGTTTGCAGGAAAACCACCTTACTTCCCATTGCTTGTCAGTCTGTTCTGCTTTGAGCCTAAATTAATGAGGAAAGGAGAAAAAAGCAAGATGGCTAATGAGGCTGCCTTCCTTTTCCTTTCACCGTGTCTCATGTGAGGACAGCTGAACCTGCTATATATCAACTGATGAGGCAGTAAAATTGCAGTGTCATGATTTAAACTGTCACTATCACTAGTTTTCATCTACCTTACATACCACAGTCTTTAATGGAGCAGTTCCGAGGGTGATTTGTAAGTGGTTTAAACACTTTTTTTCCCTCTGCTGGAGACAAGGTGGACTTCTGGGGTGAAAGTTTCATCAGCAATCCTGTTTTGTGATGTCTCCACTCAGGAACCAGAGCATTTCTATCCTAATTTAGCTCTTCGGAGCAGGGATTTTGACTCATAGTGCATTTTAGTGTGTCATCTACCATGAGAAGCCCTTCATGTTGCCTGGAACTTCTAATCACTATGATAATACAAATCATAACAAGCTAGTGAACATCTGCACGCAGTTATGAAAAGGCAATATGTAACTGGGTAGTCGGTAAGAGATTTCATTAGCCTATTTTCAGAATAAGCAGAAGTGCTGGGTTTGGGAGTATCCCTGCTCTGTGAAGCTGACTCACATCTGAGTACTTTCACCATCAAAATTTGAGCTGGGTTTATGCCCTAATGGTGGGATGTCTTCCAAATGCTCAGCTTCCAGCTGTGGACAGAGTGGAATGATGTGGCTTTGGATACAGCCCATTGTAGACAATGTCACCTTGTTTTGGTCATCCCCAGAAGACCCATTGAGGGGGTGTGATGTTTCGCATTTTGGGAAAAGTGGTGTTAAAACAGCAGACAATACAGCTGCATATTTGTATATCATGCAGTGGGAGCTAGATACCAGGTATAAGGATTGATATGAATAAAAGCTTTAATTTATATGTTTCTTTTTGCAGTTTGTTTTCATCACATGAGCAAAGGCTTATATATGCTGTGATCAGTTTTTTTCTGACAGTCTACCAGTATGTGTGTCTGTTTGAAGGATTTATGTTTATTGTCTCAAGAAGAAAATGTTAGTTTTATATAAATTTAAGGGACATTTGCAGCAAGTAATTTTTCTCCAGTTCTGACTAATTCCAGCTTAAATAAGTTGTAACTAAGAAAGGATTTTGGTTAATAAATACAATATTTTGACCTTAATATGACAGATGAGTGTGAAGTATACTACAAAATATTTATCAGTGGGGAATAGTGAGGTTTGATGGCTTCCTAGACCTTTCCAATTTAATGTGAGTCATCCTGATTATGGTGTGGGTTTTTTTGCATGTTTTCTTTTGCGTTCTATGGCCTTGAAAATAATCCCAGCATATGTCTGCATTCTTACAATATTCATGTGTCTAAGTAAACTGTAGGGGGGAAAAAAGGGAAACATAATCTGCCCCCATCATTTTAATTGTTCTTTTTTACAGCTTAAAACTTTGCTTACTTGCAGTGGCAAGACATCAATCTGACTGCATGACTAGTTCAGACATCAGAGAAGAGGGTGAGGTGGGGAAGGAAGGTGGGAGTGAACTACTTACATGAGAATTGGTCATTGTTAGTTAGATGTCAGAATCAATCCAGATTCCAGTTCTTATGAACTGAAACCCACATTTTCCAGTAAAACATGAAGCTGTGACTAAGAAGTTTGATTCCTAATTATGAAGTTACTGGCTGTCTCCTTTCGTATTACATAAGCTACTTTGGAGCCGAGCCAGACAACAGCAGTGAATCCAAAAGCAGTTAACCTTCTACTAAGGCATCTGGACTACCACTTTGCTTAAGACATTTAGAACACCACTAAGATAATCTACTATAAAAGCTTAGAAAATATGCAGACAGAATCTGTAATAGTAAAACTTCATATTTTTTATTTAAAATAAAACTGATGTTTTACTGACTCACATAAGTATATTTTTAACAACAATTTATTGTGTGAGTAAATGAAATAAGGAGACATGCAGAACCTGTTTGGGTGCTGAAATTTAAGTAAGTCTTCAAATGGGTAGCCATGTTTCAGCTTCCTTGAAAATGAAGGCATGTATGCAAGTCCCTGTGTATGAGTTTAAGTATCTTGTCTTGAGGTCAAAGAAAGTCAGAAGGAGAAGCTTTGTTGTCCTGTCCCACACTTCAGGCATAGTCATTAATATGAACAGGAGCTGTAATTTATGCACTTTCCTTTTCTGGTTTGCTTTCATTGTGTGAGCAGAAGATTATATATATATATATATGGTGATCTGCTTTGTCTGACAGTCTCCAAGTATGTGCTTCTGTTTGAAAGATTTAAGTTTATTCTGCTACACAGAAGAAAATACTACTTTCATATAAATTTAAGGGACAATTACAGCAAGTAATTTATTTCCTTTATCCCTGATGTATTTGTGTACTTTTATGTAAAGTTTTAGCTTTATTATAAGGGAACTACTTCCCTATTTTTTTTGCATAACCATGTTTGTTGTGTGTGTTCATGTAATGGAAAGAGCCTTTATTGCAGTATTCACCCCATATCACTATAACAGCTATTTCCAGCTCAGCATACTCTATCTTGTTTACACATAAAATTCCTTCTGGGTAATTTTTTACTAATTTATCTCTTCTGGACCCAGGGAAGCTATAATACATAAATTCTGTCAATGGACAGTTTTCCAACAGAAAATCTCCAAATCCAAATTTAGGCAAGCTTCCTGCTATTTCAGATGTCCAGGAGCTGTACAATCTCCACTAAGTCTAACCTGAAAAGTCTAGTCTGTAGCTTTTTAAATTATACTTAGTTCAGTATTAAGGCAAGAATTCATGGAGAAAGTTCTCAGTTTCCACAAGCACAAAGAATTCCTAAAGGGAAAAGCAGGGTAAAAAAGACAAGCAATAAAAGTAAAATAAAAATGCTAAAGATATTTGCAAACCTGATGTCTATCTTCAGTTATTGGCTTAGAATTATAGTAAGTAGTGCCAGGGACAAATATAAAACAAGTTCAGTGCTTGCATATGAATCTTTAAAGGCCATGTGTTAAGTTAATGTGCTGCTGATAACTTATCACATTTTCTGTCTAGACATCCAAGGTAATGTGAATGGGAACATTGTTATGTGATTTTTCCCTCTAGTTCCCCTCCCCGCCCCCCCCCCCAACAATGCTCTTTTTCTGCTTCTGTGCTGCTAAGAATAATAATGGAAACTTGCCTTCAGAAGAGACAGACACCCCCCCTCTCCTCTCTCCTTACTTTTCATGGTGTACCAGGGAGTATGGAGCTTTGGTAACAGATATGCTGTATTTCAATTTGAAAGCAGTCCTTTCTTCCTGGCTTAGAACACATGATGCGCTGTATACATTTAGACTGATTCTTGAATGGCTTAGAATATTTAGGTGTTGTTTTGCATCTACTATAGTCCACCTGAATTATAGATGGGTTTCCAGAAAAGACAGACAATTTTCCTGGTCTTACACTGTTTTTTTATACTATTGTGGGACTATTCACTAAGGTGAGGTTCCATACCGGGAGGAAGGGTCTTGAATTTGTGATGATTTAGCTATTCTGGCAAGAGGATTTCCTTTAACTTTGTGTAAATACTCCTTCAGAATCTCTTCTATTAGTAAGGTTCCGCTGCTGAAAGATTAAAAAGTTGCAAGACTAGGAATTCTCTAAAAAATGCTGGGGAAACCAATCTTATATAGGTTCTAGCCATGTGACAACCCCTGTAACATCCTTTGTTTTTCAGTAAATTTATAAAGTAGCTGGCTAAATGCCATTTACATGTCCATGTAATTTTTAAGATATTTTTTTCATTATCAATTTATCTCATGGAATTTATTCCATCTTTTTTGTCATTAAATTTAGGATGCAATTTCCTAACAACGACCAGTGGACAGATACCTGTGCTAATCTGTCAGGTCTCTCAGAAGCTTTCCACAGTATTCATGAGGAGGTATCTTGCCTGAAGGAGAAGTAATATCCAGGGTAGTATACTACAGTAATTCCTTGAGGGATATATCTTCTGAGCAGCAAAAGAGGCCTGCAGCTCCAACATTTGATCTTGAACTTGTAGTGTTATCTTTTATCTTTCAACATTTTCAGGCCTGTCAGGGAGCAGTGGTTGTGGGGCTGATCTGCAAGGGAAAGAGAGCCTGGAGTGAAGGGCAGAGACCCTAGACAACAGCCCTGTCCCATGGTACCCAAACAAGAGGAGCAGAGTAGGTCTGGGGGGTAACCAAGGCAGTCAATGGCCCTGGTTGCTAGACAGGGTTGTACTGATGGACTGGATCTGAAGCCAAGCTGGGAAGGCAAGTCAACAGATGAGCATAGCACAAGTCTGGGCACAAGCTTCCCTACGATGCAGCTCAGACTAACCATGGGCCAGGATTGAATCCAAAAGCAGCTCCTGAGCTGGTGATGTGGGCAGGAGGCAACGAGGCTTCTTCTGCCTCTTTTTTCCACAGCTCTTTCCCAGCAGCTGCACCCAAGCTTATAGCCATGCCGTGCCAGAGCTGGTCTTGAGCTCCCACAGCCAAAGCTGGAGGAGGGAAGAAGCTGCAGAACCTGTTGGTGCACCTGACAGGTTGAAGCTGAGGGAAAACAAGTCAGGAATGAATGGGAGGCCAAGACCACTGGAAGAATCACAGTAATTATTTTTATGTGTCTGAAGATATATAGCTTCGGTTGGTCAATTTAGTTTGTGGTTTAGACATAGCCATGGTTCTTCTGTCATGTTAAGATAGGTCACCCTATCAACTATAACAGGTAAAAGTACAGAGAAGAATAAAGATGAAAGATATGAAACTGCATCCATGCAAAGATAGAAGACTAGAACTCGCAGTGTTGAAAAATATAGCTAGGAGGATTTGATAGCAATCCATAGTCTGACTGTAAAAGAGACGAATAAAGTATGATTATTAACAACTTGCTACAGTTAATTTCATTAATGATTTTTTTTTTAAAAGAGATAGTTGCTGATAAACTGAAGATAAGCTAAACAGAACGAAGTACCTTTTACATAATGAACAGCTAAATCATGAAACCTTTGTGGCAGCAGAAGCCTAAGTCAAAGTAGCAAAAAATACTTCAACTACTTTGTGGAGGATAAATCCACAGATGACAAGTAAACTTCATAATCTAGATGTGACTTTTGGTTCAGGGACTCCCATTGTCTGTCAGGAGCTGGAAAGATATGCCAGGGGAAAAAATCTCTGTGCATCAGACATATTTGTTACATAGTGTAATAATGTTAAGGTACTTGAATGTTAAGGTAGTTAATCATGCCTTCAAAATATTTTGTATTCACTACAGTAATGTAAAGTAGCTGGGCATGAGTCTTTTTGCTTTTAGGATATTTGAAATGATGCAGTTCACTATTGCATGTCTTCTCAGTTACACAGGTGCCAACATCAAACTTGCCCTTCAGACAAACTCTGGCTTCCTATGGCACTTTTCATCAGTTTCAAGAGCTCATCAAAATACTCAGTGACTCAGGCCAGGGATATCTAAAAGCTGCCCTAAATCTCTAGGTTGATGATTTTCTTCCCTGCACAAAGCAATACTTACTAAAGACTTTCCTGGCAAAGTCTGAGGATTTGGAAATAAGTCATTGGGGAACTAAGGATCATTATAAATCTCAACATATTTTTTTTCTTTCAGACTGGCTTTTTCTGAGAAGAATACATGTGACTATGTACTTCAAAGAATAACGTAACGTAGTGTGAAAATAAACAACCCCTCAGAAAACTCAAACATCAAACCAAATAACATCTGAATTGTAACAGGACAAAGCTGCCTTGTTTCGGGCTCTTTTTTCTAGTCCTGGAGAGCTGGTGAGGAAAGTACACCACAGTGCATAGTCTTATGCTCTCCTTTCTGTCCAAATGAAAGTAGCTCAGATTATACTGTAATAATTACATAGGAGAGTAAATATAAACCAGGACAGATGTCAGAGTTTACACCAAAACAAATCATATTACACCATGTTCAGTCAGTGAAAGTGACAGCTTTTTTTCCTTCCTCCCTTCCTCCCTTCCTCCCTTCCCCTCTAAGCAAAACTAAACAGAGAGATTTGGAACTCCACTGTAGACCCAAAATGCAAATGCAATACTTCTTTATGCCATTTTACTTTTATTTCTGGCAACTCATGAGCTGTTTTTACATTCTTACAATGTTGTTCATGAGTATATATCTCCAGATTTTGTATTGTGAAATAAATACAGAATCCATTTTACTTTTCCAGTCCTGGTTGTAGAAAGAATGGTCTTCATATTACCTGGCCAGATAGTCGAGTAAAACGACTTAACGTGATGCCAAATGACTCTACTCTGAGGATGTAAGTATACACTTCACTGCTGGAACATGAAAAGAAAAACATTGATCTGCATCATATCAGCTTCCTCTGAGGAGACATTTTCCTTAGATTTGGCTCCTTCTGAACACCTGATATCTCTTGGAGGGAGAACTGGAGCCTGCAGAAGCTCATGAGCTAGCCACAGAATTCTTAAGTTCCTTCTACCCTCATCATTTCTAGCCATGCTACATAAACCTGAATTAACGCAGCCTGGCTAACAGTTGCAAGTTGTCTGCACTTGCGATAGGAAAAAAATACATACATTCAGTATGCAGTCAATGCACTTGGCCCAATAAGCATGAACCATGTGATGTTATTTTACAATAACTTTCACAGAGGGTAATCACATTTTTTAGAACAGTGAATTGTCAGCTGGAGCTCCTTTAACACCTTATCTCTTACTGCCTCATGGACACTGCTATGGAAAGGGTTTGTGCTGGAGTGCTACGGCAGTATCTCTGTACCTTCACTTCTTCATTGCTATCTCTCAAAGTCCTGTGATCCTTACAGTGGATTACAGTGCTACATATGTTCTATGATGGAGATCTCACCTCAAAACAGTGAACCAAACTGTAAATTCATTAAAAGTACTGGAAACAGATGTGAGTCTACTACAGGTGTAAGATGTCTTTTGCCCCTGTCTGAACCTTCCCCAGCTCTCCTGCTGCTGTGTTGGCAGCTGACACAATCTCCTAACAGCTGTGTGCCATCATAGTGTGTTTCCTGCTCCTCCTACACTAGAAAAAAGGAATAGGTCTGTGGGGTGGATGGAAAATGTTTACTTGTCTCTAGCTTCAGCCTGTGCTCACAGCCATAATGTTAGACCCAGTCTGGGGAAACAAATAGGAACTGAATTCCTATGTGTGGCCTGATGTGGGGATGTGAGATGTGGGCATTGACATCACATCACATCACTGCTGGATGGGACTAACGAAATAATGCAGATGATTTGAAACATATTGTTTACTCTTCAGCTTTGATTTTCTCATCTTTAAGTAATCAATAAAAAATTTAAGGTTGTGTGTCAACGAAATGTAATTTTAAAATGTTGGTTTTACCTGGAGGATTCTACTGTTTATTTCTTTGTATGTATTTCATGTAGAAAACATTTCTAATAAAAAATTGTCATTAATAAGATAAAGAAAACAGTATGTATTTTATTATATTTTGAACTTTTGTTTTATATTGAAAAAAGCTGAGATACAGTTAATTAAAATAAACAACACCCTGCTCTAAATATCTGCAGTGTAACCTCAGGCTGAGATTCAGTCATTTCAAATTTTGCTTAAAAAGCATATATATTTTGCTAAGGCATTACATAGTCCCAAGACATAAATGATCAACAGCAAGGAATGAACTGAAACGCTCATGCTCTGACAATATGAAAGAAGAAGAGTAGATGCCTGGCTCGGGCAGAAGAAGCCTGATGTAAATGTCTGTTACCTCACTGCACACTTTGTGCCGGACTCTGCCATTAGTAACATTTGATTAGTAACTCTGATTAGTAACATTTGATTGATCTGATCTAGTGCAGGTAATTGACAGCTAAGACAGTTTTGGTCTCTTTACTATAGTGGAGTAGCGGAAAGCACCTGGGGTTGATCTGTGAATTTAGCCCTATTTATGCAAACAACTCTGAAAAATGATAAGGCTGTCTTGTTACAGAATTTTAACTTTACTCATCATAGATGCTGTGCTTTACATGTACCTCACCACGTTTAAGCTGGGCATTGATGCTTAGCCATTTTGACTGGAAGTGAGTACATGTGGTGCTGGCTGCTTTGCTCTTTGTGTGCATATAGCTGAGTGTAAAGAACTGGTGTGCCTTTGCTGGTCCACAGAGCCACTGGGACATCAACAGATATGTATAGACTTACTGAATGAAAAAAAAAGTGTATGTGTGGCATATTATGTGCACATTAGTTATGGTAAAGTAAGGGATAAAAATTACTCTGATGAGTTTGAGGTACGTTTGTTGGAGGAACCGAGAACAAGATATGGAAGTGAACTCAAGCTAGAGGGGATCAACTACTTTCAGATATGCCTTCTGCACTCACTGTTTATTTTGCAAACACTTTAGCTAGCCTTCCAAAAAAAAAAAAATAAGATGGCATTTCACCTTCCTCCCTTTATGATATGACTCTGAGGGATTTAGCTGGGGTGTCTAGCCGCATGTCAGAGGCCTTAACGTACACTGCCTGGGCTCCAGATGCCTTTCCTTAGGCCCATGGGTCATCCACAACTGTAAAAGTAACTGGAAATGACACTAGATACCGGTGTTCAGACAACTGAATCAGCTTGGCTTGCTTTTTCCCTGCATCTCATGAATCTATCTGATTTGATAACCTTGACTTTGACAACATCATCTGTCCCCTGAGTCCTGGTCTCTGAGTCATGCATCTTCAGCAGCTGGTGGAGGCTGCATGGTGCCTGTCCAGGGCAGGTGCATGGGCTCCTTTTGCAAGATAAACGTGGGAGGATGAGCAGTGTAGACAGGGACACACCCACCCAGATGAGAAGCTGGGACATCTGGGCCTGAGAACTGGGATGTGTACCTGCCTGTGGGGACTGGGCATGGTCTGGCTTATGTCTAGACATGATGTAACAAAAAGTGCTAGGTTTTTGGCTGGGGGAAGCTTGAAATCTACGCACGTGGAGCAGGAAGGATGCTGAAACAATAGCCTTCATCCAGCTGCTTCAGGGTAAATTAATAATGGAAAATTCCCCAGTATGGTAGTTTTCACAGCTCTGCTGGTGGTCTGGCAGTGTTACCACTGCTGGGGGTAGGTGGCTTTGAGCTGGATCTGTAGACATGAAATGGGTTCTTATTATTTGTCATATAATTGCTGAATTTGGTAAGAAAACTGTATTTCTGACAATTCTATAAAAAAATTGTGCTTTATACACCCAGCAAAAGAGTGTGTTCATGCATATATAAGAACTTTTCTCTTTACAAACATATTTTTCAAAATGAAAATAAACTATTCCTCCTCATACTCCTTAACCCACCAATTCCAGGTTATATTCAAGTTTCAGACGACGCAACTGAATTTATTTGTGAACAAAGGTTGTGGCCGAAAAAGAGATAAGTGTCTTTTGTTTCAGTTCATCAAACCACTGCAATAAACCTTGTCATTAAAAAATGAGATGAAGCCTTATGATGTAACAATACATACTTCATACTAGAGAGAGTTCAATTTTCCTTTTGGGAAGCCTAAGAGGAATTTGAGCTAAAAAGAACTACTAAGATAAGGTAGTTTAGAATGGAATGGAGTGGCATGGAATGGCATAGGATGGAATGGAATAGAATAGAATAGAATTTAATAATGGCTGTTCCTCAGTAATGAATATTTATCACTCCTTTCCTTTAACTGCCTAAGGTCCTATGTTTAGGATCTAGCTCCCATTACATTAATCATCATGCAAGCACAAAAGAAGGATAATCGCTGGCACCTGTGTTTTAATTAAACACACACAAAAAATAAAAAGATAATTAAACAATTATCATTTCCAAATCAGATGTACTTGGCTTGGCACCTTGTAGTAGACTGGCACCAATTTCTAAGGTTGCCATGTGTTCAGGAAACACAGAAGCAACAAAAGAAATGCTTTTCAGATCCTGGGACTCCTGCAGAGAGGGAATTGCTCTCTTCATTCAGTTATACTGATACAAATCACAGGGCTGTTGCAGAATGCATTTATAGATGTAACTTTGCTAAGATGTAACTATTCTTCAGTAAACCAGGGGAAAAGTTCCAGTGTGCCTTGCTTTACTGTGGTACCAGAGAAGTTTGCCATGTATATCCTTAAATTTTAGGAATTCTTAGTTGTTTCATTCAAGTGTTGTACTCAATGAAGTCTATGGTGACTCTTAAGTGAGCAACATTGGTAACGAGGTCTGGGTGTGCTGTGGGAAAATTACTGGAAGGTAAATCTACTGGAAATCAGTCATCCAAAAGTACATGCTCTTTAATTAAACATTCAAGCAGAAAACCTCTTGTTAATACTAAGAATTTCAAAACCTCTGTATCAACAAAGATACTTGATGGCTTCCAAGAGAAAGATGGTGCCATGAGAGATTTTTCCACCAGTATGAAGTAGACAACCTGTTATTTAAAATCTAAAGGAAGTGGGGGAACCTAATCCAAAAGTGTTGTTGCTGATCCTCAGAAGAGTTTTCCATACTTACTACCTCCCAGCTGAGTGTCTTCATTGCTAGCATCTGATCACACTCCCCTTCATCTGCTATCCTTCTGGCCTGATGACTTGTATGCCTGACCACACAGCAACCTGATGTGGCTGGAACAGATCACCTTTCCTGAGTGACCTGCAATCCTCAAGTCCAGGACTGTCTTGTGAAAGGTGTGGCTTTGAGCCTTTTCTGACTGAAGGAAGCCAGTTCATTGCAAGCTCTCTTCCTAGTATGTTACTCTGCAGAAGGTGGGAGATGTGGCCACCAAGTCCTTAGTCCTTCAGGTAGATAGGTAGGCTGGATCCAAAATGGATCTAGGTATCAGTTTCTATGAATACAGAACAGGGAAGCAGGATCCTTCTCCAGAGGTCTTCAGGTAATTTTGCTTCTGTTCCCTGATGTTCCAGCATAACTGGGTGCCAATTTTTCCCACTCCCTATACCCGGCACTGGTGAGGCCACATCTCAAATACTGTGTTCAGTTTTGGGCCCCTCACTTCAAGAGGGACGTTGAGGTGCTGGAGCGTGTCCAGGGAAGGGCAACAAAGTTGATGAAGGGTCTGGAGCACAAGTGTGATGAGGAGTGACTGAGGGAACTGGGGCTGTTTGGTCTGGAGAAAAGGAGACTCAGGGGGGCCTTGTTGCTCTCTCCAACTACCCGAAAGGAGGTTGCAGGCAGTTGGGGGTTGGTCTCTTCTCCCAGGTAACAAGTGACAGGACAAGAGGAAATGGCCTTAAGTTGTGCCAGGGAATATTTAGATTTCTTCACGGAAAGGGTGGTCAAGCATTGGAACAGGCTGCCCAAAGAGGTGGTGAAATTACCATCCCTGGAGGTATTTAAAAAACACATAGATGCAGTGCTTAGGGACATAGTTTAGTGATGAACTTGGCAGTCCTGGGTTAATGGCTGGAATTCAGGATCTCAAAGGTCTTTTCCAACCTAAATGATTCTATGATTCTAATTTTGGGAGCCCTGACACATTTCCCAGAGGAGACCACTGAACATCAAGTGAACTGAGTATGTAAAATTGGCAATGAAGATGTGTATTGTGAATTACATCCGAGATTAACAGAGGCCTTTGAAAGAAACTCATCTCAAAAAGTTGTCTTCAAGAGGCCAGAATTAGATTCACACAATTCTTCCAGTTTCATCTGGGCTGAGAAACTCCTCATGTTTCAGCTTCAGTTACCTCCTTGCACTTGCAGTGGCCCATTGAACCCATTTTACAGCCTGGTACCTAATGCAGAGACATTGATTTAAACTAATTATTGGGTAATCTACCTTTCCTTTAACTGTTTCCTTTTATTTTGCTTGGTTATCACTTTGCACAGGCTGTTATCAGATCATTGCACATTTTGCAAGACAGGATTTGATTGGTAGAAATATCAAAGGAAACATTTCCTTTAATAATTTTTGATCACAAAACCGTTGTCTTTGTTGTGGTGTCTAAACTTCTTTAGTTATGCTCTCAGAAGATCGCTTGCTGTCTCACTCCTTCCCTGTGATGTTTATCAGGTACTGTCTTGGTTTAACCCCGGTTGGTGACTAAGCCCCATGCAGCTGCTCGCTCGCTCCCCCACAGTGGGATGGGGGAGAGAATCGGAAGGATAAAAGTGAGCAAGACTCGTGGATTGAGATAAAGACAGTTCAATAGGTAAAGCAAAAGCCGTGCATGCAAGCAAAGCAAAACAAGGGATTCATTCACCACTTCCCATGGGCAGGCAGGTGCTCAGCCATCCCCAGGACAGCCGGGCTCCGTCTCACGTGTAATGGTTACTCGGGAAAACAAACACCATCACTCTGAATGTTCCCGTCCCCCTCCCCGCACCCCTCCTTCCCCCAGCTTATATACTCAGCATGATGTTCTATGGCATGGGATATTCCTTTGGCCAGTTTGGGTCACTTGTCCTGGCTGTGTCCCCTCCCAGTTTCTTGTGTCCCTCCAGCCCTCTTGCTGGCAAGGCCCGAGAAAATGAAAAGTCCTTGACTTAGTACAAACATTATCCAGCAAGAACCAAAACCATCCATGTGCTATCAACATTGTTCTCACACCAAATCCAAAGCACAGCACTGCACCGGCTGCTAAGAGGAAATTAATTCTATCCCAGCTGAAACCAGGACAGATACAAACTGTCTTGGTAATGTCAGCTATTTAACTGAAGACAACCAAGGTGTGATAATGAGTGATAGACCTGTGTTGCTATTTTTATCAATGAATTGTGATTATAGTTCAGTTTGTGAATTAAGTGATAGTGAACCTTTTCATCTTTCCAGTCCATTCTAGTCTGTTGAATATAACGAAGCTGAATATTCAGTTTTCCCTTTACAATACCCCAGGGGTATCTGTTACAGTTTCACAAGTATATTTTATCACAGTCAAGGGCTCAGCAGTGTGACAGGTAAAGTGCCATTTGCTCCATCTCTTTTGATTACCATTGCTTTCTGGACTAGATGGTGTTTTGTATCCATGCAGGTTGCAGGGAAACCCACATAAATGCTACTAAATTTGAGTGGGATTTGGTTTGATCATGGTGAAGGTGATTTTTTTTTTCTTTTTCTTTTGTCCACTGTGAAAAGGTGTTGTATTCTTTCATGAGGAGGGCTGCAGTGTGTGCCAGTTGTTTTTAATATCACACAAAATGATTTGCTTTCCTAGGAGACAGGCAGTTATCAGAAGTCTCACACGCTGTCTTCAGCAGTTCTCATTGCAGCACTCATTTTACATATGTACAGGGAAAACGCAGCTTCTATCAGGGGAATATTTAATTACACTTTCCTTCCTTCCCTAAACCTCTGCCAGTCCCAAGAGTGCATTTTCTCTTTGAGGCAGACTGTGGTGTGAAATCCCTGGTCACCTCACCCAGGCAGTAAGCAGAGAAGCTGCAAGCCACCTCAGCTGTCAGCCTTTAATTAGCATTTGTTTAACCTACACTTTGGTTATACACATGTTTATGGAATGGGCCACAGTTTGTCCAGGAAAGCAGCCCTTTGCCCTTCCCAGCTGGGGCTGAGGAGCAGGGACACCGTGGCAGGGCCGACGCAGGGCAAGGCCCCTCTGCGGAGGGATGGCGGGCCGTGGCAAACTTTCTGCAGCAAAATGAGGGAAAAGGCTTCTTTTTGCTGTGGTTCACAAGTACTCACGGTCTTTGGAAAGGTTGGACACTAAAAGTATTAGAAAATCCAAGCTGAGGTGTCGGTTGAGTCTTGGAAATCACCGAGATATTTTCTTTCTGGACTTTTGAGGGGAGAAAAGTGCTTTTGGCAGACTGCAAAATTTTTCTTTATGAAATCTCACCTGTTCTCATAGCATCTAATCCAAGAACCACAGAAAGAAATTGGAAAATGTTACTATGGTTTTGTCAGGCTTCAGGCTGAGCCTTTTACCCTGAGCTGGGAGTATCTAAACACAACATTTGTAAGTGGGTTCAGTACTGACAGCACATGCAGGAGGAGTTGCAGCAAGGAAACCTAACCTCAGGTCTGGGTCCAAAACCCCTGTGCTACAGAACTTTGGGGTAGACAGGGTAAAGCGAAGGACCACCTTTGGGGCAGAGAGAGATGGTAGCACTTCCCTGCTCCAAAGAGGTGCTCTGAGAGCGAACAGATGCATGTATCTGTCTGTGAGCAGGAAGCCTGTGAGCATCATAATTAACACTCTGGAGGGATGAGGCAGAGGGAGAAGGACAATATGACCCCATGGCCACAGGACATCAGCTGCAGCCCTGATGGATTAACCCTGTGATGCGCAGGCTTCAAAACCAGATTTCTTTCTCACATTTTTCCAAATTAAATTAAATTTAATTTATGAAGTTAACAAATAAACTTAACATTAAGTTAAACATTAATTTAACATTGAGCTAATTTAATTTCAGTCAATTTAAGTAAATTCATATTTTCTACCCAGATAATATTTCTAATTTCACTAGTTGCTTCTTCTAAAGGTTTAGGCTAGAGGCAGCTTTGCAAGACTATCCATACTGTAGTAAATATAGTAATCTGTTTGCTTTTTCAATAGGTAAGAATTAATTATAAACTTCTAAAATTCCCCTTATTCCTGATCGACGTGCACCTAAATGCACTCTTGCCTGTACAGGTTTTGGGTTTTTTTTGTTTGTTTGGTTTAATTTTTAAATGCTATAATAGTAATGAACAGCAATTTCTGCCCTTAATAAATGTACTCTAAAATTCCTGGTGTGAAAAAAACAATCTAACAAACCCAGCCCAAACACCAAAGTGTTTTACCCAGTATCTTATGCATTTGTTTGCCAAGACTGAATGTGTTTCTCTCCCTTGACTGCATTCCTTTGCAACAGACAAGTCAGCACAAGGTGGTGCTAAATAACACACCATTAATCTTTTTCCTGTACACGGCCCTGAAAGGAGCTTTTGGAAAAGACAGTGAAAAAATCTTTTTTAAACTGCCTATGAATTTATTTTTTCTGAAAAATGTCTTCATTTATTTATTTTTGTCTGTCATGAATGGGAGAGTTTCCCCAGTAAACCTGCCCGCTATGGCTGTCAAAGATATCTCTTATGAGAAGTGTGGGCCCCAGCCTTTGGATTAATGCAATAACTTCATGTTAGGCTTTCCTTACAGGAAAGTGTAGCCATTATCTACTTATTTGTGAGTGGATGGTGCTGTTTTTCACCTCTGTTCCACAGCTTTTTAGGGTTTCTGTTTCTGAGAAGATCTGTACAGCACGTGCACTGTGGGCTTAAATTACAGGGTTCTGTCATTTATTTGGACAAATTGCTAAGGAGAGGTTGAAAATGCAAAATGAGTGGAGAAGACTAATCATAGATGGTGGGAATTGAATGCCTGACCAGGTTTAGGACTAGCAGCTCCTTGTGCCTCTTCACCCAAGACCTGCTCTGTTCTTCATGCTGCTGCTCTGCCCTGAGCGGGGAGAGATGCAGTGTTTGATCAGCTGCGGTTCTCTTTGCTTTGCCTGCCAGCAGGAGTGCTAATTCGTTTTCTTGGCATCAGATTACCTCTCCTGTGAAAATGCTCCTGAAATGCAAACTGGAAGGGATGGGCATCTTTAAAAAAACTATTTTCTTTTTAGGGGAAGGCAAAACTGGTCTCTCCGAAAAAAACAAACCATGTTTTTGCTAGTAAACACAAAGCAGATCAGCTGGAATCAACTAACCAGAGTACCATACTTGCTGACTCTGTCTTCTGAGGAATCTCACTCCACAGATATTTGGCAGCACTTTGACATTGTATATGCACCTCAGAGGCTTTCTTTGGCATCTGCTGCCCTTGAAGCCATGTTTTATGGATAGAAAAGGTCTCTAGGAAAGCCTGAAGCATTATTTCCTTTTGCAAAGCAATGGAAGGTTGAAATGTGTCCTGTTCCTTTCTCATCATATAAATCCCAGCCTCAGAGAGAGCTTCCTGACAGAGCACTGGAGCAGGCTCCCCAGAGAAGCTCTGGAGCCTCCCCACCTGGACGTGACTGTGAAAGCTGCTCTAGGAGAACCTGCTTTAGCAAGGGGTTGGACTGGATGGTCTCCAGAGGTCCCTTCCAACCCCAACCATTCCGTGACTCAGTGATTCCTAGGGGATCTGGGGGGAGCAGTTGTTATTCTGCATAGCCAGCTGAGCTGTCTGTTCACTCTTCCTATGTGCATGATTTGATGGGCTCTTCTAGTTATTACAGTACTGATATATAGCACCAAGTTCAATGTGATGTGAAAATTTGTCTTTTGTGATCTGTCTGATTACATATGGCATATCATATTGACTTGACATTGCACTAAGACTGGACATTTCTTTATTGAGAAAGCATTTCTTTATTAAGAGGGTGGTCAAACACTAGAACAGGCTTCCTGTAAAGGTGGTTGATGCCCAAGCCTGTCAGTTTAAGAGACATTTGGACAATGCTCTTAATACCATACTTTAGCTTTTCATCAGCTCTAAAGTGGTCAGGCAGTTGGGCTAGATGATCATTGTAGGTCCCTTGCAACTGAGCCATTCCATTTCATTCCGTTCCATTCCTATAATGAACAGCCAACTTTTTCTCATAATTCATTTTGGCAGGAGCTGAACTAATGAGTGAGAGGGGATTGGGTCTATTCTCTTTTACATAGACACATCTTAGTTAATATATACATTAATATATACTAATAAGCTAATTTTGACAGCATTGCAGGGTTTGAAATCCAAGCTGAGTATCTCTAGTTCTTATAACCTAATTTTCCATCAGTGACACCAGATCTCTAAAACACGTTCATAATTGTAGTAACCCAGTCTCTGTTGGAAGCACAGCGCAAAACGAGAGTAGTTCTTTCTGTACTCTATTGACACTCAGTTTCACTAAGAAACATTTATTTGATTAAGAGTTAATGCTTTATCTAATGACTCTTTACCAGGCTTACTAATGCTGTTGCCATAAGGTAACATGCTAAATCATGTTTTGGAACTAACTATTTGTAGACTTTTTCATCAGGAGATGAGTCTGGATAACTCATCAAGATCTGAAACATCCAAATTTGTGGTGAAGTTCTTACTTTAGAAGATAGTAGTATGAGCTGTTGGAACAAAATTTGGCAGGCATCAAGAGATTAGACATGTTTATATAGTGGGAACATTGAATTAGTTTTGGATAAGTACCTGGACTTCAGAATACAGTTCAACAACAGTCTGTCTGGAGTGAGCAAGACATTCCTTCTCTGAATAGGTTATCCCACAAGTTTTTGCTGGATAGATGGATCAGTAGTCTGTTCTGATATGGCAACCCCTTTCGTTTGATGTTTTAAGCATCAAGTGCAGAACAGACCTGGAAGCACAAAGTGGCATTTCCAAGAGTGAGCTCTGATATTCCCCATCCGTGTTTTCAATTTCAGAAGTACTCTGAACAGCAGCACACACAGCCAAGAGTGACTTTCACTACCAAAGGAAGTGATTAGATAATAAAGTGGCTTATG
Organism: Falco cherrug; assembly: GCF_023634085.1. NCBI lineage: Eukaryota > Metazoa > Chordata > Aves > Falconiformes > Falconidae > Falco > Falco cherrug. The sequence continues at coordinate 27,469,391 of NC_073698.1, forward strand.
TTTTTAACGTGAAAGCATGAATTCATATACCAGTAATCTTCCTTTTTCTTGTAGTCCATCCAGTTTTTCAGATGTGGGTCTGTGGATTCTGCAGCTTCGCAGATCCTGGGGTCGTGAGTTTTTTTCTTTGCCCTCCATACCCGAGCTCAGTTTATCTGTTACCCATTTTGACCACTGGCAATGAATTGCTTCCTTGTTTACCCAAGTCTCAGGTAGGCAAGAAGACCTACTTTGAGTGCATTCAGCCCAAAATAATTAACATGTAGACAGTAGATACATTTCTATTCAGGAAGGCAAGAGGGAACATGTGAGGGAGCAGCACAGTTCCTTGGATAGGGGGAGTGTTTCTAGAAGCTTTTTCATAAGGCATCTTTGCAGGCTTCCTGAATTGTCACTGAAAGCAATTTAAAAAACACCAAAAAACCAACAAAATCTCACAGCATCAACAGCTTTTAAAGATAAGCATCCTCCAGCTATCAGGAGAGGCTCAACAGAGAAAAAGCAGGCAGTGAGATAGAAATCAAAGTATTTTCTGATCTCATTGCTCCTGTCAATACCATTGCACTGCTACTTGCTGTGCCAGTGGAAGAGAGAAATTGTATTGCTGAATACCACAGCAGAGTGGAAAGCTTCAAAAGTGCTTTGTATAGATTGAGAATGAGTTTACTTTGCTCTGTAACCTGATTTTTCAAAATAAGTAGTAAGAGATTTCGCTTGATGTTGTAACTATTTTGGTTCATTATAGCCCAGTTGCTAGTCTCTTTCCTCTGTTTTATGTCTCATAATTATAGGTCTGCTTATAAAGGTGTGAGGTTTTGGCATCTACATTGCACTAAGTGATTGGAGTGCTGAAAGAAGAGACATTTTCCTCATTTTGTAATGACACTGCCTTCGATGAATGCTATAAATCATTTGGTCATTATGCTCATTTTCCTTTGGCTTTTTGATGCTATCCCTCCTGCAGTCTGGAACACTGCTGTGAAGCACAGTTTGTTTCTGAGAAAGTCTTGTTGGCATTTGCAGCTTGAGCTCCTCTGGAGGATACAGACTATGCCTGTACAGAGAGGCCTAGTGCTTCCCTTGCTGGAAAACTGTACTCTCTGGAGTTGTAGTAGCTTAAGTTGCTGCTTCCAGACTCTCATTCAAATATAAAATACAAGAGAAATAAGAAATAAAAACTTAGCATTTTCATTGTTTGCTTAATGAAAGCATTCTCTTGCCTATTGTTTGGTCATTCTGATTTTTCAAAAAGAGGAAGAGAAAAATATATATTTTGGAAACCAGAGATTTCCATGATGTAGATACATTATTTTCCATCCAACAGTGTGAAGCTGAACAATTAAAAAAACCCAGCTCCTTAAGGTAGTATTAATCTTCAAGCTGTGATACAGTCAGCACACTGTCACTAAATATTAAACATAAATCCAGGCCACAATGTTTGAGTCATATTCCAACTTGAACAGCTTCCATTATTAAAGGGGCTTACAAGCTGAGTCTTGGGTTCAGTCTGGGGTAGAGAGATGGTCATTTGCATGTAAACCTAGTTTTCCACAACTGCTGGCTTGTAAATGGGCTTTGCTTTGGCCCCATTTCCTTAACATGGACCTTGGTTTGTGATTGTATATTCTGGCAGACTGCTGCTCTGCAGTGTGCTTTGGTGTCCATCAGATGCCGGGAAGCTCTTCTGAGCAGCTGCACAGCTCAGTTCTGTCCATGCTGAGCAGGGCTGCAGACACTGCTCCACTGAGTGCTTCTCTCTGAGATCTCAGGGGAGAAATGGGCTGAGTTCTTGCAGACTGAGTTTATAACAAGTGGTGCAGCTCTGTGTTGAGGACCCCTCCCTGGATTCTCCATGGTCAGCTGACAGACAGAGAAACCCTTACAAGGATCTCTGTCTGTACAATGTCTTCAGGAACCACAGGGAATGGTGTGATGCAGTGACAAGTAACGGTATGTAATTTATGTGCAAGGGATCTCTGGAAAATACCTGAGAACACCAGAGATACTATATGAAACTCTTTATTTATCTGTGAGCTAAGAAGAATTGCTCATTCAGTTCAGTATCAGGTCCTAGCAGAGCCAGCATCTGAGAATGATATATGCAAGGTCAGACAGATAGTTAAGGGCAAAACCTGCATTTTAGAAGGTTCTGCCTCCTCACGGCTGTTTCATTAGTTTGTGAGCTAAGGTAAGAATAATATATATCTTTAAAATTTACCTTTTCAAAAAGAGCCTTTGATGTTCTTTTTATCTGTATGAATACCTAATTCTACTTTTATTGCTGGCCAATGCTTGAATACATCTCATAGCAATGACCCACACAGCTTAATGATATGTCATGTAAAAGGCACCCCTGTAAAATGTATTGCTTTTCAGTTTCACTACTTGTGCCTTTCCCTTTTGTATAGAAAAGTTCCTTGCATGAGACTTCTTTCAGAATTTGCCTCTTAGACCCCATTTTCACACAAAGGTCCTGGTTATCATTCTACAACTATGCAATTTGGGAGCACTAACCTTACAGAATAAATGACATGTGTTCTGCAAAAACATACAAGATGGATTTCTGTTACAACACAGTGAGAAAACACAGGGACTTGCAATAGGTCCCTTAAGTGCACAGTTGATCTGGAAAGATTTTTGGGTTTGTTTCCATTGTGTTTGCTCTTATATTTGCTTACCTGAACAATTTAGGTTAAGACATGTTTCTATTTTCAGTAGAGACAAAGCTGTTACAAGCTTTGAGCCTGTCAGAATTTTTGAAAATAGTTGGGAAGCTGACACCTCTTTACAGTAACTGCTGGGTGTTGCTCATGTGCTCAGGTGCTCCATGTTATTGGTCCCACCTCTGTCCTCTGGAGGGGTGGGGGAGAGAGGGAGAGTTAACACAACCAGGACAGCTTTCAGGAACTGTCACTAAAGTACCTACTCAATTCAATGGAAGGATAATTTCTATTTCTCATCAGATTAGTGGATTTTCTCTAGTTTTTCATACCAAATGTTTGTCTCATTCTTTGAGGAAGATTTCATTCTTCAAATTTCTCGGGAGTCCCTCAAAGCTACCCTTCTTCTGTCTGGTAGGAGCCATCCTCACAGGAGCTTCAGTAGTCAGCTGGCAAAGAGGCAGTTGCCTGAAGGACATGATAGTGCTAGAAATCTGCAAAACAAGAAAACAAAAAAAAAAAGGCACACCAATACTGTCAGAACTCAAACGGTTGAACAAGTGTGAAATCAGCTCAATAAGTTTAAGCTAAAGCCCTGGCAGGGTTTTTGCTGACAGATTTGAAGGGCAGACTGGAAATACGGTGCATTTCCATCTTATACTTCACTAATGCAAACCATTATGATTTCATATGAAACCATAATGGAAATCATATGATTTAAAATCATTCTAATACTTACATTTTGTTTTCGTGAAGTATACTATCTATTATTTCTTCTATCACTATTATACTATATAGGAGTAATAACGCTTGCTCTGATACTATGCAAATACAGATAGGTTCTTGTATGTAGTGGGCTATTTTTTTCTTCCATCCTCCAACAACCTTCTCTTTGCATGCCTCAGGAGCCCTGCCTCTGCAATTTTCCTTTAGTATACTTCCATCATTTCTAATGAGTATATAGACCCATTACAATACCCTCCCAAATTCTTTCCCTTCATGATACGCTCTTCACTGCTGAATGCCACTGCCGCATCTCAGCTATTCAGCAAGCTACAATGCCAGTGAAGAGGGAGGAGTTGTAAGCAAAAGGATGTTTTTCTGCTGTAATCTGTGTGTAAGCCTGCAACACATGTCACTCAGACAGAGCCAAAGAACATCCTCTCTGTGTGTTACACAAAAAAGCATTTTTTAGTGTCCCATGACAAACTCAAGACTGCAATATAAAAAAGCCAAGAGTCATACAAATGGCTTGAATGGGTCATAGGGACACAGAAGTCAAAGGCATTTCCCATGCAGAAGCAGGGAAGCAAGTAAAATGACAGAATTTATAGGCAATTGAATTTAAGGTGTGAATGAATGAGTTGTCCAAGAACATGCTTTATGTCAATACCAAAAATGTTAAGAGAAACTAAATGGCTCTATTTGTAAATCCTCATTTCTTTCTTTGTTTAAAATAATAATAATAATAATAATAATACTCCTGGTAGCAGTGCAAGGATTCTTTAAATAGTTTAAATTGACTGTATGAAATGAAATACAGTTTGTGATATATTCTTCTGGCTGCCTCCTATAGACAACCTTGGCTAAATTTTGTAAGGATGAAGGCAGAGGATACTGGCATGAGGCCATAGAGCCTTAGTTAATATAGCAAAGCAGAAATGCAAGTTTTATAATAAGTTCTGGAGATCTTGGAAAAAAAGGGAAGAAGCTGAAAGAAAAGCGGCAGTAGCCACTATAATAACTTGATAAGCCAGATGTGAAATAAATGTGTGGATTGGCCTGACTAACAGTGGGAAGGGGAGCTACGTGTGTCCTGTCACATGCACAATTGTGATTATGCCTGTGTAAATGAAGGTATTTTCAGGAAGAGTTAATGAGCTGAAACTGATTGTGTGAGGAGTCCTGGCACAGCTCAACTGATCAGCCATGAAGAGGCCAGGGAAAGACCTCCTATATTTTCCCTAGTTTCACACCTTTTCTTGGTAATTCAAAACCATTTGATAATAGAGGGCCCTCATAATTATTGTCTTTCCCTGGTATTTTCTGGAAAGTCCCTCACTCCTTAGACTTTAGCTCTTGTCAAAACCACTCTTTTCTTCCACCACAAGTTCTGTCACCTTTGTCCCCTGGAATTACTTAAAACCAGGCTGCCTCTGAAAACATCTGGCTGTATCTTAGCATGCTGTTTATCAAACTTGCATACTATTAGGCAAATACGGAATTATGACTAAGCCAAATTGAAAAAAAAAAACCAAAAAACAACAAACCAAAGAGAAAAATCGATCTGCACATAGTGGGGAAAAAAAAAAAGTGAAAAAGCATTTCACTGGAAAGTCATTGTGTTTCCTTGAAAGGTCATGAACAAGGTTGGTTCTATATGCATGCCTTTGTTCTCAATATAGGTTGGATCTAATGAAAGAGAGGAAGAGTGTACAATATAGTCTCTCTTTCACCTCTGCTAGTCTGATGATCTCAGTTCTTCAGGTTCTCTTCAGATTCAGTAATTCCTGATTTGTACAGACTCTTTGTACAGAACAGACGTAGGCTCTAGGGTTCTCTGGTTTATCAGTTTCCAAGAACTTGGCTTTAGCAACCTTTTTTTAAAAGTTCAAAGAGCAATGTTTTGCAACTATCTCTGGGATACATTATATCCTAAAGGAAATAATAATTTCAAGGTCCTTGGAGGTTTGGTGCTCAGTTCTGTTTTACTCTGGATGAACTCTGGTGTAGGCAGGTGAAAAAGGTATTTGGTCCTACTCTGATTTAAAGAAGTGATTTCCAAGGGATCAAAATTTCTTTTCATGATCTGTTGCAGACTACTTAAAAAATAAAAAAAAAATCTGCCCGTGATTATGGGCACATTTACTTGTATTAGAAATGCTGCTGTCACTGAAATTGTTCTGCTGTGAATATAGTATGGGCTTATAAGTATTAACATATTTTTAGAACAATACAGGACCTATCCTGCTCCTTGATTATGACAGCTGGTTCTGACTTTTGTGATGTGTTCATTGTTTTCAATGAACAGTATGTAGAGGAATGAAGCTGGGTTAATTATCATTGATTAATATACAGCTGTGGGCTGGCTTCAGGGGCGGTGGGTTGGCTGATGTGGATAAGGTGCAGCTGTGGCTGGTTCTGTTAAGGGGTTGGGCAGCCAAGGAAGGGAGAGCAGCTGAGGAAGAAGAAGGGGGAGGAAGAAGCAAGAGAAGAGAGAGTGGGCCCAGGATGAGGAGAAGGCAGCAGAGGGACTAGCTTGAAGAGCGTGCTGGTATGATATGGTAAAAGGCCTTGTTGCAGCCAGATGGTTTGGAGAGTGCTGCGACAATAGTACATTGTATTAACTAGGTACATCATGTTTTCAGGTTGCTGAGGACCTGCCAAACAGTGTGAGATACATACTGGTCAGACTTTCTATTCTTTTTATCATGAATAGTCATTTTTCCCTAGTTGCTTTGAACTTTCCTGGAGAGTAGATGAAGATACAGCCATAGATGGATTTTTGGACGCTTTTGAGGTAAATTTATTGCACTTCTAATTACCTTTTCCTTTTAACATTGCAGATTTTATTAAATGAAGGCATGCTGAATGCACAGATTATGAAATATTTAGTAGCTAAAGGTCTATCCAGTGTTCATCTCAAGTTGTGGTTTTCTTTTGCTGTAATATATTCACATACAACCATTATGTTAAAGAATATTCCTGCTGTCCATAAAAACATGTCAGACTTGTAAGGCAAGTGTGGTCTCTGTACCTTCCCTTCACTGAAAGCAAACCTAGAGCTAGATTCAACTGTTCTCTAGCACCCTTCCAGCTAGAGCATGAACAGCACACATCGTTGCTGGAGACTTTAAGCAGAGAGATACGTGGTTGATGCCCACACTCATCTGTTGGAAGATCTTGCAGCTCTTACTGGGAGAATGTAAGCAGGTTTCTTATCAGGGCAAGGAGTACTCCAGGGAGAACAGGAAGAGAAGTATCTGTTTGTCTCCTATTACAGGATTAGGCATGGCTAGAGAACTTGGGAGTAACACTTCCAAATGTTTAATTTTGATGTATTATAGTTAGTGGACTGTGCATGTCCCATTCTTTTTCTGCTTATGGGAGAAGACAGGTTTGAATAAGTGCTCTGCAATAATCTGGGAAATAGGGCCCAAGTGAAGAGGGGAAAGGTTTATCTAGAAAAGAGAGTTAATTTTCTTCTGAGGACACTTGTTATTCCAACTAGTGTGTCATCAGACTGCTAGCTTTAATATTGCCCTAGTAATATCAAGAATGAAAATTCATCATGTCATCATTTACTGATCACACCCAAAAGCCTGTTAACGTAGGCCTCCTCACCTTTATTGAGACAATATTTCTATCTTTATAGTTTCCTTGAATCCTAGAAGGTTGAAAGTGCAAATATGGACAAATATCCAAAATAATTACATGAGGCATATGCAATAAGAAAACAACCACTGAACTTGAGAACTAAATACCAGGTAATTAATCAATGAAAAAATAAGTCAGGACTGGGACAATATATACTCTAATAAGAAATCAATACTATTTTCTGTTTTCAAAGCATTCATAAAAAGCAATTAACTGCTGTATATATTACCCATAGAAATCCTCAGTAATTAGAATTGCTGCAAAGATTAGCTGTCAGAGGATTATGGCTCCATATATACTTAGATGTTGTTTTTAGATTCATCTGTTTGAGGATTAAGTAAATGACTTTTTAATTATTTTATTACTATTTTATAAACTAGAAAATCCTTAATGGTTCAACAGCGTGGGGTTTCATATGTTGCTCAGCACTGTGATCTGTGGATAACCAGTTGGAGGCAAACCCTAGGCTATTTTAAGGCACGTTATTGCACATTAGCTCTTCCACCTTTATTTAAATTTTAAGAATAATAAATGTGCTAACTGAATAAATTAAAATGCTACAGCAGGTTCTGCAAGGTGTTTGTTGGAAAACATTTATATGTATGTGTGGGAGATCAGCATCATTCTCAGATAAGCACATCATAGTCTTGTGAGATGTAGAGCTCAAATATTTGGGGAAAAAAACTGAGATGAATAGCAGCCTTTGTATGAGGTGTCAGGCAGCTGCATTGTGTAGGTCTGTTTTTGCTGCTGCTCTAAGCAAGTGATTTTGAACATGACATTACAAAGGGAAGGATGGGATGATTCATGATACTTCGGTTAATTTAGCTTCTGATTTTATAACAATTTTATAATCACAGACACTGATATTTTAACTCCTAATAAGTGAGCAAAGTGTGCATGTCCTCTCTTGCCTGCTTACATAAGCTTTTAACAGCTTTTGCGTTCGCATTTATATTCTTTACAAGGTTTAGGGTCCTGACAAGTTGTTCCCTTTTCAGTCAAGGACTCGGATACAATGATACTATTGATGTTGCTTTATTAAAATCTCAAGACAACATATATTTTATTTTAAATCTGAAGTGTTCCTTATACAACTCTGTATTTTTCTGTGCTTCGTTGTATTCAAGTAGTCTGAGATTGTTTTTTTTTAATGAGACGCAACCTAACTTTTCCCTAAAAGAATTCTGTCTGCTGTCTTGTTTGATACAGCGGCTTTAATTTACAACCAGATAAAAAAATGGGATGTATTTTTAAAGGTGATTTATTAGATGTATTGGTTTCCACTTTGCATTTTTTTTTATGGTGAGAATATGTATGCTTTTGTTGCATTTCTTTCACAGAGCAGTCATGTCACACTCATACCTTACACACCACTTCAGATACTCACCTGAGCAACGCTGCTCTCAAGCAATGGTTTCCAGTCCATAAAATGTGGGCAATGAGCCAACATTACTCATTGTACCTTTATTTCTATAGATTTTTATTTCTTTAACATGATGTGAGTTCCAAGTGGCATGTGTTCTCCGAAAGTAGCAGAGACTCTTAGTCATACTTTTATATACTTGTCCCGTAGCTTACATATAATTTAGTATCTACTCAGGAAGATTGTTCATATTTTCCAGGGAACCTTTTTAATTACTTGGATATGGTTTAAATAAAGAGTATACCTTATCTGTGGGAGGGGGGTTAGAACCAGATAATCTTTAAAGTCCCTTCCAACCCAAACCATACTATGATTCCATGCTCTTAAAGGGTATTCTAACTGCACAAAAAGATCACTGGTTTTTATGGTTACCTACTAGTACCTTCTCGATTTATCAAGCATGGAAAAAAATCTATCAATAACAATATAAAAATTCAAATATCCAAACATTTATCGCTTCAGTGGAAAACTGTCATTTATATATCTTTTAATCGCTTATGGCCTATACTGTATGATAGGTGTCATATTTATTTCCTACAGTCATCATGGAGGAATGCAAACCCTGTGGGTTTTTTTTTTCTTGGCCATGATTTCTGAAGCAATCAGCTTATTTAACTCTTCTTTTAGTGCTTGCTTTTCCTCTTGTCATTATCTGGGGCTACTGGGTTATCCTATCTTGTATTCTGTTGGGAGCTTCTGTATCTTGAAGAGGTGTCAAGCTCTTGCTTAAATATGTTGGCTCCATCCCCAGTACTGCCTCTAGACAACAACAAAAACAAAACATATTTTTAGTAGTTCAGTAATAGTGTTACACATTGTATATATTCTAATTTGCTATTTGATCCTTCATATAACTTCCATCTTGCCTTGTTAAGGAATATGAATACTTTAAGTCCAGAGTTTTACTTCTATGCCTTCTGCTGCTTTTGCCCTGCCTTTCTCTGCTCATTTTCCTATTTTGCTTGCTTCATTGACTGATATATATATATATATTTATGCCCAGGTTAAAATAGTGGTTATATTGGCTCTTACTCATCAGCTGTGGGGTTTTTTGGCACTGAGGAAGTCTTTCCACAATTTTCTTTGCCCATGTTAATCTCATCATGATGGCATTGGCAAATTCTTGCAAGCAGTGTAATCTGTTCTGATTCTTCCTTCTCTTTTTGCAGTGGCTGGTTTGTGCTATTTACCACAACATGTAAAATTGTTGCTTTCTCTGGGCTCTGATTTTGAGCTCTGTGTACTTTTCTCTCTCAAGTCTCTTTCCTTTTGGTAGGCTGGATTATTTGTCATGTACCCAGTAGTCCAACATAAAACACCTTCTATAAGCATTGGGGATGATTGGGTGTCTCCCTTAGCTGTCATCTCTAATTTGCTGCCTAGTTTGCAGGTGGATGGTTTCCTTTCCCAATTATTGTATGCATAGCTGGCAAGTGTCCAGGCTGGGCAATGAGATATTTGTGCAGAATTAATTTCTATTGACATAATTTATTTTTTCAGTTTCACCTCCAGAGTCTTGGGTCCTTTCCAGATCTCATGGAGCCTGGCAGAGAGGTTGGCTGCACTCCGGTCTGCCTTCGACTGTCTTTTTGACCCTGTGACACAGGAATATCCAAGTGCCACGTCAGTGTGGGTCAGCTGGTTTTAGCAAGAGCCCCTTACAGGTACAGTTTCGCCAGACACAGCAGGGAACCAGCAAACATGACATGTCTCTGGTGGTTGTACCGTTTATGGAGTCTTTCCATTCTCTGATGTAGGGATTTTTGATTATTTCAGGTATTTGCTTGAAGTAGGGTTTGGGAGGTCTTTCTGCAGCTGGCTCTGATGCAGCTTGACTCTTGCTCCCTTCTGACCTCCCTCTGACTTTTTCAGCTATGCTGAATGAGTCAGAATCTGCAGGTGGAGATGCAGGCACAGGCTTTTCTTGCATTGCTGCCAGAGAACATTTGCAAAAGAGAACAAACATACCATCTTCTAGGAGTTTCCTTCTTGTTCTCTTCTTCGTTATTTTATTTATGTTCAAATGCAACAGCATAAAAGACTGCTGTATGTCAGAACTTGCGTGGTTGCTTGCCAGTGCTAAGGCAACAGATTATCATAACTGTAGAGAAATAAGCCTCTTTCTTAGAAAGCTGCATAAATCAGTCCCGTGTTGTCTGTTGCACACATCCTAGTGGGTTCAGGAGATCAGTGCTCTAAAACAGATGTACCCAGAAATGAAATTGTGATTGTATGCTGTTGGCTGTAAAGTGTGACTAGAAAGTCCTCAAAGCTTTCCTTCAGCTGATGGAAACGAACTATTACCAAAGCAGAGAGAAAAAAAAAATGTTTCTTTAGACCATGTGCTCACCATCAAGAGAGGAAGGGGACAGACACTCCAAAGAAAGCCTTATGGGTTTTGTAATCATCTTCCTGACCCTCCTACTAGAGGGACTTACAAGCTGCTGGGAGGGGTGGCTATAAAACCAACAAGGAACTAATGGCACTCCAAAACAAAAAGATTACCCTAACTTTTTCTGGGGAGGGCTTTCTGCTGTTTTGGCTATACCCTGTGGTCTCTGTACCTTCCCTTCACTGAAAGCCTTCACAGGCTATACCCTGTATAGCCACTATTAGGACTTGAAAGTGGGTCAGAGCCAGTGAAATCAGATTTTTGAATGGTAGGGACTGAGCATTCAGTGATTATTTCCTTCTGCACCTGCTACAGCTTCTGGTGTGATGATGAGGTGGACAGAAAGCGACAGCATTGTCCTGAGGAGCCACACACAACCTAAACCTGTTCAGCTGATCTGTTTGAGCCCTGAGGCTCCTCCCTCCCTCTTGCATTCATAGCTCATGAGGTGGGTACATCTGAACTTCAGCATTGTTTCTCCCTGCTCCTCTTTCCCCATCCCACCTTGTAGGACAGAGGGCCAGAGCCAGGAGTGTTGTTGAAGTAGTGTGAGAGCTTTCTATACGCGGATTAGGAGGAATGGCTTAGGAAAAATTTTTATTAGTTAAGGATTGAAGGTAAGAGGTTTTCAAGATGTGGCCATGGGAAAAATAAAGGCAATCCAAGACAATGTGAATTTGGGGATGGTAAGAAAAGGTAGTAGGATATATTCTGCCTAACTTGGATTACAAATTTTTGCTTACACTTTAGCACTAAACAAAGCAGTCGCCCTAAAATAAGAACCTACATTGAGTATTTATTAATGTAGAGAGGTAAGTCATGTTGAGAACCTCCAGAAGGATATCTCATTCAACCTGATGTCTCCCTGAAAGCCTGCAAAAACTTCTATCTCTATGTATCCTAAAGACTCTGCAGGCCTTTACTTTTTTGGCTCCTACGGGGTAGGTGAGCATCAGGTGTCTGCAGTGATACTGGTGGGAAGAGCATTGCACGTTGAGGAGGCAGTGATCCGTCTAGCAGTGGATCTGTGTAGGTGCAGGGCTGTGCTGTGCTGCACACACATTGTCTGCAGGCCTGTGCTGCGCGTCTCCCTTGACACGAGCAAAACTCAGTTGGCTGATGGTGATGGAGGAGCCTGCCAAGCAGCTCCCTCTCAGTACTGAGAGGGCATTGCCTTTACCTAGAAGTGCAGCAAGTTCTCCTGGAGACATCTTCTGTCTGAGAGATAAATGATGAGCACAGTTATATTCTTGTAAGAAAACCCTGTAACAGCTAGAATGACACAAATGGGGCAAGTTCTCTACAGGCAGGGTCTGCGCGGCATGCTTATGTGCAGATCAGAGCCTGTTCGATCCTGCATAACTCGGGGTTCCCAGCATCTAAAGGAACATGAGTTTATCTGTACTAATTCTTTATATTTGCAGAGTCTGAGTGCCTTTCTTATCAGGGTAATAGTGGACCAGCACCTCCTGGTGCAAACCAGTGTCCCTTAGGAATAAATAATAATTAAAAAAAAAAGGCACTTAAAAAAATGGGCTATGTCTGAGGAAGAAAGGTAAATCCAATTCTGTAATAAGCTTCAGGCAGACCCAGGGGACTCTTCAGGCATGTTCAATTACAGAGTCAAGGATCAAGTTAAAAATACTTTTCTTTTGCAACAGCAAAGTACCTCTCTGTTCTTCATTAGAGAAAAGAATAGGCACAGAGCATAGTGCAATAACTTCAGGATAATAATGCTTTGATAATAAGTAGTAGAGGTGGTGATAACCCTTTGTAAAACCCCTAAGGTGACAAAGCAGTGAAAATAAATGTGCTACTTTTTTTTTTTTTTTCTTCCTTACAGAGAATAAGCATTCTGTTTGTAGTCTGGGGTCCAAGGAAACCTGTCCAGGAGACATTTGTTAATGCACCAAGAACACTGAACTGTTTCAGTTTTTTTCAAGATTGACTCTTATTAAATGATAAGCATATTTTCATCTTCCCTTATGGTAATCAGGAATGTTTATTCAATGGACTCACTTCTACTATAATGTCCAGACAACATGGATCATCTCCTTCTCAGGAAAAAACAGTCTGGGGATTGTTTGCCTGGCTCTTTTCCTTGCCGCCTTAGCTGCATGACAACATACCTTTAAGTCACAGTTTCTTTCCCAATAGCATCCTTTGCTTACAAAAAGCACTCAGCAGTGTGCTGTTAATCCTGACTTCCAGAACATTTATACTGAAATTACAAAATTACCAGGAGGGTTAGGGGAGGAATTTCAGCAGCTTGTTTCCACAGCTGTGATTCAAAACCTCACAGACATTCATAGCAAATGAAGCTGCAGCAGACCAACTCTCTTTTCGTATCCTGTCTGCTTTCTATCACCTCATCAGTCTTAATTGTTTTTGCAGTCAGAGATCAGCTGTATTCCTCTCCCATTTGTACACCATGGAGGGAAAGACTTGGTGAATTTTCCTGACAGTATGAGATTTCATCTTATGTGAGGCAATGAAGTTGTGTAACTCCTTTGAAAGTCTCATTTAGTTTTATTCTGCTAATTTTATTTCTCCTAGTTCCTCTTTGTCACACTTATTCCTTTGTGGGCAGCTTCTGAGTATTTTTCTTTATAAATCTGATCACATGGAATAGATGTTTCTTTCTTTTATTCCAAGTAACTGGAACTGGAATATTGCTGCTCTATACTGCTGTGTTATGCTGTATTTAAACAAACCTGGGAAATGGACCTGAAAGAGGTGCTTTTATTTGTAAACAGTACTCAGGGATATGTTTATCTTAAGCACGAGATTAATCCCATTGAAGTTGTGAATGTGCTTAAGTGCTTTATTAGATCAAGGTCCTTGTAGCAATAGTACAATTCCTTTGATACAAGGGCAAAAGAGTGCTAGTGAAAATTGTGCTGAATTCTTAGTATCTACTATTCCCTAAAGGATGGGAATAAATTTCTCATTTCTGGCAAAATATTTCCAAGGCAATGCTAGGTAAATTATTAATATTTTTGGAAGCTGGGTGTCAGGTTTAAAGTATGGGTGATAAGTGGGAGTGAAACCTTTAATAGTTCTTCCAGATTTGTCGATCTGTGAGTAATCTCTGCTTTCATGGAGTAAGAAAGGATTTCCTTAGAAGCTACAGTTGCTCAGAGAATGTTTTCCTTTGACCTTATAATTAGCCCTGTGGAAATAGCATATTGTGTCTGTTAACTTGGAAAGTTTTATGACGGGGAGCACTCAGCAGAGGATGTCTTTTTACTGCTGCTTGTTTAGTGTTAGTATGCATAAAACAAAAAATAGAGAATGCATTTACCATGTAAGATGAAGTAAAGGCAGCAGTTGTGAGAAAACGTATTTTAATATTTAGGAATGTCTACAACGTAAGAGAGGATTGATGATGAGGTATCTCTTACCTATCCTGAAGCATGTGAACCCACTTTCTCTTACCACTGCTCTGCATTTTGTCCCATAGCATCTCACAAGAGGGCTGGCAATCATGAATAGGGATTTCTGGGAATGTTGTTTATGCCGCCTTCTTTTCAGGTATGAAATGTAGAAAGCAAGTGATATCTCAGCAGGTTGTGGGAAAACGGCAGGGGGCTGGAGGTGTATGGGGCAGGGTTATCCTCCTGATTAAGACCAGCAGATATTCCAAGGTCAAATTGTGCAACCACAGGGAGCTGCACCAAGGTTTCACAGTGCCAGGGAACAGCCAGGAAAGACCTGTCAGAGCAGAATGTTTTTCTGATCCTGGACTCTGTTCTCCCTGGACTGTGGGATGAGGAGGGGGAAAAGGCGAAGTACTGAAGCTGCCTGGTTGTTGCAGTGATAAGGCAAATGGCTGGGTGCCGCTGGCTGCCAGTGTGAAACAATGTTCAGGAACACCGGTAAGGAACCGAACCTTCAGCTTATGGCTATGTTGAGTCACAGCTGCGTGAGTAAATCGAGCCTTTCTGAGTGTTTTGAGAATATATGGACAACTAGTAATTGTGTTATATAAAGTGTCACCTATTTTTCACACATAACGGATTTGTACCACTTCAGAACAAAATACACTATAAATCAGTTTTCAATAAACTGACTATGGAAACACACTTGAATAAGATCTACTACACTTTTGAGTCAAAAAATTAAGATTTTAAAAGGAAAAAGGACACAGAAAAGGAAAACAAACTAGGGGGAAAAATGAAATTCAATGTTTATTCAAAACTTCTTTGTTAAAGTGGGTTCCAATTTTCAAGATTTTCATTATTTTCAGATACTGAATGTTATAGAAAGTTGTTTTGGTCATTGGTTTGATCATTTCTTCTGAGAAAAAAATTGCGTTCCTTCTCCAACTTAGAAAACCTTCTGTGTGTGTTGGTTTTTTGTTTTTGTGGGTGTGTTTTTTTCCCCTCCATTCTTTTATTTAATATTAACACTTATTCTTTCAGCCTTACTTGAAACAGATGCTTCAGAGGACACAGGAAACAATTATCTTGAGGTTTGCTATTTTCCTAAGAACAAGCCACAGGGAGAATTTTGTTGTTCTGTCAGTGCCAGAAGAGAAGCAAAAATTCTTGTATTTGAGGAAAGGATTTAGCATTGTTTGTTAGGGACATGAAATGCCAAGTGTTGCTGTGGCTTCAGCACATTTGTTTTTGGTCAAAATGATTTGAGAAATGCTAATTAAAGATATTTTAATCTCTCCCCTGGACTGAAGGGCAATTGTTTGAGTTTCTATTGATAGACATCACTGTCATATTTTAGAGTGTAACAACTACCCAGAACTAGATCCATGTGCAAGACTTTCACTTCCAGGGTATGAATGGAAGACTGGACAGGTTAATCAAAATGAGTTGTTGCAGTTTTTACTTGTTCTTTGATGCTACAGATGAGCTGGCTGAAATAAACAATATGGACCTGTGCTATCACTAATGGGTTTGGTCTATATGAAATGGATGAAAGCAAAGGCAGATCTGTAAATGAAGTGCCTGGTTTCAAAAAAGCAAAGCCCAGGAATGCTAGGCTGAGCTCCTGAAGAGGCTTTTATCCTGATATGAGTTATAAGAACAACAAAAGTGTTTGGTAGGTCATCTTGTTAACTGTCAACAGAATTTTCAGTTTAGGAGGGGTGTTATTTATTTGCACAAGGCAAGGGCTCCTCAGGCAATTACTTATCTTTGATATCTGCATTTCATATATAAAATTATGGCTTCATTGGGGAGACAATTTTATATGACCTTTGTTGAGTTGAAATTATTTAATTGGCAGGGGTTGTCTCCTGGCAATATTTCTGAGGATGACATGGATTCTTGCTTATCGTGGGTTTTGATAGCTTTCTATTGTCACGTGGTGGTCAGGACCAGTGTAAGACAAACAAGTGGTTTTTTCCTTTGGGAAGGATTACTATTCCTTTACAGTGTTAGTATTGATCCACTTCCTAATTTTTGTATTGTGGTGGTTGTGAGTGGAATGTAAACTCCTTTTCCCACATCTTCCCCAAGAAAGAAAATAAGAATGATGGGAAAAAAAAATGTTGGGTGTGTTGCTTGGTGTTTTCATGGTTTTGATTGTCTTGAATTGTGTTAAATTTTGCTTGGCTTGAACTGTGTTAAAATTTTTTGTGCCTACACAGGGGTGTGCCTGGCTGTAAATTGTGAGAAATTGTGAGTAGGATCTTTTGGCTCACAGACTGGTGCTTCATGAAAAGCTTATTCAAAGTTGTGATATGGAGTAGGTCAAATCTTTCCATACAAAGAATGAACTACCCATTACTGTGAGTAGTACATTTTAAAAAGATCTTAGATACCTTAAAAGTGGGTCTTGTGCTGTAGCTGTCTAAAGACCAGCATGTAACAAATGTCACAACCTTTAAAACTTCTCATGGGAGTGAGATCTTAGATTTTTGATGTATAGCCTTCATAATGAAGTGAATAAGTGCTAATTACTTGTCTTGATGATGAGATTATTCTTATTCCTGTGAGGGTTTCCTTTTCTCACAAGTATTAATTCTTTCTGTTGCTGCAGCTGAGCAGGTTGGGCGAGTGTCTTGTCTACGTGAGTGATTTCTTTGTCACCCCTGCTGACCTTTTCCTCAGTTTGCATCCCAGAAAACTCTGGGTCCCTTGCACTGTACTGTGGTCATGCTGACAGCACCGTTTCATGACCAAGGAGTACAGACCAAGAAGGAGCTAGGACCCAAATATGTTTAAGCAATCCCACACATTTTGGAGTAGAGAATGAGAGAGATAAGTGATAATCCGTGAGCTCTAGTGTTGGGTCAAGCATCTCTAATCCCCATAAGGTATAGAAAGGGGTGCACTCACCACAACATCATATTGCAAATCTCATAGTGCACTGAAGAGAACAGATCATGGCTATTCCAGAGAGATCAAAGTGTGTGGTGCTTCTTCCAACACCTACTGAACTCTGAGGCCAAATCATACCTACTTGCCTTGACATGTTCATTTTTATGCTGTAAGAAATTCATGTTGTCCTGTTGACCAACACTACCACCACCCACAGGACTAGGTGGATGAAGACAGTATCTATCCTACCATCTTACTGTACATCCTTATTTCTACTACTACTTTATTTTCTTTTTTACAACAGCTGTTGAAAAATTTAGATCTTGATTGCTTGGGAAAACAAGCTCTCTTGTTATCCATCTCCTGACTCTTTCACTACTGATCTTCTGGTCATGGAAGTCTGGAACTTCTTAATTATTTTCCCTCCTAAATACATTGACTGAGTCTGCTTGTTGAGATGTACAGGCTAGTATTAGGTAGAACAGCTTAGAAATAAAGTATATGGGAGGCCTCTGACGTGCAGGGTCAAGAAGCTCCCATATCTGTATGTGGCTGGCAAAGGCTGTTGCCAGCTCTGCTGGAAGCTGTGACAACACAGACGTAACTGGGCTGGAGACATGCAAATTGTCACTGTGAGCAAAGACAAAGCCTGAAAATAAACCATCAACTTGTTTTTTCAGTATTGTCCAAGGCTCCAATACTTTTGTTTTGCTCTTCACTTTACTAAGACTGAATACTGTCAGATAATAGTTTCCTTCCCAGTTTGCAGGGTGGATGCAAGGACGTACCAAAAAGCTTGGACAAAATGTATGTACCATGCTACTGCTGAATACCAGCTGACGCTGCGAATATTTAAACTTCCTAATCGCCTTGTTCATCACAGGTCTGTTCATCAGGTCCCTGTGGCATTGGAATCAGAGTCCATGCCTAGCTGCTCTTCAGCTTGGCTTCTAAGATGAGCTCAGTGCTGCCTCAGATCTTTCCCTGCTGAGGCCCAATGACAAACCTGACCCATTAGAGATGCTCTATGCATGCCTAACTTTGAGCAAGGTGTCATGCTCATGGCATTGCCTAACATGTCTCACCTGCTCATGCCTGGCATGGTCATGTCTCTGTGCTCATCCCAGTGCCTGAGCATTGCCAGATCAGAGGCTTACAGAAAGCAGAGGCTCACCTGGTCTCATCTTCATGCACTTCAGACCTGTGTTTTCCACCTCCCATAACTGTATTCAGACCAGCGAGCTCCGGAGTCGTCTTGGTGAGCAGAGGTAAATACCAGTGCATGGATTTGTGGGTGAGTTGCTACCATGTCCCAACATGGGAACACTGTTGCAATAAAATTGTGATTCCTTGGAGCAGGAGGGGAATGAGGATGACACAGGGAAGGACTGCAGTATGGTGGCTGGAGAATGGAATTAGGAAGTAATTCAAATTCAAGTTTTGGTCTTCTAAGTTCTCTTATGCTTCATGCAAAATGCATTTTAGAGGGAGGGAGGAAGGGAGTACAGCTCAGGGGTCTTTTCTTCCTTCCCTGCTCAGTAAAGTGGCAGATGACAAAATCTTGCTCCATCTCATGAACAGGTAGGCTTTATAATAAGGTTTTATTTCTATCACTTTACAAGAAAGAAGTAAAAGTCTTTTCTCTATAAAATTTCCAAGCTCATCTGTCAGTGTATCTCCCAAATGAGACTCAGAAGGATGTTGCGTATTAGATCTCTGGAATTGTTTACCCACTTTGTACATAAAAATAATGAATTTCTTTGGAAGGGCTGACAAATGTGAACCTTATGGATAATTAGACAAAATTGAGTTGCAGATGAATTTAGCTTTTAACCACTGTGTGGCAGAGGAAATAACCTAAATACTTGGACTGGATTGAGTTACTGGCTTCTTATGGGAAATAGTTTTTCCTGGGTTCACTAACAGTATTTGACTTGCCAACATTCATCTGCAATAGAATTTCTCATGGCAAACATGAACTCAGTCCTTGTGCTAAAGATGTGACTTTGGGTGCTCTACACCATGCAATAGAGGATTGCACAGAGATGCTGAAGCTCACAGTGCTGGGGCTCGCTCCCAGTCTAGAAGCAGGTCAACTGGGTCAGCACAATGTTGCAGCTAAGATGACAAGTGTTGGTGAAAGCCCTCATCAGCTTGTGTACAAAACTATTAGTGCTGCTGTACTGCTCTGGGATCTGGGATATCATCTCCATTATGTCCTATTAGTGTTTCACAGACATTTTGACTCTTCCAGTGCCAGTTTCAGCATCACTCTTATGCAATGTGTCTCTACAGAGACAAGAGACACTCCAAAGAGAGTACCGACACCCCAGGTCTGTCTAAGGTTTTGGGCAGCAAGGGAACAGAGGTGACTCTTCACTGCTACCCACCTGGGTAGTACCATAAGCTGATCCATTAAAGGGAAAAGGACATCTATGTTAAGATATAATGACAAACAAATTCTTACAAACCATTCCTATGTTAGGATGTAGTCTCTGATACAGCGAGTAATTTAATTTTGCAATGTTCCATTTCTCTGTGCCTAATGTGCAAAACTTGTCAGTCTTTGCTCAGAAACTCCATGCTAGAAAATACCATCCACATCTGTTTACTCACTAGTCTCCTTGTGTTCTGACTGCAGAGTTAGCATCCAGCAGGCATTTCTTCATGACCAGACACAGAGACTCCAAAAATCAATTAATTATCTCCATTTAGAGATTAAGCTAGATGTTGGATTCTGATCTCTGTTCTGCTAATGTGAACTTGGAATAACTCGCTGGATTTCAGATACAGACCCAGACTTGCACTTTCAGTGACAGAAAATTTCTTGGGCTGGAGTTCTGGCTGAGACAAACAGGTATACCTTCCTTGGATGTAAGGAGATATGGAGTCTGCACTAGACTAGGGGATTGCCTTATGAAATCATCGACTTACTGACATTATACTGCTTTTACACTAGTGTCCCCAAAAAAAGAAGTGCTGTGTTTTGAATGTCACAGCTCTGGAATGGATCTCCATTGTGGTTACAGCCACTGAGCATCTTTTAATTCATTGTCTGAAATGTGGCTGGCTGAGTGGCTAAGGAAACATGAAGCTCCAGATGGGATGCCAAGATCCACTTGAGAAACTAAAGGAACCTGTTCTGAGATCTGTACTACTTCAAGCGATGTCGGGTATCCTTGGGCTACAGGCGCTGTGCTGCCATCCCAGACTTCAATGAAAGAGAGTGTGGGATGATTTCCTCACCACCACCCCCTTCCCGCCCCCCCCCGGCAACATCTCCTGTTCTCATGAACAAGCAGTACAATGTTTCCCAGTGTACAACATTGTATATCAAGAAAAAAAAAAGTCTCCGCTTCACATTGCTGAAGGTATTGCTGTTATCTTTACAGATGCAAAAGGGAAAGTACTGTGCGCGCTTCTCCATCTGTAAGATATACTAGCCCAAGAAAAGAGCTGTTCATTTGGAGGGCTTTTTTCTGACTCTAGGCAAGTCAATTAGAGCTTGATTTTTTCAAACAGTAAATTGATGCTTCTTGTCGTTGCTAAGATCAACAGGTACAAGTAGCTCAGCGATCCCTGTTATCCATCAAGTACTCTCCATCACTGATATGTAAAGAGCTTTCCTGGCTAATGGTGGTAATAAGAGGTGACTCATTTGCATCCATTCACACCTGCTGCCAAAGGCTGTGCAATAGGATTAACAGAGAAGAACAAACTTGGAGTAGCAGACTTGTGAAAGTGAAACCCATCCTAAATTTTTCTATATATGAGATTTTCAATAACAACTTTCAAAACATTTATAAATTGTCTCTGTATCATTCTGGACTTTGCTGTATGTTTGAGAAGCGAAGGTCAGCAAAAGAAATGGCATCCTCAATCTGAGTGGATTAAAGTTTATCCTCAAATCATTAGCAATGCAGTCATTGACCATTTGACTCATTCATCAAGTTTTTTTAGAATCCAGAACCAGTGCTCCGCTGAGGCACACAGGATGTCTGTGGCAATCCTAGAGCTACCAGCCTTCATTTTGACGGCTTACTCTGGTCATATCAGGCATGATTCTGGTTAACTTAATGGAGTTCACTGATATTAAACTCATGAGACCAAACTGTCTTCAAAAGTGGCTATATCTGGTGAGGAACTGGCTGATGGGTTGGGGTCAAAGAGTTGTAGTAAATGGGGTTACATCAGGCTCGCAGCCAGTCACCAGTGGGGTTCCCTAGGGCTCGGTTTTAGGGCCAGTGCTCTTTATTGTTTATATAAATTATCTGGATGCAGGAGTTGAATGTACATTAAGTTTGCTAATGATGCTAAACTAGGAGAAGCTGTGAACTTCTGTGTGGGTAGGGGGTCCTTACAGAGAGATCTGGATAGACTAGAGAGCTGGGCAATTAACAGCTGTATTAAATTTAGCAAGAGTGAGCCCTGGATTCTCCACCTGGGACAGGGTAATCCTGGTTATATGTACAGATTGTGGGATGGGAGGTTGGAGAGCAGCCCTGTGGAAAGAGATGTGGGGGGATGGGTTGATGGCAAGTTGAATATGAGTCCACAGTGTGCCCTGGCAGCAAAAAGGGCCAACCATGTCCCAGGGTGCCTCAAGCACTGCATAGCTGGCTGGTTGAGGGAGGTGACCGTCCCATTCCACACTGCACTTAGGTGGCTCTACCTTGAGTATTGTGTGCAGCTTTGGGTGCTCCAATATAAGAAGAACATAAAACTATTAAAGTATGTCCCAGAGGAGGGCAACCAAGATGGTGAAAGGCCTCAAGGGCAAGACTTATGAGTGGCTGAAGTCACTTGGATTCTTCAGCTTGGAGAAGAGAAGGCTGAGGGGTGATGTCATTGCAGTCTACAACTGCCTCAAGGGGGGCAGTGGAGGGGAAGTACTAATCTCATCTCTGTAGTGACCAGTGATAGGACACAAGGAAATGGGATGAAGCTGCATCAGGGGAATTTCAGACTGGACTTTAGGAAAAGGTTCTTGACTGAGTGGGTGGTCGGTCACAGGGAAGTGGTCATGGCACCAAGCCTGCCAGAGTTCAAGGAGTGTCTGGATGATGCTCCTAGCCATATAGTTTAGTTTTAGAGTTTTAGGTAGTCCTGTGAGGACCAGGGATTTGGACTGAATGATTCTCACGGGTCCCTTCCAACTCAAAATATTCTATGTTTCTATGATTCTATAACTATGATTATTGGCACAAAAGAGAGGCAGTGGACTGTGATGGAGGGGTAGGAATAAGAGGTGAAAGCTCCTTAAGGCAGTGGTACAATTGTGTAAAATACACAGGGAATCATATCTCCAGTGAGACAGCACGTATTTGAAAGGGGTGCTCTGTAGCTCTGAGAGAGAAACATCAGAGGTTAGCACAAAACTCTCCTGGGTTTGGCAGATGACATGCGGCAGAGCACAGACCATCAGAGCTGGCTCAGCATGAGCCATGATGCTGTAAAAATGCCTCCAGAGGCAGCTGCTCAGTGTCTTTGTCTTGTCTTGGGTGAGCGCTGGTAGGTAGTCAAAAACCAAGAGTGTTGATTTGGACCTCTGATATGTTTTGAGCTTTGCCTTAAAGTCTTTCTATACAGCTGCTTTTAGAGGCACTTTTAAATCATGAGAAGAAACTTTTTACCAAGGCTGGATGCAGATGCTCCTTTGGGCAAAGCTGATCTGCAACATGATTGCTCCTGCTGCATGTGGCACTTCACACCAGAATAGAAGAGCTGCCTGCTCCTTCCTCTGTAAATCCTCATCTGGTCACTTTTTCTTTGCACATCCAGAGAGTAATTTTTTTCATGTGATTTCTTTTTATCCACTTTTCTTTCAGACTGTGGCAACCCCCATGCTTATTTAACTACTTTCATCCAGCACTTTTTTACTTTGTGTATGTTCCTCTTGCATACCAGCAAGGAGAGATAGCCTAGTAATCACTGATCATTACTTCCAATTTTCTTCCAGCATCCTAGTTATTAATATTCTCCCCATTCACAACAGCAACGGCTAAAACCCTGCAAATGTACCTTGGATGCTTTTTTTTTGTCTTGTATCAGAAGAAGAACAATCCCAGTTCTCAAACTGTTGAGATTTTTAGTGACCTTCTTGCTCAAATCACTTCAATTTCGTAGCATGTATCAACACAGATATCATAAGTGATGTGGTTAATCATTTTCCTTAGATCTTATTAATTTCAGTAATGTCTCTTGTTTTTCTTGATACAAGAATCCATTTTATTTAGTCATTTTTCAGTGGAAGACTTTGTGGCTAGAAATCAGATTTTTTGATTATTTTTTTTCCAGGGAGGTATTTTTCCCTTTGGTATAAATTTGAACAGCTCACTATAAATGTAGATTTTACAGTGATGCATTCAGCAGTGGTTTCTGTGGGACATCAGAGAAATTGTGTAACACTGGAAAAGCAAGTTCCTACCTCCCTAAATTAAAAAAAAGAGAAAATCAAGAAAAGAAATAAATTTTGCAATACATTTACTATTCAATACCTGCTTAAGTGGGTATCAACTTGATGGGGAGATATGTGCTGTTTGGGTTTTCATCTGCTTTACTGAAACTGTGACATTTTGCAGGCTTAGATGATTTATTTCTTGAAATTCTATTGTTTTGGAATAAGCATTTTAGGAATCCCCTCAGTTAGAAAAAATGTGGTGAAAGAAATGAAATTATTTTGGAAAATGATCTGTTCAGGAGCAAAGGGAGGAGCAGCTCAATGCAAGGCAAAGCTTCTTGCTTTTATGAAAAAACACATTTGTTTTTCAGATACAGTACAAACCCATTAATTTTTTTTAACAACTGCATGTGAAACATGCATTTTTGTGACATTTATAGAACATATTAAATTGTTCTCTAGGGCCATACTCATGATCACCGGAGTAAATTCACTCATAACTGACCCGCATAAATAAAAAAACAAAAAGAGGTGTTTCTGAGCAGTCCAGCAGCACTCTGCAGCTACATACTGCTGAAGTCAGGGGTTCAATTGGCAGGATTCAGTTGTAGGGACTGGTATTTCCATCTCATCATCACCACATTAATTTGTTTCACTGTGAGTGCATGGAAGCCAAGCTAGCTAATGAGGATCAGGGGATTAAAAGGAAAACTGAGATTAGGAATGGAGAAATAATTTTGAAATGGTTTAGACTGATTAATACTGGTTCCCTACAACTCAGTCTCAACTGATTATTTAAATAAACCTTAAGGATTTATTACCTCCTTTTCAAGTTATACTGGTTTCTGTTCAGCTGTCCTGAGAGGACAAAGACAGCAAAACGATTTCTCCCCTGTCTCAAAAAGGCAGCATACCAGTAATTTTTTCTTCCTTATTTTTCTATGCAAAATACATCCCATATATGCTAGATGTTTAATAAGTTAATGGGAAACTCTTAAATCTTGCTTTGGTTTCAGATCATAGAATAATTTGGGTTTAAAGGGATCTTTAAAGCTCGTACAGTGCAACCCCCCTGCAATGAGCAGGGACCTCTCCAACTAGATGAGGTTGCTCAGAACCCCATCCAACCTGACCTTGGATGTTTCCAGAAATGCATTTACCACCTCTCTGGGCAGCCTGTTGCAGTGTTTCACCACCCTCTCTTCTCCAAGCTAAGCAACTCCAGCTCTTTCAGCATTTCCTTATAGCAGAGGTGCTCCATCCCTCTCATCATTTTAGTGACCCTCCTTTGGACCCGTTCCAACAGGTCCATGTCTTTCCTGTACCTAGGGCTCCATAGACGGATGCAGTACTCCAGATGAGGTCTCACCAGAGGGAAATAGAGGTGCAGAATCACCTCCCTCAGCCTGCTGGCCATGCTTTTTTTGATACAGCCCAGGATACGGGTGGCCTTTTGGGCTGCAAGTGCACATTACCAGCTCATGTCCAGTTTTCATCCACCAATACCCCCAAGTCCTTCTCAGCAGGGCTGCTCTCAATCACTTCATGCCCCAGCCTGTACTGATATTGAGGGTTGTCCTGACACAGGTGCAGGGCCTTGCACTTGGACTTGTTGAACCTCATGAGGTTCACATGGACACACTTCTCAAGGTTGTCTGGTCCCACTGGATGGTGTCTAATCCCTCAGGTGTGTCAACCACACCACTCAGGTTGCTATTTCAACTGCACTCAGCAGATCTGTGGAGGGTACTTGATCTTACTGTCTGTCATTGATGAAGACATTAAACAGTATTGGTCCCAGTATAGGCCCCTGAGGGACACCAGTCTCCAGCTGGACACTGGGCTGTTGGCCACTACCCTCTGGATGCAACCATCCAACCAATTACTCATCCACTGAGCAATCCACCCATCAGATCTGTATCTCTCCTATTTACAGAGAAGGATGTTGTGGGGGACTGTGTCAAAGACCTTACTGAAGTTCAGATAGATGACATCAGTAACTATTCCCTTTCCCACTGAGGTAGTGGGTAGTCAAAATAGAAGGCCACTGGGTTGGTTAGGCAGGACTTATCCTTGGTGAAGCCATGATGGCTGTCTTGAATCACCTCCCTGTCCTCCATATGCCTCATTATAGCTTCTAGGAGGATCTGTTCCATGATCTTGCCAGGCACAGAGGTGAAATCTGTCAGGTCAGTAGTTCCCAGGGTCCTCCTTTCCAGTCTTTTTACAAATGGGTGCAATTTCCCCCTCTTTTCCAGTTACTGAACACTTCATCTGACTGCCTTGACTTTTCAAATATCATGCAGGGTGGCTTGGCAACTGCATCAGCCAATTCCCTCAGGACTCTGGAATGCACCTTGTCAGGTCCTATAGATTTATGCATGTTCAGGTTCCTCAGGTAGTCCTGAACCTGATCTTCTCTAAGGCTGAGAGGGACTTGGCATCTCCAGTGCCTGTCCAGTCATCCCTCCACTCAAGACATGTGGAAGACAGATTGCTTGACTGAGGCAAAATAGCTGTTGAGTAATAGCCTTCTGCTTGTCCATCATTACCAGTTTGATAGTCATGTTCATCAGCAGGTTACACTTTCTTTGACTTTCCTTTTCTGGCTGACATAGAAGCCTTTCTTACTATTCTTTGCATCTTTTGCCAAGTTCTGTTCCAGCTGCACCTTGGCCTTCCTGACCCCATCCCTACACAACTGGGCAGCATCCCTATAGTCTTCCCAAGATACCTGTCCCTGCTTCCACTGCCTGTTCGTTTCCTTCTTGCCCCTTAGTTTGACTAGCAGGTCTTGACTCATCCATGCCAGTTTCTTGCCTTCTGTTTGTGATTTCTTACATCTGGGGGACTGAGAGCTCTTCTGCTCTATGGAAAGCATCCTTAAATATCTGCCAGTTCTATTCTGCTCCCTTGCTACTTAGGGCAGTTTCCCAGGGGGCTCCTATTGACTAACTCTTTGAACAACTGAAAGTTTGCTTTCCTAAAATTCAGGGTCCTGGCTTTACTCTTCGCCTGACCCATATCTTTCAGGACTGTGAACTTTACCAGTGCATGATCACTGCGGCCCAGGCTGCCTCCAGTCTTGATGTCACCCATTAGCTTGCTTGCTTGGTGACCAACAAGTTCAGTATCACATCCCCACTGGTAGGGCTGTCTACTACCTGG
Source organism: Falco cherrug (assembly GCF_023634085.1). Classification (NCBI taxonomy): domain Eukaryota; kingdom Metazoa; phylum Chordata; class Aves; order Falconiformes; family Falconidae; genus Falco; species Falco cherrug. The sequence continues at coordinate 27,496,095 of NC_073698.1, forward strand.
CTGAAGAAGTTATTGCCAATGTACTCCAGAGTCTCCTGGATTGCCTACAGCTTGCCATGCTACTTCTTCAGCAGATGTCAGGGTGGCTGAAGGCTCCCAACAGGACAAGAGCCTGCAAGTGCAATGACTCCTCTAGCTGGAGTAAGATGGTTTCATCAATAAGCTGCCCTTGATCAAACAACCTGTTGCAGATACCAACCACAAACTTCCCTTTGTTCTCAGTCTCTGATTCCTATCCATAAGCTTTCAGCTTGCTCACGGCTGTTCTTCAGAGACAGCTTTTCACTCTTTATTAATTTCTTGATGTAGAGGGCAACGCCTGTGCCCCTCCTTCCTAGTCTGCCCCCTCCAAACAGCCTGTAGCAATGGGTAGTTGCACTCCAGTCATGGGATTTGTCCTACAAGTTTCAGTAATGGCAACAAGGTCAGAGCTTTCTAACAGTATGGTGGCTTCCATCTCCTCCTGTTTGTTGCCCATGCTGTGTGCACTGGTGTAAAGGCACATCAGCTGGGCTGTTGGATGTGTCACTCTTCTAGACGAACACACCTTCATTCCAATAAGGTACTTCACTGGTGTTCCCCTGTTGGCTCCTCTCTGTAAGACTTCATGTGTGCTGCAGTGTGCCCAGCACGTCTCAGAGCAACAGTCTGAAGGCCCTTGCTAGCACGGCATCCCTCTAACCTTGATAAGTCATCCCACAGCTTGTCACAGGCAAGCCTGGTATTGTCCCCTTACCCCTTCAAGCCTGGTTTAAAACTGTCAGTCAGTCCCACTAGTTTGTGAGCAAAGACTCTTTTCCCACTTTGAGAAAGGTGAATCTCATCTGATGCCAGCAAACCTGGAGCTATGTAGGCTATCTTGTTATCGAAAAACCCTAAATTGTGGCAGTGACACCAGCCATGGAGCCATGTATTAATAGACTGGGCCTGTCTGTTTCTTCCAGTGTTGCTGTCCACAAATGGAAGGACAGAGGAAAAAATAATCTATTCTCTGGATTCCTTTACTGACCATCCCAAGGCCCTGAAGTCTCTTTTGATTGCCTTTGGACTGTGTTGCATCTTCATCACCACCTGCATGGAAGAGCGGAGATGGGTGATAGTCCGAGGGCTGTACCAGGCTAGGAATTTTGCTGGTGATGTCCTTAACTCAGACTCCAACGAGGCAGCAGATTTCCCTAAGGGGAGGGTCTGTCTGGCATATTTTGGACCCTCTGTTCCCCTCAAAGGGAGTCTCCTACCACTATAACCCATCTTTTCTTCCTTGCGGAGGTGATTGTGATACAGGGGATAGACCTTTCTGACCATCAAATCTTCCAAAAATTAACCCCTTCCTACTATAGGAAGACCAGTGTTTTTAGCTTATATGCAAAATCTAGGGTATAGCTGGGAATGGCAGTGAATCATGGCACTGACCACCATGCATACTCCTGCTAGGACAAATGCTGTGAAGAAAGGGCCTCAGTTCAAAGTCCTGGCTGGATGCAAAGGACCATCACAAGGCCTCAGCACATGTTGTACATACCTAGCACCTCGGACAGTTTGAACTCTTTCTGACCTGTCTCCACACCGGAGCTGTGGGAGGATTGATGAGGCTTGGTGACTTAAGCGTCCCCTTGAACCTGTGCTTTGCTATTTTTGCAGGTCTCAGAAGCAGCGTGCATTTAAGATCCCATCATGCTGTCTACAGTTACTTGTGCTTCAATCAAATTTTTTTGTAAATCAGTGATCTATTGCTTGGCACAACAGAGTTCCTAGTTACTTTAAAGGGCTGATGTTACTTTTTCATATCCAGACTGAAATGGTTGGAGCTGCGACTGTACTTCAGCCCAGAATGGATCAAGCATAAGGGAAAGTGATGGTTTTATTTAAAACTGTGTTTTTTTAGGTTAATTTGTGACTGAAACGCATTGACTAATAAATAATATTTAAGACTGTAGAGCTTGCAAAGCATGTTGATACCACACTCTTTTTTCTCATGATATTACCCCCCCCCCCTCCCATGTTATAAAGATACCAGTCTGATTTCTTCACTTTTAAAGCATTAGCAGGTGTTAATATTTTGGATCACCAGATACAAAGTTAGTATTTAAAACTTTGTGTCTCATGGGTAAGAGTAACACAGCAGGTGTCGATACCTATGTCCCAGCTGAGGTACAACAGAGGGACCCATAGTCATCGGTATAAGGAGGGAAGCTGACAAACAACTGTTGCTCAGGGGAAAATATATAGTCATCCATCAACATGGTAAAAGCTTATAATCTTCACTAAAAAAGGCACAAGATTTATAAACCATAGCTCCCAGGTGAAACTTAGCTACATACGGAAAAATTCAGTGAGCTCAAGGTAGAGAAAGTCTGCAAGCAGACAGTCCAGTGGGAGTATGTATCAATGAACAGACATTTGCAATGACTGGTGAGGTGGAAGAAAAACCCTTTCATCAACCAGGCTGAGGAGAAGTATCTCAGAGATATATCCAGAGGATTTTTTTTTCTTTATTTTTAAAAATACTTTGGAAACATCTACTTAAAAGCCAGGCCAATTAAATATTACAGAACTCAGAATTCACTGGAAAATCAAATCGAAGCAGTGATGCAGGGTGTTTGCCAAGTGAAAAATGGAAATCGGTGAGGAAAGGTCTGATGAGGAGCAGAGGCTCTGAAGGAAACCAGAGAGATGTGTCTGGAACCGTTGCACAATGACATGTGACATCAAGGCTGAAACTGCAGCAGGGTGTGCCAACTGTTGCTGGGTGCTGGGAATGAGATATAATGAGACGCCTCATGTCTGGCATGCTCTAACACTGCTGGAGATGTGGTTTGCACATGAACTGTTAAGAGGGGTGACCAAGCTGTTGGAGCTGCAGTCATAACAGCTCAGTGGCTTGGTTCCTTTCTGGGGCTGAATGCAGACACTTGCAAAGCAACAGGATGGGCTGTGAATGAGTGCCCCACTGCTGAGGAAATGAACATTGGAAAGAGATTAAGAAAGATACAGGAGGAAGTTTGTCTCTGACATCTGCAATCTCACTACATTGTGACCGTACTCCTGGAAAATTAACATGAGTTGGTGTCAGCTGATACCTATGTGACCACCAAAAAAGAGCAAAAAGGAGGTAGGAAGATTGAGTTCTATATCTTGATAAGGAAGGATGATTTTGTAGTTGGACTCTATAATCTGTGTCTTGGGAAAGATGGCTTTGATTTGTTGGTCTGCTAGATTTTCTGCGTCAGCTTGGGTAAGAAACGGCAGCCACATTATATATGTAATTCTTTGTCCTGGGTTTCCCCAGGCCCTGTACCATGAGCCTAAGATTTAATGTGTGTTGTGCTTCATTCAGTTCATGGTACCTAAACCAGTACAGGATCTGTGTTGCAGCCTGCCAAATTGTGTTTTCATAACCTGAAATGGAGATTTATGTGTTGAGAGTCTTGGGGATGGAGATCTGGGAAGTCCATAGGATATGTTTCACAGTGCAAAATCTGAGGATGTTGAAGAATAGGAACAAGATCTGCTGTCACATTGTCCATATGGCCTTTTAGAAGGGTCCCTGGAGTGAACCAGGTCCACAGCCATAATCAGACTTTGCCTGAGAGAGAACTAGCTGGAGCACACCAAGACAGAGCCATGGAGCAAGCTAAAAACACAGCAGAGTGGACAGCCGGTGTTGAGTGGCTGATATGGCTCCCCAGCCTCTTCTCATTTAACAGTACAGGTATCTCACTGCCTCCCATTGCCTTCCCCAACTGAGCAGTTACTAACTCCCATGGATGTTGTGTGAGGAATACCCAGCAGAGACAGTGAGGCCATTGGAAACTATAGTAAGTGATGCTGGGTTCCCATTTAAATGGTTTTGAAAACTGCAGCATGAAACGCCACCAAAAACAGTTACACAACAAAAATCTGGAGTGACATAAAAGTTCAGAACAAAGAGGAAATGGGTTAACTAGTGGATGAGGTACAAAGACTCTGAGAAGAAGCAGAATGAGGGAGAACTGGGGAAATAATGGGGTTTAAAAATGCTATATGGTATTTGGACTATCTGTACAGGTATATTTGTTTTTTACTGTTTTAGTGCTGGCAAGGATGAACAAACAGATTTAGAAGTATGTCTGCTACATTTGAATTTAATATCTAAAATTATAACTTATATTTTCATTATCTGACTGAGAATCTGGAGGTTGTCCTGGGCTTGATGAAGTGTACCTTCTTTGCAAGGAGATTTTTCAAATTTCAGAAATGGTGTTTGCATGAATTCCATAAATCCCCAAATGCGGTTTGCCATTGTCGAAATCCTGCAGGGAAAATCACTGGTATACAGTGGAACAGCTGGTTGCTGCCTTCTCTGGGACTGCAAGCTGTCTGTGCAGGAGTGCAGCAGTCTGCCAAGGGAAAGCAAGCAAGACATACCTGAAAGGTCTTGTTGAAATGGGACTGTTTCCATCAAATTGTGATAAACCAGCAAAGTCCACTACAAAAATGTTCTCTTGGAAACCTCCCAAGGGGAAACACCCATTAGTGACACCATATCAAAAGCATCCAGACCCCACTGAATCATCAGCAATAAGATGAGTTTGCTGAAGCATAGAAAATGTAAAGTTGTTGCTGGGTAATGTTTACACTAAGTCCATGACTTTTCAGTTTCTTGGGCCCTGCAAGCCAGAGGGCTGGAGTGGCATAGGAAATTTGGAGGCGACACAGCCAGGACAGGTGACCTGAATAAGCCAAAGAGATATTCCATTTATTATTTATATTTAAAATTATTTATGACACACTGTCCCTGAAAAATGCTTTGCAAAGAGGAAGCATGTACTTGTAAAAGGCACCAACTCTCGTAAGATGCTTCTCTTTGCCAAAACATAGCGATGGGTGCATTTATTCATGTATCCTCTCATTTACCTGAAGAATATGGCTATTTTTCTGCTAATTAAATCACTCAGGGCTTTTGTGGGAACTTGCTGATGTAAGTTGTGAGGTCAAGATAATATGAGCATTAGTAGTGGCCAAACTTTAGAACATTTCTTTGACAAAGTGGAGTTATGCTGTGCTGACTTTTGGACATCTAACAAACTAGAGAAATGCCAGTGTTTCCTTGAGAAAGAAATACTTCTTGTTGTACTCTTGGTGACAGGCATAACAAAATGGCTTATAAAAAAGAGGTGACTGCATGTGACAGAGAGCAATGAATATAGGTGATATACACATAAGTAAAAGGAAATGCAAGACAGGTACCATTTTAAAAAAAAGTCAGGATTAAAAGTTAGTTAATGAAATGCATCGGAGAGGAAGATATTATGGCTGGTGTAGGTATCTTAGATCATAGAATCATAGAATGATAGAACCATTTAGGTTGGAGACGGCCTTAAAGATCATGAAGTCCAACTGTTAGCCTAGTGTCGTGGTTTAACCCCAGCTGGCAACCAAGCCCCACACAGCCACTTGCTCACTTCCCCTCACCCAGAGGGATGGGGAGGAGAGTCAGAAAGGAATGTAAAACTCAAGGGTTGAGAAAAGAACAATTTAATAGGTAAAGCAAAAGCCACACACACAAACAAAGCAAAACAAGGAATTCATTCACCCCTTCCCATGGGCAGGCAGGTGCTCAGCCATCCCCAGGACAGCCGGGCTCCGTCACACGTAACGGTTACTCAGGAAGACAAACACCATAATGCCAGATGTCCCCACCTTCCTTCCTTCTTCCCCCAATTTATATACTCAGCATGCTGTCATATGGTATGGAATACTTCTTTGGCTAGCTTGGGTCACCTGTCTTGGCTGTGTCCCTTCCCAGTCTCTTGTGCCCCCCCCAGCATTCTGGCTGACAAGGCACAAGAAACCAATGTCCTTGACTTTGTATAAACATTACCCAGCAACAACTAAAAACATCAGTGCAGTTATCAACATTGTTCTCACATCACATCCAAAACACAGCACTTTACTAGCTACTAAGAAGAAAATTAACTTCATCCCAGCTGAAACCATACCTAGCATTGCCAAGTCCACCACTAAACCATGACCTTGAAATGCCAAATGTACATGATTTTTACATACCTCCAGGGATGGTGACTCAGCCACTTCCCTAGACAGCCGGTTCTAGTGCTTGACAGCCCTTTCAGTGAAGAAATTTTTCCTAATATCCAATCTAAACCTCCCCTGGTACAACTTGAGGGTGTTTCCTCTTGTCCTATTGCTTGTTACCTGGGAGAAGAGATAGATCTCCACCTGCTTATAACCTCCTTTCAGGTAGTTGTAGAGAGCCATAAATGCTCCCCTGAGCCTCCTTTTCTCCAGGCTGAACAGCCCCAGTTCCCTCAGCTGCTCCTCATCAGACTTGTGCTCTAGACTCTTCACCAGCTTCATTGTTCTTCTTTGTCACATTTTCTAACTTCCAGTCAACTTGGATTTCCCCGGTTAGCCAGGACTGCTGATAAATGATTGAAAGTGGTTTGATGAGCACTTCTGCCATCTTCCTCAGCACATTTGGGTGGCTCCCATCTGGCTCCATAGACTTGTGTGTGTGTAAGTGGTGTAGCAGGTCACTAACAATTTCCCCTTGGACTGTGAGGCTTCATTCTGCTCCCTGTCCCTGTCTTCCAGCTCAGGGTGCTGGGTACAGGGAGAGCAACTGGTTTTACTATTAAAGACAGGAGCAAAGAGGCATTAAGGACCTCAGCCTTTTCCTCATCCGTTGTCACTATGTTAACCCCTGCACCCAGCAAAGGAAGGAGATTCTCCTTAGCCCTCTTTTTGTTGCTAATGTATTTATAGAAATATTTTTTATTGCCTTTTATGGGAGTAGCCAGGTTAAGTTCTAGTTGGGCTTTGGCCTTTCTGATTTTCTCCCTGCATAACCTCATGACATCCTTGCAGCCCTGCTGACTGGCCTGCCCCTTTTTCCAAAGATCATAAGCTCTTTTTTCCTGAGTTCCAGCCAAAGCTCTCTGTTCAGTCAAGCTGGTCTTTCTCGCCAACTCGTCTTTCAGCACGTGGGGCTGGCCTGCTTCTGTGAGGTTAAGATTTCCCTCTTGAAGAATGCCCAGCCTTCCTGGACTCCTTTGCCCTTCAGGACCACCTCCCAAGGGACTCTGTCAACCAGGCTCCTAAACAGGCTGTTTTGGGTCTGGCTGAGCCCCCCTGCAGCCCTCATAGCGCTGTGCTTGTACTGGTGACTAGAAAGGTGGTGATGACACACCAGTGTTTTGACTGCTGCTGAGCAGTGCTCACACAGCATGAAGGCTGCCTGTCCAACCTTCCCCCTTCCTCTCACCAGCAGGCTGGGGGTGGGCAAGATCTTGGGAAGAGACATAGCCAGGACAGCTGACCCCAAGGGATCAGCGGGATATTCCACACCATATGATGTCTTCTCAGTTATAAAATCTAAGAGAAAGGAGGAGGAAGAGGGGCCTTTCATTATTTACAGTGTTTGTCTTCCGGAGTAATCTCTATACATACTGAAGCCTTGCTTCCTGGGAAGTGGTTGAACATTGCCTGCTGATGGGAAGTAGAAAATAACATCTTTTGTTTTCCTTTGCTTCTGCACACATGATTTTTGCTATTGCTTCATTAAACTGTATTTATCTTGACCCACACTTTGGTGTTTTTTTAAATTTTATTTTCTCCCCTTTTGTGCTGCTGAGTAACAGAGCAACTTGGTGGGCACCTGGCATCCAGTCAAGGTCAACTCTCTACGTAGGAGCCAAAGTCAACCCTCCAGAATTTCAAGGTAGCAGTTCTGGTGCACCCCCTCCTTACTTCTCTGAGAATCAAAAACTCTATAATTTCATGATTGCTATGCCCAAGATGGCTTCCAACCATCATATCACCCACAAGCCCTTCTCTGTCTCAACATCAGGTCCAGCAAGGCACCGTGGCTCTCTCACCAGCTGTGTCAGGAAGCTGTCTTCAACACACTCCAGGAACCTCCTAGACTGTTCACTCTCTGCTGTATTGTATTTCTGTCCTGTTTTCAGCTGGGGTAGAGCTAATTTTCTTCTTAGTAGCTGGTACAGTGCTGTGTTTTGGATTTAGTGTGAGAATAATGTTGATAACACACTGATGTTTTAGTTGTTGCTAAGTAGGGCTTACTGTAAATCAAAGACTTTTCAGTTTCCCATGCTCTGCCAGCGAGCAGGTGCACAAAAAGCTGGGAGGGAGCAGAGCCAGGACAGATGACTCAAACTAGCCAAAGGGATATTCCATACCATAGAACATCATGCTTAGTATATAAACTGGGGGTAGTTTGCCAGGAGGTGCCAATCACTGCACAGGGACTGACTGGGCATCGGTCAGCAGGCGGTGAGCAATTGTGTTGTGCACAATTTTTTTGTTTTGGTTTACCCCTGACCTCCCCTTGGCTTTTATTTCTCTCTCTCTCTGTCTTTTTTCATTTATATTATTATTGTTGTTGTTATTATTGTTATATTTTATTTTATTTCAATTTAACTGTTCTTATCTCAAATTATGAGTTTTACGTTTTGTTTTTTTTTTTTTTTTTTTACAGTTCTCCTCCCCATCTCACCAGTGGGGAGGGGAGTGAGCAAGTGGCTGTGTGGTACTTAGTTGCTGATTGGGGTTAAACAACAATTTTTGGTAGACATCTGGTAAGTTGAAGTCCCCTGCAAGAACAAGGGCTAGCAATCGTGAGACTTCTCCCAGCATGTAGTCTGCCTCTTCACTTTGCTTGGGTGGTCCATAACAGACTCCTACTACAATTTCTGCCTTGCTGGCTTTTCCCCTGATTCTTGCCCATAAACACTCAAGCCTATTATCGCCATCATCAAGCTCAAAACAGCCAAAATGCTCCCTAACAGGCAGGGGTACCCCACTGCCTCTCCTTCCTTGCCTATCCCTTCTGAAGAGTTTATAGCCATCCATTGCAGCACTCCAGGTGTATGAGTGATCCTACCATGCTTCTGTGATGGCAACTGTATCATCGTTTTCCCACTGCACAATGGCTTCCAGCTCCTTCTGTTTGTTGCCCATATTACGTGTATTGGTGTAGATGCACTTCAGTTGGGCTATCGATCCTATCACCTTTTTGGAGCAAGAAGCCCTTATTCCTGTTTGACCATTCTCAGGTGCTTCTGTGGTTTCTAACACATCGATAACCCTTGCATCTTTGCAGTTGCATGGCTCTCCATCCCCTACCTCCACTGAGATGACAGACCACAGGACCTCCCTAGCACACCATCCGTCAAACACTGGTATGCCACACCCAGGCTTATCTCAAGTAAGCCTAGTTTTATCCCTTTCTTCCTTCAAACCTAGTTTAAAGCTCTTTTAGTGAGATCCTTTTTCCCTGCTCCCTGCCAGGATGACTTCCCTCTCTTCTGGATTCTCTTGAGGACATAAACTCCCAACTCTGGTCTTCCAGCTTGCATTTAAGTACTTAAAGTTACCTAAAGTAGTTAGTTAAGACCACTCCCACAGCTTCCATCCTTGTTTTACTTCAGGATAATCCAGGGGTTATGGAAAGTTAGCATTTGAAAGAAACACTTTAAATTTGTAAATCTGCATAAAGACAGAAAAGATTCCTGTAATCAGAGGTAAGTAAATGATTTCAAAGCTCTCAAAGTGTATCAACTACACCATTGCAAAAGCATTGCAAAAATGAAGGGTAAATAGGGATACTGCACTTTTCTGATAATCACAGTCCTTATTGAAACTGGAAAAAAAAGCTTTAGAAGCTTAAACTGAGTCTGGCAAAGCGCAGGGGAGAGATATGAAGCTACGAACTATTAAGGTCATGCTATTATAATCTCAGAATACAACTACTGCTGGCAGTTGTGCTGCTAAGAGCATGCCAGTATGAGTCCTGACTCCTCTATGATGAATGATTTGGAGACCTCTGGCAGCCATGAGTCATTGTGCTAGGAACTGTACAAACAGGACTGACCCGGCACGTGGTGGGTGAGTGGGTCCTGGAGGGAGGGAGGGAGCAAAGCACTCAGTCCTGCATGCAAGCAGGCAGTGCAGGTGGTGCTGAGGGAGGAGGAACCACCTTAATCCTGCCTGGTATGAGCCCTCACGGGTATTACTGAAAGACAGCTGTTACCCCAAAGCACTGAGTGTCTGGATCTGTCTCTAAATTTATCTTTTCATCATACCCTAGTGAACTTCACATGCAAACCTCAGATCCTCAAGAATTCTGTTGGCTAAAGTGTGCATGGTCATGCTTTTGAGGTTGTTATAATGGAAGAAGTATTTATCTCATTCTCCGTTTTTTTACAGAAGATGACTCGCCTATCAGACAAGACATAATGCAAAGGGTATGGGGGTGCTATAGTATGTATTACTACGACATTTTCCAGTTTTCTGTGTAATACTCTACTTTTTTATTCTGAGAGTGGCCAGACGTTATTTTCTCCATGGTTTTAAGAAAAAAAACATTAGCTATAATTAAATCACCAAGTATAAGGTCATTTGGCTTCATACATGGTATGAAGATAGCTGTATATTGTAACTTCTTTGCTAGGTATTTATGAATATCTCTTCTTAATGATGTATTATGTAGGAGCTGCATTAGTGTTTCCCTTCAATTTGGTGAATCTCTTAGCACTTAGTGAGCATCTCTACATCGTCTCTGCTTTCCTTCTTCATCTCCACCTGAACCGAAGCATAGCCTCTTCTTGGGGTTTTTCCCCTCTTCTTTTTCTATCTGTCCCTCCTTCAGATTCTACCAGGATTTGACCATTATGTCCATTGCCTCTTTATCCCATTGCTTAGGCCAGCATCACCAGAAAAGCTGATTATTGCCAAATCTGATTTCTAATATTGCTAGGGGATGTTCCACACTGACATGCATGCACACACACTTGCTTTCTCTGTCAGAGGTACATTCTCCATCTCTGGATGCAGTGGTGGAGGTGGGCTTCCACAGCTTGAGGACAGTGGTAGGGCAAGCCCAATTTTTCAGATGTTCTTAGGAAATGAAGTCAAACAATCCTGCTAGCTGACATTGATCCCAGTCCAGAAGAAATGAAATTATATGGTGAAATAAGGTAATGAGAACTTCTTACTGTTCACTGGTTGTAGCCTTTACCTAGTTTCTGCTCCACATGTTTTTGTTTAGCAGCAGTGTGTCACTGGAAGCATGGAGAAAACTACATGCAGAGAAACATGACCTTGCTTTTGAAAGAACCAGCACATGATTAGATTAAACTCAGAAAATGTAACAAATTAAATAAAGCAACCTTTAAGCTGCTTAGACACAGCCTGTGCCTACCTCTGTCTTCATCTGTGTCTTTGCTGCTTCTTGTCCTATAGTGAGAAGCATCATGAAGAGAATCATTACTGGTCACAAACAATTTGGTTTTACTCACTGAAGCAGGAACAGCTTGTGAATTATTTTCAGCTTCTGCTTGCCAAATTCTCAGGTGTCCTGATCTGGTGTTCAATGTTTCTTCCTAGCATTTCACTTTCTTCTGGGGTACCCCAGCATAAATGATTGGATTATTTTTAGCTCAAGGAAGTTTTGACTGACCGGTACCAATCCTCCAAATTCTCAGTGAGTTCTTGTGGTGTAGTGATGGAAGCCACCTTATTTCTTTCCTATTAAAGTTAGACTTTCTAGTCTTTTTCTTGCAATACCACCTATTTAAGGCATCCTTTATTGTGTATCCTGTTCCTTGAACCCCTTCCAGGCATGCTCAGTGTTTCCCTGAGTCTTCAGAGTTGGTGAAGATATCCTTGGAGTTACACGGGCTCCATAGTAGCCATTTGAAACTCATGGGGCCTTCTGGCTTGCTGTGTCTTGTACTTCTGGCATGCCTTAAAATTTTATTAACAAGCATGACTAGTTTCAAAGAAAAGCTGTCATTAGGACCTGAGACTACATGCAAGAATGAGGTAACAACATGTCCTGCTTTTTGCTCATGTTTGCTGGAGAGAACTGTTGTGATCATTGGTTTCATTGTGGTTCCTCACAAAAAACAAGAAGTGACATGCACTCAGGGCACCACCAAGATTCATCTTCCCATGGGTTCAATAATGCACAGGCTCGGGTGTGTCACAGCAGACACAGTTCAGCTTGGGGGTGACGGATGAGGTAAACCTGCCGGGTCTACTTATCTTCATTTTGGGGTTTCAAAACTGTGGCCTCAAAGTCTCAGAACATGGCCTTCATCTCTGTAAGTTTATGCCAAAGTGGTTTACTGATACCTTGTTTTGTCGCAATGATGGAAAGAGTAGTCCATGATAAATCGTAAGGGCTGACAGTGAGTTTGAATTTTGAAACTACTTTCCTTTTGGAAACAGGGAAACAGGACATGTTCAGCAATGACAATCTCATCTATCCCAGACAGCATCCCCAGCCTTTCTGAGTGCCTGTCTTGTTTGCTTTCTATATGCAGGCGAAAGAAATTTTGGAGACACCTAACTCCCTATCCCTCTCACTTCTTTCTTCTCTTTTGCTTAATAATAAAAAAGAATAAAATTGCTACAATCCAAGACGTTAATTACTAAGAACATGGAAAATATGAACAAATTACATTTTTTTTTTGGAAAAATTAGATATCAGGGAAGAGAAGGTTAAAATGATGATTTTTTGCAAGTGTAAGTGTAGTAATATAAATGCCATGGTCAAAATCCAGGAGAAAACCAAACCAAACCAAACCAAAACACTAGTTAAATATTTGCCACTTCTGTAACAAAGGACTAAACAGAAGCATTTGTGAGGAGCAAATCAGCAGCTTGTAGAGTCTGGTTTGCATTAGCGAGCACCAAGTCACTCCAGTCTGCCATGTTGTCTTTGCATGTTGCACAACTGTTTATTTATTTTCTCTGGAACAAAATGCAGTTCTGAGGAAGGGAATCAGACCTCCTTCCATGCCAATGCCCCTAGTTCACCCAGATGTGTCTAAATGAATTTTGATACCATCATATAGGATATATACGAGTGTTATATCAATTAAGAAAAAAAATTTCAGTGACTTCAGGACTTGGCAGTGTCTGCTCTGATCTGCCCAGCACAGTGTTGACCCAAAAGAGGCTTCTCTTGCATAGAAGTTCTATCTTAGGGAGAATTTCACTACGAAGGCAGTTGTGGACAGGTGTGGACCTGATGACCTCTGGCAGGTGAGGCAGTACTGAGTGGCAGACAACTCAAGAAGACCTGTAAGCTCATCCTGAGCCAGCACATCTCCCTAGGTAAACTGCAACCTCACAACAAATGGCAGCATGACATTGTCACCTGGAGTCTATATTGGTGTTCTTGGTGTAGGCACGTTCCCTGTGTCTCTTGCAAGATTATATTTTAGATGAGCCAGATAACTTGCAAGAAGAGGTGTCCCAGAAAAATCTGTCAGGTATATAGTAAACAGGAAAAAATGATACAAACTTCTTTTTACAATAGCATTTGAAATGTAAGTATTTTAAAAAACATTTTAAAAATTGATTGCAATGGGTAGAAGGCATACAACTGTGCTAAGAAGCTTATCAGAAATACGGAAGAGAAACAACTGTCCTCACTTGGTCTTCTGTAATGTGTGTTGTGCTTTGCATATGATACATCTGCGGATAGCTCAAAGGTCCTCAGTGTTGCAAAACTTTTAAGCTCAGGAATCTTCTCATGGATTCTAGATATGCTGGGTCAAGTGGTAACTTCGTATCTTGCCCTGAATTTCATACAGATACAGGCTCTTACTCCCATGCCAAGACACTGACAGGTCTGCATCAGTTTATACAAAGTAAGTTATGCTGTCCAAAACGCTGAACTTCCAAAGGACATGGAAGCAGGAGCTTTCTGGTTCCACAGTTTTGGAATTACTATAATTTTGAGTGATTCTTTTTTTTTTTTTTTACAACCAAAGGAAATTATAAAAGTTGGTTTAAGGAAGAAACAAAAATGCAGAAGACTGCGTTTATTTTTTTCCTTAAAAATAAAAGCATTGTTTATTTAACCTTGAATTCTTCCCTGACTTCTTCCTGTGCATTTTGTAGGTCTGCCCTCAGAACACATGAATAATCTCAGTAATTTGATTCCTTCTTACCACACTATGGATATTCACCATCTCCACCCATTTGGTAACTTATCTTTTTTCTTTAAGAACATCTGCTCCCTTGGGTAACAGAGGAAGCACTGGTTTTGCTCTAAGCTGAAGTGATGAACAGTGTCAAATCCTTGGTTTTAATAATTGCAGCCTATTTTTCCTTCCATGTTCATCCCCCAGGTAATATGTAAATACAAATAGGAACATGAAACTTAAGAACTGGGTTGCTCTGAAATTTGAGCCAATGAAACCAGATTTATTTTGTTGTATCTTTTTCTTCTCCAAGAGAATTTTGCAACTTAGGGGGATTAGAATTTTGTGATTTTAGGGATTTAGCATGGATTTAGCATGTTTAGAGAGGAAACCAGCAGCCTGGTGCAGACGGAGGTGCATTGGAGGGCATCAGACATTAGTGGATAAACCTGCAAGTGATAAGCAGAGGGTTAAGGTACACTTTCTGCCCTGAAGAGCTTACAATCTATGTACAAGACATGAGAAAACATTGGTCTGAAGGAAAGTACACAGAAATGAGCCAGGATGGACAGAAGGCATAAGAGTTTATATGGACAGACCTGCTGTTCCCTCCTTGCTGTGCCCTTTACAGGTGTGGGTCTCACCCCACCCCTCCCACCTTACCCCGGGTCAGTGCCACCACAGCTTTGGAGTAAAAGATTTGTGCATATTGCAGTGGGTATCTCTGCATTGATGCTCAAGTTCTGTGCTGATGGAAATGATCTAATATGTTTCCTTTACTGTTTTACTCACACAGTCTTGCAGGGAAGACTGGGATGGAGCAGGGCACTGCAGATGTTCGGAACATCTCCTGCCAGTGCATGGGAGAGCTCATCAGCAGCATCAAGCTTGAACATCCTCCCTGGCCCAGGAGGACTTTCTGGCAGTGGGCCCTCTCCAGGATGCCCCAGGATGGGGATGGGAGTTGGGTGTCTCTCAGAGCACATCCTGCACAAGGCTGCCAGCAGCAGCAGCCTTGGGGGGGGAAATGTCACTCAGCATCTTGGAGAAGTGCCCTTGACTCACGAAGGAGCTTTCATCTTGGGGGCATAACATTATCATCAAAGCCTATGGTGCAAGGGCTACATCCCAGCTGTGCCAAAGTTCACCTTCCCTCCTTTTCTTTGTAGTGCAGGCTTTTAGGGCTTTATGAGACTATTTTCAAGGCATAGCTCAGTTCAGAAATTGCCCTGGTGTTTCCCTGCTCCTCAGTCCCTTTGCTAGCCTGTGTGTATCTCTTGTCCTCAGCCCTCCAGATTCTTCCCCTGACTCTCTCTTCTCCTGCCCTCACTCATGAAAAAAGAAAACATGTATTCCTCAAATGTAGCTAGAGGTTACCCAGCCAAAGTGAATCAATAAGTTCACATGTAACTTTTGTCTTCCTCTGCTCCACTTACATGTTTTTTCTTTTTTGACTAGATCATGGCAATTTTCTGTAAGAGTCAGTAGGCTCCCACAGGGAAGCAGATGTAGCTATTGGGCACTTCGTAGTCAACAAATGACGGCAAAAAGCAGGATGTGGTGACTTTGGGGGCATTATAGTTATTTGCACAGCATGGAGCCTAATAAGACAGGACCTAATAAGTCCTGTCATGCCAAAATGTTTTGTGCTGAGACAACCCCAAAGTCTCTGCCAGGGTGGCATTTCTGGACTACAAACCAGATAATCTGTCTGCTGACACCATAAAAGTGTTCTTTTTTCTCTCAGAAGCATCTAGGACATTTTTGATGCTAATGTGATACAAAGCTTAAGTTAGATGTCACACTATGCTATCATAACATGCTAGAGCTATGCTATTTTCTGTATTGCTTTAGCAGCTTAGGTGAAGGAAACTCAGTTTATAAAGAAATTGCTAGGCTGATCTCTATGTGTTTCTTCCCACTAGCAGTTCTTGGACAAAAAGCTGTAATTCCTATGTTTTTATCTATTGAGTGGCAGACCCAGATGCAATAGAGAGCTCTGGGGAGTGATTGTTGTCCTACCTCAGAAAGGAAGAGTACACTAGTGAGAAGAAAAGTCATAATTACTTAGTGCTTGGTCTAGTTTAAGAACACAATGGGGAGTTAATGAACTTTCTATACTGATTAAAACCCATCATAGCTTTCTTGAGGTAGTATTAAGTGCAATGAATTACAGAGGTAATTCACACACCATTTTAAAGTAGTTAATGAAAATTCCATAACGCAAATTATTGTTCATGTTTTAATGCAATGAAAATTGTAAAAGGTCATGCAGCATTCAAATTAATACATTTTCCTTGGGAATAAAACTATAAGATTTACCACCTGTTCCACATCCAGTTAGACTTTCTCTGTTTACAGTCCTCTGGGTCTGGGTTCTCCAGTCCTCTGTGGACCATCAGGCTGTGCTCTTTATTTTCTTTTCTTTTCCTTTCCTGCCTCCCTTGACATATTCCCTGGACACAGTTTCTGTGCGTCTTACCCTTGTGAGTCTTTGCAGACCCCTGGACCAACACTGAAATCTCAGCGGTCTCTCTGTGCCCACTTCTCCATGTGGTCCTCTGTGGATTCAGTGTAACTTTCTAAGACAGGTGACAAATTCATACTACAGACAGGCTTTGCACAGGGCTTAAAAATACACACAAAAAAATGTTATGGAAACACCACTGTTAAAGAGATAAATACCTTCAAAATGAAGCATGTAACCTGCTTGCCTTCCATTCCCTGGTTTCCTCTGTCTTCTGAATTTTTTGTCAGGCAGCCAGAGCAAACACTCCTTCTCTAGAAAGTCCCAGTTTGTTTCCGGAGAAGTGACCCCTCTTCAGAGTCACCCCACCTCAGCTTACCTTTCCTGGTCTTGCTAGGTTTCATGGTTACACTGGGTGTCATACAGAAGTCTGTTCATCGTTTTCCCTCCTCTGCCACCTTATGCCTTTTACAACCAACATTAAACTTGTTACATGATGTTGGGGACGATTTGGGGATCCTACATGGTGTCTAGTGTATGTGTGCTCTGTACCTCTTTGACCAGATGTCCCACTTGCTTGCCATTGCAGGGGATTCAAAGGATCTGTCCAGGCCTGTCATCCTTGACCAACACCTTTCTTTTCTGCTTTCTAGGGCAGTTTTCAGTTTACAAAACATGCCAGCAGCATTTCCAGCCAGTCATCATTAGCACACAGATTGTTTGGTCAAAATAAATGCCAGTTTTCCTGGGGCAGAGACCTCCTGAGAAAGGCATGGTATCACGTCCAGAAGCCTGTGCTGTGCTCGTTCCCTTTCCAAACACCCTGTCAGCCTCAGCTCAGCTCCTTTTCTCTCCTAGAATGTCAAATTTAATCCTGTTGCAAAGATGGATTGATTTCTGACCTTTCTCCCTGAGCATCCAGAAGACCTTTCTGCCCTCAAGCCGAGCTAGTTTGCCAGAGTTTGACATTCCAGAAACCCTCCCTTCTGCCGGTGTGCCAAGGAGGCAGAGCTGAGCAGCTCTTTTGATCTTGGTTACTGTGTCTTGCTTTGCTTTCAGCCTCACTCTCTTCCCCTTCTTCAAGACGGCTGCAGCACCTTACAGGGCCCTGTGAGGGATCAGTCAGGTCCCTGCAGAGCAGGGCTCACAGGCTGCCTCCCACTCCTCCTGACAGCATGTCGGAGGCCTCCCTGCACGATAGGCCTGGTCTGAAACGTCCACAGAACAGAAACATTGAAGCCCAGTTACCGTGATTATTTGTTAAAATATATCAAATGAATCATTTCATGTATTTTGTGAGGAAGTCCTGGAAGGTCGCCAGTAACATACATACATCGTATATAAAGCATCACATTATTAAAAGCAGCAAAACAAGATTAACATCAGAGGCCTGTGGGGCTACACTGACTTTAATACTTTATATATTCAAAGGACTGGTGTACAGTTATTCCTACTGTGACACATGATATTGTGCTGAATTTCAACAGAAATTGAAATGACTCTTAACATCACAGCTGTGCTAGGAAGGGAGAGGACCTGATGGGTGGGAGAAAACAATGTGTTTAAAAGGGTAAGGAGTTGACAGACTAATTCCTGCTGCAGACTAAGTGGAAGACTGCCTGTCCTTGTCACCTGACAATTCTGGCCACCGCTTTCTTTTCTGATTTGTAACTAGAGGTTCATTTCACAGAGTGAAATCTTGGTCCCACTGCAGCTGAAGACAAAACGCTCATTGTCTTCCATGGAATACTTTTTCCCTTCATTGACTTACACAGACATTGCAGGCCATGTCCGGCTTCTGCTTTTTCAGCAATGAATGTTTCAGTAGTCTTTGTAAATCATTAAGTACCTTCCAAATTCACACTCTATTACCTGCAAATCCAGCTGTCATAGGCCATCTGAAAACATAGGAGACAAAATCATTAGTGGTTTTAAAAAATCTGACAAAATCTGGCATGCTCTCCTTTTGGCATATTCCATATAGAGAGCAGGAATGCACACAGCTTTCCCTCATGACCACAAGTTACTTAAAAGCACCCTCATCTATTGCTTTATGTAGCCCCATGTGGATAAGCACTTTTTTGTTTATTCTAGTAGTCAGCATAAAATTTGCAGAAATTAATTATCTTTTTTTTCCCTCTGGCAATAAGCAACAGCAATTTCAGCACTAATTTTTTTTATTTATTTATGAAGCCTCAGTTTAGTTTTGGAAATATTTATCCTACAAGTCATATAGTAATTAGTCATTCCATTCCACAATCTTTGCAGAGATGTTGTCTGCAGAAAATGAGCAAAGCTCATCTGGTGAGCATCCACATAAGGTTGTGAGGCACACTGCTGACCCAGATGAAAAGCCTCTCAGACTGAATGGCCTCTTCTACTGTTTGCACCCTGGCGTGAGCTGTGCAACATCAGCCATCTCCAATGGGCTTATATATCTGCAGATAAATAAGAGACAAGAGAAAGCGCATCAGGTGACGCAGCTCACAGGTTTTAAAAATGAACTTTTTTTTTTAAGACTGAGGATAAGAAGTGGAAAGAAGGTGAAAGAGGGAAAGGAGTCATTTGTTTTCAGCACCGGAAGACACAGACTGATAGTTTCTTAACTATATTTGTTCAGCCAATTTATTTGGGTATCTTCTAATGTATAGCACAAAAACATTGGACAGATATAGCAGGAAATGGACTTTGTTAAAGAGAAATAAAACATGAAGTTATTTTGGCTCTGCAATTACACAGGCCAGAAATGAAAAATAAGATAAGATTGTTGAATGGAAACTTTATATATGTTTCTGATTACCTTGCATTGCCAGCTCTTCAGATTATCCTGCTTCCCATGCCAATTTGCACTGAATTTGCAGGAGGAAGTTGTGAGGTACTGTCTCATCTCTAGGCTGGGAGGTTTCATACATTTTCATTAGGCACGCTGCATTCTGACAGGAGCATTGTCTCTTGGAGAAACTCACCTCCCTTTCTGAACCTAGTGCCCCTGATGTACAGCTCACACAATTTTTAGATACAGTTATAAATCGACACTATATTGCTTATCATTTAATTATAAAGTAAAAAAGCTGTTAATTTTATTCTCTTCCCTTCACCCATTCTTGTATGTCTTTTTGCTTCTGACACACATTTCCCTATTAGCTGATTCTCCCTGTGACCATCTTCCCCCTTGCCCATGCAGAGTTTTCCTTGGGTCTCCTCACTTGGCTGTGTTGCTATTCCTTCCTCTACCATGCTGTCCAGAGACTCACCTGTTTTACTTCTAGGTATTGCTGTCGTGCTGGTGGATTTCTTCCTTTTCTAAGCTGCCATGCCTAACTAGGACCCCATTTTGTGGGAGAAGGTCACATGCCTCTCTGTAGAGATAAATGAAAAAATCACCAAGAAGTCATGAGTTTGGAAATACTGCCAGAGGGGTTGTTTTTCTTTGTGGAGCTCCATGACGAGGAGGTGCAGCTTGTTGCTATATGGACTGGGGCAATTTTTTGTGTTTTGTCTTGTTTGCGCAGAGTGGTCCTGGCCTGTGACTGTAGCTCCATAGCTACCACAACAGAATGCTTAAATTGTTATTTCATAATAACATGCCTTAGGTTTGATTAGGGTTTTAGTAGAAAGATCTGAGACAGTAACTCAGGAAATCAGAGCCAGTCATAGCTTGCAAGTGACGTCTGAAGTATCTTTCTTAAAGCAAATGTTTTAGTTTGTATGTTGTCAGTGGAGCAAAGTTATGATCTTTGAAACTGCCAGAGGCAGAACCTCCTGCACTTGATAGCTGTGCTTAAACCCACACAAGATTTCTCTGGAACACTTCAACAGCACCTGCCACTTCATCGATTAAAGCATTTAAGGTCATACTTGGAGAACAGCTACATCATGCCCATATAATTAGATTTGCAAGCCAGGGAGCTAAGTCAGAGAGTTTGATCTCAGCTGGGTTTTCAAATGTGTTTCATACTGTGTTGGGTACAAGCAACACTGGAAGATTCTCCACATAGGTTAAGGGTCCCCAGTTTATAAGCAGCTTCTGTTCAACAGTTCTAAATTAATTCTAATCTCTTCTTATTTAATGTGCCTACTATATTTGTTTTCCTGCTTACGAACATATTAATAAATATTAATTAATGTATGTTCAGCTTGGACCCTTTGGCTAGCAGTGACTTCTTCCAGATATTAACTTAATTCTAATCATATTCTTCTCTCTCTCTGTCCTCTCTGGATCTCAGTTCAGAGTTTCACAGTTGGAACGTCTTGTATGTCTGTACATGGATAAAGCAATACTTACGTACTTTATAGTGAAGCTATGAGTTCTAGTAACCAAGGCTTTTCTGAAAGCCTGCAACTTGAACAGGGAAATGTCAGCTTGATTTACATTTTCTATTGAATCAATGTAATCCAAGATAAGGTAAAATCAATTTAGCAAGACTTTCAATACCTGCAGAGCTTAAAATATTTTAACATACAGTTTCTGATTGACTGATGTCAATGGATATTTCAAGTCTGTTTATAATATATAAAAATTATATACATCCCAAATAATGCCTAAAACTGTATGACTTAAATTCAGCTGGTCTTATATATAATGTAATCGAATAAAAAAGCCTGAAAGCTTAAAGGGAGCTATAAAAGCATGGGACTTACTCAGCCTTACAAACGAAAAGTAATAGAGACCAATGTAGAGAGATATACGTAATCCCTTTAAGGTTTATATATCCAGGGAAGTTATCTGCAAAGCCACTGACTAAGTTTCAAGGTATCTGAGTTTAATTTGCTGTATGAAAAATACAGTTTCTTGCACTTTCATAGCAGTTTCCTGTGGAAACTACGTTGTCTTAGGTAGATACACTATTACTGTTAAAGGCAGGTTTCACTGGTTTAGGTGATGGGAAGATTCTCCCTTTGCTCTCACTGTTTTTCCAGTAAAATAGCTATTAATATGCCAATTGAAGTAAAACAGCTCCCTTCTAATATCTGGCTGTGTCATATACAAACTAGGAAAAGGAAAGGAAAACAAAAGGAAAAAGAAAAATCAGCTGTTTTTTTCAGAGAAATCAGCTGAAATTTATTATTAGAAAAATGTAGTTAATAAGGTGCGGCTGAATTATTTATATGAAATCAAAGTTTTGCTTGTATTACATAGACGAGTGTGAAAATCTTTATTGGGTGAGAAAGAATTGCTCCACATCTAAGCTTTTCTGAAAACAGAGTAAATCTGAGAACTGATGTGAAGGTGAAGCGTTTCTTGGAACAACATCCATGAAAGACATGAGCAAGGTGGGAATCCTAACTGTGTGAAATTTTCAGTGACAGAAAAGCCAGACTGATGGGGAGAGCAACAACCTGACTGACAGAGGCCAGAGGGCTTCCTATGAAATTTAAAAGTCCAAGGAGGCTTTGGTCAGTTTGGATCTTATCTGAATCTAATACATGAACTATGAGAGCTCAAGTAGCTGATGTGACAGCAGAACCACCAATGAATTGATTCTGCACCTTATTTCATCAGAATGGGTTATCCAAAGGTTTGAGGTGAAATACTGAATCCAGAGAACTGCAGACTTGTGAAAGTTTGAGGATCCTGACATTTGACTGGCCTCTGTGTCTCCAGAGTCTTGCGGAAACCTTTATTTCAATACTTTGTAGGGCTTGAGCTGCCTGATTTGTACCAATTACATATCAGAGGCCAACCTACTGCAAAAAACGTTGACAGTTTTTTACTGCCAAAATTTGGAAGGAGCAAACATAAGTGCATCTGGGCAGTGCTTGTGGCTGGGTCTCAGGCAGTGACCCATGAAGATTCTTTGTATAGATTTCCAGACCTGGACTATTTGGGCTCAGAACCCTAGTCTTTGAACCCTTGAGATTTGTGATGCATGGTCATAAAGGAACATTATAACAGAAGAGCATTTAATCAGATTTCACGCTTTAGGAGAAGGAAGGAGCTTTGCTGAGGGAAAACTCAGATGCTTTTATCCCATGTATTCTTCTGTTTTATCTTTTCTTCCCTTTCTCTTACTGTTTATTTCCTTTTTTCTGTGTTGGAGTGCAGCTTTTTCCTTAACAGTCAGAATTACACATTACATAAGGATGGTAAATGAGCATCGGGAGGAGTTGCTACTGTGAGATAGCTGTTTTAGTCAGCTATAAAACCACTGTGAAACTGCTTGATATACCAGCAAAGTACGGGTAATGTACTTACAAATGGATAAGTGTTTGCTGACTTCATTTCTGAGGCAGAGGCTAAGGGACAAAGAAAATGCAGAATCGGAGAGCAAAGAATAGCCACACATGTGTGCAGAAACACTGAGAGAAATTTGGTAAGAGGATTTCAGGGTCCACAGGTCAGATGAAAGATGTTTGCAAATGTGAGCAAAAATCTATTTTTGATCCCTGCAGTGCAGAGGAAAGGGGGCTTTTCTTTGCTTTAATTTATTGCAAATAAACATCTCTGCAATAAAGACCCTTGACTCAATTTTCAGTTTTTCTTAGCAAAAAGAATTTGGAAGACCTTGAACCTTGGCTGACCACTTGCAGGAGCTAACATGATTTTAGCGTGTATGTAAACTTCTAATATTGACTTTGTCTGCTGTTAGAAAAGGTGGTGACTGAAGGGATATGGAAGCAAAAGAAAACTGATAAATGTTGGAAGCTGGGTTCACCTGAGTTCTTTATGGTATGTTTGCATTACAAAGCTCAGGGCTGTGATGATGGCCATCTCTGAAGGTGGTGGCTTATGCCATTGTAGCTGGGTGAGTAGATCCAGCTGGTACCAGCAGTGCTGTCACAAGTCAGATATTGAAGGCAAACCTTTAGTGCAGTGTTAAATACAAGACTCAGTACCTACTCAGGCAGTGAGAACTGAGTAAACTTTCTGCTGCCAGAGGGTGGACAGGCAGGTTCTGTTTATCTGTGCTCATGCCCAGATCTCTTGCTTTCTGCTGCCAGAATGGCACAACAACCTGGCCCTTGGGAAGAGATGACACATTGTTGGATTCTTTCTGCTCCAAGTATTTTAAGTGTCTTAGTGTTACATACAATATAACAACTGCAGCTGCAATTATTTGTGGCTGCCTGTTGCATGGATAGCCCTAAAATTATTTTACCCTCTCATTTGAATCCAGAAAGTGGAATTTAGCAGTAAACTGTACTAGCAAATGAATTGAGTCTGAAAGGGAAATGAAGGGGTCTCTGCTGTCAAACTTGTCTTTGTGAAAGGAAAAATTATCAAAGAATAGTTACCACACAATAAATTAGATTAAATGATACTGAAGGTAATATTTTGAGGTTAGAATAGTGTAATTGTTTTAAGATGAATGCTGGAGCTGTAATGGTGAAATGCAAATGTTGTGCTTTGGCAGCTGTGTATTTCTGTTCGACTTGCCTAGACGTTTTTTCCATGAACCAGTCATTGTAGATTCATTGTGGGTTTTCTTTCTTGTGAAAAAGGTTCTGAATTCAAATAAAAGATATCGGATAACTTGTTCCAAGACATATCACAGCATCACAGTGCTGAAGAGATCCAGAGAAGAAGCATTAGGAATAGCTTTTAGTAACAAATTAAATCCTTGCCTCTGTGACACTGGTGGAAAACCCCTGTTGAATCCTGTGAAGACAGGCTGTCTCTTTAACAACTAAAATATTATTCCCCTCAAATACCCCCCTCAAAAACATGTTCCTAAAATATTCAATGGCATTTTCTCCTTCTGTACATTGGCATATCTTCTGCATATCTCTTACATTCACTCTACAGTAATAGCACGAGGTTGAACAGAGGCTTTTGGGAGGCCCAAAAGACAAAGGGGAGTTTTGATCACATTGTAACTGGAGTCAGGAGTCTTTCCATCAAATGCCCGCAGTGAGATAAAACTGCCTCCACACTGACAGAAAAATTTCCTTAAACAATAACTGTTAATTACATATGTGACTAATCATCTGTCTTCCTTCACCAGGACTTTTACTGAGGTTTCACAAAATCAGAGTGAAGAAATCTTGTTTCAGTGTTTACTTCAGTGAAGAGGTTCATGTTACTGTATTAAGAAAGCAGTTTTTGGTATTCTGGGTCTCTTAGAGCTTCTTAGAAATTATGCAATTCTTGGAAGTAATTTAATTTTCACCTCAGGTATATTTTTAATGATATTATTATGGAAACTGAAATTAATTTAAGTTTTCATCACTTTTACCCAATGACGTTAAAAGTGTGATGTTTCAAAAGGAATACAGACAGATTTTGGCTCTGAAACTTAGAAAATGTAGCTTACAACATCCCTCAGGTATTATTTCATCTAGCATTTGGCAGATAATAAATCTTTTTAACTGAATTTTTTTTTCCCTGATATTACTAAGAGATCTGAAGAAAAGGGCACTTCCAAACACATTGATTTAACTGCTGGAGAGTGTCTTTACTGCCTGTCATTACTGCCAGGAAGAAGATGCTAATTGTGTTCATTTGGAGTCATGGCAGGAGAACAGAACAAGATAAAATTTAAATTCCGTGTCACACATGTTAGTTGCAAATGTCTTAATCATTTAGGAAGCAGATACTTCTCTTTTTTCACATGCTCTCTTGTCCACCAACTTCTGAATTTATTAGGTGAATGGATTTAAAAATTATTTTGCCTATTACTATGAAAAAAGCACAGAATATGCAATAGTTTAGTTTATTCAAATCAGTAATTAGGTCATCATTCTGTTTTGTTTCAGTGGAAAGGTAACCAAAGCCATAAGTACTTAACCAAAAGCCCAGCATGATTCCCCAAAGAAGCAGCTGCATGCCTAAATTTTAAACATAATGTTTATTAATTTGTAGGCCTAAAAATGTAATTTAAAAGTAAGTTCTTGTCTAGCCGTATAAAGTTTAACTTTTATATCTGAAAGATGTATCTAAAAATACCTTGACATTTTCATGGCAGCAGGAGGTGCACAACAGCTATACTTCTTGTGAAACAGGCTGCTTTTTCAGTATCTCAGACTGGATGTGTGATTCTTGGCCTTACTTGTAAAGCATTATGACCCCAAATCTCTCAGATTTCCACAGAATAATAGATGGAATGAGATGGATTCTTTCCTATTGCAATTGATAAAAATAACTGAGATACTCTTGCTGCATAACATCCATGTGGTTTGCTCTTAGAAGTCCCCATGTGTTAGAGCCCCAAACGTGATTCTGTCAAAGGTGCTTTTCCGCTGCAGCTCACCAGACACAGAAGAGGACTATGGAGTCTGCAGCTCTGAGATGGATGTGGATCTGAAGCAGTAAATTGCGCTGCACAGCTTCTATAACTCCAGTGTTAGACAATTTTGATGGGGCTTCTTTCAATTCATGGCCACATGGTGCAAGGCTCCGCTAGTTACAGGGCAGCGCAACAGAGCCTGTACTGGCAGCCTGCTTACGTGCACTGCCTGCTTGTCTGACTGCAGAAACACGGACCTACCCTGCCAGCTTGTGCCTGCTGCAGCTGAGAGATGTTGTAGGGTCTTTAGGAAGAGCTGGCAGAGGGACTGAGTCCTATGCTGAGTCCACGAGGCTTGACACAAGTCTGATAGCATACGGTGCCTGGCCTGCAAACGCCACCATCAAGCCTATCCTTCTGGTCTTCTTTAAAGCTACAGAAGTTATCATCCAACTTCAGAGTCACACATGAACATGGAATATTTTTGGTCCAGTTCATCATAAAGTTAGGGACCATTTGCAAAAGAAATAGACAGAACCATACTTCAGACTCCTCTGTAAAGCAATGCTTGTTCAGAGTCATTATTTTGCTTCAAAACCATTTCTACTTACTCTGAATAGGGGGAAGACATAAAAGCAGTTTTAATAATGTGATAAAATTTTAAAACAAATATGGTCTTTGAACATTGAGTTCACTTTAATGATTTTTTTTTCTTAAACATAATCATATACATGAAAATATCTTTTCTGTTACTTTCTTAATATTCTTTCTAAAATCCTGGTCAGCAAAAAGTAGCAACACTAGAATTTTCCCACTGTCTTTAACTTTTTGGAAAACAGTTCTAAGATTTAGTTAAAAACAAAACTGGAAGATTTTTAAAAATGGAGAGCAATCTTGAATAGAAAAATTTAAAAGCCTCATTTTGCAATTGTTAAAAGATATACTGAAGAAAAGCTAGTTCTTTAAAGGGAAAACAAACACACACAAAGTTTTCAAGTTGCTGAATCTGGATCTTTTTCTGAAAAAATCATGTTTAAAAGTGTTTGCCTTATTTCTGAAACCTCAGCTGATACATTTCTAGAGCAGCAATACCAAACGCCTTGGCTCTTGTTTTTCCTCTTTCAGGAGAACAATGCACAGCAGCACTTTTAACCCTCAGTCTCTAATACAGTGTCATAAACTGTGAGTTGTAGCCTGGTTTGATTTTTACTAGCTAAATAAAAATCAGTATAATCCACTGAAGAAATTGGACATATGTAGAAAAAGTCTATATTGCCCTGCACAGCTGTTTCTAAATCCTCAGTAAACTGCATCATCCAGGTTTTTCACAGTTAGAAAACAATGCATTGTGGAAAACATAGGGCGTAAGATTATAAGGGATCCCTTGTTCACTGCTCCACATGCTTGGCTGCCACAGGCTACTATATAACTGAAACTATAAAGATATCAAATTTAATCTTTAAATCTGTTGGTTTTGAGTGTATTTGGTTTCCTAATACATCATTTTTAACTTTTCAGTAGCAATTACTTTGTTCATTGTAGGTGTTACTTAAGTAATATAAAGTCACGTACTAATGTACAAGAATGAAAGTATATACAACACATTTGTATCCAGTTCATGCAGATTAAATGTCAATGGAAGGTAATTTTGTAGAAAGTATCATTTCAGGGAAAAGGATACAATTTGTTTTTCTAGCTACAAATATTTTGCCAAGGAGATAAAGGAAAAATTTGGCACTTGTGCTAGTAAAGTTGTTTCTACTAACCACTACTCACTTTCTGAGCATTTGCTGGATAGGTTGCTTTTATGAGATGGTGGTAAATCCATTGGAGTAGACAAAAGAAAAAATCCACTATTAGGGTCTATAAGACAATATGCAAGTGGTTTCTGCTTCATTTAGTTTATCTAAGAAAAATTTGGACGAACGATTTTTGGCTCCAAATAAAAGACCTTACTACTTCTAGGAGGTAAATCAAGTGGGGGACTGTTTCGTAGTTCACTGACAAAGCAACTTTCTCAGAAATAAAACCAGTGACTGATTCTGAGATAAATATATTTTTTTTCAAAATTGATTTTGAGCACGATCATCACCTCACTGGGTATGGTAAACACCATGAGGTCAAAGAGAAATTTGCTCAGCAGGGACTGTGCAGGACAGAGTTCTAAAAAAATGTAAAAAGGAGTCATAAAAAGAGATTTCCCAAAGTTTATTATTGAAATTAATTAGACTATCTCACTTAAGTTTAATATGCAAATCATTCACATTGCTTGTTGTCCCAATTGTTTTCCACTTTGTGGTTCTGCTTCACCTCTTGTACCACTTCTACAAGCCTGTAATGCTAAGGTTTATAAATGCACCCTGTACCGTTGGATAAGGGGTAGAAGAAGGTACATTCCTCCCTGTTCTCTTTTCAGACCTGCTGTCAATCAGTTGGATCCGATTTTGAACCTGCCAATATCAGGCTGGGTCTACCCAACCTCCTGCAGCAACAGACTGCAGAACGGATTGCCTTCTGGGCTAAGAAGTATCTCCCGGTGCCTATTTCAAACTCATCTCTTACCAGTTTCAGTGAGTGCACCCCAGCTGTAGAAATGTGGGGTTTGGTGAATGACAACCTCGCATTTGCCCAGCCCACTGCCTGCAGTTCTGCAGCTTTTTATTAGTGTCCCGAAGAGCGTATCAATAAACTTGCTAAGTGGAAAAAAAAAAAAAAAAAAAAGACAGTCTATCCCAAACGTGAAACATTAGGTGCAGGATCAGATGACCCCCAGAGGTGGCACAAAGGAGCCCAGGAGTGCACAGGTGGAGTCAGCAGGAAGAGTGAGGCCAGTGCCACCAGCAGTTAGATGGGTTCAGGCATGTCTGGAAAGGTAACTTTTAATGTCAGCTTGCACACTTTTTTTTTTTTTTTTTTTTTTTTTTTTCCCCCCAGCAAATCAGTTGCAAGCATGGGTCTTCTGCATTCAGATCAAGCAAACAGAAAACCCTTATGACATGGTTGCACAGAAGTGTGCTAGATGGTGCTAAACAGGTGCTAAACAGGTGCTAAGAGCAAGACTCTTTTCACTGCTTCTGACAGTGAAGTCCCTAACTTCATTTAGAGTCAGTGGATGGAAAGTGGCACATCTCTGGCTCAGCTTACTGACTTAGGTTGGAATAAGTAAAGCTGGCCACTAGTGCATGTTTCCCTCTGCTGACTGTAAGAGGCATCCCAGCTCCACAGAGCCATCAGCACTGCAGTGTTGAGACCCATCCCTTGGGTTTACCACATATAACACTGAAGGTACCTCAGTTTACTAGCTGCTGAATGAACTCCAAGGGTTGGTCAACACGTAGCTAGCCCCCAGAAGAATGGCCAAAGAAGATGCTTCATGCTGAGTCAGGAAGGACTAAGGGTGTTGGGGTGGGATCTGTGAACTACTTCTCATAACATTACATAACTCTTCCTCATTAATACTGACTGCTCTCTGCTTGATGTTGCTAAGATTCCATTGCCTTGTGCATAGCTCCAGGTAAGGTGATTTTCAGCTTCCTGCTAATATTAAAAAGCTTAAAGTGGCATAGATTTTTTTTTTTTTTTTTTTTTTTTTTTTTTTTTTTTGGCTACTTGGGTAACCTGACAATTTAAGGGAAGTGAGAAAGCAGGATGGGAATATGGAGACTGTCATTCCATGCAATTTTTTTTTCTAGCAGTGAAGTGGAGGTTCCTGCCCTTTCCTGCCCACTCTTACCTTTGAGTCGCAGTTTTCTGTTCCCTCCGCTGCACTGGTACAGCAGAGCAGGCTGGGGCTAAGAACAGGCTAGCTCCAGGTTTGGCAAAAGCATGGTCTGTCCCTCCCATGCAGGCCGCACAAAGGTCTCTCCTGACAGGATGGCTGTGAGGGTGTGGAACTGCTCCCTGCTCTCCCTTCCCATATGGCCTGCTTTTGCCTTGTCTGTCTGGAAGCACTGTGGCCTCAGTTGTGCCTTTTCCCGGGACTCAACACCCATAGCAGGTGGGCAGCTACCAGCAAACAGTTGGTCTGCCCCACACTTGTACATGGGCATTCGCGTGATCTGGTGCCTTTTCTAAATACGCTTCCCAAAATCTGTCCACAAAGGACGTCATATTCCTGTCCTCTTTCCTCCTACAACTGTAATGTAGGAATTAATTTTGTCTCTTGGGTCCAAGGTTAGATGATATTGTTCAAAAAAGCATCTATAAGGGAAAAAATTAAAATTATTTTCTTAATAACAGGGTTCTGCTGATTAAGAGAACCAGGCCTTGAAATCTAATACTCCAGTGGGAAAAAACAAAGCTAGCAAAAGTTACAGCAGGGCATGAATCGACTGATTATATAAAAAGTACTCCCCAAAACTTTTTGTACCTCTTAACGAGTCCAGACTGAAATGAGAGTTTCTGAAGCAAATTTATATGCCTTTCTTATTTCTTGATATTTATGTCCAGTTATTGCTATAAGTTAGTCAATGCACATGAAAACACTGGAAAAAAGCCATTCTTGACAGGGTTTCCACTTTCAGAAACACCCTCTGTTTTCTTCCTGGGGTTTAATTTTATTACATAACTAAAAAATGAAGAGAAATTATTATTAATTGAAACCTTTCCCAGAATGGATGCTGCATTCGTTCTATCTCCAAAGATGCTTATATTGAAATTGTTTCAATTTATAAAGCCTTTTGATCCTTTAGAAAGCTTTTCAGTCCTCTATAATGCCTCTTAACCTTCAGATCCAGCTGGGTAACAACTCCCTCACAGCAAGAAGCAAGTAGTGCTTTAAACCTGTTACCACATGACCAGCTTTGCCAGCCTGTTGCTTTTGGATGAATATCTCAACTTAAATGATCCACTGTGTCAAAAAATTGTGCCTGTGCAGAAAATCTTAAAATTCTGACACAACCGCAGCTCAGCTGTGGAAAAAACAGCATCAGTTTTACTCAGCCTCTGGGACTCAAGGATTTGTGTTCATTCCTTGTCTCTGATGGGAAGACTTTCAGGATACCATTCTTCAGACCAGATATAGATATCTACAATACAGATATTTTCATCTAAACTGCTTGTATAGTCAACGGAGAAAAAAGGAGTTTTTTAACAATGAATCATCTCACCCTGAAGTGAGAACCTGCGTGCAGTCAGACAAGTCACATGCTCAAAGTGCTTATTTTCTCTACATTGACTACAAAGGGAGTCAAGGCTGAGCCCCCCAGGGGCTGGGGTACGAATGTTTACACTGCAGCTGTCTAGAGGACAATAAGATGGAGCATTTATTTGGTGTGTCCCATATTACTGCGATGGAAAGCAGGCCACTAATGAACTGAAGAGGCTGAAGAATCATTCTGAACATTCAGTTCCTACACCTGGCCATATGCTTTCTCTGAATTAAGTCCTGTTTGAAATGCAGCATTTTTATTTATTTATTCTTTAAATCTTGACTTAAAAGTGTCATTAAGAGATGTTGGTAAATCATTGCAGTATGTCATTTGACTGCTCCAAAGAGAAACCAGACAGGCTAATTCTTCCTAGAAAGATAATTTTGTCATAACTCTGTGAAGTCCTCCATTATCAAGCTTCTCTTCCCTGTGCAAATAATTATGGCCTGTGAAAAAGAAGTACTGCTGTGTGCCTCTGAGTTACCTGGATTGAAGTAATTTATTGTGTCTTTCAGTCTCAGACAAGTTCTTAAGCCCTGTAATGTAGTGGTTTCTGAATGAATAAGGCTTTGCTGTTCCCACTGGAACTGCAAACTCAGAAGTGGAAATGGATGAGGGATTGAAGTTCTGGGAAGAGGGTCACAGGGGATAAAAGTCCATGACCCACTGCTGTAATCATTTGCAGAGCTCTACTCTGAACCTCTTCCAGCTGAGCAGCCTTTGGCTTGAACCCAGCATCCAGCAGCCCTGTGCCAGCTATGTGACCAAGGACAGTTTTCTTTTCTCCAGCTTCCAGGTCATTGCTGGAGCTCTCAGGTTGGTTATCTACCATGGCCCCCAAGTCATTCTCAGACATGTTTCTTCCAAGGATAGAGTGCTCTGTCATAGATTTGTATCTTCAAGTCTGGTGATATTTGAAAAGCATGTTTTTCTTTATTTTTCTTGAAGTTGGTAACATCAGCTCTTTATTATGAATTGCACTTAATCTTAGTGTTATTTGCAGTCTCTAGCAGTAAGGGCTTATGTTTATAGTTCATTAGTAGGAAAATCATGTGGCATCAAAGACATGCTTGCAGGACCTCACCTGGACAATGTCTGTATAATATGTATTTTCCAAATACCTGCTGACAGCTACATTTTGAAACCTGTCAGTTAGGTACAGGACCAATAATAAATCTAGTTTCTTCTCAGAATTCTCTTTTCTGTACCTTGAAGACTTTAGCATTAACATTTCCTTAAGACATGGAAACCCCTTAAAAATTCCCCACGGTTATTGCCATATTAAAGCTCTTTCTGTATAGACTTATACAGAGAAAGCAATTCTATCTACAGTGGTGTTACTGGAAGATAGCACAAGTGAGATCTAAAGTCAGAACTGCAGTTAGAACTTGTAGGCTTAAAGAACGATGAGCTATGCATAGTGCCAAATAATGAGTTATGTACTGTGCTGAATGCTTTTAGATCTGGAAAAAAGTAAATTAAAATGTCTTTTTAACATTTTTGTTTAAGAAAAAAACAGAACAGAATCTGAAAATGTATTTATAATCCTTACACATTTGACTGGTCAATTAAGTGCATTTTTCAGGGAATTAATAGTTTTACTACTGATTAATGAATGTTATAATTTTTACATTACTTGGCTGTGCTTTGTTTTTCTCAGGAAAGGAAACACAGCTGAATTGCTGCCATGTGAAAATCACATGGGAAATAGGTGAATTGCAACATGTTTTGCTAAAGAATTGCTTTAATCAGTAAGCATTAATGTTTAAATTCATCCGTTCCCCTTGAAAACAGATGTTTAAATGCTTTCATGACTGACTCATCCTTTTGACCTTTAACAGCAGACAAACCATGTATTGTTGTAGATCTTCTAAATAACATCTTAATAAGGTTAAGTTATCAGTGCCTCTGTGAAAACCAAAGGAGAATGGGTTTGTTCTATATCCTTGTTCAAATAGCTTTCTTTCTGTGCCTTGGTTATTTGCCTACTTGTTGCCTTTGAGAAAACTTCATTTAATGCTGCTTCTTAGTAGCTCTGAGAAGCGCTTAAACTGTAGGACTGTTGATAAACATTTCTCATTGGAAAGTGAAGGTTTTATTTTTAAAATATTTTTTTGTTTTCACACAAACCACTTCAAACTTCAAAAATTTGAAAGAAAAAAGAAATATTTTGATCCTCTTGTAGTGCTAGTGCAGTGTTTCATCACACTTGGTGTTGGCTGTAACCTCTTTGCATTTCTATGCCTAGTATTAGACCTGCAAACTTTATTACCAGTCATGCACCATTGCCTATGACAGAACTGATTAACTGTGATAGATTGTGGTGGATGATGGGAAATGTAGTTTAGGAAAGACACGGTCTAGACATGAGGGTGGGATCATGAATTGTCCTGTTAAGTACTTTTGTGAGGCATTCTGGCTAAATTTCAGAAATATTTTGGAACCTGTGTTTCAGTTCTGTAACTTTTCTGAAGTCTGATTATCTTCCATAACAAAAAATCTCAGTTTGTACTTAGTGTTTTGACAGAACTTGAATATATATACTTCATCATTAAGTAAAACTCACCATAGACTTGGTGACTTGTGTCAAAGTTTTGATGGAATCAGGCCTTGATCATTACTTGTAAATACTATTCCAATGATAAGACACAATAAGACAGCTTACAAACTACTTCCTAAGTTGCTTATGTGTAAGTATAGTATTATAATGACAGAAAAAGAAGATATGAAAATTTGGAAAATGCACAGTAAAGTTGGTGGAGTCTTGGGATCAGTACTCTTTAATACCTTCGTCAAGGACCATAGGATTGAGTGTACCCTCAGCAAACTTACAGATGGCACCAACCTGAGTGATGTGGTTGACACACCTGAGGGACAGGATGTCATCCAGTGGGACCTTGATGAGCTCAAGAAGTGGGACCATGTGAACCTCATGAGGTTCAACACAGCCAAGTCCAAGGTCCTGCACCTAGTTGGGGCAACCCCCAGTATCAATACAGGCTGGGGGATGAAGCCATTGAGAACAGCCCTGCTGAGAAGGACTTTGGGTAGTGGGGGATGAAAAGCTGGACATGAGCTTGCAATGTGCTTCTGGGCTCATAGCCTAGAAGGCCAATCATATCATGGGCTGCATCAAAAGAAGTATGACAAGCAGGCCAAGGGAAATAATTCTGCTCCTCTATTCTACTCTGGTGAGACCCCACCTGGAGTACTGCATCCAGCTCTCGAGTCCTCAGTACAGGAAAGGCATGGACCTGTTGGAGTGGGTCCAGAGGAGGCCCACCAAAATGACCAGAGAGGGATAGAACACCTCTCCTTTGGGGAAATACTGAAAGAGTGGGGGCTGCTTAGCTTGGAGAAGAGAAGGCTCTGGGAAAATCTCATTGCAGCCTTTCAGTACTTAAATGGGGCTTATAAGAAAGATGGGGACAAACCTTTTAGCAGGGCCTGTGTGAGAAACTGCATTGATGAGACTCACCATCGCCACAGCAGATGTATTGTCTCGACAGTGCTATGGCAGGGACCTCATGCCATCACCACTGTGAATGACTACTGCCACAGAAGAGATTTAAGGCAGGAAGATAACACCACTGCCACTGCAGAGACTTATCTATACATTGTTAAAGGAGGAAACCGACTGATGCCATGGAGCAATGGGGAAGGCTGACCCTGCAAAACTTGACCAAACCCCTGTGCATGTACCCAGACCTGGAGTCAGGGGAGTCAAGGTGCCTGGAGGCCCCTTGATGTTGGACATGTACACCATTGCCGGGTGGAGGGTGTGGTTGAGCAGAACGGCTTGTAACAACCTTATAAAAAATGGAGCCAACTGGCATCGGGCGGAACATTTCCCCACTGGACTTGAAAATGAATCGGACTGTTGGGATGCCGCAGCCCTGGGGTGGTAGCTATTGCTTTGAACTCTTTCCTTTCCTTTCCTTCTTTCTTTCCTTCTTTTCTCTCTCTTTATCTCTCACTCTCTCTCTCCCTTTGCATTCGCAGATTTATTGTTGGGCAAATAAAGTTCCTTGGCTCTTGTCTCCATTTTGAGTCTTAATTCTGTTCCTGAGAATACAAATAGAAGCATGCTTTGGTCTAGACTGGCATGTGACAGCCTGTTGCAATAGGACAATGGGTAATGGTTTTAAACTCAATAAATTTAGATATAAGGAAGAAACGTTTTACAAGAAGGTTGGTGAAACACTGGAATAGGTTGTCCAGAGAGGTGGTAGATGCCTGATCTCTGGAAACATTAAAAGTCAGATTGGATGGGGCTCTGAGCAATCTGATCTAGTTGGAGACGTCCCTGCTCATTGCAACGGGGTTGCGCTGTATGACCTTTAAAGGTCCCTTCTAACCCAAACTATTCTATGGTTCTATGATTTTATGATTTTATGATTCTATGATTCTATGATTGGCATCACTGAAATCAGGCAGAGTTTTGGGTTTGGTTTTAGTTTTAGTAGGATCAGAATTTAATTCTTTAAATTACTTAATAGAACTCAGCATATGCAAAGAGAGTGGCAGAATCTGACTATTGGAAACTGGCACTTTTACAATAACTTCCTTTTTAAAAGCACATAAATTGAAGCAGTGTGGCACAGGGCTCCTTTGGGAAGTATATGCTTATTTTTCTGCAGCAGCTGGTGATATATTCTGCTTTTTGTGAGCAGGGATTCTGTGCAGAGGTACCACTTCATATCAGGTAAGGGCTGTAGTTGTCTAACTTAGAAGCTAAACTCCTTGCTTAGTCAGGAACAGATATGAAGAGAGATAGTAGGAATACTTTACCACACTTTAGATATCTGGTTTTGGTACCTTGAGTGTGTAGTTGATCTGAATGCAGATGCTTATTTCCTTCCATTGCCAATGAAGAGTCTAGAATACTGAGTGTAGCTCAGCTAACATATATTTATACTGTGGTTATCTAAAATTAGATGACCTGAGTCCTGCTCATCCAAGTGTTAATCAATCCTGTCTTTTCATTTAATATGCAGGGACCCTAAAGTATCTATAATGTTAAGTACCTTACCTAAGTGCCTAAATTTGCCTACAGCTCCTTTTCTGCAGGAACTAGCAATAGAAAATACTTATAACTCAGTGGAAGATGGTTATAGAAATAATGTAACCTGAAAGACATTTTCGGCTAATACTAAATGGGTCCTGAGAAGCTAAAGAAAGGAGGAAACTAAACCAGGGTGACTCAGTTTTGCCACTGACCATACAGCACAAGACCCCACCTCAGTGTGGCTTATTGGGAAGAAATGCGAGAAGAGGGCAAGATAAAAAGGAACTCTTATTCACAAGCTACAGACAAATTCTTGCAGAAAGAGTAGCATGGGTCCGGGGATGGTTAGGACTCTCCAGGCTGTGGTCAAAACTCAGAACGACCATGCATTCAGGTCTTCTTTGAACTAATGCAAGGGGCTGTGATACAGATCTTTGTCTGTAACATCTTTGGGGAAGAGATTGCATTTATTTTTTTTTATTATAGCTTTTGTCCAGTGTTAGGCATAGAGTGGCCCCTAAACCCTGGTAAGTGAAAACGCAAAAGCCACAATAAAACTTTTTTTCCTAAATATATTGCACAGAAATGAACTTGAACTGATTATTTAAATAAAGAAAGCTAGTCAGGCTGGTTTAATTGTGAATTGTAACTAGTTCATGTTGTATTTCCATTACTGTGCTATATCTGTATAATTTTTTATATAAAATTGATGTTTACTATCATATTGTACTGCTATATGGCTTTCCATTTTATATGAGTAAGTTTTATTGGGTTCTTTCTACTGCACAAGCTATTTCCCACAATGTTTTGTAATTCATATAAATGTTTACTTTAGTAAAGATTCTGAGGAATCAGATTCACTCACAGTGTGCAAAGAAAGTTGCCTGAAAACTGTTGTTCTGCTCCCAGGAAATGGTCCCTGTGTCAGGTCTATGGTGGTTCTGTGATGGCAGATGATGCTTGCAGCAAGTTATGGTGATTCTGCCTTGCTAACTTTAGGATATCATTCCCCTCAGTGCAAAAAGCATTTTAAAGCTCCCAAGAGCTTTCTTAAAACTTCTCACAACGTAACTTAAGTTTAACCCTGAAGGTACAGCAGATTTCTAAAATTTTGTACTTCCAGCTTTTTTGGGGCATCTGTTTTCATTTTTTCTTCCACAAAACACAACAGCAGCCACATCCAGACACTTGATCTTGATCTTTGGAATCACAACTGGTAATTACGTATGCTCTTGTGCTGAGAAAAACAGCTCCAGCTTAATTTCAACATTTTGAGGAGACTGGGAGATGAAGTAATGACAGGGAAAGAACTAGAGATCTGCCAAACTACTTGAAATTGCTGACATTTTCAAAATTGCCTCAGGCAAAGTTTCACTTCAGATGACCTAGTGGGAAGCACTTTGGAAGTGCTTTAGTAATCAGAAGGAACCATGTGGCATTTTCAGCAAGAAAAAATTCTCAACTTTAAAATCAATTGATGCAGTCTGATCAAAGTTTCTTGAGGGGCTGCTGCTAGATTGAAAACCATTGGAACTATCCTTGTATTTGTAACAAAATCTTATGTTATGCTAACCAGAAACTAGTTCTTAATATCTAATACTTCTCAGCTTGCTATTCTCCATTCAGAAACTGCACAGTGAATGGACCTATCTGGAGACGATCAATTTCCCTGCACCTTCCAGCAAGCTCTTTTACAAATTCTCTTGAAGTACAGAAGTATTTTAAGTTCCCATTGCTGGTTAGAGTATGGAACTGAGGAGACCGTTCACATGTAAGCAAGCAAAATCTCCCTATTTATCAGTTTTAATAAAATATTTATGCTAATAGTCTTTCATAAACAATGTTTGTTTCATAACGCCTAACTCAAGTGATGGATCCACACAGCAAAGTGCAGAACCCTGTGGGAAATATTCTCACGGTTCATGGTTGCATTGGGCACATCATGGAAATACCTGGGTGAAGAGTGCATTCTTGGCAAGATTAATTGGGCATGACATGGTGCTGTGCTGCTGTGCTACTGTGCTGCATTGCTTGTGGTGATATTTAACCTCAAAAACTTGTTGAACTACAGTGCTGTACTGGAAATATTTGCTGTCCTTGGAAGAATTGCATAGGGCTCAGACCTCCCAGAAAAACAACAACATTTTACATTTTTTTCACTATGGACTTGTTGCTGTTATCTCCTTTTTTATGAGTTTTGGCAAAATCGGAATCATAGTGTAAGAAACAGCTCATCATAATGCATTAAACAAAAAAAATCATACTGCATTAAATTCTTACATTGTACCAGAATCTTTCAGAGGTTATACAATGCATATTAATATTGAGAAAATAAGAACAAAGCAATAACATAACACTATCTGTGTATTTGTTTGTTGTAAGCACAAGTATTCACACATCCTCCAGGTTTGCTTCTTGTCGGAAAAGGGAGAAAGAATGAATAGAGAGCTTCATCCAGTCTTCCCCATGCTTTTAAAAAAGGATTATATGCACTACCTTTTAACTATTATTTTAGTTAGTCCAATAAAAAGTTATTAGTTATGTTTACATTGTTGTGTTCTTTGTCTTACTGACTAAGAGATAAAATGTCAACACGCCGTTTACTTGCTAATGTAAAATCAGCCAACTGGCATAGTGCCAACAGCATTGGTCATCTCTTTTCGTGATGGTGGGATAGATGTCTGTGAATGTTAATAAGGGGTTTCTTGTTTAAGGCTAGTTCTAGTACTACTGACCTCAAAACCTAAACTGAATCTGGTATAAATGAAGTTCAAAATCAAATAGACATGAAAAGAATGACTGGATTTTTCATTTCTAATTAGTTCAGATATCATTTCCTGTAAATTTTATAAACCTTTGTAGAGATTGCTGGGAAAGGGTGAAGTCAAGAACGTGATATTCAGATGTTTTGATGGTCAGTGCTTATCTTAAATCCAGACCACTCAAACTAGTTGCTGAAGTCCGATACAGTGGCATCTAAAATGAGAGTTTTGGACTTAAGTTGTACTGATTTTCTGTGATGCTACAAGTTCCTCTCTGAGTCCCAGTTTGTATTCAGGACATGCAGCCCATAACTTTAAAAAACTTTAAACCATCTGGCTGAACAAGGAGGTGTCTTCTGTTTGAGGTGGTGTTTCTGGGAGCCATGAAATAGATTGAATTCCTGTCTCAGGTTAGGTGCTTCGAATACAGCTGATGGGTGTTATAATTGTAAAGAGTGTTGAGACAGATCAACCCAGATACATGTGCTCATTTGTAAAGCATTACAGAGAGTCATGTCAGCAAGATGATGGTTAAAAAAAAATATAAAAAGAGCCATACAAGTAGTAATGAGAGCAATGTATAAGCTGTTTGAACAAACTGCTTGGTGAGGAATAAATGATAAAATGTAGAACCAGTCTGTACAGGAAGAGGTTGGATGGCAGAAGTTATTGTCTAAAGCTGTGGTAAGCTAAAGCATAAGGCAGAGCACAAGAATGAGGGCACATGCCTGGACCCTTCCGCACTTAGACTATAAGGCAGAAAGGAAGGGTGGGCCACATGACTTACATTTTCTTCTTGACAGTCTTGCTACTTGACGTTAATTATCTTGGTATATTTTCTTCTTCTTCAGCTCCTGAAATAATTCAGTTATTTCCTTTCTAACATGGGCAAGCATTAAAGAAAGCCAAATGACACAGCAGTTTCTGACCGCTGGAGGCTAGAATGCAGACAACTTTGCAGACATCCTAATAAGAATAGGAAACTAGGAGTGTTTCCTTTGCGATTTAAAAACAGCTTAAATATAATTGCTCCTGAGGACAAGTTAGCTGGGGGAATTGCTATGTCTATAAGGAACTCTGCTTCATTAGTCTTAAATTTGCCATGACTAAAAATGACCAAGGGCTGGATTGGGAATGCGCTGGTTTGCTCAGTCCATGTTGAAGGATGTATGTCCCTTTATTAAGAGCAGTTTCTGATTTCCACCTTCTGGCACTCTGAGCAAGGAAGAAGTACTTACATCTCTGAAGGATGACACATATCTACGAAGAAAGGGCAGAATGTGAGGAAATTTGCACTTTTGAAATATCAGTTACATTCAAAGCTTGTAAATTTGCCGTTTGAAGTGACAGCTGCTCTGGATCCAAGACTTAAAAACTATCAGAATACTATTTGTCTGGTAACTACAATGAATTTTATTAGGATAATAGAGATATTCCTGCAATGACTCCTCTACTGCAAATGGAATTTCCTTACTGTGGCCAGGACATGCCACAGCTGAGCCAGGACTAAACACTGCTATTGCCCAACAGTACATCAAAAATATCCCAAGACAACCCAACAAAAATGGAAATGAAATGCAGTCTAGGCATTGTAGAGAGAGCCAAAAGGACTTGTTTGTCTGGATTGCAGTGCTGGTAGAGTAAGACTCTGAGCTGGGCAAACTTCCTTGTAGAAGAAAGCACTGAATTACAGGACAGACCTTGACACTGTGATTGCAGAATCTTAAAGTCCTTAGACCACGGCATAAGAAAAGCAGATGAGTTGCATTAACCATTATGTCCGTGGCTTCAAAGCTGGGATCAGCTTGTGCTTCTTTCTAGAAGAAAAGATCTCAATGTCAGAGCAATGTGACTGCTGTCGTGTACATGTATGGCTATCAATATATATGTACAAATATATATCTATATATAGCATTGCTTTTGGAATACACTAGCACATAAATATACAGTTAATAAATCTTAGAAATAGGAATTGGTAAGATCTGGCTGCTTTACTAAATAAGAGGCCAAAATATGTCATATGGTCTAGTGGCTAACATAGAATTAACAGTTACAGGATGAAGGAGTCACATGCCTTTTGCATAGTAATTCAAGCATGCATATTTCAGCTGTATTCAAGGTCTCTAATAAGGTACTTTCTCTTGAAGAAGGATTATGTGCAATATTTAAGGTCCATGAAAGCATATTCTTATTCCTCTATAATTCAAACTGTGGTCATAGGGGAAAATATAACCTTCTTGTATGATAGATAATATAAAATGTTTGCTCAGCTTTTACTGTGCTTTTTTTGCTATCCTGTATGCTGCACTCTGAGTCAGGCAGATCTACTTGAAAGCAGGAGGTTGCACTTTCCACAAGATGATGTTTTGTTTTTTTTTTAAACTTAGCTTTAGAGACTGTAAACATTCAATATCTTTGCTTTACTCACTAAAAGAAAGGTGGGGCAACATCATCCCCAGGATCTTGCTGTCTTGGCAGTTTTATCTTGTCTGGAACCAAGTTTGTAAATCACTTCTGTTAGAAATAGCAATAGAGCTGGGAAAATATTTCAGGTGAACAACATATTTCCTTTTGAAATAGGTGTGGGTCGTGTTACAAAAATTTACAACTGGCCTGTGCTGACTGAGGAGAGAGACTAGAACACTAAGTATAGAATTAAAAGGCTAAGGATTTATTCATGCACATGAAGTGTCCCAGACAAATTGCAGCACCCGAAAGGTGGCTTTACATAGGGTTCTTACACCCTTCAAACGGTCAGGTCCAACACAATTTGACTGATCACTAACACACATGCTACTGATTACTAATCGTAGTGAAACTTCACAAAGCAACTTTTTTTCTGCAGCGTTATCATCTGTCAGCATTCTTGCTTCTTGTCTATTGATTCAGATGTCTCTGGATTTGGTCTTTCTGTAGTTACTCCCTATGTTGCCAGACAATGCTGGGAGGGTTTCAAAGATGTATTAGGATGCTAGTGTTAACTTGGTTGCCCAGGGGTATCTTTTATCCTTCATGGACAATTGTAGGATTCTGAGAAGCAAAGTACTTATTTCCAGGGTTGTACTGTCCTTCTGGTCCTTGCAATGAGGTGGTGTCCTTCAGTTTGTTTTACTTAACATGAACAATACCAAAATCACCAGTAAAATTCCCCTACTCCATTACATTGCAGTGTGTAATGTATATTAGCAAAGTTAATACCAGTTCATACTATAAAGACTGACTGATACAATAGTTACGGAAGGAAATTTTCATAACAGTCAACTGGGACCATCATGACGAATTTAGAAGATTCCTTCAGTTAAAAGATAAAAGGTGTTATGGCATAATTCAGTTATCTTAGCAATGCCTGGGGCCATTTAAGATGCCTTAAGGGATCCTGCCTGACCATCAATAGCCATTCCAGAAAGTCAGGTGAGTCTCCTTAGGTCCTCTTTCAGCACCCTGGACAGCCAGGCAAGTTTCTGTTGCCAGTAGGCACCAGTGGTTAGAGAAATGAATCAAGGCCTCAGTCAAGACAGCTAAATGGAGTCTGGAGTCAGTTCAGGTGGCCAAATGTTGCTGCGTTCCAGGCTCCATTGACTGTGTTGTCAAGCTGCTCTGTTTATTTAGTTATCTAACACCAGATATATGCAAATCTGGATTTGAACCCCCACCCTAAATCTAGCAAAGTTTTATGTTGAAAGAAAACAACTCTCTCCTCCCTATGTAGTTATTTGCTTATGCCTATTTATAGGAGCTTATTAAACATCTATTGGCATTATGTAGGTTTATGTATAATTGTTATGTTCCTGTGCCTTAAATGCCAGGAGATAGGTCCAGGTAGATGTAACCCAAGTGTGAAAGCTTCACTCAGAATCATATACCATGACGAGCCTATGATGTAATAAGATGTCCTTCCAGATGGAAAGCTCACCGTTCAATAGCAGATACCTATATGTCTACACATACATATTTCAGTTCCCTTCAGATTTTGCTATATTGTAGAAATCACTTTATATCTCCCCCTGCGACATGATATCTAAGTATTTGGTTCAGATTTGTTTCTGAAGACCCAGCTTTTCCCTCACCTTTAGCTTTCTCAAAAGGAAAAGGAGTCAGAAGACCTGTTCATTGTTGCTTCTTGATGATTGCGGCATGAAAATGAAGTCTTTAAAAATATTTGGTTCAGACTGGGAAAAGTAAGTGATCCATAGGATATATCATAGATCTCCTTGTCATATGAGACTCATGCAGCAGAAAATACTCTTCTGCCTCCTGTGGTCCTCTACAAGACAAGTCTAAAGGTAAAATTTGGGTTTCAGCAGGCAGAACAGTATGAGGAACAGAGCTGTTCCAGGATATCCTCTTTGTCCAAATGGTGGCTCCACTCACAGCTCAGCAACCTGTACAAAAGTTCCCCTCCAAATTTATGAGGTACCAAAATTGCTGGCTTGTATACACATCTTCCTTGTGGCTTCACTCTGAAGCATTGCAGAACTGGAAGAACTCAGTTACAGGCTTAAAGATCTGGAGTTTTAACTTCAGTAATTCTGTATTAGAGAAAGGATGGCATGCAAAATTATGAAGACTTATATTTTTAAAACATTATCAGATACCACCCACATACTGTTCACATCTCAGAAGTCTCAACATTGTGTTCAGTAACACAAAGATTTCATCATCCCTTTTATTTTTCGACTAGTCTTCTGAATGACCCTGTGAGTAAACTTGTGTAAACTGTTTACTTTTGCTCCAATCCAGCTGTGAAATTTCTGCTAGACTATTCCTTCTCTTCCACCAACTTTCTCCCCTTTTCACACTGCCAGTTCTTTCTTTCTGAACAACAACAGGTTTTGTTTTATTTAAAGATATGAGGTCTACCTGAGAAGGCAGTACATTTTTTAATGAAAACACTTTCCCTCCATGTAACAAGGTCAAAACACACACACACACACAGACACACACAGACACACACAGACACACACAGACACACACACACACACACACACCCCACCCCCCCCACCCCCACCCCCCCACCCCCCACTTTTTTAAAAAAAAAAAAAAATTGGTGATTGTCAAATGCTGGAAGAGATTACCCAGTGAGGCAGAGAAATGTGAGTCTGTGAATTTATTCTAAACCTGAGCAAACTTTAATGGTTCTGGACAATCTGCTCTAGATGACCCTGCTTTGAGCAGGGGAGTTGGACTAAATGATTTCCAGAGGTGCTTTCCAGCCTCAGCAATGCTGTAAGTCTGTGATTCTGTGTATTACATGGCAAGACTGAACTTTTGGTACCTCAAAGGGCCAAAAAATAGATGAGCCAGGACTTCTTCTTTAGGAAATGAAAGTAAATGTTACAGGCTAAGAGAAATACAGTATTTCCCACTGGAACACAGGTGTTGAAAGTTATGTGCTGTTCAAGGAAGACTGAGGCACAAGTAAAGGTAAGTCAGTTAAATGGTTTACAGATTATAAAGACATAAGTGATAAAACAGATTAAAAATTAATCTTTTCTTATCAAAATCAGTCGGAGAAAGTAGAACTTAGTAGTAGTGAACAGGACAATAGATTTAAGTACATTTATAATTCATACCTTGAACTTCAATGAAAAATATAGATAAACAAAAGGAACAGGCTAATGACATTACATGTTGAGCTCTAGGACTGAAATACAAAGGAAACTCTGAATTTCTTCAAGAAATATGTGCAAAAACTATCTGGAATTTATATTCAAATTAATGGAAAAAAGTTGTGAGAAAGATATCCTAACTTAATTGGATGATTAACCACACAGAATTATATCAATGGCAGAAATAAAGTATACTAAGAGTGGAAATTCAAACTGATCAGAAGAAAAGTTTGTTCTGAATGTCAAAATGCATGAGTACAAAGTGTGAAATTATGAAAGGGGAGGACGAGATAACCTTTGCAGTTGTGAGAAAGTAACTGGTGGCTCCTGACAGTTTGATATGTGGTTATTCCTGTCTGGGTAAAGTATAAATGGCAAGGCAGAAGTATGATCCTCGTTGTGGTGTAGGGTATGAAAGTGA
Source organism: Falco cherrug (assembly GCF_023634085.1). Classification (NCBI taxonomy): domain Eukaryota; kingdom Metazoa; phylum Chordata; class Aves; order Falconiformes; family Falconidae; genus Falco; species Falco cherrug. The sequence goes on from NC_073698.1 coordinate 27,540,637, forward strand.
TACATGCTCAAGAAAGAGGAATTCAAATTGGATGAACTAGGAAGAAGTTGCAAGAGAATGTTGTGGAGGTGGGACCTACAGCTAGACATCTAATCATTGTCTGTCCAAATTAAGAGAGAAGCAGGCTGCCTGGCATGCCGTGGAGGACAGGCAGCTGCAGAGGGCTATCTATTTGCACTTACTGCTGCCTTGGCACTTGGGGTTGGCGGGCGCTAGGTCTGCTGACAGCACTGCGGTGATACACAGTGCCCTGTGTCATCTGGAGGCTTCCCTGCCTGCAGTGGCAGTTGCAAGCTGACTCTACTTGCAGACAGCAAATTCCTAACTCTGTAAAGCCATTTGGGCTTTAAAAAGAAAAATGGGCCATGTCCCTTAGCAATGTGTCTTCACTGTATGAACCTAATCATTTTACAAATTATTTTCTTTTAAGCATGTTGAATCCAAGTGCTCAAGATTTCTGAGGAACATATAATACAAACAAACAAATTCATTTGTTGTTGAAAATTTCCTTGCAGATTATAATTTGTTTAAAAATATTAACAGATGTCTTTTGAGATAGTATTCTGGTAATGACAAACAGGAACAGTATGGGGAGTGTCTTTATTTGTTTGTACAGCAGTCTCTATATCCAGGATGAGCTAAATTGAAAATAAATTAAATGGACTCATTTTATGGGAATAAGAACCAGAGCTTTAATTTACTCTGCTTAAATAGATTCATTTTTTTACATAAGATTATAATACTATACAACTATATCACATTTATCACTTGATTAAGCACAGTAAGCAAAACCACAAAGACAACAGGAGTGCATCAGTGCTGGACAGCTAGGAGCCAAATGTAAAGACTGAAGAACTGTGATTTCCTTCAAATGTTTCTGTCTCTGCCTGTGTGTCTTTTTACCCCTACACAAATCAAGAAATCACCCAAGTCTTCATTCTGGTTCCACTGCTTCTGAGCTCTGGAACAGGGGTTTCACCTGGAGGCTTTGAATTTGTTCTCAGCACTTATTCCAATGACCAGGAGTTGCATGTAAATTCTGCTTTCAAAAGGTTGGATTACATGAGAACACACTTGACAAAAGAAAGACAGCGGAACAAAGTAGTACATAGGCAGGGACTATTCCACTGAAATCTCCACTTGTAAGGCCTCACCTCACTTGGATAGATATCATTTGAATATCCAACTAGAGAAAAATCCTATCTCCAATCCATAGGTATTAGCCATTAGGCCTTCCTTAGCAAAAATGCTATTTTCAATAAACCTGAGGAGGTTAAATTGATAAGGAATTTTGTTTGAGTAATATGAAATACTATATATATGAAATCACATGTATATATATATATATGAAATAATAAAATATGAATTTTATTTGAGGCTTTCGGTGAGCATGTAGGGTTTTTTTTTCTTATTGGACCATTCAAAAATATACACAACAACATGTATTAATATATATGTGAAGCATGACTTTACTATGAATGAGGGATTTGTAATAGAAAAATTTATATGGTTGTTCTGATTCACTTTGGTTAGCTGAGTGCCCCTAATTTCCTACTGAATGTGTTTTCAGCTGGCTTCACCTTTTTGGTTTTTGTATATGCTACCTCAGAAATAAATCTAAAAATACTCCTCTAGACGTTTCTGCCATACAATGTGTCTGGAAGGACAGATTCACCTATTTGCGTCTCTGAATCAGACTTTCCTGAATCATACTTTCCTGCAGAAAAGCCAGAAGAAACTGCAGAATACAATTAAATATCCAAAAATGAGAAATGCAGAGACACTGGGTTTCACTTGAAATATCTCTTGCAGTCCTGTAAGACTGTGTTACAGCCTCTGGAAAGAGAAAACAAGAAGGGAGTGTAACAGATTTACCATCCAAAGGCCACATGATCTCTCTTGTACCTGCTCCTTTGGGCATCTCTTTACATTATTAACTAATAGTTAGTTGAGCCCAACAGGGATGTTTAAATTGTCATGCTGCTGTATCCACTAACCCAGCTGCTACCTTTAGTGCACCTTGACTTTCATTCCCAAGTGGGAAAATAATATATAGCTACTCACACAAATGAATTAAAAACCAGTGGGAATAGATGCAGTATGATGTGGATTTACTGGGAAAGCAGGAGAGGCAGGAGTGTTTTGTTTCTCACCATCCCTGTGAGCTGATGTGGCATAAGAATCTGAATCACATGGTGGCAGCTGTGCAGTCTGTGTCTCTCCTGCCCCATCCCTGTTCAGCTCTGCATCTCCCTTTGTATGCATCATACCCTGGGCACAGCATTAAGTTTTCATGCGGTGCCATCTCCTTTCCATGCAGAAGAATACCCAGGGAAGTATTTCATACTCCAGCACTACAGCAAAAGAAATTACTGTCTGAGATAATGTATTTTTTAAAAAATATCTGAGAATGCAGTGTTCAAGACTAACTAATTCAGTGACATGTAGCAGAGTGGGAGAGTTAGAATGGGAGCTCCATAGGAAATGCTAATATTTCAAAATGTAGGTTTGAATTCTAAGAAAATTCTCAAACAATTTGAATTTGCCTGAAAAATGAATTTGTAATAGACTGCTTCCAGTTATTAGAAAAATTGGTGATGCAAAAAATATTTTTTTAAATGAAAGTTTCAGGCTTTCTGTTACAGCAATGTTAAAACATTTATTATAACAAGTTCTAATTTTTTCATTACTGTTGTGTTTGAAACTGACCAGCAGAAAATTTTGTTTTATATGAAACCAACATTTTCTGAGAAAAACCCATTCTAGTGAAAACTGTTTCAGAACTAATGACAGTTGCGATACCCATAGGTTTAAATCTTACACATGCAGCTCTGGGAGTAAGATTCATAATGTTGAGTAAGACATCACAATCCCAGCAGCTGAAAATAGCATTAGGCCCACCTTCTTTAAGAAAAGAAATTAAAAAAAAATCAGTAGAGGGAAAATAGGATACCTTCTGTGTATATATAGGCTTACATTACTTTGCTGACTCTTCACCACAGCAGGCATCTATCTATTTCTTTCCAAGTAGTTTTCCTTCAAGTGCAATACAATTGACCTAATTCCCCAGTAGGATCTAGTTGCAGTTTATTGCTGGAATGACATGACATTCTTGTAAATGTTTGTGCATCATCCAGTTAAACTGATTTTAATGTAGAAATAAAGCTGTGTAATTCTGTATGTTTCTGTCTCCCCCCCCCCCCCCCCTTTTTTTTGGCTCAAAATACTCTTGCTAATTTGGCACAAATCAATGAGTAATTGTAGTAAAGCCATATCTTTATTACTGTAGGTAAAGATGTTTGTCTGAGATGTGCTGTTTATTTAGAGTGAATAAAACACATTCAGGAGTCTTAAAAATTATTTTTTTAAAATGGAAAAAATAGTACAGCAGCTATTTATGCAATTATATAGAAAAGCCAAAGAAACCTGCAGCAGTCAATATATATCAACAGCAGTATTGGGGTCACCATCAGCAAAGAGGCCTAGCAACTTGATCTTTAGTGTCTTTGAAGGTTTTCAGATTTATTGGAAGCCAAAAATCAAAACTGAACTATAGAAATGTAGTTCAGGTTCATAAAATAGAAAACAAGTCTTTCTATCTTTGGTCAAACTAAATTTCGGAGTAGTCTAAAGTACTTTTGAAAAACTGTATAGCTTTTCAGGACCTTTTCCAGCCTGTCTTCAAGCTGTCTTTACCTGTCACCAGCCTACTTAGTCTCCAGGTAGTTCAAGGTTCTGTTAAATCTAATCTCTTCGAATTGTCCTATTTGTCACAAAATGTCAAAATGTATATAGTACCTTTCTTGTTGCCAGATACACTGTTGATCACAAATACGGTAATAATACTTAACACCAGCTTTTGTGCTGGAGACTGTTCTAGATAACAGAACACGGAGTCAAATCTGTCCGCCCAGTCGTCTGTGCCTCTCATCCATATTACAGGCAGAGGATGTGAACAAAGAACTAACCAAAATCTTTACGCTCAAACCTGCTATGACAGTAAGAGTATTTAACAGCTGTTTCTAAGAACTTTCCTGTGTAGGAAAAATCATGGTAATATAGAGTTATGTATCAAATAATTTGTTAATAATACAAGTCAGTTCTATGACAGCAAGCAATGAAAAGATTAATGATACCACATCCATGTTTACAAATCTCTTTTACTGCTTATTTTGGCACTGGAAGGTTTTGAAGTAATTCATGTGCATGCAAAGCTATTAATTTATACACAGTACTGCTTAGATTCTCCAGTTGTAACTCATAGCTAATGTACTTTTTGGTGAATAAGCATGACATTTAAACTTTTGTGTTCTGGAATGTTTAAAATCTGTTCTTGTTTTTGCTGACCTTGCCTATTTGACCTCTACGCTGTTAAATAGTCTCTGATTCCATTGCAAGATTGGCCAGTTCATATCATCTGAGTGACTACATGACTGTTGGGTACTACAGGGAAAGCAGGTTGTTGTATAAAAGAAATTGTAAATTGGTGTGTCATTTTTTTCTTTTACTAAACAATGTTTGCGGTGCTGGTGACTGTTTGTCCAGAGATAGAATGAGCTGATCAAAGCTCTGCAGTTGCTGTCCTCAACACTGCAGTCCCTGCAGCTCTCCTGGCCACCATGGCAGGAAGAGGAAACTACCTTTCTTATATACTGGAAAGAAGCGAACTTCTCAGATACTGACATGTAATAGAAGTATAGAATATGAAAAGACCTCTCCCAAATATTTTTTACTCATGGTTTGTTTGCTATGCTTCCTTATACATCCCATCTATATCTATATCTATATCTATATCTATATCTATATCTATATCTATATCTATATCTATATCTATATCTAGATCTATATCTAGATCTAGATCTAGATCTAGATCTAGATCTCGATGTAGATATAGATATAGATATGTCATCTCTAGCAGTCTTTTCCTTCCCCTATATGGTTTCTTCATTCTGTTTCTCATTGATAGCTTTTGTTTCCATTTGAAATTGCCATCCTCAAATAGAATCTTGCTATCACTGCAGCATTCTGGCACTCCAGGGAAAGTATCAGAAACATGTCTTCAATAAAGGAAGAGCAAACAAATGAGTACCTACTACAACTAATGCACATCTGGAAGTAAAATCTAAATTTTGAGAAACTTAGGAGAAGCCCTGGAACTAGATCACATGAAGAACTGAAAGCCATTCACCTCTGGAAACAAAGCTTTCACAACTGATTTATCTGGGGAAAAGTCTTGAGGGATTCTTGCTTAAGACCATTTCCAGAGTCTGGAAGATGCCCAAGATCTGATTTCAGAAGTATACGCACAGAAACTCTTCTATATTTCAAAATGTACAGATGGACTCCCATCTACCAAAAATGGTGTCAGGCCGTAGACTTTCTGTCTCTTGCTAGCTTGACTTTCTAGGACACTTTAGGTTTGGTTTCAAAAGAAAAAGTGGATGGATGTGTGCATGTGTGTGATGTGTATGTATGTATATACAAAAATACAAACACCCAGACATATGCAGACATGCATAAATATGTATGCTGCCAGGAAGCAAAATACAGCTTTAATTAAATGGAAATTCTTTCATTTCCTGAAGGCCAGTCTCTGTCCAAATAGTCTGGAACATATATGAACTACTCTTCCATTTTCTATCTGGGAGACAGACAACATCCAGCATTGTTCCTGTATACTATTTCCTATTAATATATCATCTGGAATATAGCTGCAATATGGAGTGGATAAAGCAGAGACAAGTAAACTAAGATTAACCTTATTGAAACAGTGTGTTTTTCAAGACTTGAACAAAAGCCTTGAATGCATAGGTGCTGCCTAAAGTAGAACTGCACCTGATATTGCTTTGGAGCTTTACAGTAAATCTACACAGTGAGTAAACACATTGCACTAAATCATGTGTGTCTCGGGTTAGGACTGAACTGTAGAAAGCTTCCCAAGGGACCCCAAGGTAGTGCTACCAGGTAGCCAGCCTTACCCAGTTTCTTCTTTCTACCTACTTCTGTTGAAGTTTTTCCATGGCTCTGTGTCTGTGTGTGTGTAGGTAAGTTTACCTCTTCCTTAGTCTGCTGCCACTAAGAACACAAGTGAAGTGGATGTGGGCAAACTTTTACCTGCATAAACAGATCTATAAGCCCAGTATCTTATTCCTCCACTTAGATGCTATCAAGAGCAGACTTTGAGGAGAGAATTGCTGAGGAGCTGGTTGCATAGTCCATGAGAATATTGGTCAGTGTTAGGTCAGATGCTCTCTGATAGATCATATCAGACACCCTGATAGTAAAAGAGTGGGGGTTTTTCCAGGGTGTTGAATACTCAGGTACCTGCTGCCAGTGTTGCTATTCTTCAGAATCATAGACTGCATCCTTTGAGTTTTCATCCTCAATGTATTTTTGCAGCTTCAGAAGTTTGGCTGATCCTGTTGTACTACTCCAGTTAAAACAAACTACTTCCTGGGAAGAGAACTGACAACAGTCTTATGGTCAGAAAAGCACATTTGGAATGTTTTTCACTTCTTTTTAAAGAGACAGTATAAGGAGTTCTTATTATTTCATTGGCATCAGTACATACTAGAAACTCACAGACCCATCTTAATTTATTCCAGACCATAGAAAAATGTTTCTATCTAAAGTAACATACTCTCCATAGGAAAAATGAGTCAAATCCTTTCAACTTCTATGTGGAGTATTTTTAACATGAGGTAATTCAGGATAGTATTATGCTTAGGAAAATCCACTGTGCTGTTGCCCTGAACTTTCTGCCATAGGACTCAACAACTAAATTCAGTGGGTCTGTAAATCTTTAAAGAACCCACAGGTTCAAATAAAAAAAAAAAGAAAAAAAAAACCCCAACAAATCCCCAACCCTAACAGAGGCTGGTTTTCTGAATGGAGACATTAGAGCAGTACAACATGAAAAACTAGAACATAGTTGTTGACTTACAGTCATTGTCTTAATGTAGAAGTGGAAACCAGTAACAAGCGTTGTCCCTCAAAGGTCCATATTGGGACCAGTACTATTTCATAATTTCAGTAATGCTATAGACAGTGGGACTGAGTGCACCCTCAGCAAGGTTGTAAATGACACCAAGCTGACTGGTACAGTTAGAATCATAGAATCATTTAGGCTGGAAAAGACCTTTAAGATCATAAAGTTCAATTGTTAACTCAGGACTGCCAAGTCCACCCCTAAACCATGTCCCTAATCACAACATCTATGTGGTTTTTAACCACATCCCTGGGCAGCCTGTTCCAATACTTGACCACCCATTCAATGAAATTTTTTTCCTAATATCCAATCTAAACCTCCTCTGTCGTAACTTGAGGCCATTTCCTCTTCTCCTGTCACTTGTTACTTGGGAGAAGAGACTGACCCCACCTGCCTAGAACCTCAGTTCAGGTAGTTGAAGAGAGCCATAAGGTCTCCCCTCAGCCTCCTTTTCTCCAGACTAAAAAACCCACGGTTCTTCAGCCACTCCTCATAAGATTTGTTCTCTCAGATAGGTGTCATGTTTGCTAACTTTCAGTCTTCTGGGACCTCCCCAGTTAGCTATGATCATTGACCCATCATGGAGAGTGGCTTGGAGAGCTCTTCCCCTAGCTCCATCAGCATACTCAGGTGAATCTCACCTGGCCCCATGGACTTGTGTGTGTCCAGGTGGATCAACAGGTCACTAATTGTTTTGTCCTAGACTGTGGAGACTTCATTCTGTTCCTTGTTCTTGTCTCCCAGCTCAGTGGGCTGAGTACCTTGCGGGTAACTGATCTTACTATTAAAGTCTGAGGCAGTGAAGGCATTAAGTACCTCAGACTTTTCCTCACCCTTTGTGTCGATGCCTACAAGAAACTAAGTTTTACTCTCCAGATCTAGTTTGTCTGAGGGTTAGAGGCCAAAATATTTTCCTGACTTGTGCCCTTCTTTGTATTGCACAGGGAGGAGCCCAGGGTGATTCTGGGACTGGCTGAGGTGCTTCCACTGCATGGATCCAGGTCAGCTGATCCAGGCCTTGGAGCTATCGTGCACAAAGGCATTCTGGCTTACACTGAAACAGATATTAATGATGTTAAGCATGCCACACCTGTGGCCTGGCAGCATGTTCAGAGCTGGCTATCATTAATACATTGTTTGCAACAGATAATAAATCACTTCTAGTTATTAACATTGGAAGATATAATTAAAGGCTTAAACCTAGCCCTATGTATGCCTCAGGATTTACAGAGTAAACGTGACAAATTCATCCCTTATTCCACTTCCATCAGGAAAGTTACACTTGCAGGAAAGATCTAGGTTTACATGGGGACACAATCTGTTGAGACAGGCAAGATGGGGGTCTGTCCCATTTCCTTCAAAGGGAGAAAAGTATCTTGTCCCAACACCCTACTGAGAAAGACAAAATATGTGCTACTTAAAAAGCACCCTGCTGCTGTCTCGATTCTCCACTGGCACAAGCAGGAATGGTGACAAGGCACAAGGTTATTAGAACAAAGAAAATAGTTAATTTCTTGATTTTAAAATATTACAAATAGAGTCATAGCAAGAGAAAAGTGAAATAACACAAACCAGTTTCAGGAAATACTAAGCTGTTGCTTGAGGCTTATCTTAACTGTGAACAGAGGGAAAATCAGAAATGCTAACACCTCCCTTTTGAGATGCTGTCTCAAACAGTTTAACTCCTCCCTTCTAGGGCTCCCCTAGAAGTGTCCCCTTACCAGACACGTCTTTTGTTGTAGTTACTTTTGCTTTTTTAAAAAAAGGTTTTGGTTTTTTTTTAATGTTAAAAAATATGACTTATGTGTCCAATAGCAGCATTGCTTCTCATTTGATGGAAAAACTTCCGTAGTAATACACACTCTCTTCTGCTCCCTGAAATAGCACAATCCAAAAGCAGCAGTGGTGATGCCTCTGCCTCCCATGAGCTTCTCTAAGCTCATGGTCACAGATATTCCTTAGTAAATACACTTCTGTGAGCTTCAGTGGTCTCTCTATTCAACACAACATTTTCAACATGTCAACGTTTTATGTATTGTATATTATAAAGTGTGTTTGCTGTGCAATCTTGTCAAACACACAGCTCCCAAGTTGCTTCTGGCTCCTCACAGATGCCACACTAGCAATGCAGGTGACTGGTTTGGCATTTGGAATGCCCTCACTGAATAGATTCTCTGCTCTCCCTCTTTTCTCAGTTTTAGGTGCTGCAGTTATTGTGGATAGGAAATGATAAATACTGGTAACAGCTCTTTTCTTAAGTGGAAAGAGTGGTCAGAAGGAACAGCAAAGGCAAAACCAATGCCTACATAGCCACTCAGTCTTATTCCTTCCCAGATTTCTCCTAAAAAAAACCTTGGAACTTTATTATCATTTCTCTACTTGCCAAATTTTGTGACAAGAGGCAGGCTTTCTCTAGCCAGGAATCTGTCACAAATAGAAGATAATAATTTTAATGAACTCTTCTCTGCTTCAAAATTTACATTATAATCTCTCTATTGAACTAATAGAGCACAAAGGTAATAATATAGGGTTTTATTTAATAATTAATTAGTCCTCTAAGAAATTAGAATTTTATTTGAAAAGCAGCTAACAGAGAAGTCAACAATGCCTTGAAACACTTACAAAACAGAATGTGCTGTCCACCATCTGACTTTGATTAAATTACCCAGAGAACCGTCATATCAAAGAAAACCCTCACGTCCCAAATATTTGGAATCACCGATGATAGTAGCCATTATATTCTTAAATTAAAAGCTTCTGTCTCTTTGAGAATACATTAATCTCAGATTGTCTGACAAAGAAAAACAAATAAATACACCATTTAATAAAATTACGCATTTGAAACAAGAAGGCAATGTTAGATCATCTAGTTTCCTCTTATGTGTGAAATAGGTCAAAAAAACCAACTATATTAATTTTTCTTCTACATCCCTAACACGTTTGGCTAGCACTTATCTTTCAAAAACACATTTAATCTTCATTTGAAGACACAAGAGGCTTCTATGACTTTCTTTGGTAAACTGTTCAGATGATTGGTTGTCATCATCACTACAAATCTGTGTCGGATTTGAAGTTGTCTGGCCTCAGCATCCAGCCATGGGTTATTGCTATGCCTTTATTTCCTCTGTAAAAGAAGTCTTCAGCACCCCATCATTTTTCTGATGAAGAATAATGGAAACAAAAATAAATCTTTCTTCTTATTGAACTGTGAGTGGGCAGGTCACCTAATAAATGTCATCTACAGGTTAGTCACCTAATCTAAACTAGTCATCATCCTGCAGGTGAACACATGTAGTCCATGGGAAGGGGGAAGTGATTCAGCCACAGGTCTTCCACTCCTGCCCTGAGGACAAGAGGAATCACTGCTAAAGGTAATCCTCTGTTTCCATGGACCTTCTGAGAGCCTAGCTGAGATGCCAGCACAATCTTTTAGATGGCTAAAGCTAGGTCAAATGAACACTGCTCTTTATCTACACCTTTTCCCTGGTCCTAGTTCAGAGAGAGGGATTTACTGGGAAAGGAAAAAAGGGAGAGGGAGGGTTAATGCAGCTGTATAGGTGTCCGTCAGATCACTGCTTGGTACAGAGCATGTTTCGTGTAATGTGGGAGAAAGTCTGTGCTTCCCTCCACTTTACCCCTATCCTACCACCATCCCTAGTGTCACCTCTTTTGGGACTTCATCTAAGAACTACAAAAAATATTTAACTGTAAGAAAAGTATAGATCTATTTAATGAGCTTCTCTAAATTAAAAGGCATTTTTTTTGTTAAATAATATAACAGTTAGCAGCCACAGCCATTTGCCTCAAATTACCAGTGCTCAACTCTCTAACACATGAAAATTAATCCCTGTATTTTTGGGTATGTGAACTGAATTTGTTCCTTTTTCAGTAGCTGAAGTTTTGTAGTTAGTGCAGCAATACTGTATTGCTACGTTTGAATTTTTTTTTTCCTATGTCTGATTTGGGAGATCTATAAAGAAAGAAAAAGTTTTCAGAGTATGTTTACTTCCTTGGTCTTTAGAACATTATTTCTTACCAATCCCAAGACTACAACACTGATTTTTCACACATTTCCATGGTTAAAACTCACCACCTTACTTTGGTAGCTTTCTTGATAATCAGGCAATCAACAAACAGTTTAAGAGCTGAAAGCCAGCTTGCAGACTGCACTTTGACATGTAGGCAGGTATTTGAAAAGCTTATGGGAACAGACCTTACTGGGACTCAGGTGGAGCAGCCATGACAAAAGAGCATAAGGTTTCTAACCTGGGCTAACTTGTGATTGCCTGTTTCAAATAACGATGTTTTAAGCAGCAGTGATACTCTGTACCACATATCCCAAAAAAGTATTTCCAGGCATTCCTCTCTTCTGAGCTGAATAAAAATAGATACCCCACTGAGGAAATGAGGAATATTTTTTCTGTGATTAACTAATAAGCCATAAAGAACCCACACTTTGTTTCTCAGGTCTCAGGCACATTATGTGATAATTTTTCATGTGCTCAGCAAAACAAAGACATCTGTCCCTGACGGGATGCATACTCATGCAAAGTAATTGTTCAGCAATTAATGAAAAATATAAACATGGGAAGAACAGAGAAAGATGCTTGTGACATCAAAAACATACTTCCATGTCCTCTTTTTTTTTTCATTGAAAAGGGAAAAGCAATGTCACTTCTTTCTACAGCAGTAGAATGTAAATATTGAGCTGAGTATTTTTTTGCAGCATCAAATGAACCCTTTACAGGCTTCATATCAAGCTGATTGCTTTAGAGCTGTTCCCGGATCTTTCATGTACCATGAATCCAGGACTAAGAACTCAGAATATGTGCTGAATTAATTGATGTGTAATAAAAATGTGTGTTAAGGGCCATGTTTATGTGATAAATTTGACTAAGCGCACAAATCACATTAAAGCCACGGAGAGGGATTCTGTTCTGGATCCTAAAAGGTCCTGGGGAATGAAGAACAAATGAAGGAGATTGTTGGAGGAGGGAGCGGGATATTGGATAAATATTTTAGTCAAGAGGGAGTTCAGAAAGCAGTGTGGCGATGTGATGGCAGGAATCAGATCTAGAGAGAAAAGCAAAAAATGAAAAGGAACAAGAAATACTAATCAGAAAGAACACTGGATTAACTGCACCCAGATGATTGCTCCTTGGCTGGATTATTTACTCTGCCTTTTTCTAACTTTTCGTTCTGTTTTCACTACTCATCTACATTTTACACCTTTCCCCCAGGGATCTGTGATGCTTCTGGCAATTTCTGGATTCCTTGGGTGATACAAGAGAACTGTAGAGAAGGAAAAAGTCTTTTATGGCCTTGTACAGTTTTGCAGTGTCTGTGGAAGAGCATTTATACTGAAACATCTTCAGTGTTTACCTCTCCTTGCTGTACCTAAATGCTTAACCTTCAGATGTAATTTGCTTAAATCATTGATTCTAGTCATTGTTCAGCAGTGCAGTAGCTTCACAGTTTCCATAGCTTTGTTCAGTGCTTTTCCTTATGTGATATAGCTTTCAAGGAACCTCATGTTACTACCACCCTGATTTGAACTCAGAGAATATTTAAATATTTGATGAAATCAGAGGTTCACATTAGTCTAAGCATGCTATTTTGCTTTATTTCATGTTTACTGTGCATACAGAACCTTGTTTCTTTTTCTACTTTCACAATTAAATTATACTTTCTATGTTTTTTCTATTGTTGTTATTGGTTCCCATTGGTAAAGGACTTCAATCTTCTTTTTATTTGGTAGTTATGTAGACCTTTACATTCATGTCTGGTTGAGCTTTTAATTAATTCTTTCATGAGTTTGCTCATGCACATATATCTTCAATTACTGTCTGAAAAACTGACACACAGGGTCAGCAAGTAACACTAAAATTCCAGACCAAAGCCTCCCTTGCAACTTGATATATCAGAGCTGCTTCACAGCAGATCTTTTTCTCATTTCTTTAAACTGTAAATTTATTAATTATTCAAAAAGAAGGGTATTTTCTTCTCTCTCACAAGATATACTTACAATCTCAAGGATTAAGATCATATGGTTTGATAAGAAACTACTGTTTTCCTACCAGCCAACCTCAGAAGTCAGATGACTTTGCAGATTTGCATGGTGATTGTTCACCCACCAAAGCTAAGACTGAGTGTTCCTGGAGAGACTTTGAAACTTCTTTATTTTATTGGATCAATTATATAAAGGTTTTAAGAGAAATGGAATTAATCCAGAATTTACCTGACTATTTCCTTAGGTCTTAATCAAACAAAAGACTTTTGATTCTTTTACTGTGTTGAGAGTTAAAGCGCTAAGAAATAGGCTTCTATCCTGTCTTGTCCTATCTTGTCCTTGCCCTCACTCTCACCTTCAATGTCTAAGCTGTGTTAATGATACATGGTGTGACAAAGTATGTGATGCTAGCAAATGTATTGTATTTATATTACTTTTATAGCTGTGAAACACTTATAGTGCTTCTGGCACATCTAAATAGCAGATGCATCAGTGATATAGTTCACTGTACTTGGACATAATTTTAGGCAAAATGTTATTAAGTGTAGGGATGAGGGATTCTTTATGACTCATATGATTTAGGGGCTAATATCTGTCAAAAATATGAAAATACTATTTAACCTAAATTTCAAAAACTACATAAAGATTTATACCTTCAATATTCCTCACTTTTTCCATCAATGAATACTTTGTCTGACTCAAAAAAGTCAAACAAAATTGACAGGAAGAACACTGCAGGCAAGGAAAAGTCTGTGCAGCATGGAAACGTGAAAAATGCCGTTATAAGTGGAAAAGCCTGATGCAAATATTCATGCTTATTTCCAGTCATCCATGGCTTTAGTCTGTTTCCAGCTTCTACATGAAGAGTAAAATGAAATGCATACAATATGCTTCGAGGTATAAGACCCAAGAAAAACGCATACAGTACGCTGTAGGTGTGCACACATTATGCCCTAAGACCTGAGAAAAGCTTACAGTTTGAGTATTTAAATGAACACACCAAATATTTAATGGGATTTTATGTTAGGTGCTTTTTGCTGCCTTTATCCCTAGCCTGGGCCAGAGCCAACCCCAGTTTGGTCTCTTAGAGGTGAGGAATTGTATGCCATGGTCAACTCAAGCACTGAAGTAGGCAGAGCCCAGCTAAGCCTATCTTGAATTTGGGCAATTTGGGATTGATTCTAGGAATCAGGAGTACTAGTGATCTTTCATTATCTCAAGTGTGACTTCTGGGTAAAGCTGTTTAATAAATAAATAATACTTTTTCACAGTTTATCCTCTTGGACTTCATTCCTTTCGGACTCATACCAGCAACTTAACCAGTGTCTTCCCCAACACAGTCAATGCTGCTTGCTCTCTCTACCAGCGAGGTAACAAGTTTCAGTTCTTAGAATTGCACTGCTTTGTAGAGACAAATTTGCATAGGGTTTGGGAATGAGACAAAGATATCTCACGCACAAGGCAGTGGCCTTAACTGCTAGCCTGTGAGTTTAGTGTCTTGACAATTTCTTAGTTTCTTTTTATGTTTGCTTGGTTTTGTTTAGCTTTTGATTTTTGGTGTGGTTTTTTTTTTTGTGTGTGTGTGTTTTTTGGTGTGTTTTTTTTTTTCTTTTTTTCCCTTCTGTGTAAAACTTCAAAAACTGTTATGTTTGTCTAGGAACATTTCTTTAAGCTCATAAAGTCTGGTGAGTTGGGAAAACACTTTCCAGGCAAATCCATTAGGAGCGTCTAGGCATTATATAGTACAAATTAGAAGCGCTTTTCAGCAACAGTTCAATTGCAGGTGTTACTAACTGTAATTTTTAGTAACAGACCTAACTTTTTGGGCTAGGAAGTACAAGTGATTTTGGAGGACACTATATTTTGAAGTTGGGATACTTCTGGGAATCCTGGAAGTTAAGAAACATGATTGAAATTCACACTTACAAAAACTGCAAAGCTGTACGTGTGTCCATACTAACTAACCCTGTGCCCTTCTCAGTTAGTATTGTCAGATGTCCCAATAAAGTTGTAGGTCCCAGTTTTAGTTCTCTGTCCTGGTCAACATGCTGAGTTTTACTGCCCATGTCCCAGCAGCACAGCTACAAACTGGCTGCAAACCAGTCTTTACAATTGCTGTCCTCAGTGGGCAAAGTTAGTCACTACAGAGTAAAGGAGGGCATGAGCTGCATAAATCTAGGTATGAAGAGTGCCCTTCCTCATGTAATGAGAGGTGACTTTCATCCCTGATATTGATACCATGTTTGAAAAAATCTTTAGTTGTGGAAAATTACAAGGGACTGAGGGCAGGATTTGGTTCACCCTGAATTAGATACGAATAGCTTGAATCAGTTGACATAACATTCAATCTCTAAAACCAGATGTGGTCAAGGATAATTTTCTTTGGACAGAGACAACACTGAGATGTGATACCAGCACCCTATATTAATGTTAACACATGATGCTAATGCATAATTTGCAGATATACAAATCCTTCCCAAAAGAATAAAAAATTTAAAAGTTCAGCTGGGATGAAGCAAGAGCACAAATAACCACAACTGACATTTGTGGTTGTATCAGTTACTGGGCTACTGGAGCTGCTGGAATTTAGTCATGAGACAAATATGAGAGTCTACAAAAAACAGGCCAAATCATAGAGTCATAGAACGATACACCCATAGAATCATAGAACAGTCTGGGTTGGAAGCGATGTTAAAGATCATCTAGTTCCACCCGCCTGCCATAGGCAGGGACACCTTCCACTAGACCAGGGTGATCAAAGCCACATCCAGCCGGGCCTTGAACACTTCCAGGGAGGGGTCATCCATAACTTCTCTGGGAAACCTGTGCCAGTATCTCATCACCCTTATAGTGAAGGTTGTCTTTCTTATATATATTTTATATCTACCCTCTTTTAGTTTAAAGTCATCTCCCCTTGTCCTATCACTACACGTCTTTGTAAAAAGTCCCTCTCCAGTTCTTGTAGGCCCCTTTTAGGTACTGAAAGGCTGCTATAAGATCTCCCTGGAGCCAGGCTGAACAACCCTAGCCTTCAGCCTGTCTTCACAGGAGATGTACTCCAGCACTCTGATCATTTTTGTGGCCCTCCTCTGGACTCAGGAGAGTGGAAGCCACCCAATTCTGCAAGGTGACTAGTCAAAAGAATACTGCCTTCTAGGACTACACTGTGCAGGGCAGACTCCAGAACAAGAGTAGAGTTAATTGAATTTTGTAAATTAAAGTTTTCTTACTGTCTGTCCCCTTCCTCTGATGAGAGTATTTTCTTCTGTGAAAAGGAAAAAGTCCTTTATCAGTCTTTCTGTAAAAGTGGAAAACATTACTATTGTTCAGTTCCAGCTTCAGTTGGTTTATTGCTATCAAGTTGCATTCAAAATTTCCTTTACCAGGATGTTTCATCTGAATGTGGAAAGGCAGCAACTGACATTGAATTTATTCAGAAGAGATGAAGTACTACAGAACAAATCAAACCCCAACACACCTTTCTCTTTATTTAGGCCACCCTGGGAAAGTATTATGTATCTCTGTTATTGTACCATATGTAAGTGTCAGATTTTGTGCTATAGCCTCATTTAAATTAAACCACTTAATAGACGTTCCTCCAATAGCTGTCACTAAAACATTTAGATGTTTGATTTCTTTTTCACATTAGCAGTTCATTATATGGTGCCTGGTATTTAGGGAAACGTTTCTTTTCTTCTGTATTAATGCCATACAGGCTTCCAAATTAGCACACTTTGACTTTGAAAGCAAAATTAATAGCTTCGATCAATGACATTTTTTTTCAAACGACCACCCAGACTTCTTCGGCAACATCTGTGTTGCTAGCAATTAGATTTGCAGATGTCAAAGTAAAGTTTATTGTTGAAAATATTTTCTAAAATCTCAGACTCATTAATGACTTCATTTTTTTATTGCTTGCATGGATATTGAAAACCAGAGGAGTTAGGCCCTTGTCTTGAAATATGTCCCCCTTCTTTTTGACTTGTCTGTTGGTGTACACAAGAAGTGCAAAGCAGTCCTGCCAGCAGCACTCCTCCATGCTGAGGGAATCAGTAAGTGGAAGAAACCTGGAACTGAATAAAGAGATTAGTCCTCTGTTTGCAAATCCTTTTCCTAGCCGTTCTGACTGTGTACCAGAGCCTGCTTATACCAGTGGGATTAATTCTCTTCCTGTTTCATATGTGTCATGAGGATAGAAGAGAACAGAAGATGCCAGATACTATCCCATAGTTTCTTCCCTGGACCTTATTCATGAGTTGTGAGTACAGCTCACCAAGTTCGAGTCCCTGTTTATATAGGTAACAACCTCTGATGTAAGGTTTTGCAAGGTCAGGCCCCGCTGGGTCTTTTGGCTAAACTCAAATGATCTGCTAGTAAACTCTGGGGCATTTGTAGAAGTTATAAGAATTTATTAAACATATATCTATTTTTAAAACACTTAAGCAGAAATGGAAAACACCTTTAGGTCATCTAGTCCCCATCTTTGCCAAAGGGGAATTGTTCCCTCAAGTATAATTTCTAGGATTTGGAATAGATTTCCAGGGTTTCCTCCTGGTATCCTCTTTCAAAAGGTAACCCAGGACTGTAGCCATATATCTCAGGTTGTAAACTAAAGCTGGATGTTTCCAAGCTATTCAGACTGCTGATCATTCTGGAAATTTTGTTCCATTTTGGACTATTTCTGTGGTAGTTGGAAGAGATATGTGTCCTTTATTGTATTTTGAAAATGATCATGTGTCTTAAATAAAAAATGGAAGCCCTCTACTTTAGCAGTATTTGTTAATGTTATGAAATGAATGCTGTCCTGCATTCTGTCACCTTTCAGTTACCTTTGTGATCTGGGCTGGAAAAAGCACATCTGAAGCAGAACAGATGGGTCGAAGAAGTGTTGGTCTTCACTATAAATACCTTTCACTTGCTCACCTTCTCTCTTTTCTGTCAACCCTAAAAAAACTGAAGTAAGATGCAGAGAATCCAGTAGAAATCTAATTGAAAAAAATATTTTTAATTTTTAAAAATCTAATTTATATTTCTTTAGATTTCTTGTCAATTAAACCAGAGTTAAATGTGTTGTTGACTTGCATTGGACTTTTTAAATGGAAAGCGTCAATGGTAGAGTAAAATGTCAATTCAATGTGGTATAAAATATTTCATGTTAAGACATCTCTTTGACCTCTTTGGTTGCTTACAGTAACTCATCTAAAGCAAGTGTTAATGCAAGAAGTGTTCACCCCTGAAGGAATGAAGCTGTAGTTATGAATTTATAGCAAGGATGAAATAAATTCATTAAAACACTGTCATAACCTTTGGATGTGGTGGTGTTATATGATTATTTACAGAAATGTATTGCCTTAAGAAACGGCTGCAGGGAAAACTATACTCTCTCCATGCTAAGAGTGATGTGCAGTTGACAAAAGTCTTAGCTCTGCCCCAGCAAACTTTCTGCTGATGTTAATCATGTTGAACTAATCAATAAAATTGGAATAAAGGCTGCAAGAATGGTCCAGGATGTCAATAACAACAACAACAAAAGTGTTATGAAAAACTGAGTTTACCCAAGTAATTGGGAACATAGGCTTCTCTACTTGCAAAATGGGCAACTTACATTTCTTCTGCTCCTCCCATCTTCTCTTGGGAATATTTTTCTTTCAAACTCAGCTTGCTTTCTTCTTTTCCTCAGATGTTTTGGGTTTTGGGTTTTTTTGGGGTTTTTTTGGTTGTTTTTTTTTTTTTTACATTTGGAAGCTTGGCTGCCTCCACTAATTTATAGAAGATTTATTTAGACATAAAGGAATGCTTAAACTTCTTTGGGAGTATCTATACGTTATTCTGGAGACAACGCTTTCTTTGTACTTTCATTCTTACTATATATTAATATTTTCATCCTTTTTATGTTACCAATTTAAAAATAATATCCTACCTATTAAAGATGAGCTTTTACTTGTTTATTCTGTAGTATGATTTAACAACAGCTATCCTTATTATCCACTTACTCAGTCCGTGTATCACTAATTTGTCTGTAAACATACCCATGGGCTGTATCAAAGGCCATGCTAAAGTCAGGATATACAACATTCACTGCTGTCCTCTTTTCCAAATGGAGCTAGTCATTGAATCATAGAAGGCAATTAGGTTAGTCAGATGTGATTTGCTGCCTGTTCCCAGTCACCTTCTTGTTCTTTATGTGCCTGAAAAAATGGCTTTGAGGAGGATTTGCCCCATAATCTTCCCAGGATCCTGAGTCTGAGAAAGTTCAGATTCTCCTACCTTTCTTGAAGACAAGTGTGATATTTTCCTCTCAGAAAACTCCCCTGGTCACCACGACCTCTCAGAAATATCAGTGAGGCCTTGTCGCCAGCTGCTGCAGCATCCTCAAGTGCCTCCTGTCTGGTCCCACAGACTTCTATGTGTCTGAGTGATGTAAGCACTTCTTAACAGTGTCTTCCTCTCCTGTGAGTACTGCTGCACTCCCATAGGTTCTCTTAGTAGGCTTGGGGAACTGGGATGCCAGAGGGCAAGTCTTACCAGTGAAAATAAGCTTTTTCAATGCCCTCTGTCACTAGGTCCTGTGTTCCAATGACCAGGTTTTCCTTAACCTTCCTTCCACTGCCAGTGTACCTACAGAAACCCTTCTTTGTCCTTCACATACCTCTCTAGTTTGAACTCCTGAGTTTTGACAGTTCTAGTTTGAACAGCTGAGTTTTGACTTCCCTCAGTCCATCCTTTAACACCTGGGAAATGCTTCTATATTTCTCTTGGGTATGACCACCTTCTGTGTATAAGCTCCATTAAGAGTTGCCCATTCATCCAGGTTGGACTTCTGCCACACTTACTCAAGTTACTTCACTTATCGGTAGCTGTCCTCTCCTTCTTGCAGGGAGACAAATATCAACTGGTCTGGCCCATCTTTAATTACATTAGTTTTTTAACTTTGTGTGTTATGCAAACACAGCATTGAGAAGAGGAAAACATTGTTTAAATGACAACTTTGGAGATGTTCAAGGCATCTAAAGACAAAAGCAAAATGGACTTCAGATAACTGAATTAGCAATTATTTTTTTAAAAAAAAACATTTCCCCTTTGAAGCAGAAGATGTAAAGCAAACGATACTCTATGGTTATTGCATTGTCTTTTCTCTAGAAATGATTGAATCACAAAGTTCAGTGTAGCAGGCTGTGAATCCAGTTTCAGCTGTTCTAAAAGTAGAGGTAATTTGCAAATATTAGATTGATGTTTGTACTTGCTGATCTTAAGATGATTGGCATTGATCACTGCATTATAATTCACATTCTGTATGTGATCCCTTTTAAGTGCACAAAATGTAGCCATCACATGTCTGTTTCAGATGATTCTTCAAACCAACAATCCTCAGCTCAGATTGAGGAGTAATAGAAATGAGAGATTCAGAAGACTCAGGATTCAGTCTGTCATATCTATTTCCTTGGCAGTACAAATTTGCCTGCTGGAGTTCTTGCTAGTGTCTGCTTCAATTCCACATGTACAACAAGTTAAATATAACCAATGGTAAGAAATAAAAAGACTTTTTTCTAAATATTATCTGATGACGCTTCATCTGGAACTGTTAAAACCTACAGTCATGAAGAGAAAGAAAATGGAACAGAGATAAATCTAATGAAATAAATATGCACAGAGGGGAAAAAAGAGAAAATAGTCCAACCAAACAGCCCTAAGTGTTGGACTCTTTTCATGACACATATCTGAAACTCACATGATTTGGATGAGTCTGATGTTTCATTATACTGGGTAGCAGTTGATGGAGCCAGATGGTCCCTCAAAGAAAGATAACCACAAAATTAATCCTGCCAAGCTGCTGATGTATTAAACACTCGCTCTGTAAGTAGTATTACAAACAGAGAGGCCCTTGCTCTCACCAGTTACAAAATGGATAATGTTCAAAAGCAAGCTTTGAGAATTTTTTTATTTGTGCTTTTTACAGTGGCAGTGAGGCCCTGGTTCCACAGACTCTCCTCTTAGCAGCAAAACTGGTTTAAGCAGTTCCTGTCCACCTCCCCTGCCTCCATGTGAATTCTTGTCCCTGTATCATTTCCTCATTTGTGCCACCAGAGATGTTTATGGTCTCATGTGGCAAACATGATTTGCTAATTGATCATGCATATATTGGTCAGCTCATTCTGAGCAAAAATATCTTAGAAAAAAAAAAGCGAGGCTGTTTTTACCTCTTAGTTTTTTAATCAGTTCCTTAGTTTGGTTCATCTCACAGTCCCACAAACAGCTGTACCTTACAGCTGAAGGAGATGGCATGGGAGCAAGCAGGAATGCCTCTGGGCGAGGGTGGAGAGAACTGTTTACATCAGAGTAGTTGCCAAGGGAAACATCCGCTGAACGACAGTGTAAACCGCGTGATTTCCATTAAGGCTGAATCCGGCAGGTTGCCATATACGAAGTAAGAAGTAGTCTTTACAGAGGAAAGTTTATAAGGTAAAAAGTCAAGGCAGAGAAAAGGCTCAAGTGTCCCACTTCACCGATGAGGGTTGAGAGATGAATCCCAAATGCTGGTAGCTACTGTAGTGCTAAACATCACAGCCCTTGATTTTGCAGCTTGAGCAAGATTTCTGGGTTAGACCCACTCTCCTGCAGCATGGGGCTTGCTCAACACAGTAAGAAAGAAACTTCCTGAAGCTAACTAAAAAAAAACAAAACAAAAAACCCCAAAAAATTCTCATTCATGGTAAGCGTGAAGTCAAAGAATAGGAAATTTCTCTACACATAGAGTGTGGCAGATAGAACTCAACTAAGAGCAAACTCCCTTTGAAAGCAGGAGGATACATATACTGCTTGCAGCCATAGGAAGAAAGGCACAGAGACTGACTGATTTTCCTTTTATACTTTGTTTATCTTACTGGAAAAGGTTCACATTCCAACACTGATGTTTGTGGGAAGAAGGGAGAAAGAATAAGTGAGGTGTGCTTGCTGGGCTTGGGGCAGAGAGCAGAGCTCAGCCTCTGGGAAGTACGGTTTTGGAAACTTGTATTTCCGATAACTGGTTTGACAGCATTAGTGCAAATGTCCCAGCATGAGGTTTTCTTTGAGCTGCACAGGGTAAGACAGAAGCGTGGTTTAGGTGAGGATACAAATGATGTTGAAGTCACATGTATTCCATATTTGATTGTGCTTGTTCCTGAGGAGTCCCTTATTAAATCACTTGGAAACACTTGCTATAGATCTTCACAAAGTACGGATTCCAGCTCAGGGAAAGTCCTGAGAAAGTTCTTCAAACTGAAGTGAGAGAAACAAGTTACTGATAAATTATTATTATTATTTATACCTCAAATGATGGGCAGTTACTGCTAATATTTTTCACATTTTATCGTGGGTAGGCTACTTCTAATACGTCAGGAATCAAGTAACTCTTTTGCCATGAAAAACACATTCTCACATATTGAAAAGTGTACATTTCTGGAAATGTTGCTTACATCTTTTTCTGCATAGTCTCTTCCTGTACCCAAGTTCAGAGTTTATTGTTAAAAAACATTAACTGATCCACAATTCCTTAGTAATGAAACTTTTCTAATTTATTTTTGAGAATGAAAGACTGTAACAATCTCACTTGAGATTTTGCTGAATGTTGTTAAGAGATATATTCAATGAATTTTAGTCATATGTTCTTGGAAGGATTAACCATACATTCTTATTCTTTTGGTTACTTACTTTATTTAACAAGATATCCAGGAAATTCCACGAGATGTTCTGCTCTTTGTTACCCAAACGCTAGGCAGAAATGTCAGAGTAGATAACACTCCTGATAATAAAACACCCAGACGTGTTTATAATAACCATAAAAGCAGCTTACATAGATACTACCCAGCTTTATGCTTTTCTAGTCTTTTTTTTTTTTTGACGCTCTATCTTGGAAAATACATATAGCAGTTGTTACTGGCAGTCATGCTTTGTAGGAAACATCTCCTAGAAGTATTTGTCACTATAATGCAAAGGGTACTTGTAAAAATTCTGGGTTTCCTTTTCACTTCAGCAACCATTTTTTCCCAACTCTAGACCTTCTTGCAAACAGTACTGGATGAGAGCAATTAGAATATGGGTGGAAGGGAGAATCTCCCCTTTGTCAAAATGAGAAGTTATTTGTTCAAAATATACAGGAGTATCTCCAGAAGCTTATCTTCAATAGTGAACAGCTGTGGCCTAAAGGTACTAATTTGGTTTTCTGCAAGAAAATTAACTTAATAAGAAATTTACATTTTAGAAGAGATTTTGCAGTGGAAAAGGAGAAAGACTGCAATGCAGTTTTGTTTAGCAGCAAGAATGAAGAAATATGTCATCAGAGCCTTAAGTTTTATTTTATAAAGTAAATGTTTTTCTTAATTCTTTTCTATTATTTTTATTTTAAATCTACTCAAATGTTGCAAAATATTTTCTTATAGAAAACATCAAACTTTAGTAGCAAAAGTTTACCTTCTTTAAAAGCAATCTAAATCATTCTCAGTTCAAGAAAAATATTGGTGGCCAGAAACATTCTGTGGGACATACACATTCCTCCAGGAAGTTTTATTTTTCCTTTTAGGGGTGTGAACTTCAATGATTTATGATAAATGATTGAGATAACAAAGCATTAGGTGCCTGGCCAGCAGTATCACAATAACTCCTTTGTACACGTGATACAGTATCAGTGAGATGGTCATGTGTGACAAAGCAAAATTTCTAAATTAAAAAAAAATCAAATCTTTTATACAGTGTATATCAATAGCTTATTATTTGTAACACACAATGTACCTTGCAGATCTTGAAAAATGTTCTGATAGAAGTAAAGAGCTTTCTGAAGTCAAAAGTGATAGAACCTACTTGAGAGATTATTTATTTACATTTTCTTCAGTTTTGAATGATTCTGTAGAAGAAGGTTATACCTACTTTATTTTTTCCTTTATAAATATTTCTATAGAAATTGAAGAGTTCTAGAAATTAGTAGTTAAAATGAGGAAAATAAAAGATATTCTGAGGAAATGTATTATACAGAAAGAATAGTCAAAATTGTTTTATCCTGATAATTCCCAGGAGAAAAAAAAAGCCACTAAAAATATAGTGCATCTGCACTGAAAATCTGCATTTTCCTCTGTGGTAACCTCCTGGGTTAAATAAAGGTATAAAGTATGCCAAGGAATTAGAAAGAAATACAAGACAGAAATGGTTTCTACTATTAAACATTTCATTGTTTTATTCCTGGAGAGGAAATACGGATCAAGTATGGACAAACAAAAGGGAAAGTTGAGATTTTGAAAGTCTGGTTGTTTTCCAGTTTCTCTGTCTCAAAGCATTCATTTGCATGGATTTTAGAGTAACTAACTGAAAGTTTTCTTTTCATGGAAGATTTATTCACACTTCCTCATGATTTACTGCATCCTGTATCTTCAGTGGTTTTTTTAGCTAAAATTACTTGATAGTCAACAATATGTATTACCACTTCATACTTCACGATTGTCTCTGTCTTCATTTTGAACTCATCTGTTACCTAAGACAAAAAAAATTGTAAAAGATCCTTGAAAGCTTCAGGAAGACAATCGTATTAAGGATTAGAGTCTTTCAAGTCCCATCCAAAAGGACTTCTCCCTCTGTTATGGGCAGAGGCTTCTCTGAGGTACCAGAGATTGTGGAATGAACTCTTTCAGGAAGGAAAGACCATTTGAACCTTCCCAAGGCCTGCTTGGACCTGAACTTCTGTAAGATAAACATATAAAGGTATATGTAGCTACAGAAGGAACAGAAATAACCCTCAGACCAACTGTAAGAATAAAAAGTAAGACACAGAAGCTTCCGACAAACAAACATCCAAAATGCTGATATCAAATATGCCATGAAAGATGTTTTGGGGGTTGGGTGTTGAGAGAACATATGGCCAGCATGAGTCACAGTATTCATGGCACAAATGGCAGGAACTTGGGGTGATCAGTGTGATGGGAAAGTTCACAAAAACAGCAGAGTTGAGCTGCTTGTTGCCTGAGAAGTTCTACTTGTCAGAGCTAGAGCCTCTTTCTGCTCTCATGATTCACACATTGTGAACCTGAAAAAGTAAAAAAGGATTCCTCCATACCCTCTAGCTTCTTATGCTCAATATGGTCATATTCTGACTTTACAGATAAGCCATTTTGACTGTTCTCCTCAGCCTAAGTACTGGATATATTCCTCACTGAAAATTGTGTATTTGCTCCTGACAAGCAGAGTGGATGTTAACACTGAGGGGTGTCCAGAAGGATAAATGTAGCAAATGTTTTTACTAACTTTGCTATTGCTACAACAATTTTCACACCTGCAATACTGGAAAATGATATAAGACAATTTGATTTGTGCTTTCAGAAAACAACAGGAATTATTTTAGGTTCTCTAAAGGTTCTGTAAGTTTGCTGGCTGAACCAGAAAAATGGAGGGGAAATCAAATTTATGTTCGGGTCAATCGAAAATGTAACAGCCCACCCCAACATGCAGAAAAAGCATATAAAGAATCCCCCCTTTTTTTCTGACAAAAGAAAAAACAAATGTTTGGGTTAAAAAAATATATTTTGTTTAACCAATGCCAGCTGCCTTAATATGGTCTGATTTGGATTTTCTTCTGCAAAAATGTTGGCAATTCTTATCACAAGGATGGTGTTGTCAATAAAAGCTGAGACGTTTAGAATTTTCCTTTAGTTCTTGTTTTTGACTGACTGTCCTAGCTGAATTTGATCCAGTTTGGCAGATAATTTCTGGTCCCACAAAATATCATCTTGGAAAATAAGCTCTCTCTGGGTCTAGCTGTAAGTAAAATAAAACTTTTTTTGCATCCTTATTTCAAAACAAATGGTTCTTCTAGTTGAAGATGTCCCTGCTTGTTGCAGGGGGCTGGACTTGATGACTGCTAAAGGTCCCTTGCAACCCAAATTATTCCATGATACTATGATTCTATGAGTTACATAGGATGGCAAAATGTGCAAGCTGCAGTAAGATGTTATAAAGGAGTAGTAAACAGAGGAGTAGCTGTTGCTCTGAAGTAAAGCATGGCAGAGCTGAGGCCCAGAGTCCTGTATTGATGTAATAGCTGTTGACCTGGAGACTCAACTACAGGAGAGTGTAGGGTATCTTTCCAACATGTGGTCAACACCACCTCCTAACTTCTGTAATTTGACCATAATCTTCTGCACAGGCGGTGTTAATTAATATTTACACCATGTGTTTTTTTGTACTTTCTAGAGACATTTGTTCAGACAAACGTATTGCTGTTAGGACAGATAAGGGTGCTAAATGTTTCCTCCTCTTTCTCTGCTGTTTGGTAGCTTAACAGAGGTGGAGTAGAGCCAAACTCAATGAGCTGTGCAAGAGAAATACAGGAGCAGAGAGAGTTTGCTGGGCAACATGCTCCACAGCTGTCTACACTGCTGACGTCATGGGATGAAGCTGAACTAGCCAGTTTCCCTTCTGTGTTTCATCTTTCACTCTTATTTCTTCTTTTTTTCTGATGCAAATACTATGAATATGCATGAAGCTCTGGCTTCACAGCCATTAACAGGATGCTCTTATGATCATTGTTAATGTCTTCTGACTAGCCTACATCTTGGTTTGCTCACCAGCTGAGTGATGGAGCTCTCTTAACCAATTAACATCCCATACTAATATCAAGCTGGGACATAGGAAGATCTGGAGTCACTACATGAAGCAGCACTGACTTGTAGCTGCATTTTTTTGTTTGTTGTTTTCTTTTTGATGCCTGCATATGGGATACGGTATTACTTTCAGTGCTGGCTAATGTCTTGGAGAAACTTCTCCTGTGAACACTCTCTTTTCTGAGAAACTTCTCCAGGGAATACTATCTCTTCTGATGAAAACATAGTAATTTAAGATGTTAGTGAGTCTTTTCCTTACCTAGTTTTCTTGAAAGTGACCTTACCACTATAAAAAAAAATATGTAAAATCATGGAATAGAAGAACTATGCTATACTTTAGCATCTGCTCTGGAAGTGACATCATCCTGCCATCACTAGTTATAAGCTGTTTATTCAAAGGCAAAGATTTGCTTGAGCTGCTAACAGGTTGTTTCCAATATCAGGTCCCATTGGGTGTGCACTATTTGATTTAATGTTAAATTGTTTAGACTCTTATTACAGGACTGGTGTCCTTTTGACTACAGACACCGTATTTATGCAGATTTTATAAGAAAAGCAAAATGAAACCTAGGTGATATGCACTTGAAATAACAACATTGAATCTTGGCAGTAACAGATGGCACATATATCATATTAAGTAGCCTGTCAAATTCAGCAAGTTCCCTGCTGCTATAGAAAACTGGACAAAAAATAAAAATAAACCCCCCCCAAACCCTAACCCTCCTGATTAAGAAGTTTATATTTGTCCTTTTTTATTATAATAGTAAGTATGCATATATATACGTACACATATATGTGTACACACATACGCGTGTGTATGTATACCTTAAGAAATCAACACAAAAATTCTGACTCAGACACTGCAAAATGATTTTCAGATGTAATCCCTTAGACTTGCATTCCCTGAAAACCCTTGTAGCCAGAAAGTCCATATTTATCTTTTCTTCCTTAAGAGTCTATTTGCAGAAGCTTTGCAATGCCAGTGGAGAGTCTATGACGTGCAAAAATAAATCATTCTTTTTAGCGTCTTTTACAGAGGGCTGAAGACTTGGTGTCTCAGAGGAAGACAGGAAAGCTATGGAAGAAACTGATGGGGAAATGAGTAGCACAGTGACAGGCAGGCATAGTTGCTTTATTAGCTATAATAAATATTAATATCCACCCTGAGCTGGTTGCTACCAGCTATTCCTTTGAATTGCTAGTGTTGAAAAACTCAGACACATGAATGCACTCTTCAGTCTCCTCAGGGAAGAGAGGCTGACCTCCTTCATATGGTCACTTTCTGCCCAAAGTCTATCAGCAGCTCATGAGAACTTCCTTGTTTATCTCTGAATTCTGTGGTAGTACTTTATCATAGAACCATAGAAACATAGAATGGTTTGGGTTGGAAAGGACCATTAAAGGTCATCTAGTCCAACCCCCCTGCAATAAGCAGGGGCATCTTCAACTAGATCAGGTTGCTCAGAGCCCCCCCCCAACCTAACCTTGGATGCTTCCAGGGATAGGGCATCTACCACCTCCTCAGGCAACCTATTCCAGTGTTTCACCAAATTTCTTGTAAAAAATTTCTCATTTATAGTCTAGATCTCACCTCTTTTAGTTTAAAACCATTGCCCCTTGTTCTATTACAACAAGGCCTACTAAAAAGTTTGTACCTATCTTTCTTATAAACCCCCTTTAAGTATTGAAAGGCTGCAATAAGGTGTCCCTGGAGCCTTCTCTTCTCCAGGCTGAGCAACCCCAAGTCTCCCATCCTTTCCTCATAGGATCTCTCTTATCATTTTGGTGGCCCTCCTCTGGACCCACTCCAACAGGTCCATGTCTTTCCTGTGGTGAGGACTCAAGAGCTGGACACACTACTCCAGGTGGGTTCTCATCAGAGTGAAGTAGAGGGGCATTATATGAGTGGCTTGCTTAGACTGTCTTCTTCAGAAGCACTCTGATCCTCCCTCCCCCATCCCCCCAGCTCTGGCAATCCACCAAAACATGTGTCATGTTGAATCACATTTCTGCTGGTAGTTTTTCATCCATGTACCATAAAACTGAGGTTAGGTGGAACCATATGAACCTGGGTTTATTCACATGAGCAAACAGCATGAAGCTATTCTTGATCTTAACTCCCAAGAAGTGGAATGTTGATACAGATTATTTTGATGTCTTCCTATAGAAAAATATAAATATTAGCATCTCAAGAAATAGTCTGTATATCTCAGGTTTTATTTTTTAGTAAATCCAAGGTTCTATATGCTCCTTTCATTTGTTCTGTATTTGAATAACGATCCTCAAACTACAAATACTATTGTTTCTGACACAACAAACAGAAAATATTACAGAATTACAGAATCATAGAATGGCTGAGGTTGGAAGGAACCTCTGGAGGTCATCTGGTCCAAGCTCCCTGGTCAAGAGGTTTTTTGAATATCTCTTCAGGGGAGTACTCCACATCCTGTCTGGGCAACCTGTGCCAATGCTTACCCTCACAGTGTTTCAGTTTCTACCCAGTGCCTCATGCTCTGTCACTGGGCACCACCAAATAGAGCCTGGCTCCATCTTTACACCCTCCCTTCAGGTATTTATAGATGTCAACGAGATCCCCCCTCAGCCTTCTCTTCAGAAGCCTGAACAGTCCCAGCTCTCAGCCTTTCCTCACTGGAGAGATGCTCTAGTCACTGCATTGTCTTCATGGCCCTTCATTGGACTCTCTACAGTATATCCATGCTTCTTGTGTACTGGGGAGGCCACAACTGGACACAGTACTCCAAGTATGGTCTCACCAGTGCTGAGCAGAAGGGAAGCGTCACCTCCCTTGACCTGTTGGCAACACTGTCAAACGCAGCTGAGTATAACATTGGCCTTCTTTGCAACAGGGGCACATTGCTGTCTTGTGTTCAACTTGAGGTCCACCAGAACCCCCAGTTCCAGTTTTGTCAAGATGCTTTCCAGCTGGGGAGCCCACAGCATATATTGATGCCTGGGGCTGTTCCTCCCCAGGTGCAAGGCTTTGTACTCCCTGTTGAACTTCATGAGGTTCCTGTTGGCCCATTTCTCCAGCCTGTCAAAGTCCCTCTGAATGGCAACATGACCTTCTGGCACACCAGCTACTGATCCCAGATTGGTGTCATCTGCAAACTTGCTGAGGCTACACTTTGCCCCATCATCCAGATCATTAATGAAGATGCTGAACAGGACTGGGCCCAGTATTGACCCCTGGGGTACACCACTAGTGACTGGCCTCCAGCTAGACTTCTTGTCACTGATCACCATCCTCTGGGCCCAGCCATTTAGCCAGTTTTCAATCCACCTCACTATCTGCTTATTCAGTGCATACATCAAGAGCTTGTCTGTGAGAATCTTAAAGGAGACAGTGTCAAAGGCCTTACTGAAGTCCAGCTAGACAATGTCTGCTGATCTCCCCTTGTCTACTGGACCAGTCATTTCATCATAGAAGTTTATCATGTTAGTCAAGCATGACTTCCCTTTGGTAAAGCCACACTGAGTACTCCTGAAGATTTTCTTGTCCTTCATGTGCCTGGAAATAAATTCCAGGATTAGCTGCTCCATCACCTTCCCAGGGATCAAGGTGAAAGTGACAAGTTTGTAGTTCCCTGGGTCCTCCTTTTTGCCTCTCTTGAAGATAGCGGTGAACATTTGTTTTCCTCCAGTCTGCTGGCATCTCTCCCAGTTGCCATGGTTGGTCAAAGATTATAAAGAGTGGCCTTACAATGACATTGGCCAAATTCCTCAGCACTTAACACCTGATGGGTGCATCCTGTCAAAGATCATGGACTTACATATGTCCAGTCTACTTAAGTATTCCTTGACCTGATCCTCTTCCACCAGGGGTACATCTTCCTTACTCTAACCTTTCCCTCTGTGTCTGGGACCTGGGATTCCTGAAGGATGGTCTTGCTAGTAAAGACTGAGGCAATGAAGTCATTGACTACCTCATCTGTTTCTATGCCCTGTGTCTCCTGGTCCCCCATCTCATTGACCAATAGGGTCACATTTTCCCTAGTCTTCCTTTTGTCTCCTGTGCCCTTCTAGTTGACATTGACATCCCTGGCCAGATTAAATTCTCTTTGGGCTTTAGCTTTCCTAACTTGGCTTTTGGATGCTTGGACATTATTTCTGGTTTCCTCCCAGGTTACCCATACTTTCTTCCACTCTCTTTATGCTTCCTTTTTTGTCTACGTGTTGCCAGGAGCCCTTTGCTCATCCACTCTGTCCTCCTGGAATTTTTGCCTGACTTCATATGCATTGAGATGGAATTATCTCTCAAGGAGATGATCTTTGAATGTTAACCAGATTTCTGCCCCCTCCCAACAACTCCCCCACCTCCCACTCCCCCTTCCCTGCAGGGTCTTATTCTACAAGACTTTCCTAAGGAGATCTTGGAATAAGCCAAAGTCTGCTCTCCCGAAGCTAAGTGCTGTAGGATTGTTTATTACTTACCTTCCCGCCCTCAGAATCTTGAACTCCACATCTCATGATTGCTGCAGCTGTGACTGCCTTTGATCTTCACATTCCTAAATAAGGCCCTTGTGTTGGTGAGCATAAGGTCCAGAAGAGCATGTGTCCTTGTTGGCTCCTCCACTTGGAGGAGGAATTTAACATTAATGCACTCCAGGAACTTCCTGGGTTGTTTATATTCTTCTATTTTCTGTCCAGCAGAAACTGGGGTGGTTAAAGTCCCCCATGAAGACCAGGGCCTGTGAATGTGACGCTGGTTCTACCTGTATGTGGAGGGCCTCATCTGCTTTTCCACGGGTATTCATTCAGAGAACTGACATAAAGGTTAGACATACAGTTGGTCAGAGAGGTTTTGCTGGCACCAATTTTCTATTGGAAACCACAGTTTTTATCAGGTCATAAGTATTTGACCAAATTGATCTGAATGCTTTTCTTGGAAAAATGAACAAGCAAACTGTAACTGTCTGCTTTCATATGCTGCAACAATTTTGATTTTTTTAAAGGCATATTTTTTTTAAGAAATAATTATGTATATGAAATGTGTTGACTTGATACAAATGAAATGTTTTTCTGAGTTCAGAACAGTTTTCCCTCTAGAAAATTCTTTTGTAAAAAAATGAGAAATATGTGTGGTTATATTAAATTTTGAAATCTTGTCACCCATAGGGAGTTTCCACCCTTTGCACAGTTCTGTTCACAAATATATGTAGGAATGTATTTTAGTATTAAGCATGAGAAAATGTAAACAAGAATATCCTCAACATAATAATGCTAAGAAAAATGACACCAGTGGTGTTGATTGAAATTAGGCATACTTATAAAATATACTAGCAAAAACTACAGCTCATGATTTCCACTAATAAGTGCGAGTGTGGGTGGATGGATGTATGTTTTCTTCTTAGGAGAGAATAATATGGAAGGAACTGATTGAAATCTGATTAAGTTGAATAATCTGCATAGTGGACAACAAAACGTTTAATAGGACAGATGGCCAAATCTGATTTCTCAGAAGATGGTTTCTTCCATTCTCAGCCTTGCAGATTTCTACTGAAGCAAACGACTGCTGTGTCCTTCCTTCTACTCTTTAGCTGGAATGTTGCACTGAAAAAAAACCTGACAAAAAGTCCCCATAGGCTGACTATTCAAATGGTTACCGGATATTGCTTTAATAAGAAGGTGATTTCCCAGCAAAAGCATTGACCTCATTACAGAATTAACCATGAATTATGTTACAGAATAAGCAATCAGTATTTGGCTAAAGTTCTAGGATTCACACTAAATGTTGTCTATCTTGAATATAATTACAAAATATGAATATTTTGGTAGCCTTGGCTTTCAAAAGAATTTTTGAGTTATAGACTGAGTCATAATTTCAGGGAAGTAATTTCAATTTTTTGTGGTGATATTGGTCCCACTGAATAATATGTTTTTTAGAATAAGTGAAAAAATGGCTAAGTAGTCTATGCCATTTGAATAAAAATAAAATAATAGAAAACCCCATAAATAAATCTTAAATATTGACATAAATATTGCAAATGTTTGTTCTGATAGCTAATGCCATGAAGTTAGAAACTATTTCCACAAACAGTACAACAGATTTCCTATCTTTCATAAAATCAGGAAAAAACAAAAGAAGTGTGCCACATAAGCATTTGCAAAAGTGACAAGTAAAAGGAAGCTCCAGGTGTTTAGTATATCTGTTATTAGTTTAAATGACTGCAAAACAATCCCAAATAGCTGTGGGAGTGCAGTTTAACAGTTTCCTACCATGACACTTTTATTGTACCTTATTCTTTGCTTATGCAGACACTGCCAGGTATTTCTGTTATCCCAGGAGTGCATGATGGTTATAGTGTTTAAGCAGACTCACAGGGAGAGAATTTGGGTTTGAAAGTCACTATAATTAAATACCCTCTCCCTCAGTATTTTCCTATAGATTGGGTTCCGTTCATATTCAACAGAAGGGGGACTAGGATCAGCAGATGTTATAAGGTCAAATTCAAAGCATGTGTAGAAATTAATTAGTAAGTGAATTAGATAACTGTAGATTTTTAAGCAGTGACGAGACACAAGCCTGAGAAAAAGCCACCTTTTCTACTCAAAACTAGGAAGCAACACTGAAATCTGTGTGTATTTGTGCTGTTTGCCAAAGCACACACTTTCAGAGGCGCTGATAATTAGGTCTAGTAAGGACTGTAAAAGGATGTGTAGCCCACCTCCTAGTCCCAAGAATATAACATCTAAGTCATTCCTCATTGATATTTATCTAACCACTTCTTATGCTAGAATGTCTGTGACCAGCAAATCAAATGTGGTGCTTTGACAACTGCCCCATCACAGAGTTTTTCCCATTATCTAACTTGAATCTTCCTTCCTAAAATTTCAGTTATCTTCTTTTCCTATGTCCTGTAGGCCAGGAAAACAGCCTTCCATTTTGCAGCAACTTTCTATGTACTTGAACTGTTACAAGAATTCTTTTCATCCTCTCTCCTTTAAACTAAACAGGCCCATTTTGTTTGATCTTTTCTTGTCGGTCTTGTTTCCTAGACCATAAGCATCCTCTTGCTCTGCACTCAGAGATACCTTCCCATCTTACTATGCAAATTTTCCATGAACATGGTGGACTCAATTTCAAAATCTGTTTACCTCAGATTTAAAAAGTGGGAAGAAATGAACCAGATACTTGGAGCACTGACAAAACGTGAGTTCAAACTTGAAGTTGCACTAAAGGAATTCTGCTCCCAAATTCATTTTAATCATACAGACTTGTTTGATAAGTCAGTGTTTTCCATAAATCTTGAATCAATGTTTTATTCCTCATCACTAGTTATTTTCAGATTTATCCCTGAAATCTGTATCTTGGAGATGAGTCATGTGTGACATTGTTTCAATATTTAATTCTTAAAATGGCACACATTTAATGAAGATGAACATCTCATGGTTTATTCAAACATTATGAGGCTAAGAACTTAGAAAAATGTTATTTGCAGAAAATGGTCACATATGTTGGATAATGCCCCAAAACGGTTCAGTTTATTATTCAATTTATTATTAGGAAAACCATTAATTTAAACAGAGTAAGGTGACCTCTTTGACTCAAGATGATTTAAGATAAGTACAGACGAATTATTTTGATTTTGTTGATGCCCACTTTTGTCTATTGGTAAATTAAATTTAAAGAAAAAGCTTTGCTGGTTTCATGTCAAGTACTTGTAAGCCAGTACTGTGTAGCCTACAGAAAGGATAA
The DNA here is from genome assembly GCF_023634085.1 of Falco cherrug. Lineage (NCBI taxonomy): Eukaryota > Metazoa > Chordata > Aves > Falconiformes > Falconidae > Falco > Falco cherrug. The sequence continues at coordinate 27,574,974 of NC_073698.1, forward strand.
AGCTTCTATTGCATTCTTAGAGATATGCAACCCTAACAGAAGAACATCTGCTTTTCAAATGTAGTGGTTTTCAATGAACAATGATGAGGATGCATGGGGAAATACTTGCTTTTATTTGGCATATATGTTTGACATCAGCCTGTACAAGAATATTTTTAAATTTTACTGGGGAGAAAACAATATAATACTTTGATTAGTCAGCTCTGGGATATTTTTGTGAAATCTATGTGTTTATTTTATGAACAAGGCAGCCTTTTTCTACTTTGAATGCTGTCTCTATTTCTAGTTTTTTTGAGCAGAGATTTCAGCATTTCAGAGGGATTTGTTAGGAAACCAGGGTTCTTACAGAAAAAGTGAAAAGGAAAGGTTTCAAAGTGGAATTTTAAGCTAGTATTTAGCAGACTATGTATTTAAACAGTTATACAGTTAATTAGAAAATCACTTAGTTGCTTTAAATCCTATGTATACTTCCTATTTATGTGTTGCTTATATATAGTTACTTCATATTTACATGTTGCTTATATATAGTTATGTCAAAACTTGAAAATGAGTGCAGGGAAAAGAGTTGCTCTTGAGATGTTGACTTGGTATATTACCTACTCAGTTCTTACTTTTGCAAATCTGACTCAAACAGAGTAGCGTTTACTTACTGGAGTAATCCTATTAAAGATCTAATCTGAAAAGTTTACACACACACTTAGCTTTACAGCCTCTGAATATTCCCATTGAAATTAGTGGAAATACTGCCAGGCCTTTGGGTTATTCAGCAAAGTATTTCAGTATATGTTCAAGTCCCTTTACCTTTCAAGGGACATAAGACCAGGTTTATAATTTAGGAAAAGATTATGAGATCAGTTTCTCATGCTCCAGGCATGCAGTTCAGCCAACATCTTTGGCTTTTTTTACCTCCTCTACTCAGCTACAAGCATATTATATAGCAGTCTCTTCAAGCAGAAGAATGGTTTTCTTTACGTGAGTTAAGTATTAAAGGTATAAGCAGTGATATACTAAAATATAATGCCACAGATAGTGTAAATTAACATGTAGGTCCTGATTTAGACACCATTTAGACAGGTATTTAAAGGCAGCTGTGTTCACTTAAATGTTTACATATGCATGACCCTTGTGGCAACACCTGTATGTTCATAGCAAGGGGTTGTTCTCTGGCCCTAAGGCAACCTCCACTGCACACAGAAAGCTAAACTAAGCTGTCTTGCCTCAACCACTTTCCCAAAACCAGGGCTGCTGTATCCAAATTACCCACAGGGAACAGTCCATGGGCTTGTCTGCTTCTGAACAGTGCCCAGGAGCTCCTGGAAAATTGCTAACTGGGCAAAGCCAAAAGCCTTCCAGGGACTGTGCTGAGAAGTCAACGTGAGGGATGACTGCATGCTGGTGTTCAGGCCTATGTCCTGGACCTCGTTAGCTTTCTGGAACAGCCATGTCTATTAGGGGCAGTGATGTGGAGAACAGATGTCTACAACTAAAATTTAAATAGCACATTGAATGTGAATAGACTATCTGAATGCAAAAAAAAGGCTCTGGCTGTTCACATTTCATGTTAATACTAACCATCCAACCACACACAATAAGGGAAAACAAAAGCAATTTTAAACAGACTGTTTTTCTCCTTAGAACATAAAAAACATTTACACTGTATCTACAGAATGAGATTCGTTGCACCTAACTTCAGCCATCTGAAAAAATAAGTATCTCATTTAAACCAATTGTCTAGGTCACCTCTGCAGATTGTGAAGGAAGAAGATCATTCTAAGGAAGTGATACATTGCACCCTGAGCTACGTGGCTCCAACAGAAGGCATGAATTGCGTGTTTCTCTGGAATTCCACTTTTAGTTATGTTCAAGGAAAACTGTAAAATGAAAGAGCTTAGACAAGAAGCCTAACATTTAGACGTCAAAGCGATGTGAGATAAATCTCATCCTGGATGTCCAGTCAGCTCAGGATGACTTTTGACGACCCAAAAGATTACCAAATAATGATAGTAAACATCAAATGAACAGACAATTGCTGACACAGCAGTGACCATTATATGAGTTAATAAAATACAGCAATATTTGTCATTCAGCTGACAGTCTACCTACCTGCAATTCTAAATTTGAGTTGTGTTTACCAACACAGTAAAATTGCCCTGTCATCTATACATCCAGTAGTTTACTGCCCATAAGGTATCATGTCCTGAATGTGTTTCCCAAATAATTTATAAAACTCCTTGAGATACATGCCTCATTAATATATTACCCTGAATTATTAGTTACAAATATATTTCCCAAAAATTGTATTTTTTTTGGTCCTGAATTAAAAAAAATCTTTGATTCTTCCCATGGGGTTGCAAATAGTTTTATAAAAGCATTTCTCCCTCTGGATCATTTGCTAAAAGCTTGTTTAAAATACAGTTTTCACTGATTTCTTTTAATTACTTTTGACATTCAAATTCTGGTTAAATCATAACCATATTGTTCTGTCTTAGATTGGAAGAAGGAAGCTTTAGGAGGGGGTCTCTCACTGAAGTCTTTTAAATGGGAGATTTTGTGTAGTTAGTGATTAATATGAGGCACCTTCAGCTGTATCATTACTTTTTTTCCGAACAGTCCACTGAGTTTGCTGGAAGAACCTTCATTGAATCATATCATTGGATTTAGATAAATATTTTTGTCCTCTGGCAAAAAAATCTGGAAGTGGTGAATTGCCAGCAATCATTTGTGAAAATTTTCCAGCAACTGCTGTGTGAAATAGTGGTACAGCTTTATGGCAGTGTTAAATTTTTATTGGTTTTAGTTTAGAACTTCTTTTGTGGTGAGAAATTTCTTCAATTAAAATTGACTAGCCTATGCTGTCACAGCACTCTCCAAACTAGCCAGCTACAGCAAGGTCTTTTACCATCTCATACCAACATACTCTTCATACCAGTCCCTCTGCTACTTTCTCCTAGGCTCTCCTCATCCAGAACACTCTCACTCTCACCCTCTCTCTCGCTCTCGCTCTCGCTCTCTCTCTTCTCTCTGCTTCTTCCTCTCTCCCTTCCTCAGCTGTTCTCCCTTCCTTGGCTGCCCAACCCCTTAACAGAACCAGCAACAGCTGCACCTTATCTACATCGGCCAACCCACCGCCCCTGAAGCCAGCCCACAGCTATGTATTATCAATGTTAATTAACCCAGTTTCATTCCTCTACACTACGTGAGTTATCTTTTGGATACTATGAGGTGTCAATAGTATCCAAAAGCATTATACAGCTCAGACGCAAGACTTGATAGTTCTTCACCTCTAATTTCAGTGTGTTCCTTTGTCCTGACAGCAAAAAAATTAGCAGGACTAGTATACGAGCTCATTTTCTTACACAGAATTATCCTTCTAAAAGCTTCAAAATACATACAATACATGGTAGACCAAAGTTCTCTACAAATCCTTTTTTTATTTTCTTTCACTTACACTTGCAAGAAGTGGCCACTGTTGGGCCAAATGAAAAACAACTGGAGGAAAAAGAATAAAGGTGATAGAACCTGATAGATACCAAAAGAAGCAGAAATTCTAGATATGCTAATCTTTGAATTTTGAAAAGTTATCTTTGTTGTCAGGCGTACATGAGTATTTTTTACATGGAGATTTACAAAAAACCCACAACAAATATGCCTTTTATGACAGCTTGTTTTAATGGAAAATTATTTTCAGCAAAATGAATCAGAGTTGTGATATAGATCAGTCACTTTCGCTTTGAATGTCAACACTTTTGCTAGTATTAAAACGACCTCCACTGTGCATGGTTTAATTTACTTGGGGAGCCAACTAAATATATATAGATGATACTGAGGAATTTTAATGTTGAATGAGAGTAATATGAAAAGGCTTAATGTGTTTTGATTAATCCAATTTAAATTCACACCTCTAACCACTTTAGATTAACTGTCCTGAGTTTCCTGTTAAGTACAGGAAAGCAGCTTTACCATATTCCTTTCTGCTGGTGAGTAGGAAAGGCCTGAAAAAAAGCTTTTGTAGCACAGAATACAACCGAAACACAGTACAGTACTACAGGTCAACTAGTTATTTTACCTCTATCTATTACACCACTTTTAAATGCCTTAGAAGAGATATTTTGCAAAAGTATGTTTAGGTTGCCTGCTGAACTTTGGCTTCCAAATGACTGCTGACTTTCAGGCATTAAACACTATTGGTGCCCTTGAAAATTTTGCATCAGTCCCCCAGAATTCTTTAATTCACTCTAGAGCAATGTCACTCCCTCCCGCCCTCCAAAGCAAGAGGAAAATTGTGTGAAAAATACCCTAACGGCTCATAGTAAACACTCAGAAATCCAGAACAGTGAGTTAGTGAGTCACCCTGGCCTTCTGCTCTTCAGGAATGCCAGTGCTCATGAAACCTACAGTAAACCCCTGTTGAAGGCTGTTCATGTATGTTCTGAAGGCAGCATGCTGGTGGGCCAGAAAGACAGTGTAACTACTCGTTGAGCGTTCATGTGTTATACTGAGCCATTACCCCTCTTATAAGTAACCAAGCCAACCATCCTGGATGCCAAAAAGTGTAAAGCTTGGGATGCTGTGGGGTAGTATTAAACTCAATTCAGCAGAGCAAGCACTTAAAGAAGCAAAAGAAACAAATCACGCCTTCAGCTGTGTAGGAACCCCGGAGACCTTGCCAAACCTGTGAGAAACAGACCACCTCCAGAGATTTTCTCACTGGTTGTATGATAGGGTAATTGGAGGATTTCACAACTAACTTCAGGTATCTGTATGGCTCTTCACTTCATGCTTTATGTGACAGAAGTGTAGTATTTCTGTTTTAATTCCAAAATGGTCTGGACCATAGGGTGTAATATAACCAGTGACAAGTGTCTTATTATTTTCCGGTAAAGTTAATGGTATTTCTGTTCTATCAGGATTAGAAAAGCTAATAATACATATTTAATAAATAAATTCAATAAATTAATGCAAACTATAATTTTACATATTTACAGGCACAGTAAAATACATATGATGATGAAATTAGCACCTTCTATCAGGAATCCTTTTATCCAGTCATCTATGACACTAAGTTCTGAACTGACATCAATCAAACTAAATACCCAGCCCCCAAAGCTGGGAACCACTCTTGGACATTCTCCACACAGTTCTGACTTGAACATATGGGTTTACCCTTTTCTTTCATCTCAGTCAGCTGTTGTAATATCTGGTGACTTTAAATTCCACCTTCACGTTTCGTCTATGCTGAAATTCAGTCATTTTTATGAAGTTTAGCATATTTAAAAGGAAAGGCCAGTTAAAAGACACTGTTGTTTAGCCAAATCATTACACAGATATGCAATCTCTTACCTTCCCCACAAAACTCTCCCCCTCTCCCCAATATATTTTTTTCCTGTTTTCTCAAATATAAACAAGGAAATCACCATTTTTTTCCTTTAGAAGGATCAAAAAACTAAGTGATCGATAAACCTGTATTCAGAGTGATCACTTCAGCACTTAAGTCTGGCTGGAAGAAGATCCTGGACCATGACCCCCAGTACACAGATGCAGAACATAGGAATGTAAGGCAACATGGTAGCACTGGAATTTTTCAGATATGCCTGTCTTCTTGACATTTTTTAGTGGGTAACTCAATCTGCTTACTGCAAATCCCTTCTGATGCCTCTAACTACCCCCCTGCATTCAAATAAAAACAGTAGAAATCTAACCTATTTCTAGGATCTGATTCCAAAATCAAGTGTGATTTCCAACACTAATCACTTTGATATTGTTAAGAACTTAATGTTAACAAAATGACACTAAATAAGGTTGTTCACTAGGTAGTGTGTTTTATATAGAGTCACACATAATGTGGATTATTGCACAAAGTACAGACTATTTAGAACCAAGTGCTGAGTTGGACAGATTTGATCTATTATGACAAATTCTCAGATCCTGCCTTTCGTTATCAAATAATCAGGATTCATCCCTCAGTCAATGTAGTGTCATATCTACTATCACCTTAATATATAGAAACCTAACCTAGTCTGTAAAAATCTGCACCCCTGGAATGCTGCTATGTTAATGTGTATGACGTTGTTCTTTGCTAGTGTGGGAGCCAGCCTGCATTTCTGGAAGCAGAGTGCTCATTAAAAAAACTTATGCAGAAATAAGCTATCTAGAATATAAACTATTCTAAAAAACCTGCCACTTGAAAGTCTGACACTAAAACTTGTGTAGGACTCAGCTGGATAATTTCCACTAACTCAAAAGCAATCATCCATGCCAAACCCTATGCATCATTTTGAATTATTTTTAGGATTATGTGTTCAGGTATCATGAAAAAACCATACAACTCTTTGAAACACAATTCCTGTAATTACTATTTCAGAACTATTACAGCTCTTCATATTAATCCTTGTGTTTCTGAAGTGTCTATCTAAGTTCTGATTTCTAAATTGCAATAGTTATTGCGGATTGCAAATGGCTCCAATTAGACCATGTGCAGAATTTGATGCTTCACATTAAAAGAACCTTATACGTTCAATTCTTAAATAGTATCTGGAGTCAGACAGATCCACAGGATAGAGGTATTGTATTGAAGCAGTTGGTTTGCACAAACCCCGAGTTGTCAGGGAGCAGCAGGAGCAGTGCTTCTCTGCAAGCAGGTGAGCCCAGAGCGAATGAGACAGGCAGGACAGACCCATGGTATCCAAACAAGAAGAACACAGCAGGTCCGGGGTTGGTAACCAGGGCAGCCAATGGCCCCAACTGCCAGAGAAGTCTGTAGTGATGCGGCAGATCTGAAGATCTTCCAGGCTATGGGTGAGAGATGGAGGGCAAAACAGGACAGAGCCTGGTAAAATGCTAGTCCTTAGTGGGAGCACCTCAGTCCGCAGCTGGGCTGCATGCTGATATGATTTTAAGTAGTAGAACCCCAAACTTAATGGTACCCAAGATGGCTGTTTGCAAAAGCAGATGGATGCTTGTTTCAGCTGACTCCAGAAACAGCTGTTTCAGTATGAAAAAGGTGAGTGTGGGGGTGTGGAGAAGGCCAAATAACAGGGAGCAGAGCTGGGGCACCATGCAGAGAATATCTTCCAGCAAAGGCTTTAGGCTATGCAGACGCAACCCGAGAAATCTAGTGGTAAAACAGAACAGATGGGAATGCATTCATATGTATGCAGTGTGATTTTCAGGCTTTGTCTTTTGCATTGAAATACATGTTGAGAGCTGTAAAGTGAAGGCTAGCAATATATTCACTTATAGATTTTAATACGTATTATTTCAAGTTTATCCTTTTTATAAAAAATATTCCTTACTGGGATTTATGTTATTATAGAGATTTTTGTGTGAATAAAGTGCTTGATTCAAGAAATACTGGGATTCTCCTTTTAGGTAAGTCTGCTGCTTATCAGGGTTTTAGGCAAAGGAGCTCTGTGCCTGAATTCTGAGAAACGTTTCTTCAAGAGCAAGAGGAGTGAGAAATCTGAATTAGGTTGAAGACCAGAATAGCACTGAACACAATAAATTTATACAGACTATGACCTCTAGATCCTTTTTTCCTTTACACATCTATCTGAAGTTTATAAAACGTTTCAGTTTGTTTGAACAACCATGAAGGTCAACTCCAAAGCTCTTGTTTTTATTTTCATGTGCTCTGGAGTTGTTTTTTGTCATTAAAGTTGTATTCCTCATCCTGATCCCTTCCATTTACTGACTGTTTCAGCCCTGTAATGTGCCAGAAGTTTGAAAATTACCATAAGAAATGAAGCGTAATTTACAGTAATCACTAGCATTAAGTACAGCTGTTACAAAAAGTTTTAAGATCCCTAACATCGATAATCAACAGAAAGCTCAAAAAGGCAATTCTACTAATCTGTGTAAAAGCTGTCCTCCTTAGTGTGACTTTTTTGACTCCATGCAATTATTTGTTACTTAGTCTGATTAGCAATTGAAGCTGTCTAAGATGAAAGTGGAAAATATGTGCTGCGGAAAAGACATACTGCTCCTATTCCTGAAGTAACTGGTATCAGGAAGGGTCTAACACCAGCTTCTTTCTGGAATTGTCACATTTTTCTCTCTCTCAAACAACACTTTGAAGGGTAAATGGCATTTTCTGCTTTGAAAAAAATACAGTAACTCCCATCATTTGGAGGATCAGTGCTAATTAGCTAGATTAAAAACTTAGGAACCAAGTCACTTTTTGAGAGAACACAAAGCCTCCACTGACACTGAAAGCAGAGCACTTAATGTCTTTATGTTGAAGTTATGTATTAAGAAGTAGGAGACAAAGATAAATCTCATTAGAAAGTTAGAATCCCATCAGTGGTACATACTTGTGTCTGGGATTCCCAGTGCATATATTCCTATAGTATATATTGAGAAATGTAACTGACCTTGAAAGACTTGTAGCTTTTTATTGGTATGTCACTACATCATCTAACTGTTCTCAAATCCCCATTTTATCACAGCTGGGAAGGACTACTTGTAAAAAGATGATAATCACTGCAGACTTTTCACAGAACTCACAATAGATCCCCTCCCAATGGTTCGTTCTACACCAAAGCAAATAAAAAAATGAGTGGAGACTTGATGGTCTGGAGATCTGCATTCTCTGGGAAGCTTAGTGGCATAAGGGGAATTTTTTCCCATACAGAATTTACTGTTCCAAAATATGTAAAGGAATAAAATGTTACTAGTACCATACTATGTTATTTTTTTTCTAAAATGAGAACAGCGTGGGTGGGTGATAAACTCAGGGGAGTGAAAATGTCCATTACTAACAGCTGACTATGTTATCTTTTCAGTGAGCAAATAATCTGCATTGGGAGACACTTGTGAAACAGTCTTTTCTTGTTTACTGTTCTTTGACTTGACTATATTTTTATTTAGTTATTTATGTTCCGTCAAATTCTCATTTATTATATCAGATTGCAAAGTGTAATAAGAAAAACAGAAGGTAAATAAGAGGTGCTAATAATAATTCAAAGGACTAGTGATTTTTCTTTAGACATTTCTGTTTGCAAGGCACTGAATCAGATCCTCATCAAGGAATAGATTTTATTAACATGGATAACATAAAAAGATCAGTGTTTCTTCCTATTAACTTCGATCTTTTTGATATATATATTCTGTGTCAGACTAAGCTGGACTTATATGTGGGTACTTAGCTCTGTTTTCTCTTTTGAAAAAAAACTTCTCTTGAGCCCTTTGGTGTTCTGAGGATAACTTTTGGTCATGGGTAATTCCAAAACGCAATAAATGGATGTGGGGGAATCAGCTGACCAGATTGTAGTTTGTTTAGTTTCCCTTCTACATTGGGGAAGAAATAAAGTAGATTACACTAGATCAGTCAAACCTGAGTTCAGTACCTCATTCAGAGTGCTGAAACTCCTTGGCAAAGCTAAGTAACATCTGCAAAGACTTGGGCGGATGTTATGTAGAGCTATGATACGCTCAACACACACTGCAAACTGTTTAAAATTATAATTTTTTAACACTTTCATGTGGACATAGTGCATCTATAAAGAATAAATTTGTATTCTTTATGAAAATTTGCTGGGCTATATACTTGCACATATACACTATATATACATTTGTTTGTATGCCTATTTGTGTGTGCTTAATTTTATTTTCAAAATACCATCTTAGATCTCAACCCCAATCTTACCACACTCAGTAGAAATTATACCAAATGAATAATAGAGACATAGCAAAATAATTACCACCCCCCCCCCAATCAGGTTTTACTTTTAATACCATGCGATTTTAAAGCTGTTTGTTAAAAAGATTTAGTAGAAACAAAACATATGTGTTGTTAGTGTTGTTAGTTTAGATTACCATTACAGATTTTCCTTAGAGATATACGTAAAAAACCCAAAGAAACAAAACAGAAAGCTCACCACAGAAATCTTTGATTTACAAAGCTATTTTCCATGGAATATAAAAGTGGATTTCCCTTATCTCCCACAAAACCGTTAATTTAAGCCAACTCTTTCTTATCTGTCTTTTTAAATTTTCTATATTAGATACCAAGTCCTAAACAGTTTTTTTTTATTGAGTGTGTACTTATAACCATCACTTCTAGTATTGCCCTAAAGGGTGCAGTCTTTTGCTGTACAAAAAGATTTTCCTGCCCTAGGAAGCTGCTAACAGCTCTGATCTATAAAGCAATTACGCATGCGCTGTGGTTTTAAATGTTCGATTTCCCTTACTGAGCTTTCAATAGACTTAAGAGTGATGTGCACATTAGCAGGTCTAACCCTATGTACTTGATGACACAGGTGCTGGTGAGATGTGGAAGCAACAGTTTTGGGAGGGAAATGGGACATCATAAATCATTTTGTGTACTTCCAAGAAAAAATTCGAACCTGATACTGCTCATCCCTAGAAATTTTTTATATTTCAACATTAGTATTTATAGACAACTAAGGAAAAAAAGAAAACTATCAAAATGAAATAGGAACTTTTCAAAAGCTTTCTGACATTTTACTTCTGAAGTTTTGCTTGAAACAAATAATTTTCTAAGTGGATACGTTTTATTGGAGGCCAGCATGGTGTTGCATGATATCTGTTTGAATTAGTATGTTTTATTAGATTTAAAATTTATGTGTCTTATCTTTTTAGACTCCTCTTTGACAAGCTTTGTGGACAGAAATGTCTTCATAATATGCTGCAGTCGGTTTTTTCAGTCTGTTGTTCAGGTGGGCTGATCACAGTAAGTTATGAGAGATATATTATGAATAGAAATCTTGCCTTGGGGTGGAAGGGTTAGGATCCACCAATATATTTTCCTAAGATTTGTGTCTGGTACAAATAAATGCTAAATTGGTCAAAAAGTAGAGGATAAAAGAAGATAAAAAAGAAAGAATAATAAGAAAAAAGAAAAAAAAATTAGAATTGAGTCAGTACTACTCCTGAAATCTTTGACATTTTATGTCTTTCTCCCCTCACACATCATATGGGTGGAAAATAATTTAGTTTTCTAATCAATCTGGTTGAGTAGTTTTACTCATGAAAATTTTGCACAAAACCTGAGAGTGCTGAGTAGCAAACTAAATTGTGAGATTAACGAAGTCGTTTAATTTTTTTATACATATTGCAGCAGAAGCATTCCTTAATGTTGGTTTCAAGTGTGAGTTTATATGCTACCTCAAGAAGGCCCATCACATGCATAGTATGAAGAGAAAGTGAATGAATAGTAATGATGGTGAAATTATTACAGGAATGGAAGGCATGCACTGGGACTCTGAAAGAAATTCATACTGATGTTTACATTTGCAAAGAATGTTCTCCAGGAAAATATTTTTTTAACAAAAATATCCTTATGTAAAGGGATAAAATTTATCAAACTATGTGATGTGTTATCATAATGTTCTTTTCAGCTGGCACTGAATACAACTAAACATGCACAGGTAAACTCCTGACTGTTAGTATGTACTTGACCCAAATCATACAAGCATGAACAACTCCATGAGCTGGTAAAACAGATAATTAAATCATTCATTTATTTTCAAAACCCAAGTATAATGAGCCCAAACTATAACTGGTTGGGACTTATACAATCTCATTTTTTCTTAATAAAAATCACTGAGAACCAATACATGCTGTATGAATATACCAGCTTTGGTGAGACTGTCAACAGAAAAGCTTTTCAGCTGTCCATTGGATTTTCTGCTTAATGTGTTACTCACTGAGAGTGGAATTTTGGGGAGCAAAAAATATCTTCGTGGACAGAAAAAAAAAAGTCTCAATTTGGGCTTGATTAATGTATCTATATGTGACAGAATATATAAAGGCCTGCTTTATGAGGGAAACAGGAGTCATACAGACTCCTTTTTCTCTTTTTCTTGGCCTGTCCTCATCTAACAACTTTTGAGCCCACGGTCAGAGAAGTAGAGCTATCAGAGCTATTAAGTTCTGCCAGGAGAGCCTTTACTAGTTACCCCAATGGCAGAAGTGAGCTCTGTGTGTCCTACACACCTAGGAATGAACAGTCATCTCCAAAACATGGCTTCCTAGGAAACTAGGCCTCACTGTCCCCAGGGCTCTTGGAGGTACTAGCTGTTTGTAAACACATTAACATTTAGCTTGTATGATAGGAATCTACAGGGTAAACTGTTTTGCCCATGGATGTTTCTTTATTGCTTTGGTTTTGTGGTGGGTTTTTTTTTTAAGAAACACATGCACATCACCACAGAAACCTCCGCAGAAGTGTGCTCTAAGGGACCAAACCCTTCCATTAGATGAAGTCAGCCAAAGGAAGCTAGGAGGCCAATAAGTAAGTCTCTTTGCCTGTCTTTGGAGAATAAATATGCTGAGGCCTGGGAACTCTCCAAACACCTGCACCTCTCTGTACAGTGTTAAGAGTGAGAGCATCATCTACAGAAATGGATCCTAAATGTGCACAGATATTGTCTCTAGAACACAAACTGGCCTGGCAAGTGCTCAGCCTAAGCTTTACCCTCCATCTCCATAGGTCTAAATTGCACACTGATGTGAACTAGCAACAACTGAAAGGATCTGGATGTGTCCAGCTTGGCCCCCTTTTGAATCTCAGAACTGTCAGAAGCTGTGGGAATCAGCCATGAGGCTGGTGGACATGAAAGCATGGAAGTTGGGAGTCATCTGGCTCTTCTCTGGTCATGCACTATTAGCCAAAAGCAGCCAACAAAAGAGGGAGGGATGAATTTGGTCAGCTGCTATTTCAGTGCGGAGAAAAGTGCCATATGAAGAAAGGTGTGTGTTCATCCTATGTTCAAAAAATTTAGCTGGCAACAAAAGAAATCGTGCTCTGCTACACCTCCCATGGTACAACCAAGTGGTGACTCACAAATCCCATTACGCAGGTCCACAGGAGATGGAAAACATCCCACACACCATGCATTCCTCTTATACAGACTAAATGAAAACTTATCATAATTACTATCCTGGCCCACTACCAGAGTAAAACAACAACAGAAAAAAATATTTCAATTTGCTTGAAATGTTTTACTCAGTGTTTTCTTTGTAGGTTCCATTAAAATAATTTCAATTAATACTAGGCCTGCATTTGATTTGAATGTTTGTTTAATGGCTGTTTTCAAAATCTATTGGAATGTTTCATATGAAATGTTAATGTGACAAAAATGTAGGTCCATCTCTTATCAATCAGCGTATAGAGTCATCTTATTTCATCCCATTGTCTCCCTCCCTTAGTCCAGAAGATATTTACCTGATCACACACAATGGTCTGCATTCAATGGAAAGGAGTGAGAGGGACTTTTCTCCCTTCTGCCCCATAGCTTTTGGTCTTGGGTACCCTCAAGAAAATGAGTTTTGTTTGTCTGAAAGAATAAGTTTGGGGTTTTTTTGATCCAAGTTTCTCCCTCCTTGGTGCCTTTTGTGACTTGCAAGCTGCAGGCTATGAAGAGGGTTAACGGCTACTATGACCTTTTTGTGAAGTTAGGGCTTGTGTCTAACTCCTTAACTGTAACATTGATTGAAGGGCAGATGTTTAAGGGCTGACATCCACTCATAAGTCCTGGTGGCTTGATGAGCAACTGTGTGTCAGATGGGCTCTGGTAACTCATCTCTTTCATCTGTTACAATTGTGAGGCAAAGTGAGAAAAAAATCACTTTTCATTGAAGTTTTTCAACTCCTGTCTGCCAAGAGGCTACCAGGTAGAGGATAATTGCTCATGTGAAGTTGTGGTAACTTCCTTGACCATCCCACCTTCAGTTTCCTTTGTGTAGTAAGCACAATGTCCTATACTACTTCCTAACAGCCAGCTCAAATTTCTCACCATTTTAAATTCTCAGTTTTAGGATAAAAGCTCCTGGGTCAGTGCTGAAGATACATTTAGGCTGCAATATATGTAAAAATTAGTTGCTGTTGTGGATATATTCCTTGGTTTAAGAGTTTATGCTATCATTTACCTCTCATAATCCAGGAAAATGGCCTGGAAAAAGCTGCAAACTCTATTTCTGACTAATTTATTGAGTCTCCTTCACAATCTTGAGTGTTTGATTACTGTCCCAGTCTATCCAATCCAATGCTAAACTTTTCCTTTGTAAAGGTACTTCTAGTTATTAATCCTACATTCTGGTAGCTAAGGACTTAAAATACTTAATGCCTGCTGAGTACTTCTGCATATGGAGAGGAGAAAGGGAAGAGAAGGGTGAGTCTTCTAGGTTCAAAATAAGTACAAGCTTAAATTTGTAAACCTTGTGCTAAGCAAGGCAGTGATCATATTTTCTGTTTCCTGACATAGAAATGCTACTGTTTTCCTGATAAAGTCCCCAGTGTGCATAGCTTCTGTCCTGATAGTGCAGATTACTGATGACTGTTGACTTCCACAAAAACTCAAAACTCAGTCCTTAAATAAAAGACTTCCCATAGAGCAATAATTAACACAAATCTTAATTCTGCATCTGTTACTGGCTAAATTTAAGACATGATTAATTGAATATTTTTCAGCTCAGGTAAACAGCATGTCCTGAAGGTGAGAAAATTTGTATAATTTTGGTCTGAAGGAAAAAAATCTCTATATGTCAGGTAGCCTCATGCAAAGCACTCTGCCACATCCTTCCCTTGCTGATCAATCTATCACCACACCAAACACTGTCTCTGATCATACCTGTACAAATATGGTAAAGGGGAGAACAATTCTTTCATCATTTCTGTGGAATTACAGGGCAAAGCTGATGCCTGAAGTAGTATTTTTTAACCTTTAAAGAGCCAGTGCAGCTCAAAGGTTGCTTATGCTGTGCACTATTTGAAAGAGGTGCCATGTAGCAAATGATCTGAATTCCATGCTATCCTTATATCTCAAATATGTGTACGATTTAGCTCTGTCAGAATTGCTGTCCTAGTAGTGGAAGTTAGAGATGACCATGGCATGAATGGCAGAAATTGTAAGATTTACTTCTTAAAAAAAACAAAACAGTTTAACCTTTGCGTTGTTTAAAAAGGGGAGGAAAAAACCCAGATAAGGCCTTAGTCATATTTTCCTTTCAAAATAGCACCTGTGAGTACAGTATAACTGTAAAGACCTGCTCCCAAGCTTCTCTCCAAAATGAACAACCAGTTTTGCCTATCTTTTTTTGTGATTTTTCTTAGCAAATAGCACCTTTTTACTCTTCCAAACTGAGTAACAGCCAGGCAAGTTTTATGTTTAATTTATCCCGTTCCTAACATCCTTGTGTCTACAGAAGAGGGCCAGATCAGATACTGTACAGCAGTGGTTTCCACTTGGTTCTTTTTGTTAGCAGAGCTTACATCTTTTTCCAGTGAAGCTGTAAATGGTAGCATATCAAATTTCTCCTTCTTCAGAATTGTCTTGCTAGCTTTGCATTTCCAGAAAAAAAATCTATGAACTTGTGGTGGATTATGGACCACAGACTGAAATCCACTTGTTTAGAAATATGGCCTTAGCTGCTTGCAAGCCACTGAATGACCCACAGGCAGAGGTCTCACTGGAACTAGGGGCTGTCTCTTCAGTCCCTTTCACAAGTTGCTGATGACCAGAGTTTCTTTTCTCGAAACGATTCATAAAGCTGCTTCCTGTTATCCTTTACACTCCACCTGGAAGAAAAAAATCCCTATGAATTGGATATGAAGCTTTGTTTTTGTCTGCACATTTATTTTCTTAGGTCTTAAACTAATTTTGTTAGATATGTGTAGACAGGAGGGAGTCTGGGATTATGCTGCAATGACTGAAGAGTGTTTTCTACTTGGTGTTTAGCTTGGCCAAAGTCCGGCTGAACGCTGCCAGTCCCACGAGTCCTTTCTTACAATCACTCATCCCTAAATATTCCTACTGCTGTTGTAAGATAATTCCAGATTTTCAGCTGCAGACCTGGCATACTGATCGCTTGGCTCACACTAACTGTAAGTGGCCGGATTTTCCTCTCTGAGGAAGAGTTTAACAGAGGATGGCATTTGGTCTGGCAAAAAACACAGAGCTGTAGTTCTGGAATGTGTAATCTTAATGGTAGTAATAGATGCCTGCGTATTTCAGTTAGTTGGTCAGCCAGTCAGAGAGTGCTTTTGGACTTAGCACAGGAAGTAATCTCAGACAAAACACATCTCAAACATTTGCTGGGTTTTTCGCATTCCCTACTGGAAATAGGTTTAGCTATAATGGAAGGTGAGAAAAGAAGCATCCATGAGCAGGTACATTGCTAATCTCAAGATGCACTGAAGGCATGAATGTGGAGGTCAAAAGTCTGGAGGTTTCGTATACCAAATTTTGGTACAGTTCATCATAAAGAGCGACCCACAGCAAAGTTCAGATTTAGTAAGACTAAACTTTACACTTATCTGTGGTCAAACTTGGAATTTGGGTGACTGATTACGGCTCTAATTTAAAAATCCTCTGCTACATAACTGTAAAGAGTTTAAAATGCACACTGTAGGGAAAGGGAAAAAAAATCTCAGAAAATAATCTACCCCCCAAATCTCTCAGATTTTTAGATTAAAACTACTTCAAACTGATTGTTGCTTTCTGAGTATTATAGAACTAAGTAGATCAACTGATTAAGCTGCATTAACAGTAATGCTTTACAACTTCTCAGCCCCTTTTTACTGTCATTCCATGGTTTTGACTTCATAGTATTGGTTTGAAGACATTATTATAAAATAAGGAGGGGGTATAAGTGATGGGAAATGTGCTTAACATTTATCAATTCTTCTGTTATATGGTGAAGCAGTTTCAGGAAACTTTTCACATCTTTTAATACAAAATACCCCTTCTTACTTCCTAGGTGAAGAATGAGTCATCTTCATACACACTTTAAAGGTGGGGAGAGCAAAAAAATGGCTTAAAGATTTTTTACTACTTACAAAACAAATAAACCCCAAGAGATTCCTGTAGGTTTCAGTTAATTGTGCTGGCCTTTTTCCTTTTTTTGTTTTTCTCTTCACTGTTCTAATTCCCATGACTACAATAGAATTCATTGCAGGTGCTATTTGCATCCTTAATTAAACCTAGATATACACAGAGTACGTAAGGTCCTATATTTTGCATACCCTTAAGTATGTAGGTGTTCTGGTAGCTAAACTTCACTAGAAAACATCAAATTTGTAAAAGCATAACAAAGGAAGGTTAATTTTAGTTGAAACCAATAGTCCATCTTGCTTTGTACTCTGTATGTTCTGGTAGCAAGCAGTGGATGCTCAAAAAAAAAAAAAAAAAAAAGGAGATTAGTGGAAGTACAGGGGGAGCCTTTCTGGTATCTTCATAGCCCCAGAATCTGAACAGAATACAATGGAATGGAATGGAGTAGAATAGAACAGAAAATATTTCAGTTGGGACCTGAAATGATCACCTAGTCCAACAGACCACTTCAGGGCTGACCAAAAGTTAAAGCATATTATTAAGGGCATTGTCCAAACAACTCTTAAACACTGACAGGCCTGGGGCATCAACCACCTCTCCAGGAAGCCTGTTCCAGTGTTTGACCACACTGTTGATAAAGAAATGCTTCCTGATGCCCAGTCTAAACCTCTCCTGGCACAGCTTTGAACTGTTCCCATGCACCCTATCACTGGATACCCGGGAGAAGAGCTCAGCACCTCCCTCTCCACTTCCCCTCCTTAGGAAGCTGTAGGGAGCAATGAGGTCGCCCCTCAGCCTCCTTCTCTCCAAGCAAGACAAGCCCAGAATCCTCAGCCGCTCCTCACAGGACATGGCTTCCAGCCCTTTCACCAGCTTTGTTGCCCTCCTCCGGACACGTTCGAGTGCCTTAACGTTCTTCTTAAATTGTGGTGCCCAGAACTGCACACAGCACTCAAGGTGAGGCTGCACCAGTGCTGAATCCAGCGGGATCATCACCTCTTTTGACCGGCTGGTCACACTGCATCTGATGCACCCCAGGGTGCGGTTTGCCCTCCTGGTGGCCAGGGCACACAGCTGACTCACGCTGAGCCTGCTGCCCACCAGCACCCCCAGATCCCTTTCCGCAGGGCTGTCCCGGCCACTCCTCTCCCATTTTGTACTTGTGCCCGGCATTACTCAGTCCCAGGTATGGAATCCAGCATTTCAACTTCCTAAATTTCATTCCATTAACCATTGCTGCAATCTATCTAGATCCCTCTGCAAGGCATTTTTTTTAGGACCTTCTTGACTAAGAAATATGTGCAGAGTTTTCATTGCCCCTATTATCAGAACTAGCAATTACATGAATCTGTAGAAGCAAACATAATCCATTAGGGCTATGGCACCATTATCATCACAGGTGGAGAACACATTTCATGTCACAAGGAGGTCACAGAGCCATGCCATCTTCACGCTCAAACTTATACCGAGTTTCCCCACATTAAAGACAAAATTAGGCTCTACATTAAAGTTGGCACCTGATTACTAAAACACAGGGTACTGGCTGCTACTGATGCCACTGAATAGATACCGCTGTATATACATTTATGTGTTCTGTTAAGGAAACACATATATACAAAGTGTTCTGTTAAGGAAAGGTTGCTGGCGTTAAACAAAGTTATGCACAAAGTTTGAGTCAAGCTGACCCACCCTCTCAAGTCGTTAAATGACTCACCCTTTGAAGTACCTACCATCTCAAGTCGTCAAAACTGATGACTGGAAGGACTTCTAATCAAGGGAGCCTTGGGAACCAAAGAACAGAATGATAAGAGCACTGTTATGTAAATTATGCAGAAAGAAGTCTCCCAGTGAAAGAGTTCTGGCCCCAAGAGAAGATAAATTGATAAAGTGTTGCAGCCCTCCTAAAATCAGTTGGAAGTAGGACAAAGGTAATGGTGGTAATGGGAGATCGGGACCTCCAACTCAAACAGCCCCTCTGCCCCCCCAAAAGAGGGAAAGGCATAGCTAGTGAAAATCATCAGTAGTGCTACCCGAGGATAGCAAGCGTACTAGTTTGCATTACAGGTGAGTGTACCGTAGTGACCCAGGGTATAGTCACAAACTGGGATATTGAGAAGAGGCATGAGATAAAGTTATTGTACCTTTTGCATTACTTTTAATATTTACTGATTAGCTAAAAATTTTAGTATAGATGTTCAATACAAATCAAACTCAGTAACTACACAACCTCATATCAAAGATGTGTGATCAATGTCTGACATTTGTAGTAAACATTACAGATTTCAAACACAGACTTGATGTCTCCATTTAAAGAACTGTTTCTTCAAACCCATTTGTTTTAAATCATCCCACAATGTAATTTATGATTAATAGCAGAGATTTTTATTTTTTTTTTAATACTAGATTTTATAGGCAATATTGCTTTTATTCTCTGGAGCCTGTGCACAGATTTGTTAAGTACATTATGTAATCCATCATTTGCCAGCTTTCTGTCAAAGGCAGACAATTTGTTAATCTTCAGTTATTTTTTAAATACAATAAATTTCTGCTGATGTGCCAAACTGTAAAAATGTCTAGGTTTTGTTTATCTGAGAATGAAATTTTTAACAACCTATTTGATTTATACACTCGGTGAAATACAGTGTACACTTTAATTGTAATTTTTGCATTATTCTATTTCCAGTACAAAATATTCATTTTCTTCCTAAAATGAGTTCTAACCACACCCTTCCCATCTGAGTAACTGGCAGAACCACAAACTACATGTGAAATGGTGTAAGGGAGAAGGAGTCTCTATATCAGCCCATGAAAATCACCACTGACCAGAAGATGGCTAAAGGAGCTTTGGTGTCTCTTGGTAAAAGTCTGCAGTTAAATTAAATCTGATTGTCGTTTCTAGTGAGGCTTTTAATTATATAAAATATGGGATGAACATACATGTATTTGATCTTTGTGTCACTGAACTGAATGAAAAAGCACCCTCAGGGTCCAGTGTTACAACCTTCACTAATATTTATAAAATATGATCATCAACCACTATTGGAAACCTAGAGTCTGAATACAGTTCAAGCTGGAATCCAAGTTACTCTATCACAAAAGTAATATTTTTGGTATAGTTTTGCAAAACTTAAGGTTCCATTGCAAATGAAAACAGATTTTTTTGTTTTAACTTATTTGTTACCATCAGCTATAAACATTTACTGATGATTAGTAGGAAGTTGTGGAGCAGAAACCTAGATGGGTAGTGAGTGACTGGCATGTGCATCTGAATTCAGACTGGACAGAGTTGAAAATAATCCGTTTTTACAGAAATGCTTCTCCATAGGGACAGGTAGCCTTGAATTATCCCCATATAAATTGAAGCTGATGAACAACTAGTGGCTCTGTATGTCACAGAAGGCACATGTACACTTTCAAGATTTCTTGCTCCCTTTTCCTTCATCATTACATAGGCTGCACTGCAGAGATGTTAGTTTACACTTAGGATTCCCTCTGCAATGAATCAGGTAGTTTCTTTACAAAGCTGCTCATGTACAAACTAAGCATTCATCTCCAGGGAAAGCTAAGACTATCCAGTTCAGATGTGAACTGTTTTACTCAGGGATAATGGGGTGCTGGTGTTATGGCTACAGATAGGAGGGGGGTAAGCAGCAAAGGAAAATTCAGCAATAAAGCTCAGAATTTCACCTCAGCTTTAACAGATGTGTTTAATAATGACCTTTGTCTAGATTTATAGAAATAAGACATGCTGCAAAAACACTTACTGAGGGTCTAACTTTGCTTTTGTTATTTTCTCCTAGTCCTGATATCTTTTTTAACTCCACCCATTGTCTTGTTAAAAACTGCTTTTTTTTTGTTAGGAAAAATTGATTTTATTCATAGAGTGCATTATGGGTGGTTCATCTATGGTTAATATAGGATAACTAGTATTTCATTTGTGTGCTTAGAAACCGTGTAATTATGGAAAGTTAAAATACAAACACAGACAATTATGTCACACAAATATATTTTAACTGCTGGAAAGTATTTTAACAGGACACAGATCCTACATGCTGTTAAAATGAACCCAGCAGCCTTAGAATCAGTAGAAAAGGACATAATTAACAAACACATTTCTGGCAACAATAATTCCCTATGATCTTATGAATGCTTTATGTGTCACAAGCTTTATGTGTCATAAGGAGGAAAAAAATGTTTTCAGACAATGATCATTATTCAACTACTTCTCTCAGCTCTAGTCAGATCATGTGTAGAGATGTCACATATTTACTAAAAGCTTACAAATTGTTGCTAGAAACCTTTATGTGCAAAAGCTTTTGAAACCGTTTAAGAACATATTGCTCCTGAAATGGGTGAACCAGTAGCCAAGGCATGCTTAGCACAGCTGAGGAGGAGCTTCTTACCTTTGTCTTTAACCCACCTTTGTCCAGTGTGTTTCAGACTAGTGAGTTACTGGTGCTAATTATAGAGCAGGCAGAAAGTTGTTAATGCTTGATGCCGAAAGCTGATACAGAGGAGGGAATATTGGTTGTATGCAGGCTACTTCAGTTATCTGATCCATAAAATTAATTTCATTGCATGCTTTTGAAGTATTTCCCCTCTGTAAAGAGAAATTAAACCTCCTTAAATTCCTAGTTCTAAACATTCCTGAAGTATGAAAACTACTGCTTTTACTATAAATGAAAGTTTTTCAGTGGGTATATGGCTCTTTGTACACCAAAATTGTGAGTAATTGTAATAGGTGACTCCCTCTTCAGGGGGACAGAGACACCCACCTGTCTACCTGAACAATTATCTAAAGAGGTTTGCTGTGTGCTCAGGACCAGGGTCCAGGAAATTGTGGAGAGACTGTGGAAACTTGTCTGACCCTCTGACTACTACCCCCCACTGTTATTCCATGTGGGCACAAATGATACTGATAACACAAATTTGGAGGGTATAAAAAGCGACTACAGAGCTCTGAAGGCAGTAGTCAAGGGCACAGGGGACAAAGAAGAGCTCTCTTTAATCCTGCCAGTGAGGAAGAAGGGAATGAGGAGAAAAGCATTAATAGGACAAGTCAATAGTTGGCTAAGGAACTGGTGTTGTTGACAGGGTTTTAGGTTCATGACCCAAAGCATGGCACAAGGCACTAGGCACAAACTGAAGCAGGAGGTTACCTCTGAACACAAGAAAACACTTTTATTGTGAGGGTGCCCAAGCACTGGCACAAGTTTCCCAGAGGCATTGTGAAATCTTCCTCCTTGGGGATACTCAGACGTCATCTAGACATGATCTTGGGCAGCCGGCTCTAGGCGGCCCTGCTTGAGTAGGGTGGGTGGACTGGATCACCTACCTCCAGAGGTCCCTGCCAACCTCAACCACTCTGTACTTTGGTGAAATTAAGCCTCAACTAGATTTTTCTCTCACACAGCTCTCTAGAGTAACCAAATACCAGGCTGAAATCCATATAGATTTCCAGGATAGAAATCCAGTGCTGTAAAAGATATTGTGTCATTCAGTCAGAGATGAAAGTTTGATAAAGAAACTACTGGATTAAAGTTTTCGGTCTTTCTTATGTAAAACATCGGATTCTGTCATTATCACAACCTGGAAAATGATGGTTTCACACATGAAGTGTATTGCTCTAAGTGTAACAACATTCATTCTAGAACAACTGTCATGACCCAACATTATGAATAGATTAATAAATACCGATTTAATGCATTTTTATTAGGCAATAAAATAAACACAGTAACTTTCTTTCTGATGTTAGCCTAGATTAAGGAAAATAATTAAAATCTCTAAATCTTGCTTTAGAGGTCTTTGCCAAATCTTGACTTTTTCATTCTGTTGACCTGAAAACAAGTTACATAATACAGAGAACACAGTACTTAAAGCACTGCTGATTAAAAGACTCTTTGAATTCATCTGTATATACATAAAATTACACTGGAATTTTTCCACAAGCATGCTTAAACATCAGGTTTTGGGGGTATACTCCTACTTAAAACAATAGCTTTGATAATTACAATAATGTAATAGTAGTTTAGGTTTTTTTCAACAGCTGGAGACACGTCCATACTCTGTCTGGTCAGATTCATCTAAGACTATTTTATAAAAGCCAAATATTTTTAATGGAAAGAATGTGAATGCATATGCATCCTGCAGTCGAGCGCATATCCTTGTAGTTGCAAGGATTTTCTCTCTTCAGTGTCAAGATGACTTATCAAAAAGGTCAAGCTATATGATTCTTGAAATGCAATTAAATGATCAAAACCATATAGTGGTTATGTTTGCAGTGTGCATTTAATAAAACTGTTTTCAGTTATTATCAAATTCAGTTTACTGTCTTTGCCTTTATTTTCATGATTTCAATGCTAAACCACTGTCCAAATATCCAGCTATCCAGCTAAAGATTAGGGGCTGCATTTTTACCATTCAGTGATGTAGAAATCATAGAATTATAGCATCATGGTTTGGGATGGAAGGGACTTTTAAAGGTCATATAGTGCAACAACCCCTGCAATGAGCAGGGACATCTCCAACTAGATCCAGTTGGTCAGAGCCCCAACCAACCTGACTTTGAATGTTTCCAGGGATGGGGCATCTACCACCTCTGTGGGCCACCTGTTCCAGTGTTTCATCACTCTCATTGTGAAAAAAATTCTTCCTTATATCTAGTCTGATTCTACCCTCTTTTAATTTAAAACCATGACCCCTTCTCCTATTGCAACAGGCCCTAACAAATCAAGGGAGTTCCTTAAATAGTACTTTAAAATGAGATCTGTGGATTTAATATAGGACTCCTGCACCATTCTTTGTGAGCTTCTAGGTTTGCTGCATGGATTCCATGAGATGAAACTTCATCTGTAAATGAGGGGACCGTCATGGCAGGAAACTTCAGTCATGTCTTGTTTTGTGTATGTCACAATCCAAGCTCATTTTGGAAGCAGGTGAAGCTCTCTCTTAAAAGAGAACAAAGTGACCACTGTGAACATAAATGCAAGTAATGTAAACTAGAAGGTCTAGGAAAGCATGTTAGAAAGGACATGTGGCCTGGCAGAGCCTGATAGCAGAAAATAAACAACTGTGATTTTAGTTGCTCTGCCTTGGACTAGGACTTTTCTGCCTAGGAAAAAGACCTAAAGAGATCTAAAGGGCCAAGGGTGGGGGAAGAATGTGGTAAAATTGACAAAAAAAATAAATGAGGAAGAATTATGTGCTGCCTTGGTGAACAGACACCAACAAAAAGTGTCCATCACCAGGTTTCAAGAAAAAGAAACACATTTCCTTATGGTAGGCAATGAAAATGTGGGACCAACAAATTTGTGGAAGAAATACTTATCATGGATATTGAATGCCTTCTGATGTGGGTAGCAATTCTGTTTCATAAAACTTCTAGACTGTTGATTACTAGGAGTTTGTAGATTTGGATTTGTATCTGCTTACTTTGCTACTGTTAGTTTTTCCCTCAGCACTGTCTCCTGTAGGAGACCAGATGCTAGGCTACATGGATCTCCAGTATGCCTGTTCAGATGTTCCACCTGATGACTAACTGGCCTGCTGTTTTTAGGTTTAATACTGAGAGCATGGGACTACCAGACAAATATCCTGCTTCTGACCCTGAGTGATGCTTTTTGGCTAGTCCTTGTGCTCCAGCCTCTGCTCAGGATGAAAAAGGCGAACAAAAAGGGCTCTGTGATCAGGTTACTGCTGGTTACCAAGACCTCAGCACCTTCTAAAGCCCTAACAGCTACCTGAGAGCACTCACAGCCTGAAGCAAATATGGTGTTCATAGAAATTTAGCTGCTGATGAAAGAGGATTAGCCCAATCCCAACAGTTTGTTTTTGAAACAGGCCAAGAGCTCTTAACTGGACAGACACTAGGGCAGTGATTACACATTAATCGGTGATAACTTTTTGTTTCTTTAGGCCCCATCTAAGAGGCTATTCATGCCTTTTTCATAATCAGGCCAAATCTGTAAACAAGAGGACTGAAATGAAGAGAAAATGCCAAGACTAGAGCAAAAGAATTTACTACAGACAGCTATTATTACAAATGGGGAGCAAGCAAAGAAGTAATATTCGGAGACCGTGTAGCACTTTCCTTGGAAGTGTGAGGTTTTTAACACAAGTTCTGTTAGAGACACAGGAAGCAAAGGCTGTTGGAAGACAGAGGGTTCCAAAATAAATAGCAGATGAATAAAAAAAAAATAATAAAAGACACTATACTTGCCATTCAAGGGGAAAACACTTTAGAAAAGTCTCTTCTAATAAAGAGAAAGACGTCTCTCAGAGATGCAGTAAACCTAAGTGTACAGCATAAAGACAGCACTCAGCAAGAGAGAGCTTTGCAAGAAGAAAAAAAATAGAGAAGTGAAGTGACTGAAAAAAAATATGAAACACCAAGCCACAGACAGCAATGACATCTATAAGAACAGATGAAACACTGGAGACAACACAAGAAGGACATCTTTCTAGGAACTTTGTCTTCAGCTGAAAGGCTGGACAAGCCATACCTTGTGACACAGGCAGGAGGCTAAATAATCAGAACTTGAGTTGCTGCAGCTGCTGTGAAGGATTATAGACTCTCTGTGCTGGAGATGTGCAAAGAGCAACTAGATTTTAAAAGACTTCAGAAGTTTATCAAGGCAGCCCAAACTCTGCAGGAATCTTCAGTTATTCTACTTGAAGGTAAACTTCACAGAAAGTTAGACATGTGCGTCCCAGATGAGTTTACAGTCCCTATCTGCATAGTTATGGTGCACGATAAAGTGTAACTGTAGCAGCTGTAGAAAACTACTACTCATATAGTTGTTGAGCTTTATTCTCTTAACACCTCTGAAATGGAGGAGAGTATAAGCTGTAGTGCAGATAACGTAGCATTTTAAACTGTTAGTTTTAATTTATTTTTTTTTATTTATTGTATTTTTGACAAATTGTTTTCAGTGAGCTTCCTTAGAATAAGGGTTGGAAATTACATTTTGGCAAAGACAGGGGAATAAAGGAGTAGAGTAACAGCTTCTGTTGATACGATTGTGTGTCATCATGGTCATCCAGTGCTACACCCCAAATTAATGGAATGGACAATAAAATGCAGAAAGTGGTTTGTCTTTGGGCTTGCTACAGAAAAAAACATTCAAGATAACAGAATGGTATAGATGACTTTTTATATTTTCCATGTTTAAAGTGCCAAGCCCCTCTAATGCAATGGGCCTGGCTGTCAATTTTTTCATATATTTTAGGATTTATTGGAGCTGCCTTCCTCAGGTGATCATTATTCCCCCTCTGTAAGGCCATAACAGACAAGGGAATGGACTACATCAACTTCTCCCCAGAGCAACATGTACCTTATATAGTGTTCTTTTATCTTGCACATATTTACTTTCTTCCCTACTACAGCTCCACAAAAAGATATGGACTTGATTGAGGAGCTTCTGGGTATCTGCAGAAAACAAGATCAAATGATTTTCAGTGGAGCTTTTTGCTTTACAGTCTACAAAAATACCCACTTTCTGTGTCAACTTTAAGTGTCTTTGTATCTAATTTTAATGCTAATTTTTGGTCCATTTTGTTCTCTTGTAAGCATCCTTGATCATGACTAGAAAAAACAAACAGTATCAAGAAAATCTGAGAGGTAAGCTTTCATATGAGTAACAGCTGAGGTAAAACTAAAAAATTACTTCAAGATCTAGTCCTCTTAGATGAATGTTTGGATCTCCACTTCCTATAAGCTAAATAGCTGAAGGATATATTTAATTCTGAACATATTTCAGAAAGCATTTTATTTTAAATTCTTCTGCTTGTAAAATAAACAAATGCAGCCCTCCATCTGCATGCAATGCCTAAAAGATTTATTATAGCAGAAGATTTTTAATGGAACGCCATCCTGAGAACATTATAGAGAAAAAAAAATGTGTACGTCAGGCCAGAAATGATTATCAAGAAGCCAAGCAGAGTTTTGCTTAACATTTGCTGTCCCTATTCCCCAAGTGCTTCCTTGCTTGCCTGGGTGTGTATCTTCTCTCACAGACACCCCAGACACCCACGTGTGATTCTGCGAAGTTGTAGCACATTCCCTGCTGCACAAGAATCATCTAGACACACCCAGTAACTTTCACTTCATATCCCTCTGGACCATATGTGTCATTAACTCTCTTCCCTCCTAAATAAGCTGTTCTCTTCACCAGAGCTTTTATTTTTCTATTCAGGGCTGCTTTTACAGTGAGAAGGATCATAATGGACCTCATTTCCCTCCTTCATTGATCTCTTTTTGGAAGGAGCTCAGACAGAAAAAACACAGATGACAATGTAACTTTTGCTGTACATTCCAAATTTTATTTCAATTTATCTTAAAAAAGCTTAAATTAATAGGCAATGAAATGGCCTAAAATGAGGAAGATTCATCTCCACATAAGACTGCCACTCAAATTATAATTAGGAATTCTGCACTAAGCATGCATCCTGCCTTTGATTTTTGATTCATCTTCAAAATTCAGATCTATGTACAAACTTTTTTGTACTATCTCTAGTTATACTTTCTCTATTACATTTGGAGAGATATTGTACTGTTTCTTGAAGCTGCCATTCAGGTTCTTTAGCCACCTTTGTACTAGTTACCACAGTGAGGAACAAACTTGTAAAGTCACTCAATCCACTCTTCTACCTTCTTTTCGAAAGTATAAGAAAACATCTGGGGGAATGCTGATCTTCTCTCTCTCATGACCAGCAATAGGACATGAGGAAATGGGATGAAGCTGCGTCAGGGGAAATTCAGACTGGACATTAGGAAAAGGTTCTTCACTGAGAGAGTGGTGGGTCACTGGAACAGGCTCCCTAGGGAAGTGATCACGGCACCAAGCTTGTCAGAGTTCAAAGAGCATCTGGACGATGCTCTTAGTCATATGGTTTGGTTTTATGTAGTCTTGTGAGGAGCAGGGAGTTGTACTCAATAATCCTTATGGGTCCTTTCTAACTTGAGATCTTCTATGATTGTATGATTCTATGATCTTGTTGTAACTTTTAGATTTCTACAATTTCTTGTCCAACAGATAGAATATAGAAGTCAGCATGTTTGATGGGGAAGAAAAAGCCAGACCAAATTAGACAGTTCCTTATTCAGCATGATGATTTCATGGATCCTGTTCTTAGACACCTCATTCTTTTTAAGCACTGTGCGAGATTGGGGTCTGAGAGAAGTTTCAGGGATCTACAGTGACAGTTAGCCACAAAGCAAACACCAGCTTCTGAGAAGTGTACAAATACATGTGTGAACTTATAGGTTTGATTTTCATAAAAGTCAGTGGTTACTGGAAAATTACATCCTGAGAAAATTTCCTTGGACAGTCCAGCTAAACTTGCTCCTGGACGTGAAGCAGCTTCAGGCACCCAGAACCAGAGGAATCTCATGTGCCTGCCATGTGGGCAGGAACTTCTGGACATGCCTCCTGAGTTCATGGGCCCAGTTTCTGTCTAAACTGCACTACAGGAATTTAATTCTGGTTTTGTCTACATTACCATCATTGGAAGACAAAGAGACAAGAGATGTCTTTTGGTTCTGGCCTGGGAAGTCATACACCGTAGTTGTGGCAGAGTGGAGAAAGCTACTTTTCCTCATATCTGAAATATTGAATCACCTAACCTGTGTGATTTGCTTCCTTGCTAACACCTAACAAGATCTGTTTGGAGCACAAGCAAGATAAAGCTGTTGTTTTGTCACAGCATGTTGAGTGATCCTATTTCTTCTTGGCAAAATGAGGAAAACATTCTCCTGCAGAGGAGAAAATAGACAAGTTTCATTCTTTGCATGAAAGTCTTTGATGACAATAAGGGGCAGGATTCAAAGCAGTTGGACAGGATGCAACATTCCCTGAACTTGTTATGAGCGAATTAGCTCCAGACCTGAAAAAGTAGCTAAGTTACCATGTTTGTTTGCTGCCATACTGGACCATAAGGATGCTGCTGAAAAGTCCTTGATCTTTTCAAGGGTTTCACTGCTGCATTCTTCATTGTTCTGAGGTAGTATATCCAATATTT
This sequence comes from Falco cherrug, assembly GCF_023634085.1. Taxonomy (NCBI): domain Eukaryota; kingdom Metazoa; phylum Chordata; class Aves; order Falconiformes; family Falconidae; genus Falco; species Falco cherrug. The sequence goes on from NC_073698.1 coordinate 27,603,785, forward strand.
TCTTTTCATCAAGTGCTTTTCTTGAAATGCTAGCTTCTTCTCTGTGTTGAAATTATTTTCCTTTTTTGCTATGGATTTTCCTTCTGTAAAACTAACCCAATACGGGAAGTGATCTATCTGCAGTGCTGATTGCCCCAGGTTGAAAACTGATACAGGCACAAAAGAATAAAACTTGAATCTTGTCTCCTCTCCATAAGAATGTCTTTTCTTCACTTTGTCAGGAAGAAACAGGATCGCTCAACAAATATGTATCTCAAAAGAAGGAAATTAAATGGGAGGAAGTATGTATGCGTTATTTTCCCCTCAACAAGGTCTAACGATGAAAGACAAGTTGTTCCATTTTCAAGTTATATAGGCACATTTCTATATAATTCTATTCATAACAAAAGCGGGCTTTTGCTTAGTTAAGCAGAAACTTATGCATACACACATCCACAGAACATATCCTTGGTGGTGATTATACTTTTAAGAAATAATCTCCGATCTCCCTCTTCCCCAAACTGTGGCCTTTCTGTTTTCCCCTTGTGTAAAGCACTTAATTCCTGCCAGAAATAAATCTGACTACATCCAAATTTATATGAGTCAAAGCTTGGAAAATACACCAGTAGGTTTGCTGTGTGTCTTGGACAGTATCCATATGTTACGAAGTGTTTAATAGTGTAGCATAGCTTGTTTCATTTCACTTTTATTCCAATTAAAAAACACAACAATCATTTTATGCTTAGATAGAAGTTCAGTTTTACATCAGCCCAAAGTTAAACATTTTTCTCACAAAAAATCCTTAAAGCATTGGCAAATGGTGGTGGCTTTTCTTAGACAAATATGCCATGGAGCTTTCAAGTGTTTTGTTTAGCATACAAAATAAATGTGCTCAAATATAAAGTCAACTGTTTCTTTTATTTGACTTACTCTATTACAATAAAATGGTGTTGATTTGTGAGCTTAGTCAATTAAATGGACATTACATAAGATTGCCTCTTTCTAGTCTTTTTAACATATACATTGTTGCTCTGGCTTTTTTAGTATGTATTAAAACTTGTCTTTTGATGAAATCATTAAAACTTTACTGAGAGAAAGGTGAACAGTAGATCATTTACTTTAGACTCTTGCCTTTTTTCAGTCAAAATGTTTCATGGCCAGAAGCAACACACAAAGCTTATAAACTCCACATGAAACCTTGGTTTGTGCTTTGATGGACATACTGTACCACTTACAGTGTTGAATTTAATTTCTAATTAAGCTCTCTCTCCTACCACTCTTTGAATTTTGGTTTATATTCATTTATGTTGTAGCTAAAAGACAGCATTTTAAAAAATGAGACTTCTTTCCCATTTTTTTTCAATTAAAAATAAGACAACTCTGTCCCTCCAAAATTAATTATAGTATTCACATTGACTTTGAGCTCTTATTGGCTTGACCACAAAAACTCATATAATGTCATGGCCAAGTGGTTACTTCCTCATGGACCATTATGTTTAAAATGGATTCTGCAGAAGTAGAAACTACCACATCAAGGAGAAGACAATGCTTAGTTTGTTACTTCCATCACAGAATACTGGCAAAACTGGTCCAGGAAATTGTGGAATTGTAACAAGGGCTCCAAATAAAGCCACTAAGTACCATGTCATTGCAAAGAGACACTGATAAATATTCAGTTTAAAAAGGTATGAAAAGAAGGTGAACAAACATAGTTCTGTTTCTCTAATATACAAGATTTAAAAATAATCAAAATCAAGGGAATTACTACAAAGTGAGCTGAATGACTGTAATATTTCCCAAAGGAAAAGTGTGCCTAATAACACTGCCGATTTTCTTCGATAGCTTTACTTTTACTAACGTAGAAATAAAGTAGAAAATCAGGCTGGGAAAAGATTGGGAAAGATCATCAAATCTAAGTATTCTTATAACAGTCAGACAGAGGAAAAAAAAATCCCTTAATATATGTGTTTAATTTTGTCTTGAAACTAGTTAGATTTCTTGTCCCTCATACTAGAAAGATGTTGCTGTACTTGTTCATTAGTAAACTTTCTACTCAGTTCTTCAATGAATGAAGTAGGGGTATTTAAATGCAACATGCAGCTGGCTGATCTCCAGACAAAACATTTGGCCAATTCATGCCCCTGTGATCATGTGTTAAGGTTGCCCATTAGCTCCAACATGGCCTGTCCCTCTTGGTGTTTACTCCACAGTGAGTCTGCAGGCAGTAGCTACATCTTTTCTCCAGTATTGTTTATCTAGGCAAAGTAAGCCAGGATCATTTAATCTTCTTGCATAAAATAGGAACGAAACTAGGTATCAGTGATCACCACAAAGTCCTTCTCCTCTTCTGATTTGAATTCATCCTGCCTGAACAGAGTCTGCTAATGTCACAGATGGGACCTCACTAGCATCAAGGATCATGGTATATTTTCCTTTCTCTGTTGGAAATGATAGGCTATGTGATAACCTTTCTCATAACTACATCATATATGAAATGAGCATGAGAAAAAGGTTTCTAAGTGTTGGAGCAGTGATGTCCTGGAATAGTTTTTCAGTCAGAGCTTGGTGAAAATACAAACCCAAACCTGACTAGTTTGAAGGTGGATCTTGATCTACTTTTAAAAGATGCGAGGGTGCTTCCTTCCTCCATTAGAGGCATAGATTTCATTCAGATCTCACTCATACCCAAAGAATACCAGAAGAAAATCACCAAATGAAATTGAGTTATTCTAACATTAAAAGGGAGATGAGACCATAATATAAATTAAATAACTCTCTCCAGTCTGTTGAAGAGACATTTACTTTTTTCAAACAGCAAACATCAGAAAAAAGTCTTAATTGCCAAACACAGGACTCATGAAAAACATGGCTTCTAAGTTTAGACTGAAATTGGAACTGCTGAGGCTCAGGTTCTGTTTAACTTTGGCAAAACAAAATGTTGGACTGTTACATTTTACGTTTTATCCCTGTAGTCTTCCTGGAAGAATTAGAAATGCTTTCAAGACTTCACAAGACTGTTTTCATAGCCCAAGTTTCTAGTTAGTTAGAAACACATGTCTTGAACGCTGTGTTCTCATAAAAAATATTTTGAAAAATAACAATGATATGCACAAAATGTAAAACTGAAGATAAAAAGCTATTGTTAAAAATAAACACTACAAAATTACATTAAAATGTTCACCAATAAATTAGTATGAGCAAGAAGTCTCATTCATGATCAAATAAATTCTAAATTTCTCTTTCTTATCAAGCATTATTCTGAAGAGTTTAAACATCATTTTCTTCAGAATTCATGAGAGAAGACATGTTCTTCAAGGGAGAGCACAGTAATGACTGTTAAAGCCAGTTTACTTAGGTACTTTTTAAAGCCACTTAGATTCATTCCAATGCCCTGTACAATCTTTGGACTAGGCCATTCATGCTTGTAGCCAGTCACTACATTAAAGTTTCTGCACCACTGTCAGCTGTAACAAGGCAGATTCAATTAAACACAAAGAAATAAGTTTCTTTATAGGAAAAAGGTTCCTGGCAAAAAACCTGTAAATTATATTTGCACAATTACCATAGGCCTGTGAGTAATGTGCCTGGTTTAGATTTAGGTTAAAAAGTATAGAGGCTAGTACAAATGTGCACAACTACCACAAGCCACTATTCTTAGTGCTTTGGTTTGAGACAGGGCAATTTCCTTACACATACATTGCCTTTTTGCATAGTTGAAAGTTGTATGCAATTTCTTCCTATGTAATTTTAAAATATCTCTTCGCAACATATTGCTTTGGTCTCCTCTCCTTCCTGGAGAGAAGAAAATAAATAGAAGGATTAAAAAAAAAAAAACCAACACCCAAAAAACTGTGAAAGGTACTCACTCTGTTGGCATCTACAATTTTCACTTGTCAGTGAAGAGCCAGCCTGGAACTTCCAACACTAAAGATCAAGCCTGCAATACTCAAACCAAAGGATAGACTACAACATGAGAAAAAAAGAGATGGTGAAATTTAGGCAACAAAACAGAGATTTTTCAGGTTCATAGCATTTTTATTTTTCTTCCCCCTACCTGGAAACCAATTAACATAGCAAAAAATTTAATGGGAAAATTTTGATTGAACCCTTTGTGAGAAAAATATCCTAACGTCAACATAACATGGGAAAGTCCTTTGATACAAACCTCCCCTAGAATTTAGGGCAATTAACCAGCATGTGGGAGATACAATAAAAGAGTCACTTGTTATTTTGTAGTATATGTAAGCTCTGGAGGAGAGTTCAAACCCATGAGGGAACAGGCGATAGCCTGTACACTGAGTCTCAGATGAGGAGGACAGTGTTTGATATCTTTTGAGATCCTTGAAGCAGTCACCAGGTGCAGACTAGAAGTGTGCCTGAGATACAATCTCCAAACTACATAAGAAGCAGATATTGTTATCTGTTATACTGAAGGAAATGTGGAGGAAGGATCCTGAGGTCAGTGGAGTGGAATCTAGACCTGGCATAGCTACATTTTCTTGAACCTGTCTAGAGCCACACATAAATGACTGACAAAAGAAAGTGGCTATTTCTGAAGGAACTGGGATGCCCTCCCAGCTTACATAAACTGGTGACACTTTGGTGATCCAGTCCTGAGGTAGTAACCAAGATCTAAATTTGATGATCTATCTTGCATTCCATTTCCAAAGCTGCTCAGAAAAAAAAGGTGACTTCTACAAATTCTTGAAGTGTGATTGGGAGATGAAATGATCCCCAGTGTAACATTAATTTGTTCTTTTGAAGTTTGTTTATAGACCTCACATGACAAAATGTAGAAGATACTTTCCAACATTCATGTCTGATCAAGTCAGAGTTGCTCATCTACTCATCATGAACTATTTATTTTTACTTGATTTACTTTCAGTAGGATGTGCCAAATAGTCTCCACCTAGATAGCAGAAAGCTTGGTGTCTCAAAAAATTGAAATTCAAAGGCATGTGGGGAAGAAATGTTTTGCATACGACTGTCATTTAAAAAAACCACTTAGTGATTATTTGGTCTTCAGTGAAACCACAATCACCTGTCTATGCTTACAATCTGTAGCAGGTACAATGACTAACAAAGTAACCATCTTATTAGAGCAAAATATTGTAGACTGCAAAGTCAAGTAGTGGACAGAGGCAAATACTAACTTCTGATTTCTACTTAGAAATTATATACATTATATTAAATCGTACGACACCCGTGAGCTCCATCATTTCTACAAACAAAATAGTGTCATGAGAATGATAATTTTTATTAATAAATATACTATTTATACTCCAAACAAAAAGTTAACATCTGGCACTACAGAATACTGAGTTTATAAAAACAGGCAATAGGACTCATAGTTTCATGCACTTCTTCCCTCACACCCTGCTTGCTTCATTTACTTATTTCTTATCCTTCCTTGGGGTTTAATAATCACGCAAGGAATTGGTCGACAGGTATGGACTGTGGAGAAGCCAACAACATATGTTGTCTGTTGCTTTCCCATGCATGATGGTTGGTGAAGATGATCCTTGGTGCTTTATCTGTGGTTGATCAAAAGTGATGGCAAACATGGTGGATAATTTTACAACAGGCAGAAGATGTTCTGTTGGTAAAGGGCAACACCAGCAAAGTTGTTTCCATTGATGTCTCCAAAGCTTAAAAATGTGACCAGTGTCACCTTGCCAGCCTCAAGCTAGGATCAAAAACAGTTGTTCGTCACACTGAAAGACTGCAGGTCAGTTATTTATTCTATCCCCCTTCTGTAAAAAAAAAAAATTTAAATTGCCAGACTTTATTATTCTGAACAGTGAATTAATAGTAAAGTTCAGCATTGAGGTCTCATTACTCAGCATCACTTTTAACGATCAGAATGACATAAACCAAGCTAGTGAATTTGTCTTACACAATTTGGTGAAATGTGTGTTTATTTCTGATATTCTGTGTACAGCTATTGGTATAGTTTAGCTCACTTGCATTAACAGTTTCTGCCTTAAGAGAAAAAGGTAGCAACTAAATTTTCTCCTTGCAGACAGCATCAGAGGTCTTGAGTTGGCAAACAATGATGGTAAGTGCCATGTGGTTCCCAGACAGATATTTCCAGTCTTCGGATTTTGGATCATTCTGCTGAAGTTGTTTACTTCAAGGAAAAAGCAGGCAATTAGTAGTATTCTACACCTCATTTTCTGAAGAACGGCTTTTAAGGATTTAAGAAATAGCATCAGAAATTTGTAGAAAGCAAGAGTTGGAGGGGGCTTTCCATGGTTCTCACATCTATTCCCCACTGTGTCACCCATCTCCAGGTGGCTGGATTGGCTCTTCTGTTATTTCTGACAGATGCCTGGAAATGCCACAGTGTCACTTGGGTAATCTGCACTACTGCTTAACTGCTCTAATTGCTAGATCACTTCTACTGACATTTATTTTAAAATCCTTTGCTTCAAAGTTCGCGATTTCTGACCTTTCTTATTTGTAGATATCTTTTATTTATTTAAAGACTCATTCTGTGTCCCCTCTGATTTGTTGGGGTTTTTTTCTGCCAAATTTATCATCACTGCATTTTCAAATCCGTCCTCAAAGGCCACATTTTCTAGGTTGCGTATGATTTGTGTAGACTCATTTAACAATTGTGCCCCAAGCCAGAAAATGTACACCATCTGAGACCTTAACACTGCTAACTAATGTGGAAGGATTATTTCATAAGTTTTATACACAACATTTGCCCCTTCACTGTCCCAGGAGGAGTTTGTATATTATTGTGCAACTGATTATCCCTTTGGTTTTCTTGAATTAAATACTAAGGTTTTTCAAAGAACGTATCTTGCTTGTCAAGGTAATTTTGAATTCTGTCTTCCAGTGTGCATGAAAGTAGTCCACAAATATACTGTGTGTACTATCTAATCCATCATTATTAATGAAAATATTAGTACTATCAAATGCAGAACAGAGAACTTTTGCTGTTTTTCTGAAATTCTATGTTAAAACAGCTGGCCTATTATTCCTCCGTTCCCCTATTTCTCACTTTTTTGAAAAAAAGCATTGTCACCCTCTGTGGGCTCAAAGATAAATGCTAGCAGCTCTGGGTTTGCATGAGCCATTTTTCTGTCTGCTTTGATGAATTTCATTGGGCCCAGCCAACACCTAACTTTCTCAAATATGCCTTAACTTTTCCTCTCCCTAGTTTAGTTATATATTTGTCAGAGCTGCTAAAGGTCTTTGCTGCCTGACAGATCCCCACTGAATGACTTAGTGAAGACTGATGGCTGAAGGCATAAAACACTTGAACAGTCTCAGTATTACCTGACATTCCTATTGAGTTGCAAACTGACTCCTTTCTCTTCTTTCCAGCTATTTTAGCATATAGGGCATTTCTTCTTACCTTTTATGTCCTCTGATGTTTGTATCCCATTTCTTGCCTTGTGTTTATGATCATGTCCAAATTATTATATTACACCAATATTTTGTGGCACCAGCCACCCATCTTGCTAGCACTTTCTACATTTCCCCTTTCCTTCTTACATTGAGATCAGTTATCTGCATGAGGATGGATTTCTACATACCACACAAAGATTACACAGATGTCTCAAATTTACAGTTTTAGAGACAGTGTCCATGTTATAGTAACAGATCTGACTCAGCAATACTGAGCACTTTCAGTCTATAAATTATACAAATCTTTGATCAGCCAAAATTACTGTAGAGAGCTTGTAAGAGAGTACTGGTGTGTTGTATATTAAGACATGCACTTCAAAAGTTTGAATATAGATTTGGCGTAAAAAGGTACCAATTTGACAGGGAGGGGTTTGGATTTTTTTTTTTAATTTTATTGTTGTTGTTTGTTTGTCATTATTTGCCAACATTCTTAATTTAAGCAGAGAAGATTATGCAAATCTGTTAAATCTTCAGTAAATACTTTAAGGCACATGCACACGCTCTGATTTTCTGATTCATCTACATCTGCTTTCAAAGGTTATCAATTTGCAGTCTTTAGGAAGCCCTTCTTTAAAGTACAAAATGTTTGCTAAGTTTTTTGACTAATGAAATTATTTGATTGCTACAAAATGGCTTTTTCCTTTAGAATCGCTTTTCAAAAAACCATTGACATCTACAGAGGATTTATTATCAGTTTTCATTAGTTTAATTTACTTTTATAATTTCTATGACAAGTTATTTTCCATCCTACAGAGCTTGAATAAGGAAAAAAACCCATAATCTTTTGTTGTATTTATTACATGCTATAATGCATATTTTAGACTGTTACTTTTTTTGTTGAGTGATTCAGTAATATGTCTGCTATGGAATCTACCAGTGAAAGTTTGAAAGTACTTGAAACATTTCACAGATGTTAGTTCTTATTACAGTGAAAGAAATCCATTCCACACAATGCTTAGGTACCCAAGGACATTTCATGTAAAACTGTGCTTCTAGCTCTGTAAAAGCAATTCAGAAAGGTCTTAGCTACATTGATCAGATGTCCAAGATGCTGTAACATAAAAAGAAAAAGGAATTTGAACCTCATACTCCAAGAGCACAAAAGCAGCTCAGCCATGAGCTGATGAGAAAATGTGCATGAGGGTTTTCCGAGTCTCTCCATTAGAAACTGGATCACCATATACCAAAGGAAAGGAAAGTTTCTGGAGGTAGGGGACCAGGAAAAGGGGTGCAACTACAGTCTATTGGCAGTGAAAATTGGTCATAAATAAAACTCTGGTATCAGAATCAAACTTTATATTGGATAATTTTTAGACAAAAGGAAGGAATAGCTCAGAAAATCCTCTCACTTCTCTTCTCTGAGGTGAATGTCCCGACTATGCTCGTAAGGAAGAAGCATTTTCAAGCTATTAGTTCCAGTTTCAAAAAGACACCTGTCTCTAGCTCTGATGTAGATGTCTAAACACATGTAGGTTACGAATTTCAGGCATAAACTTCTTTCTTAGATTTGTTTCAGGGTCCAGATGCTGAAAACCTTGAAATGAAGACAAATTTCCTGTGAAAGACCACACTGTCCAAATTGTTGTTATTTCTTATCAAACATCTTAAGTTACTTTCCCACTTTTTAGCCCAAGTTGGTTTCCACCATTTATGTCTTGAGTCTTGAGCCACCATTTATGAAATTTTCTACTTTAACCATTCAACCATGACAGTCATGAAAGCTAGGGCTTAGGCAGAAACTGCTGAAATGCATCATATATTTGATCCTGCTCACTTACTTCTTTGCTCCCAGTCACATGATGTTTCCTTTCCAAGCTTGCACTTTTAGTATGATTTCCTTTTAAGCCAGGAAGGTTGAACAATTTTAGAGCTCAGTGATGGTTCTGACCTGACACTTGAAGTTGTTCTCCAGGCTATGCCTTACCTCCATTATTGACTGTTTGTGGCTAAGAATCCCCTGAAGATGAGATTTTTTTCATGTTTTTATGGTATTAAGAGTTTTCTTTGATGTGTAAGCTTCTCTTCATTTTGCAGTTCATTCTATAGGAGCTACACAGGTCTTTAAGCTTCAGCTGATGAAATCATGAATCCATTCAGTCATACCTGGGCCTTTGTTCTTTATGTAATGTGCCCAACAAGATCTTGGCTCTGATCAACTTGTCATGCCCCCCTCATTCACAGCAGGATGCAAGTGGGGAGCATTGTTAGCTGAGGGAAATAAATTTGGCACACATTCAGCAGTGTGGCAAGAATGGGTAATAAAAGGTCCATTAATCAGAGGATGAAAATCATTATAATATGAGGAAGCACCAAAGAAATTTGACATGTCTTCTGTAGCAGAAAGAAGACTAAGAGGACAGGCATGATGACGGATTTCCAGTAGGTCAAAATTTATAGTTTATATAAACTTATGCTACTGTTAAACAATTGCACTTCAGTCTGAGAGAGAAGGAACTCATGTCCATTTAGTTACACGAGTCTTTATATCTCATTTATTCTACACTGTCATTCATTCAGAGAACATACAGGTTTGTGTTGTGTTTTGACAGCTACTAGAGCAAACATAACCACAAACTATTCAGACACAGGCTTGCTTTGAGTACCAGCTTCCTTTTCTACAAACCCAGCCTTAATGGTAACACTGCTAAACGTAACCATGAAAATGACAGCAGCTAGTAGCAGAATCCATTTCTTGCCTGCTAGCTAAAGCTGGACCTGTTTATCAGATACCTTGAAATGCCTTGCCTTTCCAAAACCTTAATCTTTTTCAGACCTGTCAGCATGTTTAACAGTGGGATATTATAAAATTCTGATCTAGTAATAAGTCACTCTAAGAGATAGGACTGGATCTGAAAGGAGAAGGAGAATCAGATTTGGGAGGGGCTGGTAAAGTACAGCTTTTGTAGCACTGTGAATGCTGTGTGGAGTTGAATCTAGAGAGATAACTGAGGTTGGGTGAATAGAGGGGAGGGAGAAAGGGAAATGTGGGCGGTGAGAAAGGAGCAGAGGAGATAAAGGTACAAATTAATTGATTTCAATTGAATTACATCAGGATTGCATTAGACGTATCTTCTGGTGAACTCATCAAGTAATGGAAATGCTTTGTTAAAGCCAAAGCTCTCCAAAGGTTACTACAGTCATCACTTTTCTGTGCCACAGTTCTGGAGGTTTGTAGTTTCTCATTTCTTCCAGAAACAAAACAAAGAAATAGTATTGATCTCTTAAAGTCAGTTTCCATTACCGTTGCTCCTTGTAAAGTGTCCTTTGCATTGTTTTTTCTCTCTGGGCTCTCATTTGTGTGGAATATTCTTTAGTCCATAGTGTGTGTAAGAATAACAGAAAGATGAGATGCAGATATCTTTGTTTGGATTAATTCTGAGGTCTTTCAACTTATTTTATAGCACTTTTTAGAAAACTTTCACTTAAACAGATACTCTTATTTTTAGGCTAAAATATACAGTAGAGACTTTTTCTGTAACTGAAATTGAAGTGGGGTGCTGAATGCTGCCAACTTTCCAAAACCTAAAGAAAGTTCAGGTACGTTACTTGTTGGCTTCTCCAGCTCACATAGTTCTTCTCAGTACACTTAAAATTAATTTTCCTAGGAAAATGTTCTATAGTACTATAAATCTCTATGGTTATAAAAAGCCATATATTGATCATGGAAGTAAGATCGTGCAGACAGACTATGGAGAACAGATTTGTGTAGGCAGGCCAGAGAACAGAACAGGGTGTTTCTGATTTTCCAGATTTTGCATTTTCTGTATTCTACGAAGACAGTACTGAAGGATGTATTACAATGACCTGTAATGTATACTAGTTTCCAGAGATGTTTTTGTACTCTGAAATTGTGCAGCAGGATATATGACCATTTCTTATCTCTGCCTACATTCTGCTTCCTGAATGTTTCTCTGATTTACTGTGGATTTATTTCATCATTCTGCTGAAATCCTGCATTTCTGGGAAAAGTCTATCTGTTGAGCATTATTAATGCCATGGTTGTACATTTCCCACAAGGGCCATTAAATGTATTAGGAAGACATGTTGGAGACTACAGCCTGGTCTTTGACCTGTGTAATTTTGCTTAGGCAAAGAGATGGCAGCTATGGATTACTTGTAGACTCCAGAAAACCAGATGAAGTCACTTGAAAATACTCTCATCCATTGCTACAGAAAATGATATGACAGCTTCATCAATTATTAATGAAAACTGATAGCGGGTATTGACAGCAGAACTGAACTCAAGGGATTGGGCAAATCAATTTTCACCACAAGACTTGGCCTGTGGCCATTTAAAGCAAAGTTCTTACATGATTAAGTATACCAATGGGCTGCTATGTTGAAACTAAACACCAAAATGTTATTTTTTTAATCCCAAAATAATAATTTACCTTATTAAGTGCAACATCAGTGGGATAAGAACTTCCGATAAAGGAAGCTGAGGGTGGCAAAACCAGACAGCTTCCCATACATGTTCAGACACCTGAAAATTAGTACGACTCTGATCCTGTGACAGAAAAGTTCCTAGCAAAATGTAATGCTTGCAAAGGGAATTAGCTCTTTCAAACAGAATGGTTTGTTGGCTGGTGTCAAAAGAAGTCTCAGCTACAAGAACCCTTGCAATGATGTCTTTGGCTTTACCGGGTGATTTTCAACAAATAAGTTCTGCTCAGTTGTAGGCCATGCTCCTACATGACCACTCCAGGTCATGCATAATTCATTCCTATCAATTAACTAAACTACATAAAAACATCTCCTAAATATCCTAACTACATTTAAAAGACTGTCATGTGCAGGAACATTTTCTATTGTCTTTAAGAATAACTTACCTATGCACTATTTGATCAATTATGGAGCAGGAATTGCCTGAGAATCTCTGTGACACTGCAACCAGGGTGTTTATCAACACATTAAAGCATAATATTTGGACTAACACAGCAGGACCTAGCTGGATAATCTCTAGATGTGCCCCAAGTTCCCACCTAAAGTGCTCCTGTAGCAGTCAGTCAAACATTTGTGAAAGTAGCGCAGAGCTCAATCAGTCACCTAATTTTAGGTTGCTCTACTGTCTCCAGCCAGGCTATTATCTCTTCTATGCAGATGACTAGCTGGGAAGTTTCTGGACCACTGAAGGAATTAGTGGCTTAAGTGGACTGGATATACACACAGATGCAGTCCTAATGCTCAGCTACACCAGGGTTACAACTAAAGAACAAACTTGGATTTCATACTTATCACTGGCAAGTTAAGTTCCATACCTCTTGTGCAAAGTGGGAAATGAATGCTGTGAAGGCTGAACTAAATGTAGTCTTATGGTTGTGCTTCTGAGAAAACTGCAGAGTAGAAGAAACAGCAAGTATGAGAACATTTATAATGGGGAAACGGGATTTTGCAACCCTGAAATAAATCAAAAAGTGCTCACAGGTTTCAAGGCATGGACTAAGATATTTGTAAACCTAGATTTATGGCTTTAACAGTTTGTGGGTCTGTCCTGAAGTTAAATCATTTCATACAGATATCCTCTGTAAAGGGTAAGACTATGCAATCAAATCAGGAAGACCAGATTTTAAACTACTGTCATAACTGAGTTACATGTGTTAGGCAGATATTCCAAGCAACCTGAAGTAAGGAGTTTAAAACTGTTGGGTATTTTAGGATTTGATATGGAGCTGAAAGATAATTTCCATTGTATGAAGTACAGCTGAAGCATAGAAAATGTTTCAAAGAAGGTCATAACAACAGTGCTCTCCTAAGACAAGCAGACAGTCTCCTTAGCAGTGTATCCTAGTGGACTGCAGTAGTATGGAGCAATGCTGTGCATGTGCCATCATCTTTACTTGGAAGAAATTTGGTAACAAATTCTTGTGATAGTCACAAATGATTTTATCACTTGATCTGAAGTTTTTCCATTCAGCAGACAAGAAGCTGCACTAAGACCAGAAATCTCTGCCTATCATTCCTCTGATTTGGAATCTGAAATGAGTTCTGCAGGGGTTAAAGGGTAAATCCTGAAAAATACCTCAACAGGTTTACAAGACTTCCGTGTTCCATTAAATTTGTGCATATCCTACAACCTGACTGTCCAGGCTGCAGGCAAAACCAGTTTTAGCTGTCTAGCTTTATAGACCAGGTCCAGAGATAGTAAGACTACATATACTCCACTCCCTGTAGTAGCTTATTGAAGAGCAGAGAATCAGCAGTACAAAACACATCCTAACACATCTCAGGTTTGAGCATGAACTCAGGACTTCTGCTAGTGCTGCATATGAAGTTCCAGTAAGGAGCCAAGGTAACTGAACAATTCCCATTCTTACAGAATACCTGCAATTTAGAACTGAACATGCTTGCTTTGTGACTACATAAAATGTGAGGAAAAAGACGGGCATACTGGGAAAACTCTTCCAGTATGGAGCTGTGTATGGGGACTCTTAAAGCGAATGCAGAACTGATTTCACATTTCTAGGATGAAAATAAGCTCAGGAAACCTTGGGAAGGGTTTTCAATCAACCTGAAACATGATACAGTGGATAGGACATACTTGGTCCCTAGGTTTAAAACCAAAGTTAACTAGAAAACAGGAACCTTGCATCTGAAAATCAAAATACAGTTGTGGAAATGGGGCTGGAAGAGTGAAACTATTAAAGACACTAATGAACTCACTATCCACGCAAAATAAGGAGCTTATTCCTTGTTACCAACTTGCATAAAAATAATAGATTTCATTTGGGGTCCATTTTTGGATATGCATCTTGAAAGCCTGATAATAGATAAAGAAGCAACAGGAAAGATCCATGTTAACATGTTTGGGAGAGAATCAAGTATGTTAATGATCTGAAAACACTTTGTATATTATTACCATAGTTCTTTCTCCAGGGCTGGTCATACAAAACCAGTGCATGTGTATGTGTACATTTTTTTTCCCCCAGTTCTACTCCTCGCATTTTCTGAATCCTGAAAGTTATTAGCAACTGCTGCCAAATATGTTCTGTGCATACTCATAGATAAAATTATATACCACAGTAGCTACCTTCAAAAATGCAAGACACTTTTGAAGTTTAGGCACCTGTTCATCTTGGACTACAGTTGCAGATGGATGATTACTTTAAGGTCCTGTGAAATGACATGTCTATCAAAAGACACCGTCCAGCCTCCTCCTACCATCAGTAGAGCATGCTCTGTCCTTGCACCACTCCATCTGTGGAAAGATGTGAGCATCTGTGCTGCCACACAGAAATTGTCGTTTAGAACAATGAAAATGGATAACTTTTCAGAGTTATTTTTCAGCTGGGAGAGTTCCCTGAACCATCTCATGCGCTAGCTGGAACAAGGGAAGTCTGACACTGAGGCAGGAGTTAAGTGGCAGATATATTTTGTTTCCTTCTGTGGCAGTTCCACAGAATGCCTCAATGTATTTGTCAGAATACTTCTTAAGGTAACCGAATCAGTTTCTTGTCAAAATATATCCTTTCTGAGTATGTGTTAGCAGGCTTACAAAGCAGGGAAAAAAAGACAGTAAAGAATCAACAGAAGTATAGTGTTGGGAGGGAAGTGAAAGCAGGAATGAGAACAGGAAAGAAGCCATCTTTTGGGACACAGATGAAAAGACTGATTAGGAAAGCATGGATAGAAATCATACTAGCAAAGGTTCATCTAGGCTGCATTGTAAACAAGAAAGCCTAAGTCAAAGAAACATAATCTTAATTGCAGACAACTCTGAAATGTCCTGTCATCCAACCCCATATAAAGCAGAGGAGGCCTTTTACCTTCTATTCCATATTAGGAAAAGCTGAAGTTTTATTAGAATGTTATACTGATTGTTTTTGTAATTCATTGTCTATGAATTATTAAATTAACTTCATTTCTAAGAAGTGAATTATAAAAAACAATTTTCCAACGCATTCTTCTGGCCACTCTAGAAATAGAAGTTCCAACTTTATTTCAGACGTCCAATTATCCTGCCTTTATATATTTTGTTTTACCGTTCATTATAGGCTTCCAAGACTGTAGATCTTGCCCATAAGAGTATTAGAAATAACAGAGAGAATAAACAATATTAAGTTTTAAGTTTCTGGTGCATAAATATTAGATTTCCTAAAGCGGTTATGGAATATTCATCATGAAAATTGCCTTTTCATTTGCATTGATGGGAACTGGGTTGTTTTTTCACATGAATCAGTTTTTTATTCAGCTTCGGACCTTTTAGTCATATATGATCTGTGGACATTTTAAGGCTAGGTGCAAAGCAAGTACAGCTTATTAGAAGATAAAGGTATTCCAGATTAAAATTACTTCTCAGTGTTTTTAGTATAAATAGTTCATTATTTGTGAGTGTGACAGTGTAACAGCTATGCATACCAACGTTTAGCAACTAGTGATGTTTTTAATGCAAGCTTTTCAGTTTCTCATCTACAGAGTGACCTTAAGCACTAATTAGGGCAAATAAGATTTTGGCATACCCTATCCTAAAACTGTCTAAGTATAACAAATGAGAACAAAAATAGAAGGAGTTCCTTCGACAAAGAGCAAAGTTGTTTTTCTAGGAAGAATTCCTTCACAGGCCCTTGGAATTTTTCTGGTCTGTTTCTAATATAATTTTGGGGTTGGTACACTAAATACTTAATTGTCTTTCTTCTATCATTAGTTTATCTCAGTAATAGAGTGGGATGGGTAGAAAACTAATATAAGAGACTGTTAATGTAGTATAAATTTGTAAAATAAAATTCAGGTTCTGTTTTAATATAAGAAATTATTAAGGTGAGATCCAGTTGCCTGTCTGGGTTCAAGGCACTTAATGCAAATCTCTGCTCCTGAAATTAGTCTTTTGAGGTTTCCCTCCAATGTGGAAGAAATACAGTCTGCTTTGCCCTGGTGCAAAGGGGCTGAATAGACAAAAGACACGATGTTGCATAAAACAACAGCCCTGATGCGGGGGGCTCCACACAGGGAGCCAGACTCAACCCTGGCGCAGGCTGGTGTGACTGTCTGACCAGTCTGCTGAGATCTCCACAGAAAAGGTCGGGCAAATTAGTTATGTATATATACAGTCAACCGTTTCATTATTTTTCCCTCAAGTGGTTTTGTTCTTAATAGATAGTAGTTTGCTTAAAGAGAGATGTCTGGCTGCTAGATGACAGGTAGTCCAAGATGGTCCAGGAGCATCAGAAACTAGACCTGTTATTGTGACACAGAGTTAATTGCTGACTTTGCAGAAGAGGTAGGCTCTGCTTGGAAGGGTGGGCAGGGGAGAAGGTTTCATGCCACCTCAGCAACCTGAGAACTCTGTGGAGTTCCTACAGAGGAAACCAGTAGGAGCTGGTGACTTAGTGCACCTGATGACTCAGATGGGTCATGTTTAGACCCAGTAATTACCAGGTTTAAGTGAGGTAAGAAACTGAGCAGAACAGAGTTACTTTGCATCAGTGGCAAAACTTGTGATCTCAAGCTGTCTGACTCAAAGCCAAGGGAAAGCTCCCATGGAGTCAGTGACTTTTTAGAAGTTCTTGTTTTATTATATTTATGATGAGAGCCAAAGCATGGTGCCTGGTGCTGAGTCCTCACACACTGCACTAGGGAAAACACTGAGTGAAGTCCAGCACTGGCTGCTTCCATTCCGGTCACATAAATTTACCCTAATGTTCTTGCTCTGTCTTTGTTTCTGTAAAACTCCTGCTGCCTTCAGCTGAAGTGCTGGGAAAGTTATCACTTGATAGTTTGGTCTAGAAGGAATAGCAAGTGAGAAAAGATGTCTTGGTATCTGGCCCACCAGACAAATGGGAAAGGGCTCTCCGTAGCTCATGACTGGGCTCAAAGATACTAAAACAAAACTTGGCCATATTAGAAACTTCTGGTGAGTGCATGACAACATTTTAAATGATACAGTCTTTCAGGAGACTAAATGTGTTGGACATCATAGGTGGGTTTCTGCCAGGCCTCTCTGTATTCCAGACTCAGCAACTTGACAACTAAAAGTAATGCTTACGTGGGGTAGCAGGTCCTCTGAGTCACAGGCATGTGGATGAACCATTTGCTTTTTGTTAAATAGCGAACTTGATTTCTACTATCCAGTTGTACCATTTAGTTCAACAGAAGTTGAGGCCTGAATACTCTGCCTTAGGACACCAAATATCTACGTGTTTTCCAGCTTCTCATAGACCGTAATAGAAATAAAAAATGCAGTGTCAAATCCTATCCAACAGACTCTAGACTTATACGACAGGCCTTCTGGCTTCCAGATTCATATATTATGCTTGCATTGAACTCCTGTTAGCACTGTTTGGCAATGTGCTCGTACAAGCAAGGGGAAGATTTTTGGCCCTTTTTATTACTTCAACAACAGCAATAAGCAGAAAAAAAAGTTCTATCATTCACTGGACTTACGAACACAGCACATTTGGCTAAGTCAGAACTTTAAACTAGAATCATAGTCTATCCACATAGAAGTAGCCATCTCATAGACACTGTCTTCCAGTGAGAGGTTTAGGAGTTCTATACTTAGCAGTTAGCTGTGATGTAATACACCTTGGAGTTGTGATCTAGCACAAGACTGAGGTTCTCACTTGAAGATCCTTGATAAACACTGCACCCAACTGGGGCCGAATTATCTATGTCACCTCAGCACTGAATGTCTGGTCACAGTGATGACTGTGCAAGAGTAACAAATTTCAAAATGAACAAAAATATGAACTAAAAGTGCAGGAAAACTGGAGGAATGTGCTGCCACTGTTAAAAAAAGCAACTACAAATTCTTCTAATTTTTTTTTTTACTTGATCAAAGCAATATTTTAAATCTCAATTTAAAGCACCAAAACAATGTCTCTCTCAATCTCATCTTGATACCTACTCCACAGATCTGTTATTTCTGCAAGCAACTTGTCTGTGATTGAAACACTGAAATAAACTTTCCTTTCAGGAATTCTCACTAGACCTATGAGCTCAGTAATTACATTTAATTATTTCCTTTAGAAAACTCAATTTCTCTCTAGAAATGCCTGGTAGCTTATTCCACCTTTTGAATATATTCAATGCTCCAGAAGGTCTTGACTTAAAAGGAGTGGATGAAATGGACTTAGGAAATTTTATTGACTCATTTCACAAGAACTCTAAGGTGTACTTGCAAACTTTGATTCAGTCTCCTGTTGATTTTTAGCTTTCTTTTTTCACCCATTTCATTTCCTGTTTGGTTTCTAGTATATGACACCCATTTAAGTTCATTCATCATTTCCTTATTATTATTTTATTTTTTTTAAATAATGAAGTCCAGGAGCTCGAAGAAACATGCATGGTTCTTTAGACATGAAAAACTTATGAGGACAACAAGACTTAGTGAGGAACAACTTTATTGACTTTCAGTGCAAGATCCCATGTTAGAAGATGAAGGGACAGGTTGTTTCTATACACATAGACAAAAAGCTCAAATGAAGTAGTTTTTATTCTTTCAAAGAATATCCAGGGAATAAAACTTCTGATGCTTGGGTCCAAGCTATGCCCCTGGACTTCATTGCTTTGGAGATGTTCAGTAGCTACATCTCATTTGAGTCTATTTTGTGCTGTCTTCATCTTAGAGGCTTAATACTTATATGAAACCAGATGCCTTCTAAAACTGTATGCTGAAAGATTGCTTGCCCTCTCAACTGCCTATTTGCAAGTGGGTGTAGAGGTTATATATATACTAATTTACCTGTCTGTATTTTATCCAGTTCCATTTCGGTGTGTCCTTCTTATGCCATGTATGCTGCCCTTGCTATGGAGAATAAGATTCTTTTTACTAAGCTAAGGTTTATTCATCTGGGCTAAACAGAGTCTAAATAGATATAACAGAGTCTAAGTAGACTAAATAGAGTCACCCTAATCTGCAGTGGAGTTCACTTATGAAAAAAACCAACAACTTGCGACTCCCTCTGCCTCACATACTAATGCAAAGGTTAGCAGAGCAGAAAGTGAGGAGAGTGATGTGAGGAGTTTGGTTTGCTTTGAGCTGTTAAGGTGACTGAGTGTAGAAGAGATCAGGGCATTGTAGTGGATGTCAGTACCTATTAGAAGAGGGATTATTGCTGAAAGCCCTGTGAGGTCCTTCGTTTCTTTGTGCTGCATTTATCAGCTCTCCTCCCCAACCTGCAACCAGATGTGCACAATTAATGGGACTGGGAAAAGGAGGCATGTGCAATGTAAATAGTTGCTAAGGCAAAGAGCAGGGTTTTTTTCCTCAGGCTGAAGCATTATAATCTATAAATATGCCCCCTAAAATATGTGAAGTGACTCTCTAGTTGTAACTGCCAGTGGCAAATTGCTGCTGTGCGTACAAAGAGCTCCTGCATGCTGCTGGCATCCATCTCTGGGTAAGCAGAAGTGTTACTTGGAAGTTAAGAGAGGTGTTGTTCTCTTTTGCTTAAATGTTCCCTGATCTATTTTTTTCCAGTGTTTTTACCATGTGTTTCAGTGCAATGAGAGGCAAAGAGGGCTGCATTTTTGGTCTGTGATGTTTCCTAGCTCTAACTGGCTCAGGACTATAACATATGTGAATAGTGGCAAGGATAAATCACAGGAGTCTGTCCTGCACCACTCACTGATATAAGACATAGGAGGGGGCAAAAATAGACAAGAACAGGGAGCCATTGCTTATACATCAAGCGTGAGGTCTTCTAGCTCAACAAATATTGAAACTAAAATGCTGAATGGGTAATTAAATAACTGCAATTTTTATACATGCAAAGTATTAAAAAAATGTAGTGAAAGTTTTAGATTTCCTGAAAATATCATACATTTAAATGCTGAGCCAAAAGCAGAATCAGCGAGAAAAAAGATGTGTGGGCAAACAAGAATCTAGCACTCAAGTTCACTCTGACCTGTATCGTATTAGCAGCATAGATGTAGCTTTACAGCATCAGCCATAGGCCCACTTTTTGTCAACTGTCCTTGCTTATGCCTCTGCCGAGCATCAGCTGATAAGCAGCACACCCTCTTGCTGAGGGATTTTCAAACTACCTGAGTGTCCCTCATGCATAAAAAGCTGAAAATCTGGGAATCTGTGTATCTGTTTTGTGAACTCTGTTCTGTGGAGGTCAGATTCTGAGATAAAGGAGAGTGGTACTTCTCTGAGGTGCTGCACAGACTCCTGTGGTCATGAGTTCGAGTTGTCTTGTTGCTCTTTCCTCCAGGGCCCACCATGGTGGATGACTCAGTGCCCTGAAAGGCACGTGGGCAGCCAGGATATTTCAGCATATGGTTAGGACCTAAGTGTGCCTATTCCATCAAGATACCAGGATATGTTGGGGATTCCTTTTTTTCAGAGGTAGCTAAATAAAAGTCAAGGATCTGAAATTAGGAATTGGATTTAATTTTGTATCTGAATTTGTAAATCATAATTCTCTAAAAGGAGAGAAACTCAGTATATTGGGTTTTAACAAATCAGTCTATGGAAAAGACCAATTCTTAACTCCAATAGTTCAAAATTGCTCTCTACCTATAATACAGTACTATGGAATTTATATTAATGGTTATGGTTTGTGTCTCTTATTTAAACATTTTAAAAATGAACCTTAATTTTTAAACTTCTTTGAATCTGTCTGTCCATATTTCAGTCTTTGTTTTCACGAACACCAACAGGAAAGAGCACACTGCCTTCTCTATTTGTATATGTTGGCTGAGGGGTGTCATTGTCATTTTCTTATCCCGTTGAGGCAGGATGAGTTTAACCAGAACTTCCTCAGAATTTGCTGATATCATTGCTCACACAGGATGGCTGATAATAGAAGTTCCTATCCAGAAAGGCCGAACAGGAAAGGAAATCTCTTTGCAATTATGCAGTGCTCATATGAAAAAACTGAAGCCTCTCTATCTGTGTTGCTTCTCAAAGCAATGATAGATCCATCTGCTGAGGGGAGGTGGAAATCTTGGAAGCCAGCACTAAACTTATTATTGTTGAAATTTGAACGCCCCCCCCCCCCCCAAAAAAAAAAAAAATTTGCTCAGTAAAAACTAAATAATTTTCAGAGAACTGTACATGCTTTTGCAGAAAAAATATTCTTCTGCCAAAATTAAAACTACAGAAATTATGCCACCTCATGACTATATCTTTTTGTGATACCATCTTCTTAACTGAGAACAAAGCATTATAAAAGCACAACATAAAACTGTTTCTTACAGGTAGCAGTAGACATGGGCAAGGTGAGCAGCTGGATGCTGATGGTAAATCATTGGTAAAAACAAAAAATCTATTTATTCTATACGTTTGACAGGGCCTGGGAAGTTTTGCTGGGTGCTGCTACTGCTGAAGGAGTAGGAGGAATACATAAAAATACACAAATATACTTCATTCACAACTACATCACTTCCATTCCTCACAGGATGCCCTTTCCTTAGTTAGAGCAGCAACTACTTGGCCCATCCTCTTCAGCATGAAATTCCATTTTTTCCCAATTCTTAGGTGCTTAAACTAGTTTTGTCTTTGTAACTTCAATCAGGGTGATGGTGGCACACTAAGCTGCTCCACATATCTTGCCATTTGTATCATGTGGTGCCAGAACAGAACATCAAGTTGAGTTTCTTTGCAGGAGATGCACCAGGAATAGGGTGTCCACACACATTTTCAGATTTTCAGGCTAAATTAGACAATTACTTGGATTTAGATTCAGCCTTAGCAGGGAGTAATACTATGTAGAGGATGGGCTGAGCAAATGTCTGAAATTAAGAAATAAGATAATCCCAAGACTCTCAAGAAGAGGAGCTGCAGGTCCTCATGGGTTAGCTGAGTGGCTGTAGTGGTGGGAAGGCAGAGAGGCTAGAAGGAAAAGGGGAAAGGGAAAAGAACTTGGGACTTCAAACACCTCTGAGGTTGGGAAGGAGGCAGTTTTGAGGACATCTCATGGGAGGTTCTTGGGCTAGATAAATATTTATTTCACTGTGGCTGTGTATGTGAGACATTTTCTCCAGTTACAGAATGGTTTAAAGCTGAGGTGGGACTTGGGACCCATCTAGTGCTGGACATATGCCTCAGGGAAAATTTTGCATGATAGTGGAGCCTGTGAAGCTGAAGCATGAAATATCTTCTGTGTCTGTTGCAGATAGTAACCATGTACTTTGTAAAGTCCCCATTGTTGTGGAGTCAGAAAAGACACAGCTGCGCTCATTTCCTTTGAGGGCTTTCCAGAAGGAAGGAAAAGCCTGTTCAATTCACCATGGTGGTTATACAGTGATATTTTCCCATAGGTTCCAATAGCCACAGTATCTGAAATCTTTCCCACAGTATCTGAAAATGCTCATCTATGCAAAATTGCATTGCAGCACTTGTTGAGAACATCTGTGAAATTAAGATAGTAAGTAAAAATTCTGGAAGGAGACTAAGATGCAACAGCAAAAGGATTAAAAGTAGATACTGCAATTAATTTTTCCTTTCTGCACATTGGAGCTATTGCTTCAATATAGTGAGTTTAAACATTAAGCCCGGCTTTCATTCTTGCAAACATGTGAGGGTACTTATCAAAGACTGTTTTCTGAATGCACTCAAGTATAAATATAGCATTCAGAGCAGTGGGGTGGACATATTAATTAAATTAAATGTGGACATATTAATATGTCATGTGAGAAATGGGGCAACTATATCACTGATAAATATTATTTATCTGCTTTCAGTTTCAAATATATACAAGTGACAAAGAAAGCCTGATCCTTTCTGCTTTTGAAGACTCAGTTATCCACTGAAGTCAACAGGAGTGAAAGGCAAAGTCAAGGTTTGTCTAAAGCAAAATTTTGAAGATGTTTCAAAGCCTGCAGGACTGAACGAGAGGGGTTGTTAGGTATATTTATTTTCCAGGGAAATCAATAGAAATTAAGGCGCTAAATAGTTTAGAAACATTTGTCTGCTAAGGTTTGTGTGGTACTGTCTGCCCCTCTACCTCCACTGAGCTTAGCGGATGAGGTGTCTAACTCAGTATTTCCTGGAGTAATGATGTTTTATTACACCATATTAATATATGTCTTTAAAAACCGTGGGAAAACAGCATTTTCAGCTGCAGCAAAGGAGCAAAATCTCATTGTTATGTAGACTATAGGGGAGTTGATCCTCTGCCCACTGAAGTCAGTGGACAGGGTCCAGCTGAATTAAATGCGTTTTGAGTCAGATCCAGAAAGGCAGTAGGGAACTGCAATCAGACAGTTTAAACTTATCAAGAGTTTGTCTTGGAAATTCTGCTCACAAAAGGCTGTCTCATCTGAACACAGAAAGACTTGGTGCCCCGAACTGCTGTCTAGTAACAGATGCTCTCATTTTTGATAATGTGAGTAGCTTCTGCACTCAGTGTGAGCTAGGACATGTACTAATTCTAAATGTTTAGAATCTGATTAACGACAGCAGTATCTTCCATAGTATAATGTGGTAGGCTTTATATGGCACTTTGCCATGCACTACACATTTGGACTGGTGAGAATTGAAATTAAGTGACAATATAACAGACTTAATTTCATGCATGTTTACCAAAAATTAGAAGACAGCAGGAGCTCTGAGAAGGATAACTACTAAACAGTTTTAAATATTTTCAATCTGTCTTTAGTGATGCTATTGGTTCTTCAAGAATGTTTTTAGGACATTTTCTGGTTTTCCTCATGCTGTGGAAACGTGAAAAAAAAGTCTGGTGTTGTTAAAAAATATTCTTCTATATTTATATTACTGACATCATAACTGGATTAATTTACTGTCATGTTTAACTTAGACAATGTAATATGTTGCAAAACAAACTTGGGGAGAATATTCCCAGTTTTCTTTGTAATTTTATTCTGTTTTTCTGAAAGAGCTGTGCACTAAAGGTAAACATTTCAGTTCTAATTAGAGAATGTCTTTTAAAAATATTAACTACAGCGTAATCTTCCATAGCTGTGAAAAATCAGTTTACTTCATAAAGTAGTAAAGTTTTGGCATAATGAAAAAAAGAAATATTGGCTTAATTAAGTTTTGAATGCATGTAAGCAAAAGGGAAGGAAGTAAGGAAAGTCAATATGCAAAAAAAATGTTATCATAGTTCAAGATACCAGTTGCTTCCCTATTTCATTTCATCAAGAAAGAAACTATATTCTGTCTGGATTTAATATTTACTGTGACTATACAATAATACCTATAAATATATTTATTATTATAATTATTATCAATATGAATATAAAATAACATAATGTTAGATAACTTTTTACTTAGAATGTGTAGTAGTAAAATAAGAATGAGACAAGACTAGGATGGAATAAACACAGTAACATCAAGACACAGGTGTAGTGGTGTAATGTTTATGGACTTAAGAATTTTCAGACACAGAGATGTGACTCTATCTAATAAAATACAAATACATCAGTGATCACAGAATCACAGAATGGTCAGAATGGTTGGAGGGGACCTCTGGAGATCATCTGGTCCAACCCACTGCTAGAGCAGGTCCTCCTAGAGCGGATTGCATAGGGTCATGTCCAGGCAGGTTTTGAATGTCTCCAGAGAAGGAGACTCCACAGTCTCTCTGGGCAGCCTCTTCCAGTGCTCTGTCACCCTAAAAGTAAGATTTTCATACTAATCAGAAAGGACTTTCCTGTGTTGCAGTTTGTGCCTGTTACCCCCTGTCCTGTTTCTGGGCACTCCTAAAAAGAGCCTGGCCCCATCCTCTTGACACCCGCCCTTAAGGTATTTGTAGACATTGATAAGGTCCCCTCTCAGTCTTCTCCAGGCTACACAGGCCCAGCTCTCTCAGCCTTTCCTCACTGGGAAGATGCTCCAGTCCCCTCATCATCTTTGCAGCCCTCCGCTGGGCCCTCTCCAGTAGTTCCCTGTCTCTCTTGAACTGGGGAGCCCAGAACTGGACACAGTGCTCCAGATGTGGCCTCACCAGGGCAGAGCAGAGGGGAAGGATCACCTCCCTGGACCTGCTGGCCACGCTCCCCCTAATGTGCTCCAGGATCCCACTGGTCCTCGTGGCCACCAGGGCACACCGCTGGCTTATGGGCAACTTGCTGTCCACCAGAACTGCCAGGTCCTTCTCCGCAGAGCTGCCTTCCAGCAGGTCAGCCCCAGCCTGTACTGGTGCATGGAGTTAGTCCTCCCTGAATGGAGTATCTTACGTTTGCCTTTCTTGAATTTCACTAAGTTCCACTCTGCCTTACTCTGCAGCCTATCCAGTTCTTGCTGAATGGCAGGGCAGCCTTCTGGTGTAGCAGCCACTCCCCTGAGTTTTGTATCATCAGCAACTTGCTGAGGGTATGCTCTGTTCCTTCATCCAGGTCATTGATAAATAAATTGAATAAGGACAGACCCAGCACTGACCCCTGGGGAGCACCACTGGCTTTAGGCCTCCTGCTGGACTCTGCACCTCTGATCACAACCCCCGGAGCTCTGCATTCAGCCAGCCCTCAGCCCACCTCACTGTCCGGTCACCTAACCCACACTGCCTGAGCTTACCTGTGAGGATGTTGTGGAAGACAGTGTCAAAAGCCTTGCTGAGGTCAAGGTAGACAACATCCACAGCCCTCTCCTCATCTACCCAGCCAGTCATTCTATCATAGAAGTTTATCAGGTTGGTCAGCCATGATTTCCCCTTGGTGAATCCATGTTGACTGTTCCTGGTGATCTTCTTTTCTTCCACATGATTTGAGATCATCTCTGGGATGAGCTGTTCCATCACCTTTCCAGGGATGGAGATAGGGCTGACTGGCCTGTAATTTTCAGGGTCCTCCTTCTTGCCCTTTTTAAAGTCTGGTGTGACATTGGCTTTGCTCCATTCCTCAGGCACCTCTCTTGTTCTCCATGGCCTTTCAAAGGTGATGGAGGGTGGATTGGCAATAACATCTGCCAGCTCCCTCAGCACTCTGGGGGGATATCCCATGGAAGGCCCATGGATTTGTGGGTGTCAAGTTTGCTTAAATGATCTCTAACATGATCTTCCCACACAAGGGAAAGTCTGTCTTTCTCCAGACTTCCTCTCTTGCCTCCAGTGTCTGGGAAACCTGAGGGCTGCCCTTGGCAGTAAAGACCAAGACAAAGAAGGAATTCAGTAATTCTGCCTTCCCTGTGTCCTTTGCCACCAGGGTACCCACCCCATTCAGCAGCAGGCCCACATTTCCCCAGTCATCCTTTCCCTGCTGATATACTTGAAGAAGCCCTTGTTTTCCTTATCCTTTTCCAGATTTAATTCCAAATGGACCTTAGCCTTCCTCATTGCCTCCCTGTACGTTCTGACTACATCCCTATTCCTTCTGAGTGGCCTGTCCCTTTTTCCACAACCCGTAAACTTCCTTCTGTCTGAGTTTTGCCAGAAGCTCCTGGCTCATCCATGCAGGCCTCCTTTGCTTGATTTCTTACTCATAGGAATGCACCTATCTTCAGATGGGAGGAAGTGATGCTTGAGTATCAGCCAGCTCCCTTGGACCGCCCTGCCTTCCAGAGCCCTAACCCATGGGATTCCTCCAAGCAGGCTGTTGAAGAGGCCAGTTAGCTCTCCTGAAGTCCAGGGTTGCAATCCTGCTTACTGCCCTGCTTCCTCCACGCAGGGTCCTGAACTCTACCATCTCATGGTCACTGCAGCTAAGGATGCCCCCAACCTTCACATCCCAAACCGGTCCTTCTTTGTTTTTGAGTATAAGGTCTAGGAGCACATCTCACCTTGTTGGATCCTCCACCACCTGCATCAGAAAGTTATCATCCATGTTCTTGTAGGAGCTTCCTGGACTGTATGTGCCTGGCTGTGTTGTCTTTCCAGCAGGTATGCCTCATACCAGGGTGCCTGAAGTCCTCCATGAGAACCAGGGCCTGTGATCATGAGGCTGCTTCCAGCTGTTTGTAGAAGGCTTCATTGACTTCCTCTTCCTGATCAGGTGGCCTGTAGCAAACACAACAGTGTCACCCATGTTGGCCTGCCGCTTAATTCTTACCCATAAGCTCTCAACTCATTCTGCATCCACCCCTAGGGAGAGCTCCATACATTCCAGTTGCTCCCTCACATAAAGAGCAACTCTACCACATCATCTTGCTGGCTTGTCTTTCCTAAAAAGTACATAGCCATCTGTAGAGGAATGAAGGCAGTGGGTTGATCAGCACTGATAACATGCAGCTGTGGCCTTGCTGCGGAGGCAGTGGGTTGATTGACATGGATGATATGCAGCTGTAGCTCATTCTGCTAAGTGGTTAAATAGCCCTGAGGAGTATGGGAGGGGGAGCTAGATAGAGGAGGAGCAGTGTGGTCTGGCCTCTGGAGGAAGGAGATGCAGACAATAGAATCTGACTGACGGTAAAGCCTTGTTGCAGCCTACTAGTTTGTTTGTGCTGCAACAATTGGTGCCCTGTGTGAGGCTGACTGAGTTGGGCTCCAACTACAACAGCCATCTGTGACAGCATTCCAGTCATGAGAGCTGTCCCACCATGTCTCTGCAATGGCAATGAGATCATGGCCCTGTGTGCACTGGTGTATGGGCACTTCAGAGAGGTAATCAAGCATGTGGTTTTCCCAGAAGGGGTGCAAGAGGATCCGCCATAGCCACACACACCTTTGAGGTGGTTGGCCTTCTGGTACTAATCTTGGGAGGCAGCTAGTGAACATATGCTGCTGCTGTGGTTGGCCTAGTTTATACCTCAGTTGGATGCAATAGCGTGAGGGTTGCCACTTTGGGTTGCACCTCCTCAAGTCTTTTAGTTTAAAAATCTGTCTCCTCAAGCTGGCCAGCCTGCTGCTAAAGGTTCCCTTGCCTCTTCTAGATGGGTGGATTCTATCCCTCTGAAAAGGCTATAGTCATCAAAGAATATCCCATTGTCCTAGAAGCCAAAACCCTCATGACGGCACCAGCCACAGCCAGAAGTTGATGTGCATTTCATGTCTATTTCTGGCTGCAAATTTTCTTCTTACTGGTAAAATGGAAGAATAATAGCCTGGGCACCAAATTATTTCACTTGCCCCCCCAGGCCTTTATACTGTTTCTTGATTGTGCCCAGGTTCTGGCTTGTGGTCTCATTGTGCCCACACAGAAGAGTAGCAGTGGATAGTGGCCTGTGCTTTTGACAAGTTGTTGGCACACTGTCCTGGTTTCAACTGGGATAGTGTTAATTGTCTTAGTAACTGGTGCAGTGCTGTGCTTTGAATTTGATGTGAGAACAACGTTGACAGCACATTGATGTTTTCAGTTGTTGCTGGGTAATGTTTGTACTAAGTCAAGGATTTTTCAGCTTCTTGGGGCCTGCCAGTGAGAGGGCTGGAGGGGCACAAGAAACTTGGAGGGGACACAGCCAGGACAGCTGACCTGAACTAGCCAAAGGGATATTCCATACCATAGAATGTAATGTTGAGTATATATAATAAGCTGAGGGAAGAAGAAGGAAGGGGAGGATGTTCAGCATTATGGTGTTTGTCTTCCCAAGTAACTGTTACACATGACGGTGCCCGGCTGTCCTGGGCATGGCTGAGCACCTGCCTGCCCATGGGAAGTGGTGAATGAATTCCTTGTTTTGCTTTGCTTTGCTTTGCTTGCATGCACGGCTTTTGCTTTACCTATTAAAATGTCTTTATCTCACCTCACGTGTTTTCTCACTTTTACCCTTTCAGTCCTCTCCTCCATCCCAGTGTGGGGTGTGTGGTGCTTGGTTGCTGGCTAAGGTTGAACCATGACAGCACCCTCTTGGCAGTACCTCAGTTCTTAGCTCCCAGAAGACAGCATACCTCACATGATTCCTTGTCAGGCCAGCAGATGGGCATCTCAGTGCCCCTTAACAGAAAGCCACCCACTAGAAGCACCCTATGTTTATGTTTACATTAACCGCGGTGTGCTGCCCGTATAGTTTCTTTATGCAGACCTTGCTTGTGGCTGTCTATAGCTGTTAAAGCTTAATATCTGTTTCTGGTTGTGATGTAGGAAGGTGGAGACTGAAGTAGAGTCCTGCTTTTGTGGGTCACTAGGGTCCAAGATGCCTCATTCTCTGTGGTGTCCACTACAGAAGCATGGATATGAAACCACCTATCTATCTCCACCTTGGACCCTCTAATACTGCACAGCCTTTAATCAGCCTTTTAACTGTTTCCTGCAACTCCACCACCTGTCATAACAGATCATCAGCCTGCACACACGATGTATTTTGTCCCAGAATATCTTACATTAATGTTTATTATTCATAAGGGTATTGAATACAATTTCACATCAAATAGAATATTTTCAAATAGTTTGCCAGCAGTTTGTATCTGTGTCACACTATAAAGCACACAGATGCTTATGTGCTGTAAATATTTCTTGACAGGTCTGTAAGAGATGTAAGATGTTTTGCATGGCTGCAGAGTCAGGATCTGCAGTGTGGATGGAGCAGGTGGAGCAGATGACCTGTGATGATGGACTTCCCTGTGAAGGCAGGTAACACCTTTTGGTTTCTGTACCTTCCCAGTGTATGCTCTACGGCAGTGATGCTGGGTTTGGGTGTACGGCAAGTTTCAGATGGTTGGGCTGCAGGATATGTTGTAAGATGAAAGAAGATGGGTGAAAATGCAAATAGAATCCTGCTTACATTCAGCAATGCTTGAAAAGGCTTGGTATCTCAATTTTGATGTCACTTGCAGGAGGACAACGTTTGGTTCACAGATGCAGTATAGGAGCTTTGGTGTTTAGCTGGTGGGATGCTTTCAGCTGTAGGCACAGATTTCTGCTAAGTCGCCCCTGTGCACCTCTTCACAGTGAAACCAATGAAATCTGGTTGCTTACAGATTTGGGGGTTTTTATGCTGTGTTTAGTTTTTCTGGTGTCCCGTGAGTCTTTCACTGCAGTTAAAGCACACATAACTTCTCCCTCCTCCTTAGACTCTTTGTCGCCTAATAAATGGTGAGTTCACGCTGCAGTCTTTAATTCATTAAAGGCCTTTGTATTCTCCTTAAGGTACATCAGAGGTATACCAGGTTGTCTCTGCTCATGAAATATCCACAGACTTTATACCTTTAAGTTCCCAATCTCTGTCAAATCTGGTTGAACTGGGCCAATGTATTCAGAAATTATCTGTGAAGTTCATACATACAGAAAGATGTGATATAATCCTTTTTTACTTAGGAAAGCAGGTTGAGGAAAGCTGTTTTCTATTCATTTTCAACATGATGAAAAAGCATGTAAGATTTGGAAGAGGTATTAGCAAAATCTGCATTTCTTTCTTCATATAGTTTATAACAGGCACCCATAGATATATACAGGTCACCTTGGAGTTGTTTATGTGAGGTGAAAAAAATTCAAAACATTAAACTCAGGTGTCATTATGGGTATTTTTTATTTCCTTCCTGTTTTTCTTTCCTCCAAAATGTGCATTTCAAAATTAACAAATAAAAGCACTCTGTCCTGAGAGACAATTAACTGTGAGTAGCAGTTTGGGACAGTAAAGCCACTTTTTCTTTGGATACTTTTCCATTCATGACATGGGAACATAAATATATGTGGAGACCATGAAACAAGCTAACAGATTATTAACTTCACTCTTTGCTTCTTTGACCCTGCTTTCTATTAGATAAAAGAGACCAGAAGGCTGCTTTGTACTGTGGATTTCTTTCCCCAAGGTATACTTTGGAGCTGAGAGATGTTTTATATAATTTCCTTGGGTGTTACCACTCGTGATGATGCCTGCTTTGAAGTGTCATCATCCCTAAACCCATCAGCAGCGTCTTTCCTCTTCCTTCTGAACACAGAAACTGATTTTTCTTCCTAAAGATCTTTCACCTGTTCTTCTCTGTCTGACAAAAGAACAAAAGGTTTCCTGAAATCTCTTCCATTTTGACCACCTATGACATTTACCAGCCTTATGGCCATGTATCAGGGATACCATTTTTCTCTTCTGATGGTTAAAGACACTGTGAGGGCATCTTCCTAAAAGCTGGCTGAGTCTACTGCAGAGGTGAACCTTTACTACTAGTCCTTCAGAGGTGGTAAAACAAAAAGGGAGGCTATGCAGTGCTTTTAACTGCGGACCTTATCACTGGCTTCAAATGAAAGCCAGGTAATGAAAAGGGTTCCTGCTCTAGCAGTCCCAAGGATTTTACCTGTTGGCTGCCTGCTCCCCACTCTCTATATAGCACGATCTTCAGATGTACTGACTCACATCTTTAGCAGAAGGTGCATCAGTCTTTGAGCAGATTAACCCCAAGGCGGTTGCATGTGAGATAGAGGTAAAACCAAATTTTGTGAAGTTTGCAGTTATTTCAGGAACTAGAATGTCTCTAGATATAAAACACTGAGCCATGACATTTTTGAATCGTGAGGTCTTGTGCACCTCTCTCAACAGCTGAGATACAAAACCTTGATTCAAGTGGCTGCAGGGTATGCATACATACATCACAGTGAGAGTTTACCTGTGGCTATGGACAGCACATTTTGAAAAGCTACAGTAAAGTATCTTCCACAAATAATTTAGCCTTTAAACCCTTATTCATCTCCTCAAGAGTCCCATGTGGGCTAACAGCACCATAGCTCCTTATTTATTTACAGAATGTGCAGATCACTGTCAGTGCTAATTGCAGGCTTCACAGAAATTATGGAAAGCGTGGAGGAAAGGCCTTTATTCTAGCATGTCTTCTTGTCAATATAGGACTCTTCTGCAGAATTTTCATTTCTGAACAAGCATGCTGAATTATGAGCCTTTTGCCATTTTTCTTTCAGAGTATTTCAGTAGCTCAAAACTCCTGTCAAGAAAGTTCTTCCTGATACTGCAATGAATCTAAATGTTTATCTTGCTTTCATAACAGCACTTCTAATTTAACTGTTCATATTGGCAGCCTCACAGATGACTTTGTATTCGAGGAGGTAGTGATCTTGACCAGGCTATGTCTGCTTTATTGGGCATTGCACTTAGAGCCTGAGTAACCCCCATGTCAGTGTGCTTACCCACTGTACGGAAAACTGCTGGTGTGCTGGTGTGCACCGTGCACAGATGGGTGTTGTGACAGAGGTAACAGTCTAACCTGCCAGGATAAAATATATGATTCTGCTTGTTACACACAAAAAAAAAAAAAAAAGGGCACTGGCATGGGAGGGAGGAGGAACCTCTCCACCAAGGGGTTCTGTGCAGCATGTTGTGTGAAAACCTCCCCAGGGTCTGTCTGATGCTGCACAAATACGGGGCTCCCAGCATATGGAGGACTGTAAGATTTAGTATCTATAGCCCTCTTTTTAGGCTATCTTATTAAAAATGTTGTTTTATTAAGCTATTTGTTGTTGGACCTTTTATTTTGTGATCCAGAAAGCACCCTGCACGATCCCTCTCTCTTCATTCCCCTGCCACATACAGAAAACTCTTTTACCATCTATATATTCGCTGCCTTTCAGTTTCACTGGATGTCCATTATGATGTTATGAAAAAAAATGAGCAGGAAAATTGAAGACTTCTTTGTTTTTTGTATTTTAGCCATTTTCTAGTTCGCAGCCTCTCACTCAAAACTGGTTGGTTTTTCTAGAAACTCTTCTTTGGGTAATTTATGGAGAACAGATTTGATAATTCAACACAAAGTCTGATTTTTTGTTTTCTGTCACCCTGTATTGTGTTTCAGAGGTATCTGTTATCCAGGTTTTCCTTTCATTAGTTGAATTATATGGCTACAGTATACCCAACAAAAACTTCTTGAACAGTTTGATCTTAATCCAGCAATGTGCTCAGTTTTAAGCACACAACTAATCCCAGGAAAATGAATGGAGCTATTAATGAACTTAAACATATTTCCAGGTGAAAGCTGCTATGAATTATCCTGTTACAATTGTCCCAAGCCATTTGGTTGTACAAAGCACCATAATAACCCAGCCCTTCAATGTAAAATGGTATTCACAAATATTCTACGCTTAGGATAAAAAGAGTGCCAAAAAAGGCTTTTAAAAGCAAGATAAATAAAGAGAAAGAATGGCCCAGGAGGAATGCTGGGACACGTTTTGAATATGCATACAACTGGGAAGCTTAAGTTATTAATGAAATTATCTGAAAAGTCATCTGTATCCAATAACGTTTTTTTTACATAATCCCCTAATGTTCCAGTTAAAATATTTCTATTTATCAAGCTATGTAACACATTTTACCATGTACTGTTTTAAGCATGCACACAAAGATTTTCACATCAGTGGATTATCTTTTACAATGACTTGATTTAACACCATGCTTATCTGTCAAAACTTATATTAATAATAGTAATAGAAGAACTAAATGCCATTCAGAATTGAGTTCTCTGTTGCTGGAAGTAACTAAGTTTCATAGATGGAACTGAAAAGGAGCTGTCTATTGTTTCCTCCTGGTCAAGATGCTGTCCAGCTGGTTCCCTCCTTAGGCTTCATTACTCTCCACAATCTCCTAGACCTCATCAAAAATTAAGATAGGTTATCAGGGCTAAAAAACACTGCAGGTCTGCTCTCCTGCCTTGTGTGGTGCAGGAGTTCTGAAATCAAAAAAAACTATAGCAAATTTTCAAAATGCTTTTTTGGCACTGCTATGTAGTTTCCCCTTCTCTGCTGTCTAACAGCAGACTCTTTCCCTAGTCTTCCTGGGGTTACATGAAACGTGGCAGCAGTCTTTGCTCCAGCATGCTCTTTGTCCCCCCCCAGATATTACTGCCTTGTCATAGGGTGAGGTGATCTCCTTGCCTCAGCCACTCCAGTTCACTGCCCTGAACAGGTCATAAACTTCTGCCTAGGGCAGGTATAAATACACCATCACGACAGTGCAGGGCAAGATTTCAAATCAACCCAACAGGACTCAACAGAAGAGATTTGCCAAGGACATTCAAAGACTGTAAAATTTCAAATATTTGACAGAATGTGACCTGCTGTTGTTCTATAAATAATATTATGTGCCTAAATAAATATTATAAATGTCTATAGATGGATAAAAAGAGTGAGGCTGATGATTTTTGTAGTAACTGGCCATTACGGAAGATGATTTTTAGCTACAACTTTCAATAAAGAAAATTTCTAAAACGAAGCTCTAGAAATTGCCTTATAAACAAAGATGGCAATTTAGACCGTGTGCCAGAAGGAGTTATATGTTAAACTGCTCATCTGTCTCTAACTTCTAGGGATCAAACTCTTGTGCAGAATTTTCAGCCTTCACCTCAGCTTTGCAACTCCCTGCAGCACATATGAGGAGGGTTAGACATCTGAGATTGGGATCCACAAAAACCAGCTTGCTAAACAAGCAGCTGGTAGTGAACACGTAACAGGGGTGTGACGGGCATTCCCTGGGGCTTAGGACATGTGTTTACACAGCTGCCAAACCCCTCCTTTCAGTCAGGATTGTTGTCTAAGTATTTTCTTTCAAAAGCTGAATAAACGATGGAAGATAACACTCTTTCTTTCAAAATATAATACCATATGAAAAGCAACATTATTCCCTCTCACTTCAGCTGCTCTGTGTTTGGGTAGTTCAGTGATGGTAAGGAGATGGACAAAGCCTCCGCCTCAGAGGATTTAAGACCACAGTACTATAGCACAGAAGGTAGTTGAAGGCACCAGGTCCTTCTGGACGAGTTGTCCAACTGCGGGATGAGTGGCTCATGGTCGCTGGGTGAAGAACCGTCTGAAGACCCAAGGCAAAGGGTTTTAGGGAATGGGTTACAACTGGCTGGTAACCAGTCACCAGCAGTGTTCCTCTGGGTTCAATTCTAGAGCCAGTTCTGTTCAATTTTTTATAAATTACCTGGATGCAGGAGTTGAATGCACCATTAGCATGTTTTTGAAGATACCAAACTGGGAGTTTCTCTCCTGAAGGACAAGGAACCTTCCAGAGAGGGATCTAGATAGATTGCAGCATTGGACAATGATTAATGGAATGAAATTTAGGAAGTTGAAATGCTGGATTCCATACCTGGGACTGAGTAATGCTGGGCACAAGTACAAAATGGGAGAGGAGTGGCCGGGACAGCCCTGCGGAAAGGGATCTGGGGGTGCTGGTGGGCAGCAGGCTCAGCGTGAGTCAGCTGTGTGCCCTGGCCACCAGGAGGGCAAACCGCACCCTGGGGTGCATCAGATGCAGTGTGACCAGCCGGTCAAAAGAGGTGATGATCCCGCTGGATTCAGCACTGGTGCAGCCTCACCTTGAGTGCTGTGTGCAGTTCTGGGCACCACAATTTAAGAAGAACGTTAAGGCACTCAAACGTGTCCGGAGGAGGGCAACAAAGCTGGTGAAAGGGCTGGAAGCCATGTCCTGTGAGGAGCGGCTGAGGATTCTGGGCTTGTCTTGCTTGGAGAGAAGGAGGCTGAGGGGCGACCTCATTGCTCCCTACAGCTTCCTAAGGAGGGGAAGTGGAGAGGGAGGTGCTGAGCTCTTCTCCCGGGTATCCAGTGATAGGGTGCATGGGAACAGTTCAAAGCTGTGCCAGGAGAGGTTTAGACTGGGCATCAGGAAGCATTTCTTTATCAACAGTGTGGTCAAACACTGGAACAGGCTTCCTGGAGAGGTGGTTGATGCCCCAGGCCTGTCAGTGTTTAAGAGTTGTTTGGACAATGCCCTTAATAATATGCTTTAACTTTTGGTCAGCCCTGGAAGTAGTCAGGCAGCTGGACTAGGTGATCATTTCAGGTCCCTTCCAACTGAACTATTGTATTCTATTGTATCCCACCTTTTTGTCATTCATTCCTTCTTCTGATGAAGATACACCATTGTGCAAGAGAAATAAAGGAATATAACCTTGGTATAGGGAAAAAAGAGGGGGGCAGCGGGGGAAGCATTAAGTTGAACATACCTAATAGAGAGCTAATTTTCTGGAAGATGGCCTCTGGCCCAATCCCTGCTCCAATGAGAAAACACTGAACAGTCACTGAATTGTTGTAAAGAGAAATTAGGAGAAATACATTTTCCCTGAACAGTTTTCAGACACTGAGTTCTATGCTCACTCCCTTGCTTTTGCTGCAATACTTCCCAAACTGTGGAACGGCTTTAAGAAGGACAGGAAATCTTTGGACCATTCAATTTTTCTCCAGCTGCAATATAACCTGGGCAACTAGACTTTATTCTTGGCTGTAAGAGACACAGAGGAGGGTCTTAAACCCAAGCCTATTTCTTCTTCACTGGCTGTGCTACATGACACACCGTCATAAAAGGTAGGTGATGATACAATTTAGAACAAAAAGGGAATAATTTTCTTTTTTTTTGGAAAAAGGTTGCACATCCTACATGCAGAGGAGACTTTTTACCCCACTGCATGTAAATTACTAATTTTCAGATGGCTAAAGTGTGTAAAATGAGCCACAGATCTAATATGCAAATGAAGACTAATAAATGCATTGTAAATTCATGTTGTCATTGATACACAGCTCCCCTGTGTAGACAAACTCACTGTCATGTATGACCATTTGTGGAACTGGATGCTAACTAGTAGAAGCCGCTATCTGGGGTCCTAACATGAAGAACTAGTGATCTGGAAACCAGTCTTTTGTCCCCTTAACATATCAACTGATTTAACAAGACCAGACCTCTCTTATAAAACCCTTCTACAGGTCTTGTCTTGTGTATATGATCAGTCAATTATGGCTACACAAAAGTGCTTATGATTTTTGTTGAGTAGAGATTTTCTTTATGACTATGACTAATGTGTCTGACCAAAAGGAATAGCAGTATGAAGTGTTACATTAATCACCTTTCAGTCATAATATCTAGAATGAAGAACTTTTTAATAATAGTGAAGAATGAGTAGGTGTTGTCTTCTTTATCTCTTGTATCCATGGATACTTTGCAGGTCTTATAAACAGCCTAAGAAAATTCTTGCTAATATAAAAATTTTTATGCTATGAGGTAGTTTTGTTCTGCAGCATCTTTCTGACTGAAGCTGATTCTAATAAATTTCATAGTTGATTTTTGAGAAACAGACAGTGTCAGGCAGCAATAAAAGTAAATGATGTACTGTTTGATTCAAGTTCTAACTATCTGGACGTGCACTATTTCCAAATTCTTGTCATAAGTAGCACCATCCAAAAGTGCTGACCCCTGCTTCTAGTCACATTCCAAGTGCTTGGGATGGTCCAGCAAATAGTGGTGACTCATTTCAACACAGAGTCATCAGTTGGACTTGCAATTTAGACTTCAGGAAAGCATCGCACAGATGCCAAAGCCACATGTTTATTTGATTTATTTATATTTGAGGGGAGAAGGCTCCTTTGGAACCCCTCTCAGAGCCTGAGGGATTCTCTTTTCTGATTCCTCCCCAGTATCCTTGTGGCCCTTGTGGTCCTTTTGGCCAAGGGAAATGGGACACACCTTCCTGAGCTGCCAAACACTTATCAGCCTGGAGTAGGATTCCCTGCTGTCTACAGCTAAGCATAAGAAATATGGTAATATGACTGGACAGACTTAAGCACCTTTGGGAACTTTCCTTATAAAATGTAACAGAACACCTCTTTCACAAATGGGAGTGACCTTTCTGTTTTTTAGCTTGTGGCCTGCATTTGATGCATGAACTTAAGAGTGTGCTCCTTTCTGTAGAGTACCGCTGGCAACACTTTAGTCATGAGGGCAATACATGAACGTACACCTGGGAGGGGGTGATGTTGATGTTGGAGATATGGACGTTTTCTGTGTGAGTCTGTATGTATAAGGCTGATATATGATGAAATAAGAATATCCCCCCTCCAGTTTCTTCATAATTTTGTTTATGAATGCTGGTGTAATGGATCTGGAAAGCTGTTTTGCATTCAGACAACCTAACCTAGCCATGAAGGGATGGGATCCCATATCCAGCATTACAAACCATCTGGGTTCTTTCCATTTCCTTTCAAATTGCTGTGAACTACTACACTGTACGCATGGCACCTACTTATTAGCACTCACACACATACAGGTTTATGCACACACATTTATGCGCGCGCGCACACACACACACACACACACAACTTAGCTGTTGTGCTCTGAAAGCAATTTTCAGTAGAAATAATACTTCTAATGAGAAGAGACCTGAGGCCTGTAAGGGGCAGCAGATTCATTGCTAACTAAATACATTTTTAGATGAGTTTAGAGTAAGAAGGATACTGGCATAGGCATTGATCTTGACTGC
This sequence comes from Falco cherrug, assembly GCF_023634085.1. Lineage (NCBI taxonomy): Eukaryota > Metazoa > Chordata > Aves > Falconiformes > Falconidae > Falco > Falco cherrug. Next base: position 27,642,169 of record NC_073698.1, read on the forward strand.
ATGTACCATCAGACAGGCACATTTTTCTCTTGCCCACTGAGAACTTGGCTGAGATTTGTCAAAGGACACACTTCTGATTAAGAATACAGGAACTGTAACCTTGGTAAGACAGTGAACTATGTCCCCTGGCTTGAGTTGTGCTCAGTGTAGGGCAAAAAAGTGTAGATACTGCTTTTAGCTGAGGCAGGGCTGATCATGAAGAAGAGGCTGCAGTCTCTCAGTCTATTCATAGTGTAAATTTTGTCTGAATTATTGTTCTTAGTACAGAGCCCAAAACTTACATGATAAATTCTAAAAATGACAAATTGCAAAAAAAAAAAAAAGTACATGACACAATGCTTTTACTCAAAAAGTGTTTCTTAATTAAGACATGCAGTAAAATTAATGTTTAATTTAATTCCAGGTGTCCTAGCAAGCTGTATTTAGAATTGACTTGAATGGAGATGGAAATTTGGAAACATGAAACTTCTTAGAATACTGTTTGGCAGTTCAAATCATTATACAGGTATCATTCTGGGCAGACCTAAATACAGAGTATTAAAGTCTCTAAGGAATAAGATTCTGGCATTTTCTAAGACAGTTAAATCATACCTTCATCAAGCATCTACAATTTACTTCCAATGAGGCTTTCGAATAGGATATTAAATTTTTTTTAAGCACACTTAGAAAATTAATAATTAATGGAAGCATTGCTAGCATCAGGCAAATACAGTTTTAATTCTGTAATTAAGTAATTCTTTGTAATTTCCGTGATCATCAGGTGAAATTAATCTTGGCCAGCTTGCAGTAGCTAAATGTTTGTAGCTTACTTTAAACGAGTCGTATAAACTTCCTGAAACAATAAACACAAAAAGTACCTCTAAAGAGCAATTTAGATAAACTAAGATGAACTCTTGAGGTGAGTGTTTTTCTCAATTTGTTTTTGCAAGAAGCCTCGGAGTATCTCTTGGACTAGACATGTAACCTGTAGACTACTGAAAGCAGGCAAAATAATTTCCACCATGACTGGTTGTAACAGGTCTACATAGTCTAATGGCAAAGCCTGTATGGGTTAGAAGATTATAGGACCTATTTGTTTTCTACAAGGACATACAATAATGCATTTATTAGTATTTTGACTCTTAATTTTGGGAGAATTATAGTTATGATATAGAGAGACTATCTAGAAAATAATTTTAGTCCATTTTTCATTAATAGGAAAAAATGCTTAGCATGCGTTTTTAGGTTGCAAGTCCTATGTGTATTCTAAGTATAAAATGGCACAGAATTTCATTTTCACAGTATCTTCAAAAAAACCAAAACATATTACACACTTACTGAAAATGAAAGAATAAGAAATGTGTTTGAATCAGGTTTACCTTTAATTAAGCTGTAGAAAGAATGGTATTTCACAGAGAGTGATGAAACTACCTTCTCGTAGGAGGGATTCCAAAAACCCCTTCAGCTTTGCTTGTTTCAGCAATCTTTTTTTTGACAAAAATAAAGTACAAGTGTGTTCAACTGTGGCTCACACAAAACAAAATACATGATACGCTTTAAAACATTCCCAAGAATATATTAACATTTGCTGAAGGTAAGACCTGAAAATTGCTATAAGGAAAATGTGCTATTTAATTTGAATCAAAACAAGAAGCACATCTTTAGTCTCTTATTGAGAGACTGCAGTGGAAACTGAAAGTCTTCACATGCAATAAGCATTATTTTGCTATTAACACCAGTAAATAACAAGCAATGATTAAAGGCCTGGAAATATAAGGTAATGGAAACATTTTCATTGGCTACATAGGCTTTGGAACAAACCTTAGAGCCATAAATGCTGCAGAACAGTTGTTAGCTAGCAGATACACCCCTTATTACTTAATAGGACCATGAAACATATGACATTACTTTCCTAGTGCCTCATTTTTGTGCTTGGATGGGAGCACGATGGCTGGCCAGGGAAGTACCATCTACTGTTTGGGCTACCAGGTCTTGTCCCTCCACCTTGTCACATTGCAGGAAGAAGCAAATCAGACTGTGCTGATCCCTGTGCACCTCCTTTGACCGTGGGGAAGAAGCAAGCGCTGCTTGTTGAAGGTGAGGGATGTCTTGTTCCCCAAGCCCCAAACATGCTAGCAAGGAAATGTAAGCAAGGCATCTTGTTCCTGTTTTGCTCTGCAGGTGAAATTTGTCTTGCTTAGCATTAGCCCTCTAAGAATTGGCAGCTGATCTAAACCAATTGTTTAGACTAATTTATAACCACAGGGGAAATACATGCCTATAGCAAGATGTTCATCTATCCAGAGAAAATTATTTAAAGCAGATGGTATGAATAGCATTGGGAAGGTGCCCCTCTCTCTCTGCTGATGACAAGGGGCCCAGACTGCTAGTTTAGAGCAGATATTTAACTTTTAGCTGGTTAATTTAGATAAGACATACCCTGCTATTACTGTGTGTGTATAGAGAAGAGACTGAATGTGGAGGGTTTCACCTTCAAACCTCTGACAAGGGTGAAAGCAGCAAAGGGTCTCTCAACCATACAAGGGTTTTTTTTTTTTTGCTTTTATTTTTAAAATTTTTATTTCAGTGAATGAATAGGAGCTTTTAAAAGTGAAATAGCGCTTCACTGTGCCAGCCAGCTGAGAGCTACTTCTGCACAGGAACCTCTGTCAGCCTTCTCCGCAGGTGTCCCTTGCTCTGACGAGCAGATGTCAATTATCCTCTGGTCTGTGGTGCAGCTGCCAATCTTTCTGCTACGAAAGGGGACAAAGACAGGCTTTGCCCCCATCCTGTTTCTTTAGAAGTACATTGCAACTTCTTTTTTATCCAGCTTTTCTTCACATCCTTTGGTCTCAGTGTTTGATTTGACATACAATGAAGGGCTTATGGCATCATAATGCGTGTCAGTTGTTGAACCATCAACTTTCCCCACAGCATTTAAATTAGCTAAATTCAAGAGATTAGAGGGATTGACTCAGTATGTTATTTATCTACATAAATTAGAAAATTTTTGGGAAATAAAATTTACAATTCTTTGTTATTGATGCCATGAATCACATGTTATTAATGCCATGAAACATTTATTGTGTATCACCTGTGACAACACACTTTAATTCCATGCTATTTCTAATACTTAAATAAAGCAAAGCAGCTGGTCCCATTTTTCTTAAGATCTCTTTACTGGGATTCAGAATACGGGATTTAGAATACAGAATGCATTTTCCATCCAAATTCAGGATTTCAGTGTACACAGTTGTTTTGAACACAGAAAACTTGCATGGCTTGTGACATAGAATTTAAATAAATAAAAAAGCAAGTATAAAAAGTTGGACATACTGTAATAGTTTATACTTCACAAAGTTTTGTGAAAGCAATGTTTCTATTCTGATAATGTGAAGAAAAAACATTGCTCTAGAGCTTGCCAACTTTGTTATTGTTTTCTGTTGCAAATGATACGATAATTAACTTGAATTTCTGTTGAAGTAATGAAAGAAAATTTCCCAGGAATGAGTCCTAAATTTTCTGATAGCTAACACTTTTCTGCAGAGGTATTTTGACTGATGAGCAATCTTTCCCTGTTACAGAAAGTAAAGACAGAATAAAAAAATGCTATCATGTTTCATGGATCTTACTCTTGAACAGGGAGTATTTTGCTATAGCTTTGTAATTAGCAATGCTAGTATTTGTATTCATATTCTGGTTTGTGTTCATATTTGTATTAGAATTTTAGCAGTATTAATATTATCTGGAGTCTGACTAGCAACATACGGGCATACCTTGAGGATCTAACTGTAATCAAGACCATATGAAATAGATCATGCACACACACAAGAGTAGATTCACTTTCCCAACTTTTACCATATAAACCTTAAGTTTTATTTTAAACTGATTATTTACGCTGGCACTGCAGATGAGGCATCTCCATAGGATGGCTGCTTCCACCTAAGTTATGCGTTCTGGAGCTTTTCTCTCTTCTTTCAGTGCTCTTTTTTTCTGTTCATTTTTTTCTCTAGTACTGGAGATATACTGACTTATGGCTACTGAGAATCAGAACTCAATCCTGAAGACTAGTAAAATAGAAAGGTGGCAGAAGATCTAAAAGCATTTCCAGAATCTATTGTCTTGCAAGTTAACCAGAGAGGATGCTTTCCCAAGGAACACTATTTTCTTATCTTCAACTAAGCTAAACTATTCTTCCATTTTGTTTGGAGTTTCTTCTCCTGCTGATGTTAGGAACAATTTAAGATTTTCATACATGTTCTTATCTGATCAACATTACTAAATTCAATTTACATTTTCCTTTGGAGAACAGACATTATCAAATCAATATGTTTCTTACTTATTCCGTATGATTAAATGTATGATTACATTCTGTCATGGTTTAACTCTGGCTGGTAATTAAGTGCCACGCAGCCACTCACTCACTCACCCCTCACCCAGAGGGAAACGGGGAGAGGAAGGAAAATCAAAGGAAAGGGAGAAACGAAAACAAGCGATGCCCAAAATAACTTATCACCCCTTGCTGAGCGATGCCCAGCCAGTCCCCGAGCAATGATTGGTCTGCCCTGGCCACCCCCCAGTTTATATACCAAGTACGATGTCCCATGGTATGGAATATCCCTTTGGCTAGTTCAGGTCACCTGTCCTGGCTGTGTCCCCTCCTGATTTCTTGTGCCCCTTCAGCCCTCTGGCTGGCAGGGCCTGAGAAACTGAAAAGTCCTTGACTTTGTATAAGCATTACCTGGCAACAACTAAACTCGTCAGTGTGTCATCAACACTGTTCTCGCACCAAAGCCAAAACACAGCACTAGCTACTAATAAGAAAATTAACTCTATTGCAGCCCAAACCAGGACACACTTTTAGGAACACTGTGTATTTGTCTATACAGGATTCAGTGGTTTAAAATCATTGTCATTATATGAACAAAATACCATGTCTACTTAGATGAATAGATAATATAAATTCCATTTATTTGCCCACATCTTCCACTTGATATTTTTCTGCTCTGGTTTAAATTCTTTCTTTCTTCTTTTCATCCTGGTATTCATTCCTATTGAAGGATGGGGTGTCTTTCAGTAGTAAGCGTTGGATGGAGGTCTTGGTGTCCCTAAGTAATGACAGCTGCTATTGCAAGGAATGGACAAGAACTTAATTTGGGAGTTTCTCCCTCAACTCCTTTGCCTCCTTCTTCCCCCATTCCATTTCCTGCAGAGGCTGCAGGGTACGGTGCTCTTGCTGGGAACCACACACCCCCGTGAATAGTGATTGCAACGTCAGTTGTGCCTTGGATGGACCATTTTCTGTGGTTTTGATCAGTCACTAAAAATTGACTGGGAGCATGTAAGGAGTTTGAGTATATCTGGACAAAATAATGGCTATGTGGGCTGAAGAAAGCAGCAGAAAAAAGGTAGTGTGTGCACAACAAGGTCTGCAGACTCATGGTTGGGTTACAGTTGACTTTTCACACAATTTTGAAAGAAGCTGGCCCTGTAGCAATCTCTTCACCAACTACTGGTTGTAGCCCTGTCTGGAAATATTGCAGGGTTTATTTTTCAGCATGTAACAGTACTGTTTGGGACAGAAATAAAAAACTTTGTATGCGGATGAAGCCACAATGAGGATTCCCATACGCTGATGAGTAAGCTATTTCCATTGTTACCACTCTTGATTACTCTCATGATCTTAAGGAACTATTGTTGTGGTTTTTTACGTTTGCACTCTTACAAACATTTATACACTATACTTTCTTGTAGCTCCCAAACAATTTCTCTTCTGCTTTCCTTATCACAGCTGCTGTGGTTAAGGTATAACATTTAAAACTCAGTATTTCAGTAAAGGAGTTTTTAACAGTTGCTCCATGAATTATTTTAGTTACAGTAAAAAATAAAATGCTGCTTCTTCTTTGGGCTCAACAGAAAATATGAAAGTTTTGTTACTGATAGGGGTTTTGGTTTGGTTTTGGTTTGAGGTTTTTTGAAGATGGCAACAAACAAATCTTCTGTGCCAAATGAATGTAAATTGCCTTCAGTGACAAAAAGAATACGGCAAATAATTTATAATGCTCAAATAATTTGCTTAAGCTAGTTTATGACTGTACTATCAAACTCTGACATTTGCTGGTTGCTTACCTTGCTGCATATACCTCCCTTCTTCCATTCATCACTATTTAGTAAACCTTTCTTTCCATCATTAGTTCAAGTGCTTTTATAGCCACTTCATTAAATGTAACTCTGCAATTAAACGTAACTCTCCAAATTAAGTAACAATCTGTTTCCATTTAAGACTTCCCTTTTTTCACTCTTTTTTTCTTTTTTTTTTGTCTTTTTTTCTTTTTCATTCTCTTTTCCTTCTCTTCTTTTTAAAGCTTCTCCTGTAAGTTTGGCTAGTCTGGAAACATATAGGTTCAAAGTATTTTACTTATATTAAAAGTAAGAAAATACTTGTTTCTTTATAGATTTTCAGATTTGCCTTGCTGAATTTCCTGGAATCCCTCTGCACACACTGTACATGTAAGAAACAGAAATAAGAATAGATATCGTGGATCTAAGTGTAGCAATTGCCATAGAAATAGAAACTGCTTTCCAACAAGTAATTTTATTAAGGTCTGTAAGAGAAAGAAGCTTTGTTTTAGTTATGTGACAAAGATATTCCCTGGGAGTTTGCAGGGTCTTTCTGTGTCACTGTAAGCTTATAAAACTTCCCATGAAACACAGAAACTTACAGACAACGCAGTCTTTTGTATGATATGCTGGATGCACTGGAATAGGCTGAAAGGTCATTATTTTTGTTTGCAATTCAAACAACATCCAAGAATCTGTATTTTTTAAACCTCAACAAATGAAGCTAGTAAACTCCATCCATGTCTAAATGAGGCCTTTTTATTGAATCTTACAATCCCCTCTGGGAAAGCTGGCAGCATTTCTGAATTTTGGGACACAATAAGCAAGGAAAAATTAAAATATTAGCCATACTGAAAGCTGTTCTCTAAAATTCCAGGAACTGAAAAATAGTAAAAAAATAAAATCCTCATGCATAAAACTTCCTAAATGACTTACTGATAGATGAAATTTCTCTAGAGGTTTTTCTGCTTAAATGAAGCCGTTGTGAGGGATTGTGTACATAACCTTAAGTGAGGCAGGTGAGAGATTGCTTATAGCTCTGTGAGAAGGTGAAATTTAAAAAATTATGTAGCTGAACGATCAAGTACAAAAAGGCAAAACTCAGAGCACAAAAGTCCTCTATTAGCATGTAGATCTGTGGATCACATAATTGTGCCTATTGAAGTACAACTGCAACTGCGTATCAGAAAGAACTCTGGTTCACAGGTTTTACGTCTTCTAGGTCATAGAGTCATACTCTGATATCTAAAAAACCCCTTAAAACATCAGGGAAAATCAAAGCCACATCCTGTGTAGTTCTTCAAGGTTTAGAATAACTTTTCCTTTCTCAGTGTGAATATCTTACGCTTTCTGTAAAATGTTCTTGTTGTCAGCAGTCCCTCTTTCATTTTCGTATACTATTTAATTTTTCATTTTTTCTGTGTCCATTTCGTGAGGTACCGAGTTCTACACTTAAGAATAATTAAGGGGTTCCTCTCTGACCATTCAGAGTTTTGTAGTGGGGAGGCAGTTTTCTCGTTTGTTCTGTCTAGCAAGTATAAATTTTGTTTTAGTCTTTTTCTAATCATTCAGTCCGTATGTAATTATAGTGGGTTTATTATTACTGACATGGCATAGGCTAACTACTGATACATCTGTATCTATCTATCTCTATTTATCTATACCTATATCTCAGACTAATTACCTAAATATTTCTCAAAGAACCGCATCAGAGAGATCAGATTTCCCAGTCTGGCCCCTTGTGGTCTTTTCTGAGGATGTGCTTGCTAGACGGTTCTTTTTCTACCATTGTAGCCTGCAAAATTCTCCAGAAGAGGCAAATATGATTCTACTTTGGAGGAGATTTTTATTATTGAATATAGTTAAAGTCAGGGCCTTGCTACAGGGAATTAATTTGGCTCCATGTGTAATTATGGCAAATAGCACTTCCCCCACCCCTAAACTCAGTTTACAGATTTGGTCCATTGTGTTTTCACACTCTAGTCTTGAAAATGAAAAAAAGGACAACAAAACAAGACAACAAACAACAATAGTCCCAAATTAAACTTTTGTAAACGACACACAAAAGCTGTATGATATTACAGGAACTACTTGAAGGTTAGCCTTCCAGGGGACATCATGAATGTGAAGTTCCACGCTTTTCACCCATAGCAAGAGACCATTACTCTCTTTTTTTTTATCATCCAAAACCTTAATAGGTCAGTGACTTTACTTGATAACTGAAAAGAATATTAATAGAAAAGACGCAGACGGTGTACTTGCAGGAGCAATGACACATGCAAGTACACATTTTCTTCCATATGTAAGGTTGGCTTGCTGGTGTTCTATCCAGCAAATCCCTAGGTAAAGTAAACACCATCTACATCATACTGTGCAACCACTGAAGTGTTTGTCTTCACTTCCTCAGTTCCTAACCTTCAACAAGACCAGACATTTGTGAGAGTAAGATGTTCTTCTCTACTGTGGATTCCCTATGCTTTTAAGACATTATGTTGCCACATATGCCAATTAACAGTTACTGAATTCTATACCAGATGTCAGAAACATATAATTTTCTTCATAATAAGTACATAAGTATTGCTAACGTTGATCAGACTTAACTGTTCAATGACTCTTCTGACTTGCTGGAGGGAGTGGTCAACACAAGGTATTTTAGATGTTGTATGGCTTTAGTCTGCAATTATGGAAAACAATTTATATTTTTTTCTATCATTAGTCAAGGTAGAGGCAACCTTATTCAGCTTTATCCCAGAATCTACTCTAAACATTAAATTCCAATCTGAGTTAAATATTTCAGCTGTTGCATTAGTCAGTAGGAAGAAAGCACATCCAGGAAACTGTTCCTTCCACCTGTTATGGGCACTTAACTTCAGAGTGAGAGGAGTCATATTCTAGATGGCTTACAGAGGGAGCCTAAATTATTAGTTAGGCCTGTACTCATGGTACTCTCCTGGCCGCTGGCGAGCCTCCAGACCACGCTGGCAATAACAGGGCTTACTATATCTACTAAGTTTCGGGAAGGTGACATCCTCACTTTGGCTGCTCCGATGCCTGATCCATACCCTTTATGTGAATGACAATTGGAACCTGAGCTTAGGTGCTGAATGGACAAGGCTGTCCCCAGCATTGGGGGGCTACGCTTTGGCTGGAGGTGACTCGTATTATGGCCTAAGAATATAATGTGTATGGTGACAAAACCTAGTTTGAGAGCAAGAGAGCATCACTGCCTCAAGTGTCCTGACATTCCACGTGGGGCAGCCCAACTTCACACCAATTCTTATTTCAGGTTACAACAAGCTGTTACCTTTACTTAAGGAAAGCAGACAAATGTATTGCTGTTTTCTGAACTTCTGACTTCGCAATGCTTTTGGCTGAGGAAAGTATGGGTATGATTTGCAAGGATGCTTTTAATGAAGATAATGAGCAGATCATCAAATAATGACATAAATCACATTTGGATTGATATTTGTGTATTTCGTTGCATTATTGAGTCACTCTGTTTATCATTTTGAGTATGTCTTTGTACTCTTGAAATTGCATTTGAGTTACTGAAGTCTGTCCAAAGCTCTGGATATTAATTCTGAAGAAGTATTCTCAGACAATCTGATCATTTTGAACTATTATCTACAGTAAAGCTTTGCTTGTTTTAATCTTCTGGTTAACTTATCTTATTAATTTCATTTATACTGTAAAGTTTGAGTTTTGCTCAGATATGTGTGGGTTTCCATGAAGGAAGGAGGAAAGCTTTCTTAGATAAAATATAGACATATTAAGAAGGAACAGAGAAAGCAGGTCAATGGTTAAGTCAAAATTTTAATGTTAAACACCTCCTCAGGTTTAAATAACTAATTGCACACTGTAAAGCAGGCCACTGTGCTGTTGGAGTTACTCTATGCTACATAAATCACAACTATTCCTCAGGTTTGAGAAATAATTTAGAGGAGCTACAACTTCGAATTAATCTTCCTAGATGTCTGATGACTGGTCTGGTCACTGAGATCCTGTCTGTTTTGAGGTTGTGCTTTAAATGTACAATCAGTGCATTTTGTGGATCTTGTTTTGTGATATGGAACGAAGCTGTTCAACCAAACCCCAAACATTCTTGGCTCACCTGACAAAACCCAAGGCATTTTCTTATTTTAGTACAAGCATTCCTCATTTACTCCCATGTAACTCGGACCAGAATCTAGCCTCAAGAATGGAAATGTCAGAAAACTTGAAGATCTGATTACCCACCTTCCTGTGGGAAACCCCAGTAGTGATCACACAGGCATGCATATGTTGAGCTGGGTCCAAATTCCTGTGCTTTACATTTCATGTAAAAAAGACCTTTGCTGAAACTACGCAATGTGGAAAATATGTATTGTTTAGGTGTACCCTGACATATGTGATTGATTATGGTTATTAGCCTACACACATATTTGCAAGGAAAATGGAGCTTGGCTCAAATGGTAAATGTCTTATGCTTTATCTTGTAGGTGTACTTTGATTTTTTTTCTCAAGTATTTATAAAACCAATGATGAATGAATATCAGTTCAGCAGTTTAAGTGCTAATCCCACCATGACACAGAGCGGTTGATGATTTATTCTTTTAAGAGAATTTTTCATGGGAATTGGATTAGGCTGTGATTCATCCAGCATTTACACACACACATTTATTCACATAGTTAAAGTTTTCACAATCAATATATTCTTTCACGGACAGTCCTATCAGTAATGAATGGAAGCGAGAGAGCGTTTGCCACAAGCTTTTCTATCGGTTTCAGATTTATTATAAAGTTACACTAGAGCTGATACATTTGAAGGTTTATGGCTTAGCTAATCTCTTCAACCTTTTGTCAGGAGTATCTAGCAGTTACTAGCTAATCATTACCTTTACTATCCATCACTTATGACAGATAGTGCAGACCAGACTGACAAAAATAGCAACAGAAATGTCTGTTTAAAAAAATACTTCTACCTCCTCTACTACTGCAGCTATCTCTGTCCAGGGAAATGCTCCAGGTGACTTGTCTGATTTCCCTTCCCCTTTCCAACTGTTAAAAAAGGCTGGTCTAAGCTAATTGCTTTGTCTGTTGGTGAATGGAGGACAGAACCCTTCAAGGGCAATTCATAGCAAATACTTTAGACAGCTGAGAAGACATGAATTGCTCTACTGACTGCTGAAAGAGCCTGAAAAACAAGGTTGGACAAGGCATCTCAACGTTTGCTAAATAAATGGAGTTGAATTCTGCTTTAGAAAGGAAAGGCAATACCTTTAATTAGCCTAGTATTTTTAAAGCTGTAATCACAGGATGGAATTGCCCAGGTATAAGGCAAAGACTGGATTTACCAAACTCAGAGTTACTGTATGTTAACTTTCTCCAAAATAAATCTCTTGGTAGTGTAACTAAAGGTGATATTTCTAGGTTAAGTGCATTTATTGAAATGGCTGTTTCAGGAGGTGATGTTTCTGCAGTCTTTCCTCCCTACCTTTGCAGCAGAAGGTTTTTTCCCTAACTCCCTTGTGTATTCATGGTTAAGGATAGTGCACAGGTGTATGCCTAGATGTGTGCCACTGAGATTGTGTGGTAGCAAGGTATTTGTTAGTGCCATGGACTTTTACTTACCAGCATTCACTTTTTTTACTTCAGTGTGGCAGTTCCTGAAATCATTAGAGAATGTTTTAATATCTGACTTCTATGGTTTTTTGGTGTTTTTTTTTTTTAGGGTACGTGGACCCTAGGTTTAAGCAAACTCTGTGTCTATGGCAAAAAGTCCTACCTTTACTTGTCTTACCAAGCCAAACACTTGGAAACACTTCAGCAGGTCCTGAAAAACAGAAGGCAGCTCAGCATGTGTGTACGAGTCCACAGAGGGATAGGAATCAAGACAATGCTCTGTATTTCCCCACAGATGTCTTCGCTTTTTGGTCTCTGTAACTTTTTCATGACAATTTGCTTGCAAAAGACTTACATGCTTTGAGGGGTAGATCTATGGGAAGAAGAGCAAAGAGAGCCTCAACTTTTGTCATTCCATGCCAGCATGAGCAGAGGTGACACAAGTCTTCTTCATCATTGAATCAAAGGCTGATAGAAACAGCATAGTCCTTCACCCACACTGTCCCACCATATGCACACCTCTCCTTGGGATGATTAACTTGATTTCTGTGCTTATGGATGGATGGTCAGAGTGAGGCAATATCTTAGATTTTACACTTTTCCTCTCTTTGATGTTCAAAGTGCACAGTCTTGAGGTATTTTGGCACAACGTTACTCCCAAATCAATCTTTATCTGTTATTGTCTTCTATTTAAAATGTAACTGAAACAACTGCATGTGTGAGAAAAGTGTTTTTCATAGACTTAATCTCACCTTGATAAATAAGGCCAAAACAGATACTTTCCTTAGAACTTGTAAAAATTTTATTTTCAAGCTGTCAGTTATTACATGGTGATAATATTGTTTAACAAGAACTACACCTTGTGCTTAGTTTTGTTTTTCATATTTTTGAAAGATATTAGTAAGGATGGGGGAACGATCCCAAGTCCAGCCAGAACAAACTCTTAGGGTTAAGTTATTATTACCATGATTTATAGCTCCTATACTGGCCGTTGTGTGGGGCAGCGCTAAAAGTACAAGTCTGTGAAAACCAGCAAAAAATCAATCGCTTGTGACCTTGTGTGTTCAGTACACTGAAAGACACACATTTCAGAAGTGTTTCTCTCAGTGCTGGCCCATGCTGTCTGTGTACTGTGTGATGAGACCTGTTGCTCTGCCAGAAGAAAATTCCTAAGTCTGAAGGTAGTGCTGGAAGTGGAGGTCTAGCCCTTAGCCAGCTGCTCATGCAGCAACTTCTTATACAGCTGCCTTGCTGCCCTTCCTCCAGTGTTACGTTAAGTATGACATGTTAAAAGGTAATTTAGAGAACTGCTTTAATTCTGAGTTAATTAAGGCCCTTCCAGTGGCACTGCTGCTGCAGAAACTTGTTTTTGTAGCTGTATCATCTTTACATTGACTGTAAGGAGTACTGCCATTCAGTCCCCTCACTGCCTCGATGAGGTAAGAGCTTGAATATGATTAAACCCAAGGCAAGCCTAAAGGTGTTCCTGATATGAAAGCAAAATAGGTCTAAGTCCAGTCCTCAGTAATAATGCCGTTTTGTGGAAGAACCTGCCTGCCACTTAGTATGTCAACCACTTGGCCCCGTACTGTGGCAAAGGATTGACTTCATAACACTGATTTGGCTGCTACCTTAGACACTGTGGTAAAAAGATATTTCATAAAAAAGCATGGTTTCATGTAAACCAATCACCACCAAAAAACATGGAAAATGCTGCTGTTTTGCTACAATATTTTTGAATTCCATAGGATCATGAATTAAATAACACATAACAAAATTATGAGAAAATCATTAATTATAAATTTTAGCTGCAAAATACATAGTTTGGACCTGTAAAATGAGATATTAAGGAAAATGAAACAAAACTAAAAATGCATTTTTTCCATCCACTGTTGTGACAAATCTAAGCATGCAGGTGGTGAAAGTCACATTGTCAGGCAGCAAAACACAAATGTGTCAGATTTGTTCTTCCTAAAAAGATTTATTTTTCCTCAGAATTTTCTTCTGCCCAAAATTTCAATTTTTATTTATTTATTTCCATGTCTGGGAGTAAAGTTTCTCTCAAATTCCCCCCCTCTCTTCTACTTGAATTTTACTATCAATGCTTTTAATTGTATGCAAATGTGAAATTAACTGTCAGCAGTAATATGAATCAAGTATCATAATAATTCTTTGAAGTAATTTTTCTAGTGTATCATCCCTATCAAATGGAAAATATCTCTACTCGTCAGATTGATGGCTTCCATTTACCAGTAATAATTGTTAATAAAAAATAAGGTAAATGTTCATAAATGTATAAAATTTTTGTGCAGGTTAATAGTTCTTCTGAGTTCAGAGAAAAAATGCTGATACAGAAAGAAAAAGATATACACAAATGGCTACAAATTAGAATCTTGTGGAGAAATTCAGTTCCAGGAAGCCTGTTGATTAAATAAAATCATTTTTTTATTTAGTATGACAACTTTTTCTCCTTTTCTCTGTTATGATGACATATGAACAATATTGCAGCAATTTCTGTCATTGTGGATTCCATTTAGCTGGAATGTAAAAAAAAACCAACCTAAAAGCAACCAAACCCCAAGCATGTTTTAATATAGCCTGGCACTTCTGGCACTTGAATTTGTACAGGTAAGGAGAGATGAAGCTAGATTCACCTATAATGACAGAAGAATCACTCAAGAGAAAATTCCAAACTGCATTTAAGGACAGTTCAGACAACATAGAATTTAACACAAGGATGAAAGCTCAATATATTAAGAAAGTCAGGGCAATTAAAATGCTCTGCATGTCATTACTCCTACAAATATGGCAGATTGTGAACCAGGATTAAGATAATAATAATTACCTTTTTTCTTTCCTTGTTACGATTTTTTTTTATAATACACCAAGTACTAAACAAAGTTTAACTCATGCTGTTTCTAAGGGCAATTAATTAATACACAGCTGAATAAGAAATAAGCCAACCTTCATTAAAGTTAATACATATTTTTTTACTGTTTGAATTAATAGCCTGAGATGCCTTTGTTATGTTGCATACCAGTTTGTCTGTATCACACAGCCCATAAAAATAGTTTTCAGATTCAGTATAATATGTGGTAATATTTCATGTTTCCATAATTTATTTCTCTCCTACTCCCAAAGCACACATATCTAATTATGCCTGCCAATACACATCACAAAATTATAAGATTATCAAAATTCCTGAATGATGCAAAAAATTGTCATGACAACATATTAACAGATATCACAGAACAATGCCACGAGGGAAACAAATGCATTGGCAGAGCCTCCAGCTATGGAGTTTGACATTTTATTTAAAATCAGAGCTGGATTTTATTTTTAACTTGATAAATTAATTATAAGAATGGAAGTTCCATATTCAGAAATAGCTGAATTTCATAAAAGAATTTAAGGGCCTTTGAATTTGTCCCAGAGATAGCAGTAATCTGCAATTAAGTTTATAGGCTAGTTACTGGAGTCAGAGCTAGCCATGGCTAACCACGTTCCCTGCAGTGAATCATGCAGTAGCTTGCCCACGTATCTGGAATTTGTTAGGTCCACATGGGATAAATTGTTTGGTTATAGCCTGAAGCTAGGCAGTAGTGATGGTTTATTACCATAAAGATGGGAAAAATCAGTAGAACGTTGCTATCTACAGTGACCCAAAACGTACAGCATGGCAGAATGATTAAATAGTTGAGGTTGGAAGGCACCTCTGGTGATCTCTACTGTAGCCTCAAGGATAGGACATGGGCAGATGAATGTCCAGGCTGTGATGTGCACTCTCCACATCCCACAAGTACCTGCAGCCTGTCAGCAACACACACATGGGTGGCAGAGCAAAATGGTCAATGTGTTGTACACCCTGGCACTTGGTGTGAGGGTGCACAGAAGTTTCTGAGGGAGAAAAGGCAACCTGAGTAGAACTGAAGGACTGGATAGGGCTGAAGGAACTATGCCCGATGACGCCAAATTCATAATTTTCTTTAAGGACAGACTGCTAAGAGAACTGTCCTCAGACCCACAGTTGGGTTTTATCTGACATAGTGTTTTGCTCCAAAGCAATATTTATGCAGTGTGTATGATGAGAGAAAAAGGAGTAAATTAAAGACCTCTGCAGAGAGTAGTGTTGCCAACACAATCCATGTGTTTGGTGTGATTTCAGCATGATTTGTAAGAAATTTAGGTGTAAGGCTGTCTACTTTCTGTGTCATAAATGAGGTCAAGAGAGAGATTCCTGTGACTGCTCCATATAAAATAGCCAAGTTTCTGGATTCAGCTTTCAGCAAACAAAATACTGCTTGCAAGAAATTTTAGATCCACTTCAGACACCTATAGAGTTCAACAGGGTTTCTTCCTTGCTTTTTCTTTACTTCATATAAGAGGCTATAGCTTGCCTAATTTGCACCTGTTTAAATGCTCATTTGAAGCACAAACTGAAGTGTTTATCTGGACATTATTTGATCTCCCAAAAGGTTTGTCAGAAGGATGGCATTTCTGTTGAAACATACAGGATAACTGAATGCTGGGGACATTTGTGACAGGTATGAACTGTCACAGAAATATTTTGTCTGTGAGCTGGATGGATCATATCTTTTCCTGGTTGGGAATTTGCCTACTAAAATAGAAATGGTTTGCAAAACACAGTATTTAAATCTATTCTCCACCTATCAGCAGAATTTAAAACATTCCTTGTTAAATCCCTAAGTAATGCAATGGCATGTAAAAAGCAGATTTACAGGGCAGTAAAGTGTTTAAAAAGTAAAGTGACGTTAAAATAACCACTTAATTTGGTAAATCACCAATGAAAACAATAGCTAATTTGCAGCTGGTTGTTCTAAGTAATTCTAATTCTGACTTTTAAAACTGTAGAAAGAACAAATAACATGTTAGTACAGGGTTGCTCTTGTTCAGTTACTAAGAAAAATGCATGTCATTAGGATAAAAAATGAGGTAATAATTGTTTTTTACAGTTGTTCTAATTTGCCTTTGTATGAGTTTTTCTATTGTTTTTCCCACCTCCACTGTACTTCTGAGTTATTTATCCATCAGAATTTATATTGTACTATGCCCTTTATTGAAATCTATAATGAGAAAACTATTTGCAGTATTGCCTAATTTTCAGGTATACTTTTGTCTGTTTTTATGCTACCAGCCCAACTCTCAGGTTACGAGCCCCATGTATCTGCAGACTTAGCAGTCAAAGACATGTGTTATGATAATTTTTGCTCATAGGAATACTTGTGGACCTGCTTTTGTGATAAAAAGAGAGTGATCAAACGGCCTCATCTTGAGACCTCAGAAACACTTCCGCATGTACCAACTGTAAGGTGCATGTGCAGCATTGCTTTCATTTCTTATGTAATTTCTTAAATGATTAAACAAAATAAAACTCAGTTTAGAGAAAAAAACAAAACCTGTTCTTTCCTAACACACAGAGATATGACAGTCACATTCTTGTGCTGTATTTCAGGTGTATTAATTTCTTATGGCTTTGTATGCTGCTTTTAGCATCTCCCAGGCCATGCCAAAGAGAGTTATTTTGAAGTGTCTGATATTCTTTAGCTTACCACAGCTTTGGTGGGGCTGAAGTGATTTATACAGTGAGTTAGTATTTTCATATGACAATATTCACATAACACAGGTAGACATCAAATTTGAAGGAATGTCTTAGACTAGCAAAATTAAAACAATTGTGTTATTAAATTGTGTCACGGATAAGGGAAACTCAGAAATCTAAGAAACAACAACAACATAAATCCTGCTCTAGAAAAGACTGTACAGATATTGTACAGATATTTCAGATTAAAAGTATGCACTGCAAAGACAAGTACAAAGAGCAAAAAAATGACTCATGAAAACTATAGGATATAGGTGGGCTGCTAATAAAAAAATAGGAATGTTTAAAATAGATTTCAGTGTGAAGGTTCAACACATAATAAAATTGAGAGAATCAATATGTATGGATTAAAATACCAAGTAATACATGAATTTCACCATCTGAAATTGTAAGAATATACATGATCAAGTGCAGCAGGCCTTTCTGATTACTTGGTGAGGAGAACAGAGCTTGATGCAGACGGGATATCTTTAATGCTTTGTAGTTTTAGTAGAATAATGTATTTAGGGGAAGACAAAATGTTTTATAAAGTTATATCAGTTTCAGTGGAGCCCTCATTTAGATGGTTCCCCTGAGATCCAAAGGAAAAATAAAGAGGCAAGGAAATAATCAAACATCTAAATTTATTTCTATAAAGTTCCTTAAAGCATCAGTCCTGCAATCATTTACTTCCATGCTTAACTTTAATACATTTTACCTGAGATATTGAAGCCACATGTCATTACTCATAACACAAAATTTAACCACCTTGGTATGGTGCTGAAAGGAATAATTTAAAGAAGTGGACAGAACTCCAAGAAATCATTCCTGCTAATTTTCAGAAGGAAGTGTTTTGAAAATAATTATGATTTTATTTTTGGAGGTGTGAAAAGATCCTTAAGCATGAAATGCTTGAAGAGGCATTGCAGTTTTTATAACAATATAGTAAAAATATCCCGGCAATATTCCCCTACCCTTCAAAAAAGATGCTATATAGAAATCAAAGCACCAAGAGAGGGCATTACCTCAAAGCAGGAGAATATTTGCAATTTAATTTACTTCTCTACTTCTACTTACGTGATAGCCTGGAGAAATAGCAATTCCAGTAAGAAAGTTGATTCTCCATTCTGCTTAGCAATTGCTGAAGCTTGTATGAATTCACTAATAATGTTAATAAGAAAAGATCTTTATAAAAAATTCTTCACTGTTTTGTAGAGATTTAAAGTAACGTTTTGACAAAATATATTTTTGGTGAGCTTGCATAAGTTAAAAAAAACCACCAAAACAACCCTTCTTCCAAGTAACCTTTGAAACACAGTTTTCTAAAGAAAAATATATTTTCAGAAAAATAAAACAAGACAAAAAAGAAATAAGAATTAAATTTTCATTTTAAAATATATGGTAGATAATTTTCTTCCTTTTCCAAGTCAAAATTTATTCTATGTATTTTTCAAATCTTGTTTCTGTTTAGAAAAAAAGTTCAACCTGATTTTGTTTCCTGAAAACTAAAGATTTTTAATTATGACATGCTCTAATCACCATAGAAAAGTTTCTAACCATGGGATTGTGGGTAGTTGGTGTTTATTTTTCCCTTAGCTGCCTCATTAGTCAAGGGAGAGAAATAAGCAATGTCCATTTTATGTTTGGTTTCTCACCTATCTCACAGTATAGAGATGGTAACACCCATTTTACAATGCAGTTGCACATTACATATAACTCAGGCAGTCTAACGTTTCAGTAGTGTGCTCTCCTTGCCTGATGCTCCTTGTTGCCTGTTCCCACTGCATCATCCTACGATGATCTACTTCTGGGAGTAAATGTACACACCCACACACTCCTGAATCCTAGTCTTTCAAAGAAGAATGACAAGGGTTTTTTCTGTTCAGCTCTGTAAACTGACTTACTGAGTCAGCTGTTCATTAATGTAAGCCATAGGGAAGGAATGATTGCCTAAGGGCAAAGAGTGAGCACTGGTGCTGCTGGCAACAGATTGCTGTTATGTAGGCTTTGCTGTTACGTTAAACTGTACCTTTAGTCCTTATGTCATGAGAGGATGCTTGCTATGTGAGTTACTTCCAGCAGAGATAGAGTGAACCTGCAATACTAAAACTAGTTGTTTACTGTTTAAAAGCTTTTGGTCATATAACTCACACTGGCCTGTAAGAAAAATTGTGTGTGTTAAAAAAACATCAGCAACACTAAATCCTTAATTTTCATCAGTGTAAAAACCGCAAAATTAAATGACCCTGTTAGACCAGAAGGCTATATGTAAAGTAACATATATAACATAATTTAGCTAGTACATCTTTTCTGATGGCCAAAATGAGGTTTGTTATTTCCTTTGATAAAACAGCTGAAATATACAACTCCAAAAGCCATGGATTCTGTACACTGGAGAGAAGTGAACACATACAGGTCAAAGTTTTCTGAACTTCTAATTCTGATGGGATTCCAGAAGGCAATTAGAATTTCTTAATCTCTATGAAGCCAAATTATACCAGTTACATGACTGCAGTAATAGGAGTACAAGACTATCAAGAGATATATTAGGAAATACTGAAAAATTAACTGTTTGGAAAGAAATTAAAATCGTCTTGCCTAGTTTTTTAGCCAGTTCTTGTTGGAAGTTGAGACTTCCCTGCAGAGAAATTTCTGACAAGGATTTGCTGTCTCTTGCCTACCTTTGAAGTGTGTAGCACCGACCATTCTTGGTCACAAAACTGTGGCCTACATGCTGGCCCAAAACCATTGAAGGTCCATTTCCCTTCAGTATGTCACAAATTATGCCTCTACATTTCATAAAATATGCCTTTACATTTAACTTTGACTCACTCTGAATAACTGGGGAGGGGAAAAAAGCACCACTGTGTTGGCATATTTCTTGCTGAACCAAACCACTGAGTTCAGAACACAGTGTCCTTGTCATCCATAGTGTGCTTTCTGGAAAACAGAGTGGAGTAGAAGTTATCAGAACCAATTGCTCAGGTACAATGGTGGAAGACATGAAAAAAAATCGTGTTTTTAAATCCTCTGGAAATAAACTCTTAAGTCTTTCTGCAGCTTGGAGCCATTTGAAAACACAAATTCATACACACCAACCTTTGATTATCCTGAATTACTGGAAAAGCAAGTTGGCAAAGTTTGCGCAGTCGCCTCGTCTATTTCTTAATGATTTTATTATATTTTATTACTCCAAATCAATGTATGGTATTTATGCAGTCCTAGAGGCGTTACTGAAAAAAAAAAGAAACACCCCCCCAAAAAAAGTATTTTCCTCTCCCCACTTGGACTGAGTGGTGATTTGGTAGTTTTGGAGAATAGCAAGGCTGAGCCAGGACAGATGTTTCTGTCCAAAAGAACTATGGCAAGGCTGGCAAGTACAACTCTGAAGCTATTTTCTTCAGGCTATATGTTATCTTTTTGTCATGATCTATCCTCTGAAAACCTGAGATGCACTGAAACAAAGAGGTATCCTATTCTCTTGAACCGTGGAATACCAAAAGTCAAAGTATTGCACTGTAATGCTCATGTTGTTCCCCAGTTAAGCCCTTCAAGGGGTGTTTATTGCAGATATTTGTATTGGATACTATGGAGAATGTTCTCTTTTCTTCCATCTGAGGATTGCAGATGTTACTTGTTTTGCCATTCAATGTACCATTCTGCTTTTGGGAAACAAGAAAACAGAACATTTCTGGCTTTATGTGAAGGAAAGCTGAGTTTTCCAGCAAATGAACAGCAGACTGGAAAAAAACAGTATTAGTTTTCAATGGATAAGCAGCAAGCTGTTTCCAAAATTATAGCTTAAGTTAATAGAATGTCTTTAAGTTTGCAGAGTGGCTGCTTGCCCATAGCCATGTTGAGGTAATGCCAAATGCCAGAGTAGTTATATGCTTTGAAATAAGGTCCATATTCAACAGACTGCTTTCCTTTCTTTTCCATGTTTACCTCCAGTTTAAGCTAACAGAAAGATGGTCTGAGATCAGTTTGGGACCTGGACAATTTGAACACATCTGAAAAATTGCATTGATCATATGTAATGGTTTTGCTTACTTGTAGTTACAGCTGTAGAAATGTATTTTGGATACCCTGGTTAGGTGGAAAACTTGAGCAGGAATGTTTTATTATGTGAAGAACAAACTATAATTGAAGATATCATTTAATAGCATTGTTAAAAGTCCTTGATCCGTATCTCCTGCCAGACTGGCCTTGAAAACCACCAACAGATTTGCCTGATGAGTGTGGAAATGAGTGGGAATAATCTCATTGATTTCAGTAGGTTTTGCTGGTTGACTTCACCAACATGTTATTCAGTACATGCTCACTTCTGTTTAAGGCACTTCCTTTTCTTGCCACATAATTTAACTTTTTCTCTGTTGCTCCTATGCAGCAGGCAAAGAAGAAATGAGCATTAAAACAGGGTGGTGAGCTAGAAGCAGAAATGAATCATTCAGCGGCCTAGTATTCAGCTGTGGAAATGAGTTGTGATTGAGCAGAGTGGAATATTTTGAGTAAATGACGATGTCTATGGAAAAGCGACACAGTAGGTATTTTTCACCACTTTGGAAATGTTTATAAAACAAACTACTTTAGTTTTTTGGCCGTTCAATAGGATTTTGCCATAAACTTTATTCCCAGTTTCCTTTGTAGTGAATGGAGAGCCTGGAAATAACCTTTCATATTGCCAAAAATGAAATATGTGAATGTTTGCATGTAAATACAATAAAGTAAAACCCCCTGTAAATTAAAGATTAAATTTAATTCTTGGTGAATATCTAGCTACATTTATCTGTGATCACTTGGCCTTTACTCATTGAAGATTGCTAACGATTTCCCTAGTAATCACACTTCCAGTGGCCCTGTGCCATAAATGAGAGGGAATACACAGTACTGCACTATGAACAAGGCTTTAGCAGAAGCTGTGAAAACCAGCTGAGATCTTCTGGTCTTGATCAGAGTTGCAGGAAGGACTTGAGTGTGACTGGGAATGGAAATGCTCTGGCAGAGTTGAAGGGATCTGAAGAAAGGCAGTTACTACAGAAAGTGCCCATGGGAAGCAGTCTGGCATATGAGATTTATAACTCAGAAGACCGTTACTCCATGCTTTATAGTAGTAGATTTGCCAGCGAAGGAAACATGATAGATCACTGTGGTAATAATTATAATTTTATTAACACCATAAAATAATTAAAAAAACCCAAAAGTAATGTTGGCTTGCCTACATTTCAGTTGACAAAAAAGCCTTTTTTATATAGATTCTGGAAGGGGTCCAGCACAGGGGGCATGCACTGGTCCACACAGGGGGACATTCACCAAAGGAAGTCTTACGTTAATTGCCTTCTTCGTTTTAGAAGGGAAATTGCTTATAAATCTCTGGTTATTAATCATGTATGGAGTGTGAATTGTGTAGACCTAAATCCAATTTTTTCCACATTTAAAGCACTTTTCAAAGGACTTCTTGTGTGGAGTTAATCAAAATGTTTGAGATTTTGGTATAGAATATAATGGTCAATTGTATTTTGCATAATTATTCTGCTGGAAAAATAGCTGGTTTTGTTTGGAACCCATTGAAATGAAAACCTCTTTGTCAAAAGTAAAAGGGTCTGAGCCTGCTTCTTAGTCACTTCTTCTACAGACATGAGATTTCTTTTCAAGAGTGATTTATTGGTAGTCATTGACGTTATAATTCATTAAACATCTCATCCAGACCCCCTTGAAGGTAAAACTCAGTAGACACTTAGTTAATCTTAGGATGTTGGTGGAGGAGTTCTATGAAACTTCTGGGATTATAAATTCTCTTTGTGCATAGTCCTTCAGAGAGAATTGCAGTGCTGAGGTTATTAGCTAACTTTTATTTCCTGTACAAATAAACCAATCTGTAGTGTTTCCATACAGATATTGGTGACACAGCACAAAAGTTCAACATTACTTGTCTGAATTCCGTTTTAATCCTTACAAAAAAAAAAATCAAAATTATTTCATATTGAACTAGAAAGAATTATACTTTTTGTGTCTTAATTCCAGGAATAGCCAATTTTATTTTGAAAACTGGATGTTTTCAGACTTAAAGTGAGAGTCCAGAACTTGAGAGATAGTGCTTTTTGTGTGCCTAAAGACATAAAATAAAAAAATAGCAAGGATAGAAAGTGGCTGCCTTCTGTGTTAAGAGTCAGTTTCACAGGGAAATAACATCTGAAAACAAAAAGGGAAACCTCTGCCCTGAAAGATATATCAGTCAGCTATACCTTTGCCATGTCTTCCCAACATATATGAATAACAGGATGTGACAGTACCTAGAAAGCATCTATTTCCATATTTTCCCTCACTTGTTTTTCAAATCCAAATCTGATGCAGCAACATAATTCAGATTAGGAACACCTGTCTACCAGTAAATAAGACAACACAGAGCCCACAAGAATTCTGTAAACCAGATTACTGTTAGAAGAATTGGAAGCAAAAGCTTTTTACCTTTGCTTTGGGTTTTATTCCAGTGGGTCAGAAAACTGATCTAAAATGCAGACTTGCCTTCATAAAGAAGGAGAATATTTTCTGACAAGGTGGCCTGATCTGAAGAATCCAAAGAGATTTGAAGTAACTTCAAGAATTAAATTTTTAGCTCTTTTCTAGTAAACAAGAGGGGTGGGTTATTAAAATGAGTCTTTTTTCCTCCCTGGGAACTTCACCATCTATAGAGGGACTTGAGGTTCTTTATATAGGTTCCTAATTTAGCCTCCTGTGTTTACAGGAGTATATGAATATGAATATACCCGAAGTGCCATCCCACTAAGCTAAATGCTACACTTTTTGCCAATTTAAAAAAAAAAAAAAAATGTGCTTACTTCGCTCATCTTGGCTTCAAGTTAAGAAGCTTGTGCCAGTTTTGGCTGGGATGGAGTTAATTTTCTCTACAGTAGCTGGTATGGGGCTGTTTTGGATTTGTGCTAGAAACAGTGTTGATAGCACAGGGATGTTTTAGTTATTGCTGAGTAGCGCTAACACAGCATCAAGGCCTTTTCTGCTCCTCACACAAGAAGGTGGGAGGGGACACAGCTGGGTCAACTGGCCCCAACTGACCAAAGGGATATTCCATACCATATGACCTCATGCTGAGTATATAAACTGGGGGAAGAAGAAAGAGGGGGAGGATGTTCAGAGTGATGACATTTGTCTTCCCAAGTAGCCATTATGCATGATGGAGCCCGGCTTTCCTCGGGATGGCTGAGCACCTGCCTGCCCATGGGAAGTGGTGAATGAATTCCTTGTTTTGCTTTGCTTTGCTTGTATGCACGGCTTTTGCTTTACCTATTGAACTGTCTTTATCTCAGCCCACAAGCTTTCCCACTTTTTCTTTTCTGATTCTCTCCCCCATCCCACCAAGGGGGAGTGAGCGAGCAGCTGCATGGTGCTCGGTTGCTGGCGGGGGTTAAACCATGACAAAGGTCTACTCAGGTCATGGGCACAATGGGTGACTGAAGTTATAACTAACCACAGTTTTGATTTCCTAGTCTTACTGGGAAACTGTTTTCCAAAAACAGATACAGTTTTCCTTCCAACATACTGTATGCATTATAACTCTATGTATGGTTTTCATGTGGCTGAGTGACTTGTTGCCGTTTATATGTTTCTGTATATAATCTTATCTGGGCTCGCACAGGCCTTTAATGAATTTCTCCCTTCCTCCATGACACACAGCCCCAACAGATGTTTGAAGTGGATAAATAATGTTGATATCTTTGTTTAAAAAAACATAAAGTTCTTTTTACTAGATTTGACATGGCCATTGTTTAAAGGGGATGTTATCTGTATTCCTTCCCAGTCTGAATAAATACAGATTTATTTTCTATTTACTGGAATGTAACCTTGGATGCAATAGTACAAATGTGGACATAAACTATAGTAGTACATGGAAAACCTGATGCTTATGGCTTTTCTTAAAAGGATACATAGCTGAATTGTTTTCAGTTAATGCAATACTCTACAAAAACCTTGAAGTCTATACAAATGTGATGTTTCATAATCACAGAAGACTGGATTTTTCTGACCTGCTCAAATATCTGAGGTATACCTTCCACTGAAAATAAAATAAAACACAAAGTCTGTTAATGAAAGTTAAAGAACCATTTTTAGTTCATGTTAATGTTTATTCCATTCATTTTTTTCTCACCTATTTTCTATTATTTTAGGTGAATATTAGCTGTCTTTATCTCAGCAGTTGATAAGGATGACCATGTTGAAGATATATAGAGGCAGGAGCCTTTGCTTTCTTAAAGGCACAAGGTAGACAGACATCAGGTCTGAGAGCAAAGGTGGAAAATTGCTGCTGAGAAAGCCTGTATCAACTGGCAATTGTATACCTCATTGCATATCAAAACCTCTGTGCTTCACTCATGAGTTTCAATAATCAATTTCCTTGTGATATTAAGAGGAAATGAGCCTCTTTACTATATAAATCATTGAGAAATCAGATATGGAAAGGCGGTTTCTGTCATTAGATATACTGATATACTTGCGGAAGGGGGAAAGATACCACCTCTCCAGCAGACAAAACCTTCTTGGTATCAGATGTAGAATAGTAAAATAATTTATGTTGGAAAGATCTGCCACAGAGCAGTGAGTCCAGCCTCTGCTCACAGCAAGGTTAACTCTGAAGTTAGACCAGGCTGCTGGTAGAGTCCTATGACCATAACAGCTAAAGCCCTGACTGCATCGTGTGGCACGCACGGACCCACAGGATGCATTTGTTCCTACCCGGGCCCTCCACCTTGGCAGGTGTACTGGGCGTCTGTGGCCAGGTGCTGGCAGGGGGCTGCAGGGCCTCTGTGAGGAGCGGTGGGGCTACCCCGTGCCAGGCTCAGCCAGCTCCAGCCCACCCGCCGCAGGGCGCGGCTGAGCCCCTCGGCCAGGGTGGTGGCACCTCTGGGAAAGCCTGTTCAAGAAAGGGCAAAATGCTCTCCTGCATTTTGTGTGTGTGTGTGTGGGTGTGTGGGTGTGTGGATGTGTGTGTGTGTGGGGGGTGGGTGTGTGGGTGTGGGGGTGTGTGGATGTGTGTGGGGGGTGTGTGTGTGGGGGGGTGGGGTGTGTGTGTGGGGGGTGGGGGGTGTGTGTGGGGGTGTGTGTGGGGGGGGGTGGGGTGTGTGTGTGTGTGTCTGTGTCTGTGTGTGTCTGTGTGTCTATGTGTGTGTGGGTGTGTCGTGAGGGGAAAAAAATGTGAGAAACAACCTTGCAAGACATTTGCCTGCAGCCCCTGGGGAAGACCATGGCGAAGCATGTTGTCACACTGTAGCCCGTGGAGAGGACCATGTCAGGGCAGGTATCACGATGCAGTGTGTGGAGGATCCCACACTGGAGCAGGTGGACATGCCCTGAAGGAAGATGCAACCATTAGAGAGCCCAAGCAGAGACAGGCTCCTGGCCGGAGCTGTGGCCTGTGGAGAGGAGCCCACGCTGGAGCAGGTTTTCTCCTGTGGAGGACCCACGTTGGAGCAGGAGAAAAGCATGAGGAGAAAGGAGAGGCAGAGAGGAGCCATTATGGACTGACCACAACCTCCCATTACCCCTTTGCCACTGTGAAAGAGGAGGTGGAGGAGTCAGGAATGAAGAACTGAAATTGGGCCTGGAAAGAAAGGGGTGTGTCAGGGGAAAATGTTGTTAGTTTTATCTTTGTTCCTCCTCATCCGACTATTGTCAAAAATCGATTTTCCCCATGCAGAGTCTGTTTTGCTCAGGATGGTAATTGGTAAGCAAGTGATGTCCCCGTCTTTATCTTGACCCACAAGCTTTTTTGTGTTAAGGTGGAGTGAGAGAGCGGCTCAGTGGGTGTTTGGCAGCCAGCCAAAGCCAACCCACCACAGCTGGCAGGACCAAAAGGAACTTCAGCTCAGCTCCAGCCCTTAGAGCCTTGTCGCCATGCCTGATATCAAACTCATTCCAGCAGGATCACTAGAACCCATACCAATGATCAGAAAAGGATAACCACCCAAAGGACTCTGCACTCTTTCTGTAACACCCCACATCTGGGATGCTGGCAAGCAACACATCTCCAGGACAACAGGTCTGGCCCGGTGCCTCTGTTCCCTGTAGCAGGGAGTTCACAGCCACACTAAATAAAACATTCTGGTGTAGCTAGAAGAGATTTATTTCTTAAGAAAAGCTCCAGCTCATAACATGATTTAATCTAAAATAAGATTTTATCCAGTACTTCTTAGTTTTCTACCCTGTTTCCTGTGTGAACAATATATGGAATGCTGCAAAATAGATGTTACAAAATATGCCCTTTCCATCAGTGTAATGTGTCCTTTCCAAGTTAGTGGATATTCATCAGTCTTTGAAGATGCATGCTGGGTAGACCTGCTTACTATGTGTAGAAAAGTCTTTGTCTATATGACCTAGTCTGCTAATGTTGTGAAAGCTATCAGATTTACAAGGGAAAAACTGAGATATGCACACATGGCAAATGAGACATTTCTATGGAAAAAAATAGTCTGCAGATTTAACTTATTTTCAACATACCAATAACTTTGATACCTTCATGCAAAATAACAAGAAAGAAGTAAAAATTAAATTAGAGAAGAAGAACCCGCATATTTGTTTGCTCTTCTTTTGGCCCAGAAGCTGGTTTAAGTCATCTTTTCCCCTCCTTTTTCCATTATAATAGTCCTACATGTATCCACTCCTCCAAATTTGTTATTGACATTCATGCTACTCACATATGGTAATCATTAACTACTGCAGAAATGTACCACAGTTGATTTAATTATTTTCCTAGAACGTTATTCAAGGAATTCAGGTACAAACACATGTTCTTAAAGATACACTCTATACTTAGTATCATCTTCTAATGAGGAACATACATACTTAATTTTGGAAATCACTTTATATACTTGTCACGACTATATAAAAGACGTGATTTTTCTCAATGGAAAATGTAAGGGCATACTCAATATTTTGCAAGCAGACGGTTAAAGCTGTAGTCTTGCAAAGAAACATAGTGAAATATCTCAAGCCCAGAAACCTTCAAGGTCCAGACCTGGAAGAATCTTTGTACTCTAGTCCTGATTTAGAACCCATTTCAGAGGGTAAGCTACATCATCAAGAAAAATTCTTCCTTTGTGTCTTTTTGACATCAGCCACTACCTAACACAGGTTAACATACAGGTTTACAGATCATTGCTCTTGCTTGTGACCCACGAGGTTCTAGTGTGCTTTTTTGAACCAGGCCAGTTTTCATGACTTGTACTTTTCTTCCTTTCCAACAACATCACCCTCAGGATTGTTCATGCCTGTCCTAGCTGCCTACTTGCCCATACCTCCTTTTCTCCCTGCACCCAATCTGATGCTGCAGCTGAGGGACGTCCTTCATCTGATATCACAAGACTCTTGGCTAGATTGTAATTCCTCTCTAAAAAATAACTTATTCCATGGAAATCACAACTATGTAAACAGAAATTAACACTGTAAATAATTTTCCAAGGCCAACGGGAACTGTCAGCATAATCAGCCCTTGCCTGAATGATAGCATGGTTTTCTGGGTAGAGGTTAAATGAGACAGAGCAGCAGAATCCAGCCTTCTATTTTTGGCAGCTGGGATCTGGACAAATATGAAGCCAAATGATGCCTCTACATAGATGGTGTGTCCTTATCAAGAATTCCCTTGAACAACGTTTTGCAAGAGTTGGAAGTAAGGATCATGTTACTAAAGTGAGGTAAGCAGACCTCTAAACTGAAATTTAATTCACCTGCATCTGTTGATCTGAAAATTAGCTGGCTAGTGTAGCCTTGCTGTTTGCGCTCTCTGTGCAGTTATCAGAGAGCAAGAGGTACCTCCAGGATCACATCACCCATTTCATCAGAGCTGTCACAATTTTCTTTTGTCTTTCCTTGCCACAAAGGAAGTGTCCATATTGACTTGAAGAGAATTGAGCTCCTCTCATAGTGAAGTTTATTGAAAAAACATTTCTGGATTTTCAGCTCCACTGAATGTCGTTGTCATTCTCTCACAAGTGCAATTTAAGCATGACCATTGGATACATTTATTTATTAATGTTAGATTTAAAAAAAGGTACCTTTCACTACTTTTTTCCAAAGAAAACAGTTTTTTTGCTCTTTTCCAATTAGTTTCAATAACGTAAAAAATTTTAGAAAAGAAATCATTTGACCTTTCAGTTACCATCGTTAGTATGCCTGAAACGCTGCATAAAGCTATGTATACATGTATCCTTGATAATGTAACAATATTAGGGTTTTTTAGGATAACCTAAGTGAAAACAAATGTTAATAATGTCATTGAAAATTCCTGGAAAGTTGAAGAATTGTTTTATTCCCTTCAGGGCTAGTGATATAGTTCTAGGGGTTTATAAAATGCTTTGTTAGACTAGTTTACATTTTGAAACTCCCACTTTGTTGCCAAAAGTTATAAAAATAGTTCCCAGTGTAATGTCAATGATTTCATTCATAGCGCCAGTGTAAGAGAACACCCACCACTTAGGAGGGCACTGCATGCAAAATGAAGTCTTCGAAGAAAGCATACAGACTGACAAAGGAGTTGTGTGCTTAGAGAAATGTGTGCTGTATTGAGGAAAAACTGCTCCACCCTGGATGTCAGCTGTGGTGAATATTTTATTCACAGCTGCTTTTGCCAGAAAAGCAGTCAACTAGCCTGTTGTGCCTGTGGTCCTTGCACATAGAATCTGGGCTCCTATACAGCTGCAAAAGCAGCGTGCATATGACATATTCTTCCATTCACTGGCAGTTGGTAGGACACGAGGTAGTGTAGAATATATATATTTACCTTGCAGTGTGTTAATTAGCAGATTGTGCCATATATTAGAAAAGATATAACCATAGAAACCTGAATGACCTATACAGGAACTTCTCCAAGCTTGTAAAAGTCCCTGGAGTTTAGACAATAAACAGGAAATGCTGAATTTGCCCCACGTTAGGTCCAGATAGTAGTTTCACCAGTATATCACAGTAGATTGTGTCCTGAAGCATTTATGCAGAGAAAGCATGACTTACTTATCTGTCTCTTCAGTTGCTTTGTCTATTTACTTGGAGTATTGCAAATGTTATGACATGAGATATACTTAAAGTAGAAGAAATACCAAATCAGCAACTTTCTAGCTTCCTTTCACAAGCTGTTGCATGTCACCTTACTCTTTCACTGAATATGTCTGCTTTGAGTTAACTTGAACAAAGATCATTACTGCTCCTCTGGGTCAGCCAGGAAGCTGAAGCCTGTGTCCAGCCTTCCTGAGGGTACTGCTATTTATCTTAGAGTTTCATAAATGTGTCCAAAAATCCCTTCCTCTACAGCACTCCCTAAAATGTGCTTGTCCAAACTTTGATTTAGATTTCAATGTCAGTCTAAAAGCAACCTTAATGCTGCCAGAAAAGTGCAACCACAGGTTTTCCACTGTTTGTGAAAAAGAGAGTTTATTTTCCTTAAAAAGTTACACATGGAAAAGTGTTCAGGACCCTCTGTAGTAATTCACAGGCAACAGGAACACAACCAAGACTACAAAAAAGGCCGACGGTGTGTGTCCTTGAAAGTGATTTGCTCTTTTCCTTTAGTGTCACAGCCTTTTCTGGAGTGGGGCTGCATGTTGCTTTCGAGGTCTCAACATCCACCCTTGCAGTGAACACAGACACAGTCATAGTATCCCATGGAGCAGTACGGCATTCTAGAACAGAATTTTTGGAGCAGCTCACCTTATATTTTATCGTCGTTACTTCCCAGTATATCCAAACTTTAATTTCTTCTTCTACAAACAGGCATAGATTTGTCAGTCATACGCAGGACTGTAAATCTTTGGCTTTTTAATGCCATGTCCTGCCCTTGCCTCCACACCTGTCTCCTCTGAGGCCTCAGTGGGCCCGTGAAGAGACTTAATTACATATGCTGGAGGTTTTGTCATCATAGATTATAAACACATACTCTATAGAAATACATAGTAGGGGAAATATTTACTAAATAAGCAGGGCCTTTCCTGACGTGATACTCTCTGCCTTAGACAATGGGAATGATGCAGGCTAACTCACATGCTTTAGCGTGAAGCATTTTGATGCTTGTCCCAAGGAAGAGTAGGAACAGCATGAAGGAAACAGAGGTATTAGCTGTAATACTCTTTCTCACAGTATGTGCTCATGGAGTAGTGCAGCTGAAACAGAAGACAGATAAATATCCAAAAATAGGATGTGGTTGACATTAGTCATATTCAGCAGTTCTCTCATACTGTGCAAGTTATTTTGCAGATTGCTGCAGCCACAGTCTCAAATGCTGATGATAGGAGTAAAGAGAGAAAGAAGGGGAGACATCACTAAAGTAGCAAATCCACAGATGAAGGCTTGATAGGTGAACACAAGCCAAACAGATTTTTTGTACCCTTCTGATTATGAAGAATAGATATTTGTCTCAACAGTAACAGGAAAGCAACAGATTATTAATTCATAGACTGGGAATTTGAAGTCCCCTTCCTCCGCTTGCTTGTTTGCTTAATGGCTTTGAAGTACATCAAAAATCCCTGAGACATTGCCACATCTCTGTGTGGGTGGCATAGCCTGTATATACTGGATGCTGATTAATGTCTAAGAAATCATTTCTGAAGATAAACTTTAGACCTGTGCATGTTAAAGTATAGAAGAATAACCCTCTTCTTCTCATTTATTAGCAAAACACCTACAAAAGTCAGAGTCAAAAGAGGCAGCTGTGAGGATCCCTAGTAGATTCACACTGTGCGAAGACTTACTAAAAAGTCACTCATGGTATTTCATAAGGTATTTGCAGACCTTTGTGTGCTCTAGATTATTTTCTATGTGTAGTGGTTTCTTTTGTTTTTTGGGGGGGAGGGGTTAGTAGGGTTTTTTTGTTGTTGTTTTTTGTTTTGTTGATTTGGGTTTTGTTTTAATTTATTTTACAGATGTTGAGTTTCCATATGAATTCCTTCAGTGACCATGCCTGATTAAGCAATTTCTTCCCTCTCCCATGCCCTTCTCCTTCCCCCATGCCCAGAACAACCTCAGAATAAGTGTTTGCAGAGCCATTTTCTAAAGTGGATTGGGAAGCTGATCCAGCCAAAGACAAAACAATTTTTCTTCCCAGCTAGATACAGTCTTCATTCCAATTCAAATTATGGTTCCTTAACCAGCTCTGCTTATATAGCACTGAGAGATGGGCAAAGGCAGAAATGTGCTATGCAGGCAAAAATATCTCAAGCCATCCTTCTGATCAGTCTAAGGCCATAAATGCATAGCATAATCATAGGATGGATAAGGGTGGTGTGACTGCAAGCTGTTGCTTCATGTCTCTTTCCCCTGCCCATAGCAGTTTATTCCCTCCTCTTCCCATGTACTGTCACTGCACTGAGCGATGTGGCCTCAGGGAGCTGGAGACCAGCTGAAAAAGAAATGGGACTTTTTTCAGCTGGATTAGCTTCCTGATTCAGTTACACTGAGGGGTTATGTACATGTCAGTGTAGTTTCACGGCAGGACAGACTAGATTTAGAACTTAGGGTTAGACTTTATCTCCTGTGGGATTTCATGCTCAAAACCTATGGGCCCATGGCATCTTTCTATCTTTCTCGTCTGAATAAAGCTATAAAATATTAACCCCCAAGTTGCAGGATTTATGCAGTGTTGAACCTGGCCTTAATTCTGTGTACTATGTTCTGAAAGTCCCTAGGGACAAGGAACTTTGCCTTATTTGGCAGATGAAGTAGTCTTGCTTTCAGGCAAAAATAAGAGGATGTTACAGATAATAGTTAAGACAATGTTGCCCTATGCAAGCCTTTTCCACAGGAATAAAAGAAATGCATAGAAAGGCAGAAATACAAACAGAAAGACTTTGCAATGAAGGCTACTCTTTAAACCCAGTTTCTACCAGGTAGAAGACATGACTAGTTTCAGCTACCCTTCCTGCCTCATTTTGTATTTTTACATTTTAAGCAGCTGCCCTCACAAAGGTGGTTTTATATTCCAAAGTTTGGGGGTTTTCTTTCCTTTTCATACTGAAATAATACAAAATGTCTGGACTTGCACATACTCTTTAGTCAAGGACCCAGGGAGTTACTGTCTGTTATGATGTCAGAAATAGGATATTGTTGGTGAAGAACCAAAAATAACCCACCTCATAGACACGAATATTGGTAGTCAAGAAAAAAATGCAGCCTGTGGAAAATCAGTTCCCTGCCCTTCTAGCTGCTGCAGGATGAAGTCACATACATAACAGAGATGCTGCCATTGTGGATTTAGTTTTATTGGTTTCATATCTGGCTGTCATATCTAGCTAGTCACTCAGCTAATAAGAAGACAGGAGAGGAGAACAAAAGGGAGTCTCTGGGAAAGCATAAAACTACCTCCTGAATTTATCCTATAGTGCTGCTTTAAAATAAAAACCCAACAAGCAAACAAAAAAGGAGTGACTAAGTTGTATTTGTGTACTGGGAGTAATTTCTACTACCATTTATGTTTTGCAAAAGACACCTTTAAATAGCTAAACTCTTCTAAAATATTGCTTAGTTTGGAGGTACATGAAGTGGGTAAAAGTAAGACTAAATCTCATAGGTTTATTTAAACTGTCAGTGTGGTGAAATTCATGTGTTGAATATAAATGAAAGCTAAGGGTTCTTTCCTTTCTTTGCCTCTGTTTTCCTGACCATATTTTTATCTTTTTAGGCTTCACCTTACCTATGTTTTAAATGGAGAAACCTTAGTAAAACCTCCTCTGACCTTCTTCTCTATGTATTGAACTCTATCAATAAAAAGCCATATGTAAGAAAACAAATGTACCATGATTATTAACAGTAGTATGTGGATCTATGCTCATATGTAGTGAATCCTTTTGAAAAACAAAAATGCTATATAACTATTCTATTTTTTTTGCTTCTTCTATTTTGCCCAAAAGTTGGCTCAACATTTTGCTGACTTTCTTGCATGTCCTTTGAGAGATCTTCTGGAGGCTTTTGTGCACTCTTCAGTCTAGTGCTTTTCTTTTTCTGCTTGAAAGGTATGCCTTTTGTACGTTGGCCTGTTAGATTCAGAATGAGAAAAAAAGATTCAGGGTTTGGGCTTCTTTCACATTCTCACACATAGATTTGTGTATATTTTCCGTGTGCTAATTGTGTATGGAGTTCTCCAGCTCATATTTGACACACCGTTCAGTAGCAAATGGACCGTGACTGTGAGCTTGTATAGGTGCAGATAACTCCATGTATGTAGTGGTACCTACATCATTTACACTCATGGGAACACATATCAGATTTAGCAGCTTTTATGGTCCTCCAGTTGCCAATAAATTGTGCACAGACATCATTGGGACCAGCATCTACTACTTAACTCACTGGTAGACATCACTAGCTATGACTTACCCTGCCATGCTATAGAACCGAAGCAAACTCTCTCACTACTTGAAGAATATGCTTTCAATAATGACTGCATCTTTGAGTGCAGTGGACTGAAACAAGTGTCATCACAAGCAGAAATCCAGAATAATATACAAGCATTTCTTACCAACCACAGTGTTTACTGGCTTGCATAGCTCTTATGTGCTCACTACAAGCACGTATAGTAGGAAGAAAAACATTTGCTAACAAATATATACTTGGTTTGTTCCTCATTTTTCAATTTCTGAAGTCAATCCAAACCAGATTATTTATTTTTTCCATATGTCACCATGTTGTAATCAACCTGCAAAATGTTATCTAAGTGCTATTCCATAAATATAATTTTAGAGATACACTCAAAATAAATTTATCATTCAATAAAACAGAATTACCACAGGTATTGTGGTAACACATTACATGTGCTCATGTGCATGAGGACCCTCGTGAAATTCAAATAAAATTCAATGGGAATATACATTTCCAAAAGGTAACTATGGGAATTGGAAGGCCAAGCTCCACATGCCTTCTTTCTTCCTTTCCTCCTCTCCTCCCTTTCTCCCTCTCTCCCTTCCTTCCCACCGCTTTGCTATAGATGCCAAATGAATCTGAGAAATGTGTACTTTGTAAAATTTGAACCAATTTTGAAACTGATTCCAGTATTGGTTATCACTATTCACTCAGAGATATGATGAAAGGATTTTTAACAATGCAAAGGTAAATCCTTGTGTAAAGGTCTTCTTATGTTTCTTGTGATGAATATGAACAATTGAAACTCATATGACCCTTTCATGCACCTAAAGGCATTTTTTTTATAAAAAGTGTTTATTCTTACTGGATTTGAAAGGAAAAGCTGATTTCTATCAGAATTTTATAGAAAGATTAGTTGTAAATAAACTGTCATTAAAAAGAAATTACCATTGCATTTTCTATAGTTTTAGAATCTAATTTCAGATAGGTTTCTTTCTCTCTTTTAGGAATCTTCTTGTCTAACTATGTCCAGGGATCTAAACAAAATAGAAATTATTTGAATGACAAGCTGAGAATAACCTCTGATTGATAAATAACTTCAATGTCTTGCATCTGGAAAGAGTCACGGAGCAAATATGTAGCTCTTGTTCCTTTTCTGTTAATATATTTGATTTTACAGTCTCCCAGGCAAGTCATAACAGAAATAAAGTAATTTCTTATTTATAAAATTATTTATTTATCAAATAAGTAATCTCTCCTTTGGGGACAAGAAACATATGTAGTCTGACAATGCAGTAAACAAAAATAAAACAGAAATGGTCAGAAAGAGTGCTCTGTGATCCTCTTTCTCAGTGATCTCAGCCCTATGACAATGTCTCGTTTCCAGAGAGAAATTCAGATTGGACGTACTAACAGAAAATCAAGACCAGTCTGAGAGAAGGGTCCTTGAGGATGTTCTTTTGTCCATGCTGTAGCTCAAGGTCAATTCTTGAGTATCATTCATGACAAATGTTTTCCTAACTATTTTTCGGAAAGATCTCCAGTGATGGAAAGCTTCTACCACAGCCTATTTCAGTACCTATTATTACATACTATTACTCGTATTGGTAAGTTTTTCCTAGTGTTCAGTCTCAGTCTCATGACATAAACGCATTAACTGTTGTATTTGTCACAGTAATGTAAAAACATTTTATTTTTTCTTTCTTTGAATCAACTACACATGTATTGCAGCAGTATTTTGCTTTCTCCTCGCACTTTCCTCCAGTTTAAAAAATCATAGTTCTTCAGTCTTTCCTCACAAGCCTTTTTTTTTTAGGTCAGTGTCTCTGCTCTTGTCTGAACTTTCTGCAATTACTTTCTCCAATTAATGTACATGTTTGATCCAGTCTGCTACTCCCAACTGTGCTTTATCTCAAGCTTGACATCCTTTCTGCCTTGAATAGGAAGATTACTCAACACATCTTTTTCAGTTTTTACCTCTTTATATAAGACATGATGGCTTCTTGTAACAATATGGGTGCTGACTCATTTTCAGCTTGGATAGTAGAATCATCTCTTTCCTTATCCTTTTGGGAAGAATTCATATGAACAAGTTGTTTCCCAATATATAATTCATGTGTTTGAGACTTCTTTCCCAAAGTGGATTTGTCCCTATTGTATTCAGTTTATTTTTTCTGACCACGTTGCCAATTTGCAAACATGATTTCAAATTCTGACCTTGTTCTCTGTAATATTGGTAGTATTGCCTGTGGTTAATTAATTTTATGTTTATGAATTCAGTAAGCTCTTTTCCCATTTTACGATTCTTTGTCAATAACGAAAAATATCAATGATGCCATATGCAAAGCAGAATGGGGGTCTGCATTTAATGAGTCACTGCCTAGACAGCGTTGAGTCATTCATTCACTCAGTGGCTGCTGTGAACCCAGAAAAATGACCCCAGTGCACAGTTCTGCAGCCAGCAAGCCAGTGACAAGGGAATGTCTCTACAATACAGTTCTTGAGATCCCATAGATTTCCCTCACCCCATTTCTAACGTAATGCAAGTCTAATTCTTATGTTGTCTTAGGTCCTGATCCTGTCTCATTTTTGCATTCAGTTTGGTTCATAGTCCCAAAAACTTCTGGTACCCTCCTGCCCCATATTCAAGTCCCTTTCCTGCTGTGCTGTTTCTTTGGCCTCCTTATTTTCACCTTGCTTTCTGTCCATGCTTTTGTCTCAGGCTATGAAGTTGTGCAAAATGACTCCATTTATTGACCATGCCTCTTACTCTCAAAATGCCTTTTTGGGTAGAAGAATGTTTTCACATCTTCATTTCTGGGTCACAACAAAGCACTATTGTAGAGCATGCCTCTTGATCAGAGCATATCTTCTGATATAACATCTTGGATCACTGTCCAAGGTCTCACCATCAGGCTGACTGCTCACCCTCACATTGCAATACACATAAATTAGAAACCTAACTATGCTTGTGAGATTAAAGCAATGTGATACATACAGTTTTCTTAAATGTTTTACCAGCTTGCTTTCAGATTGATGTTTCAAAATATATTAGGTTCAGGAAAGCAGCAGATAATTAATTAGCATATTGCAGCACACAGAACTCTCATTTTTTGGACTTATATATGGCTATACACATAGAGACAAATAGACATGCTTGCACATATAGAGAGCTATAAAAAAAACATTGTTCCACTTATAAAAAACTGATTGATTAATCTGAAGACTTCTGTCTCTATGACGACTGATACATAAATGGAAAACATAAGCACATACTTCCCATGTAGTATCTAAATGTTGGCTTGAAAGAGCTCTCTCTAGAGCCCATGGGACTACACATTAGTCTTCTGGTCCACAGCATGCCCAGTGACTTGTCAGCAGTGATCTCCCACATACAGTAGGAGTAGGTTTTAGCCATGGATTTTATTTGTTTGCTTTAATGATTAAAAATACTATCTGCACATCAAAGACGCTCTATCACTATTTGAATTGTTCAGACTGTGGTGTGTGGGTAGATATTTAGAGCCAAACCAGCAGTGCTCCTGCTTTTAAAGACTTTATAATACAAAGTCTATTCCAGTAAATTATTCTTTGGAATAATGCATTTTTAAGTTGTGCTTGGTTTTGAGAATCTGATCTGCAGGAATATGGTCTCGTGTACCTCATGACAGTTCAACTTTAACACATGATAGGATGTTAATCTCTGTCAAAGTATAGGTCCAAAGCTTTTAATCAGTCAAGACAGTGACAGAAAGTGCGTACCATGGTTTTACAAGCGCAGCAGCAAGTGCAAACAAAAGTACTTTCTTCTTGTCAGGAGAAAACACAGTCACTGGGGTAAAAACCAGTGTAAATCATAAAGATTGACAACTTGAATGAAAGAAGCTGCTTCCCTGCATGAGTTCCGAGTTGTTCCATGATGCCACAGAAACGGGTGCCTGGATGTGCCTGGATTCTCCATGATTTCTCCACGAGAAGGTGAATCTGAACCTCCAGTAGGGGTCTGCTCTCCCTGTTCGGTTCTTTTCCTTATTTCACTGATATTTTTCAGAAGCAGCTAAGAAACATGCATGGTTTCCAGTGGGATTTCAAATGGCCGTTAGTAAGCTTCCCATTACAGGGACCTTTCTTACAGTTAAAATACGAGCTATTGTAGGCAGTGGGGCCTGGTCTCCCTCTTGCTTGGCTGTATCTGCTGCAGGATGTGCCCAACAGCTTCTTACTGCTACCCTGCGAGCACAGACAGGCATCAGCCCTCACAGACTTCATGAAGTCTGATCCGATCCATATTTCTGCAGACTTTTGGTCCCAAGCCTTACTCTCATAAATCCAGGAAATTAATATAAATAAATTTAAACATATTATTTTCCTGTTATTAAATGAAAAAAAAAACAAACACCAAAAAACATTAAAACCCCACCCCCTCCCCAAGCTGATTTTAGAGAAAATAACTGAAGTGGAGAAAAGGAAAACTTCTTTTTCAGAATGTTCCCATACATTTTCTTCTCATCTGCATGAAAAAAAAATCACATACAGAAAGTCAAATATCACTTTGCTTACAGAAAAAGACATGGGAATGTTCTTTCCTTTTTGGAAATGGGATTTAAAAATAAACAGAAGTGCATAAAAAAAACACAATTAAAAGCTTGCCTTAGTTAGACCAATAAAACTACTGTCTGTGGTAAAATTCTCTAAATATGACATTATTACAAAAGCTTTAATGTCTATTCAATTCATTGCTACAAAACAACTGTAATTCTTAACGTTTTGCATATCTTTTTCCTGAACATGGAGACAGAATATTATTGCTCATTTCAGGTGTATTGCTCAAGCAACAGTGCAGAAAGCCATCACATGGGGAAAAGTTATGGTAGTCATGTCTCTTGATGTTTTTTAAATGTCAAAATTCCCCTTGAAGGAAATACAGGCATAGATGTCAGTGGGCATCCTATAAGAATCAAATGCTGTTGCCAAAAATAAGTCATTGTCTTAAAATAAAAAGTTAATGGCTACATTTTTCTCTCTTTCATTTGGAGCCAATTTTTACCACAACCTTATTATTTATCCAAAGTAGAAAGAAAGGTCTGCACCATGTCTGAAATGTGCTTAAAGTTTCTTATGGGTCTGAACAGCTTTTTTTCTCAAGCAGCTGTAAACACATATTTTTGAAATAAAGAAAAGGAAATCCATTAATAGAAGACACATTACATTAATATTGTATTTAATATGAAATCCAGCTCATAAATGAATGAAGGAAATACTTTTTCCTCTACTGTTCAAACTTTACCCTGAAGCTATAGCCAGTGTATTTGCTCTCATTCAGGAGTAAGGATTGTCAGTT
This sequence comes from Falco cherrug, assembly GCF_023634085.1. Lineage (NCBI taxonomy): Eukaryota > Metazoa > Chordata > Aves > Falconiformes > Falconidae > Falco > Falco cherrug. The sequence goes on from NC_073698.1 coordinate 27,682,149, forward strand.
CAGCTGAACCCTGTGGCTTTTTCAGCTATATGCTGATGACTTAGGTCAAATGTAGAGTAGCAGTCCCATCGCAGCTGAGAACAAGGAATCTAACCTCATCAGTGAATTCTTACCCACACCTTCTGACAACAAGGATTCAGGTTATAGCTGACCACAGAAAATCTCCAGTGGTTTAGGAATTATCAAATGGCAGATGGCTGAACTTGGAAAGCTCCAGATTTCAAAGTCTGCATGTATCTGTCATTAGCTTTTACTAATGCCATCCGTCCTTGACAAACCAGGTTAGAGCAGAACTAAGATATGTAACTACGACACCGATTTGATTTGGTTCTGGCAATTATACAAGATGCTTGAAAGAAAAAAAAGAGTTGAAACAGGTAGGGAGTTTACCCAACTTCAACTAAATGGAAGGGTTAATTCAGCTAAGGCCTGAGACTAAGGCTCTGGATTTCAAAACAGCAGACCAGGAAGAATGAGTTAATGGTGCTGCCTGAACTGATAAAGCTAATGTGCTTTATTTCAGAGGAGGACTGACAAAGGAGGAAATCTGGTAAGAAAATTGAACTGGACCACTAAACTTGACAAGAAACGTATCAGGAAAAAAGGGAGCATGTAACAAGAAATGAGGGTATGAGTATTACAGCTTTGAGGTCAGGATGTGAGAGCACAAATTGGGAAGTGCAAAAAGAGAATTGCTAATAAAACTTTACAAAACTCCTAAAACACAGTTCACAAAGTCACCTTATCATAAAAACAATCACCCACTTCACCTCACACAATGAAGATGAAAGGTAGCGAAATTACTTTGTCATGATCCCCAGATTTAGCTCAATATTTGACTCAATTTTCAGTAAGGATAAATGACTGGGAGAGGATAACATTGGAGAGAGAGGAAGGAAAGTGTGACATGCACAATAACTGTTGGCAATAAGGACACAGAAGCAGACAGCACTGAAACCTACCACGTTAATGTCCCTGGGGGGTGTCAGCTCCAGCATTCTTAGTGAAGGTGCATGTCAAATTTTAGTTTGGCTGCAGGTACATACAGTAGTTCCATGGAGAGAATATACCATACTAGATTTAAAAGTAGTAGCAATACTTTTACATGAAAAAGGTAAGGAAGTGGTCCAGGCAGTAGCATTTGCTCTCAGAAGTTATTTCTTCTGAGCAGCATGGAAAGAGTTAGGAAACATTTTGAAAGGGAGAATAATTAAAACATGATCTTGAAGGAAACTGTTGTAAAGAGCAACGCAGATTTGCCAGAGTTGTATGTGCCAGACTAATCTGACAACTTTCTCTGATTTAAAAGCTTGGTTTCTAGGAAAAGAAATAATAATCTTATCTGTAAGGATTTCTTCAACACATTATACAGTGTGTTACTTGAAAGATTGCTAATTAGGTGGAGAAGATGAGGATAAGCACAAGAATTTTAGGTAGGTGAAGAGCTGGCTGAAGAGAAGATAACAACACATCATTTTGAGTGGGAGGAGATTCAAGTCTGCTTTCTTATGTGTAGCCTTTGAAACCATTTCAGTATTTCCATTGGCAAACAAATGTTAGAACACACTGATACGCAGGATGCATATCCCTGATACAAGAATTCATTGGGAGGATGTTGAAAGGGCATCATCTGGAAACAAGCCACAACTAAAATGAAAGTACACACGCATAGGAACTAAACCCAAGAATTTCTCCTGTGGGAGCTTGACAGTTATCAGAGTACAGTAAAGGGCTCAAGTGTACTATGATCCACCAGTACCTTGCGACTTAGTCATGTATCACCCAAGATGCGTAGAGCAGAATATTGTCATGCACTGTGAAGCGCTGAGAAGGTCATGTTTCCTGTCCTGTTCTCAGTTCTGATTAATGACTTCCCGTGCAAATGAAGTCAAATTCTAATGGTTTAGCAAAGGGCTACTAGTGTCACTGGAGGCATGGGCAGCCTGTGCGGGGAACCGACAGAAAAAAACAGTCTACAGTCTGGGAGAATGAAGGCGGGAATGGGACAGGATTGCTCTTGATACAAACTAAGATGGGAAAGGGCTATACGAGTTAAATAAACCATGTCTTCGTAAAAACCGCTGGGGGTGGTCTGACTGAATAAAGACAGGCTGGAGAACAGAATAAGATTTTTGCCTCCAGACGCAGGTTCTGTGACAGCTTCCTAACACAAAGAGAAGGGAGCAAGAACTGCTAAGCAGCACGGTGACACTTTACAGTTTACTGGAAGGCACTGGATACCACTGCTGTGTCAATGACCACAAGGCTGACTTCAGCCTCGCTTTAGCATGTTTCCCCAAACCCATCAGTTACAGCCCTGTTGTGTTCCACACTCCCCTCAGCAGATAAACCTTTAAACAGAAATAATTAATAGCTTTCTGAATCCAAAACTTCCTGAGATTTAAGGGCAGGTTTGCATTGCTCTGCTGTATCCAAATTCAAACAGTTTCTTTAAACTGGAGTCATTCACTAGTAAGAAAATGAATCTTCTAGAAACCTTTCCAGCCATTGTAAGCCTTTTGCTAAATATTTTCCTGAATAATTGCTTTCATTTTTCTTTACTAAAGGTCTTACAAAAGCCAGGTGCTGGAACATGCCTAATAACAATTAGGGAATTACCATAGCTTGGTCTGAAGAGCTGCAAGCTTGCATAAAGCAATGAAAACATCTATAGCAATAATGTTGGTTTTGGGGAGACATTTTTTTTTTAATTTTGAAAGGAAATAAACTAAAAAAGAATGAAACACCTTGCTGAAATAAATTGAGATTTGACTTATGAATGCTCCTTTGTACTCTTATGAGGAATGCGACATTTCAAGTCACTGTGAGAAAGCTGGTTCTATTTTGAATCCTTAGAAGACTCAACTTCTGAATGGAAAAGGGTGTTAAAAATAATCACAGGTATTAGAGTGAGCTTTAGCTACTATATTCTATGAAGTATATATATATATATATAATATTTTTTTATAGAACAGTTTTTAAATAATCTCTGAAGTAACAATATAAGGCATCAATCTATTTTAATTCTTTGTAGGGAAGATGGAAACATAATACTGCTGTTGAAATCTCACATGATGGTCCTGAAAATGTTGAATGTTAATTCATGTTCACTTTCTGTCTTCAAAATTCTGTTCTTCTTCCACATTAGAATGAAATTATGATTTTTTTAAACTTTTTTCCCAACCTATATAGATCCAAGACCTCAGTATGGACTTGTCCTGTGCAACATACGTCTCTGAACTTTCAATCTATAAGGTGCTATGAGTATTGTTTTCCTTAGTGCTAAAAACATTATGAAAGTGAGTAAAGTTTAACTGCAGTCTATGGAAAAATGTTTAGTTTTGACATGTCACCAATACCCAGAAAAAAACCCAAACAAACCCAAAACCATTTATTTTAAATGCTCCACAATTTTCCTTAAAATCTGTTGAATAAGCATTGGAGATCTGTAAACTGCCAAATAGACACTACTGGAGCATGGGGGACAAACACGCTTGTCACACTCTGCTATTACAATACTTCCTGGAGGGCCTTTGCTCTGGGTGACCTCACAGTCTGCCAGGTAAACCAAAACTTGTGGTTTGGGAAACAGCATGGGCCCAGGGATTTTTGCTGTTTTGGGGAACCTTAACAATCTGGGTAGTGTAATCGCACACCATTGGAATAGTATCAGTGCCAGGGATTGCTGACTATGCTCCATTTACTGCTGTGGAAGTAGCAATTTGATTTTTTTACTGCTGTATCAGCTGCAAGATCTTTACGCTTGCAATATGATAAAGTTCGGTTTCCTATTTTCTGTAAGCAGGCAGAGTATCTTTTCCTCTGAATTCTGAGAAAACAAAGAATAAAATAAATAATGTAAATTAACACCCAAGTATATAACTAGAAGCCCAGACATCTTAGCTGTGTAAAGCCGCTGTAAATTAGAGGATGCACACTAAGTAAGTGTAAATGACACTGTCCTGCTGATTGTGATTGAGGTATTCTATCTAATATTAGCCCTGGATATGGATCATTCAAAACATATCATACTTACATATAAGAGTACCTTTATGAACTTACAGAGATATTAAGTGTTTAATCCTAAATTCAAAAAAAGTATTGTTTTGTTTTGTTTTGTTTTGTTGTGAATGAGGTGTAGATACAAGCACTGAGTGATGGGTGCCTGTAGGATGAATGCATTATGCCGCTGGAAAACTGATGTGAACAATTCTTTTTTTAAAAAATTATATTCACTGAAGGTTACCCTTTTCTAGTTTTACTTATTCTCTTTTTGGGTATACTTTTTTGATTGATTGAGGTGTGAGTGCACATGTAGGTATGGACTAAACCAAATTAGTTTTCTCTTTAAAAAGCGTTTGTTCTCATATCAAGAATGAAGTAGCTGAATTTACTCTCTTTTGCTGGAAATGTTATAAAATTACCCTCTGATAGCTTAGATGTGGTATGGGAACTCCTCAGGGTCTAAAGGTAGAAATTGTTAAACACTTAACAAATGTATCTTTTCCCCTATGTTTGACACATCACTATCAGGTTGGTTGGTTGGGGGTTTTTTTGTTTGGTTTTTTTTTTTTTTTTTTAAAGATAGGAAAGGGAAGGAATTTAATTATTTCTCTTTATTCCTTTATTTCGGGTCAGAATTTTACATTTATCTTTTTAAAGCAATATTTATAAAGAAGGTTTTGGGACGTTTCCCAGTGGGAAAATCTATTTGAGCTTCCTTGGGAGCTATGACAATCTTGTCTCAACTGTTTAACTGTTTTCCAGGGGCTTTGTGCTAAAGTTTCTGTCATCTGGTGTTTTGCCATTTGCTTCTGTGGGCCCAGAATGAACTATTACCTTCCAGTTCACAGAACAGAGATCTGAAGTCCTAATACGGCAAGGAAACTGATAGAGGGAATAATCTGAAATAACAACGTCTTTCAATTCCTTTAGCATCCATAAAAAAATCCTTTTTTTTGTGTTTTTTTTTTTTTAATTATGTTTTGCATTTGCATTTGATTTGTAAAATTCTTTTTTTGCCCATGTCTTGATATTCTTTTCAGTTTAGTTCTAAGCTAGGTGTAAATTTACCATGTGTTTTTCAGTCCAGTAAGTTCACAATCTGGGTACTGTGTTCACTTTCTGTTCCTTCTTTCAGGAAATTGTCTCAGATGCTTTGAGACTGTATGAGGCAATTACTGCTCAGGCTAATGAACATTTGCGAGAAGTTAGTCAAGAGATGCATGTGACAGGAAAAAACACTGACAGTCACGGTGCTGTCTGTGAGAAGAAAGGGAATAAACCCATATAGTTTCAAGATGACATCTGCTGCGGCAGTTTACTAAGAGAGCAACATCTTGCGTAAAATAAAAACTATTAGGGGCTGTATCCGTGGCGTGGGATTGGAGTCCAGTTCTCACTGTCTGTACAATCCAAGGGGCTGGATTAAAAGTAATCTGAAAAGAAAATGTTATTTTTAACCTGAGTTAGTTTCCTGGTCTAATCCCTGAGCAGCTGCATTGGCAGTTGCAGCAATACTGGAGCAGCTGCGGGGCAGACACGAGGGAGGTGGGGAGCAAAGGGAGAAGCTGGGGCAGCAAAGCAGACACTGCTGCTGAGTGGGGTTGTTTCTCAGGCTTTGGCCCTTAGGAGGGGAAAGGAATGGCTGTCTGAAGGTATTTGGTGGGATATGCTGCCATAAGACATGTCCTGGGCACTTATATTTCAACAATTGAGTCGGTAGCGTCCATTGACTACACTGGGAGCTTGCACACCTTCTCACAGGTAGGCACCCTCATCAAAACGACTATGTTTAAGTGCAGGCTGAACCTCATACCTAATGTCAGGGGTGCTCAAACTACAGCCCACAGGCCGGATATGACCCCCCAGGATCCTCAATCCGGCCCCCGGTACTTACAGACACCCCCCCCGCCCCCCCCCCCCCCCCCCCCCCCCCCCCCGGGTTTGGGGGGGGAAACCAAGCAGCCGCAGATGACTGCCTGCCACTTCATCTGCATGCCGGCCCCCTGGTTAAAAAGTTTGAGGACCCCTGCCTAATGTTTAGAAACTCACACTTACTTCTATAACCTGAATCTAAAGGTGAAACATCCTTTGCCTTGCAGCCGTTCAGTCTTGTTAGTATTAGTGGCCTGGAGTTTTATCCTTTTTAAATATGGTATGACAGGGATTAGTATAGGGGTAGAGGAGGGCTGCTGGATATACAGAACTGCTACTCCTGGCCCCAGTTTCTTGATGTATTGTGTGCGCACTGGAAGGCTGTCCATTGTATGTACTTTGCTGTTATAACAAAGCAAAAGCTCAAACCCTCTAATAGGAAGCAGATGGACATTCCCAGGCAGAGCCATCTCTATACAGAATATTTTACGTTAGAAGGGACCCATAAGGATCACTGAGTCCAGTGTTCCATCTTTCAACTTCAGCTCTCATCTTTAGAGGTTTTGAGCAGCTCCAGTGAGACACTGAGTATCCTTCAGCAGAAACCAAATTTCAAGAAAACATGATGCTTTGCCATATTGCAGTCAGCAGTGAAGGAAGTTTGCTCCATAAGCAGATAGGAGGTTGTGAAGCTTAACTTGTGGTAATGACAATGACTTCATTTAATATCTTGAAAAAGGGACAATGGTGAGAAGTGGCAATACATGAAGTTCAGATTAGACATAAAGAAAACCCTTTCATTCCAGGAGGGATATAGCATCTCTATTCTTGGAAATTTTCAAGAATTTGTACAAAACGCTGACTGGCCTAGTCTGCTGTTAGCTATAATCCCACTTTAAGCAGGATATTGAATTGTGTCATTTCTGTAGATCTCTTCCAGGCAACATTTCAAGGGTCCTGTGTTATGCTACTTCTTGGTAATTGTCTGGTGTCTCTGGCAATATCTAAGCACCTTTTTCAGTGCCTGCCATAATGAGGTCTTCATCATTTTGAAGATCTTGATGTTACTGTAGACCATATGAATAAATATGAGATTTTTTTTAAAGTCTGTCTGTAAATTCTAGTACATTGAACAGTTCACTGGCTGTTTTTAATCTACCCATGAGCTTTTGAAATACTATTTGCACATTAAAATTTCTGTCCCGCTTTATTATTAATGTACTGTGTATTTGGAATCTATGAGGTCTTAATCATGTTGAAGATCTTGGTATTATTGTACTCCATAAAAACACATAAGAGAATTAAAAAAAAAAAAAAGTCTGTAAATTCTAGCACACCAAGCATTTCACTGGGTGTTTTTCTTTACCCATGAGCTTTTCAAATACTATTTGCACATTAAAATATTTGTCCTGCTTTATTACTGATGTACTTTGAAATCTACTATGCAAATAGTTCCTTTCATTAAATCAAGAAAATAGAATGTTAAATATGCACAGGAATAGTTTCCAGATGGCCAGAGCAGTAGTCTGGAGCTACTAAATGGAAAACATTCTTCTTTGTTAGTTCAAGGCAAATACGTACCTGTCAGGCAGAGCTCTGAGTCAGGTATTTAGCCCTAAAACATCTCCAAGCTCCCCAAGAGACAGGCAGGAAAGAACCTATTTAATCCTTATGAGCTGATACCATTCTCTCTTTCCTATTTCTGTAATCTAAGGTACAGCACAGTTGCAGAAAGCAGGGAAGTAATATCTCTGCAAATTTGGTCTCAAATTCTCTGGCTTCCTCTTCTAATTTATGACACCCTTACATAAGGAAAAGTTACTAAGATATTTCATTTATCCCCTTTTCCTCCTTCTGTCTTGATTATTTACAGGGCTTGGTTATTTTGTCCTAAACTTTCAGTTGGTTACCTTGGAGCTGTATCAGCAATTTTTGCAAAAGCAATGCTGTAGAAATGATCGCTTCATGACATTATTGACTCAGTGTACATTTTATTTACATTAATGTACATTTGATTTACCTTAACAACTTAACGTAAATTGAACAATGCCAAGTCCTTATTGAAACATTCAAACCAGATCATGTGCCTTGGTAAAGACTGGAATATTCAGAATCCTTTTTCAATACCCCTAGAAAATATTTTTCAATACCACAAGTGTTTTATTGTGCTCCATCTATTAACAGAGGTTTCTTTTAGCACGAATCACTAAACAAAAATAATCAGTCTGCCCTGTCCCACTTGTGAACTGCTGTTCACCCACTGTGTAATGCTTCATTGCAGAGAATGTCATGAGTAACTGAGGCAGCATAACCGAGGGTTATGCCAGTTTAATGATGTAACTCATTATTTATATATAGCTACTTTTCAGTGAGATGGTACAGTAAAAATATTACTGCATACATTAATTTTAAGTTTTAATACTCCTTTGAGCAAATCTATATCACAGATAATTCAGTTGTCTTTTGAAATCAGCAATTCAAAAACCCCCAACAACCTGTCTATTTAGAAATGTAGATTAGCTTGCCTTCTCTGAAGGTTCACGTAATTTCTTTTTCTCTCTTGAGAAAGAGACATTATTTTTTACCCTTCTCTTCTTCAGAGCTGCTTCCCAGCAATCTGAACACGGCACTGTTGGCTGATGTTATTCTGTTCCAAAGTCAGATTCTGCCTTTGCTAAACTTCAGGAGGTTTTATCATCTGTAAAGTCAACACCAAACATATAATTACTTTACAGCGGGTATCTATTAGACCATACAGATCTGCTTGGAAGGCCATGTCTACACAGCAAGTGAAGTGGTTGCAGTTTGTGCTAGCTTTAATCAAATAAGGCCGTACAAAATAGGACAGCACAGGTTTCAGCATATTATAGCATCCTAATGAGCTTGGACTGACTGCAAAAATCCTAGCAACAGGCTGTATTTATGCATGCCACATCATCAGCTTCATGCACAGTGCAAGGACATCCTTAACCTTAGAGTAATACTGCTTGTGTAAACTAAAAGTACTGCTTGTGAGGAGATGATGAAATTGGTATACACATATCATTTCTGCCAGATCCTTTCCACAGACGTTTCTCAGTCTCACAGTACTGGATGAGCCCAGTGATTGAAGCATGTGTTAAAGAGAAAAGAAAAACAGTTCTACAAATCTCTTTATCAAAACTCATCGCTACTTAGTGACAGAGCACTTAAGTAAACTGATGAATATGATTTGGTACGTGAAAATTTGTTTATTTGTTATTGATATGTGCTTTACCTGCTTACTGACATTTTATATGGTTATTTTGATGATTCACCTTCCTCCTTTTGTGCTTCCAATCATTTTCCCCTTTTTCACACACCTCAGGTGAAGGTTTCTACCTCAACACTTAGAAGACAGAGACATAAACAGTTCACTTACAGGCATGGTCTGGGAGAGGGTGAGCAGGAATGGAAGTAACTGTAAGCCTCCTTCAGGCACCTCTAAAAAGAGAATTTTCTTCAGCAGGGAAGGAAATCTCTCTTCCTTCTTGGCTGTTCATTTCCAGTCTCCTCTCCAGATGTTCATGTCCCTTGGGCTGAATATTCAATCTACAGTTTTTGAGACTGCACTCAGGCTGAGAAGAAGAAAAAACCAAAACCCCCAAAGTATGTGGAGAGAAAGGAAAATTAATCTTTGGTTGGTCTTACAACACAAAATAAATAGCCTTACTGTAAAAATATGGGGACTGAATATTCTTTCCTGTGGTTCTTCTCCAGAGTTTAATACTTTTGCACCTTTGTGTAATTACAGTACTGAACCCCGCCAATTTCTAGTAGATGAAATGCATCTTTTGATTACCAGCTTGGAACTCAAAGGAGATTTGCATCTTCCAATGTTGACTATACTATGGCAGTAGTAGTGGTAGAAAAAAAATCACATCTGCATTTAACATTCAGTTAAATTTATGCCTTATTAATTATTTTTTGTATAAAGCTAATAAGTAAAAAGCACTAGGGGCATGCATTTAGAGCACATATATATAATTAATGTCATATACATGATTTTCACAATACAAAATAGAAATAAGTAATATAATATTTTCCTCACTGGGATTGATAATTCATTAGGCTGCAAATAGAAAATTGTCATAAAGTTTCTACACAGACAGTGGTCAACACTGACACTGAAAAAGATTTCCTGTTGGCTGTGTTTAAAGATTCAAACAAGAGGAAAAGCCATTGAGGATGATTAAATGGAATGAGATAAATTAGAAAACTGGCATCATGATGAAGGTCTTTAGCCACGCGCAGTATGGGAAGGTGAACAGAGCTGGTGTATAATTGCAACATCACTTTTGTATAAACTGAGTCCTGATGCTAAATGACCATCTTTGTGGCTACACTCAAAAAGAACAGAAAATCAGAAGGTAGTTTCACAACTGAGCTTAAACAACATTCCCTGACACTGACTTCATCTCGTATGACAAGCTCCTGTGGTTCCTGTGGCATAACTCTAACCCTTGGCTGCTTTGTCATTTCTTTGATGCTTTTACCTTCAGAAAGTCTTGCACATTAAGATGCATCAAGCAAAAGAGCATCAAAGAGGAATAGTGAGGGGAAGATTATAAGAAGCAGAAACTGGTATGTTACTGGTATAGCTGAGACATTAGCATAATCCCCAGTATTTGACAGGTGGGCCTGGATAGAAAGTCTGATGTTGTGATAACTATATATGTTCCAGGGGGTTTAGAACAATGACAGATTCTAATACATTAAAGAATCCTCTTGGCATATCCAAAGTATATGTTTTTTAAAGTTTGTTAGCGTATTTATCTTTTGCTTTTAGGGCACAAGGCTCAAAAATAAAGGAGAAAACTATCAGTGAATAGATTTGTCTCAGGTCTGCCTGTCATGTGCTAAGGAAGGGCCAGGTAGGTCTTTGCTACCTCCTGGAACGAAATGGGTTCGGTAATCTCTGTAGATAGCCTGTTACTGGGCTTTATCTCCCTCAGGATTATGAATAGCTTCCTAAATCCAACCTATGACCCAAATTGTCAATATAACTGGTTGTCATCTTCTTTACAATGCCATTATTGAGTCTTCCCTTTCTCTTTTCCCTTCCAGCTGCCCCCTAGCTTGTCCTCTTTTCTACAGAGAACAAACCTAACTCCTTCTCAATTTACTCATACATTGTATTTTTTTTTCTTGTCATTTTTTCAGTTTTCCCTTAGATTTTCCGGTATGCCTATACATCTCCTAAAAACCGCCTGCCAGAAACAGGGCACAGTATTTCAGCTGAGGCCTTTTCCATGTCAATTGAAAAAGAATAATTATACCTCGTGTCTTACTACAAGACAGAAATACATCTGCTTGGTGTTGTGGGTTTTTTTATATATATATCAGAATCGTATTTGTTACACATTTGTTTTTTAAACCTCTTCTGCATTCTAATCTGCCACTCTTCTGCCTGGCCATGTATCTAATTCCTTCAGTGTGTTTGCTACCCACCCAGCTTGGTGTAACCCACCAATTTTATAGATATATATTCTGTTCTGTTCCTAGTATTTCAGAAAGGTATTAACCAAGCCCAGCACAGGTATTTATAGGTTCCTGAGTACTTCAGGAACAAATCATTGCTAACAGCTTTTAGAATATTTTTTCAAATACATGTGCACCTTGTGATGATTTCCTCTGTCCCACATTTCCTTGGCTTGTGTATCGTAATTTCACCACAACAGTGTCAAAAGCCTTAAAGCCAAACAATACCATATGTGTTTGCTTTCCTTTACCATCAGCCATGAGAGAAATAATTATCCCAGAGTAGCTGAAAATCATAATGGCAAATATGGTAGCAGAATGTAATAATTTACATGGTGCTCTTCATGTTCTGTTTTGCCCTGTCATTAGAGGTCTGGGGAGGGAGGTCATCTGGATTTCTTAGGCATATGGTTTTATTTAACTATGGTAAACCAGCAATTGCAACTGGAGGAAATATCTTTACAGAGGAATATATTTACAGATATCACCCAGCATGGAGCAGTCTAATGCTATTGCCTAGCATGCAGGAGAGGCCTTTATTCAGCTAATTCTTGTTGTGAGTGGGGGGACTTCACATGGTACTATCTAATTTTATCTAAAAAACCTTCTGCAAACAAAATCAGAAAAGGGCTTCTATTGCCATGGCTGCAGAGCTAAGCAAAACTTCACCATGCAGATTTTTGTAAGAAAAAATGAGTAATGACTGAGGGCTGTATGAGCTGGTGGGAAGACAGTATAGTTTCATGGTTACAGATGACAGCTAAGAAAAAGCGAGCCTCTGAAGTTTTTGAAGCTGCAGTCATTTGTTTACCTAAAAGTAAATGAAAACAAACTCATTTCAAGCTTCTATGATAAGTAGCTTTTGTTCCCAGGTACTAGCAATCTGGTAACGCTTCTCTTCTGTTTTCTGTGTCTATATTTCAACAGTAACCTCTCTAGACAGTAACCAGGATTTGCTGAAGATGCTCACCACTCAATATGGGGATCTCTGGACTGCAATTTTTACTACCTTTTACATAAAACTATCACTGAAATAAGTGCTGTGCAAATTTCTATTTTTGCATTGTTAATGAGTCTAACATTTTTCATTTTAAGAAGTTTGTTCTCACTTGCTCATTTCTCTCCCAAACTGTTCCACCATCAGCTGTACTTTTGTGTTCAGATATTTGCCTAAAAATTTCTTAAGTTTTTTAAGGTAAGGGAAAACGTTTGTGTTAATACTAAATTTGTCATTTTGTAATATGGCACTGCTCTCTTATTTAATCTGTAATTCATATGAGCACACACCAAGCATTCAGACTTCTTCATCTTTGCATTTGGAAGCGAGGTTGCTCTTGCAACAAAGATTTGAAGTCAAGGTCCATAGTCCATAGTTCTGGTAAAACCTTAAGTAGGTTAGACAGGCCAGAATTAGTTTCTCCTGCTATCTTGAAGTTATGCATCTCGTTCAAGCAAACCAAGTTGGGTATTGATGCAGTTTCTGAAAAGAAGTAGACTAGTTTTTGACGGCAATGTACCTTACAACTCTTAAATTGTTGTTCTGGGTTTTGATGTGTTGTATTATGAGAGTGACTGGTGATTGAGGGAGATAACATGGCAATCTTAGCTCAGACAGCAAACTTTCAGGTACTTAAAATTAATTGAGTCCTTCCCAACATTATTTAGTTCCAAAACACATTCAGTGTAGGGAGTTTATTTTCATTGACATAAGTAAAAAAATAAGTTGGTTGGGTTTTGTGGGGTTTTTTTGCTTGTTCTGCTTTGTTTTGTGGATTTTTTTTAAGTGTTTGTGCATCTTTATCTGCTTTTCAGCAGGAACATAAAGTCCTACAGATAAGATCTTAAATCCAAGTCTGTAACTGATAAGCACAAATGATAGATGATATATTGCTATCTATACTGGATGTAACTGTGTCCTGCATCTAATGTTAATGTTCTCTGATCCTTACTGCCTCCCCCCCAGGAACACATTAAAGCAAAGCACAGATTAGTTGAAAAGACAGTTGGCTTGTCAGGTGTGCAGGCTAAGACTCTCAAACGGAGAGAGGAATTTTTACCAACAAAATCCCTTTACTAAGAATTTTTCTTTCACATACCCCTTCTGTAACCTACTACACAACAGAACAATACAGGTGAAGTTTGCAAATATGAAACTTTGTGCAAGGGCTGCAGGCAAGCGGTGGGACTGCTGGTTAAGTCCTGGCCTGAGGCTAAGTGATCTGAGCAGGCTGGGGAGAAGTACTGGGCATGACATGAGAAATTGCTTAATACAACAAATAACTGCAAGAAGCAAACAAAAGCTACAGATAGCACCATGAGGGCTAGATAGATCTCAGAGGTGGTTAAACGGATATTACATGAGAAACAGCCAAACTTCACCAATAACTGGAGGCGAATACTGGGGACCTTCTGGGGAATGCAGTCTTGCAAAGCTAGCAACATCTAGGTAGTACTTTGCACGGTAACATACAAGACCAAAATCACACAAGTGATAGCATCAGAAATACCAGATTTGGGTACAGATGTAGAAAGACTGCAACCAATATAGAAAAAAGTCATTATAGGTAGTTTTTTCATTTGGGAAAAACCTGGGATGGACAAAGGGAGGTAGAGGGATGGCAAAAAGGAGGATCACAAAGTAAGAAAAAGGGATTATAGGGTGTGCAAATTGAGTGGCCCAGGCTGTTGGAGATACCCGCTGGGAAGCCCCATGCTTGGTTGCTGTCCCTGGGGAGGACCTCAAGCAAAACCCACTGTTCTGCCCATAGTGTACAGGTAGGAAGAAATCATGGGTATATAAAGTTTGTGTATAGGAAGAAATTAAGCATTCAATATTTGTGCATTCTTGATTCGGCATGTGAAATGTCATTCTGTCAGTGTTTCCAAACCAGACAGATTTTTCTTAGTATATTAGTGTTAATATAAACTTATTTCTTTTATTCTTTCAATCAGTTTCAAGGCTTGTCAGTACAGGTTTACATCCAAAACTGACTAAAAAAACCCCATTTCATTAAAAGAAAAATTTGCTTGCTTCAATAGCAGTTGCTACTCTTGGTGTCTCCAAATATCCTTCAATTCATTTTTCCTTTCAAATGTCCATTCAGTTTGCACATTTTCGTAGCTGTAATCTCACTGTCTTAAACTGACAAGCATGAAAAATAGCAAATGTAACTGCTTCAGCAACCATAAGTTGAGGACCACCATCTGGTTAAATATTTCACAGTTTAGTATTTGCTAGTTTACCCACCAAGTAAAAATCTCTTCCCTTTTGATTCAAAATTAATTAAGATCTGCTAAAAATTCTGTTCATTGCAATTTTTATGTGCACAGACAGTGCAGTGGTGTATTACTTTTAAAACTACATTTTGGAGAAGAAAGTAAGTAATATAAATTATTTTGACTTGTCCCGTGACACACATGACCTATTAAACGGAACCTGCATCCTTCCTCTCAGAAAGACCATCTTAAATTTTACAGAACAATGTTCTTGCATTTATGGTGGCTTTTATCTGCTGAGGATTTCTGTAATGTATTTTTCATAGGTGTTGTCTGTAAATTGCTACTAATTATGGGAAATATGCATTTTTCCCCTATACTGTGAAGGAAAATTTTTCTGCTGTCAAATATACATGGTGTATGTTTGCGTTAAATTTGCTTGTTCTTGCTCTCTTGGAATGTGCACTTTGCTGTCTGTTTTCCAAGGCTTTCCTGATTGTATATTCTCAGGGTATAGCTCTTAAGGAAAAAAAAAAAAAAATGCCCATTGCTGACAGGGCCATTGTTGGATATGTTTTATATTAAAGGGCTGTTGTTTTTTTTCCATTCAATTATTTGTTCATACAAAACAGGAAAGAAGAATTCCAAGGCTATCAGTAACATCTTTGAACATAAGTTCATGCTTTCCCATAGGGCTGAAATTAAATCAAGACATTATCCATCTTCCTGGAAAAAAAAACCCAAACTAGCAAATGAAAGATGTCTACAGATGTGTTTTTATTTTTGTTGTGATATGAGGAGGTGTATCAGCACAAAAACTTGTATCATTGACTTAGAGTTAATTAATCATGTGTAAAGCTGTATTGTTTATAACTCTTATAAAAACTTTATTAGGCGTGGCTATCTTGTTTGTATGTTGACCTCAGTGATATTCCTAGACTAAAAGAGGTCTACTTGTGTGATGAAGGGTTAACAGGACCCTAGCTGACAAGCCAAACCCTATGACTTCACTGTTTTTCTTAGGCTTGGCAAATATTTCTATTGTTACAGGCCAATTTTAACTTTGCATAACCACAAATGAGCTACTTTATCCTTTAACTTCCTGACTGTAAATGGCACTGAACCTCTACATCCGTTGCTAAAGGCTTCACAGGGTAAGGTTCTAGCAAAAAGGTGAAAATTAAGAATTTTTCAAGATATAGAAAACAGGCCTGGAAAACTCTTACTCCAAAAGTCCAAGTGTATCCTGTAAAGTCGAATCCAGCAGATAGAAAGGCAGAACGTTATTTATGCTGCTTTAGAGAAATGAAGCATGCTGGTAATTGGAAACAACATAAAAATCAAGTATAAGGTTACTGGCTAACACATGGCCACCCTTAAAAATAGCAGGACACTCCCCTTTCTGAAAATTTTCTCAGATTTGCAGTGTACTGTGTAAGCAACTCAAGAAGGAAATGTTCTCAAATATGAGTTCTGAATGATCAACCACAGAAGCTCCTAAACTATCCTCAGCAAAAGGCAAGACAGGTATTAGCCCAAAGCCAGTACAAAGGAGGTCAGGAACTAAAAAATATTTTAAAATAAAACTGAATACCCATGTGTGAATATCTGCTACTAGTTCCAGAAGTATACTCACACACAATGGTGTATGACAGGATGCAAATTTTCAGGGAAATCTTAACCTATAGATCATAGTAATTCAGGGAAGCAATGATATTTGGTTACTGTGACTCCAAAGGCAGTGCAAATAGAACAACAGATATCTTCATCATTATGGAAAGTAGCATCATGCTTTACAGGAGTTTGGAATGGAACATGAAATGGAAACCAGGTCCAAAGCAAGTGCTTCAAGGCATTTGATCCTCTTCTGCTATACCCCTTGCCTGAAAGCAGGGAGACAGGGTCCCCACAAGGGTGCCTTGGAGTGACAGTCTCTCTTACCCGTTCACCATCACTTTCTGAAAGGCAACAAGTCAACCCCTCTGAATACAAAGACCCAGACTGCTAGACACTTGAACTCGCAGGTATGCATGCAGCGGCATTTTCCAGAGTGCCTTTCACCTAACTTCTATCAACCAGCAGCAGGGTGTCTTGGCACTCTCCAAATCCCTCTGCATGCTTGGCTGCATCTCTGGGTGCTTCGGGCATGCCTGCAGATGCAAGCAAAGGCAGGATACTCTGCACTGGCAAAATGAAAACCAGCCCTGCTCTGAAACCTGTGGCATGCAGGGCTGTGGCTGAGCAAACTTACCCTGCCTCAGATCGGAGAAGTGCCTCAGCCTGGCGTGTCAGCTGGGGTGCAGCAAGACACGGGTGCGGTTCAGCTTAATCCACACTGAACCTGCCTTGTATCCAAATAGCCACAACTGTGGATCCCACAGGCCATTTCTCAGTCCAACCAGACATAGTCTGAAATATTTCTATAAACAGGATTTAGGGAGCAAACACACTGCTGTTAGATATAAGACCAACCAAAACATACACTTGAATATGATTCAGTATCCAAGGCCATGACCCATTCCATGATTCTGATTAATACAAACCGTCTCTTTTGATAGTCCTGCTGGTTCTACCCACTTGCTGTAGTCACAGTGAAATAATTAATCATGATTTCTTCATTTACTCTTAGTAATCTTATGAAGAATATTCTGAAATGTAATCCTTCCCAGAAACATGCACAGTATAAGTCTTCTGTAAGTTCTCTCTCTCATAAGGTGCTTTGCTTTTGATTTTAAAAATTCTACTGCTATAAGGCTACTAGGAATGCTCTTCTAGTAAAAATTAAGTTGAACATTTTTTTGCCTGCCTTTATTTTGTATTAAATCCCAGACTCCCTCTGATTTCCCACTAGTACTCTGTCCCCAAAGCGATGCAAGTCTTCCAATAGAAAGCAAAAAAATCTGCAGCTTAACCCAAGTATATCCTGCAATCAGGTTTTGCTTTGCACAGCAAATATCGTGTTTCATTGCATTTTTCTGTCTTTGATATATTCCAGTAGTTTATTTGCCTTTAACTGTAACCACACATTAGACTGATGTTTCATATATATATTTTTAAGTAACTATCAGCAAACACACCATTAAATCTCCAGGGCTGCTTTTCTTTTTTTCTGCAACTGTTTTTCACTTTCTGGAATGAACTTCCACAACACTCATTACAAATGTTCCATAGTATTTATTTACCCTACCTTTTCCTAAGTCCTACACTGTTACCACTTCACTGCTTTGTGGTGGTGGTGTTTTTACTAGGCACTGTTTCAGATGTACTCAACTTTCTTCTCCAGATAGCCAGTAACATTGATCTTTCTAAATATGAGTCTAAAACCGACTGTATGCAAAGATGTACCCTTTTTATATGCACTTGTACAAGTAAAAATTTCAAACCTCTAAGTGTGCAATTACTGCATCAACAGATCAAGCTGCTGGCAGAAGGGAACAGAATGCTGTATCATGTCCAGCACAAGCTGAATGTCGCATTGGGCTCCTGCTTATCTCCCATTCTGCTGTGGTGTTGCTGCAGTCACGCAATGGCAGCACAGTCTTTTATTGTTTGTGACACCTAATTATCTAATTTTATTATTGAGTAAGTATTGTTAAGGATATTCATAGACCAGATTAGCCTATGAATTGTGACATACATCTAAAGTGCAACATATTTCATTTTCTGAAAATCAACAAAGCTTCCATAGATCTGTAAACCCAATAGATCTGGAATGTTGTGAGGTGACCTGACATCTCCTAGAGGCTGGATACCATAGAGAAAGAAGCAAGATGACAAAATTTTGTCAGGTAAACTGAGGATGCTTGCCCCTGGCATCTCTGCTTTACAAAGTACCGAACATCTGCAATCGTAATGTTGTGGGAAATTACCTACACTGAGTACAGCAACTGCTTTTGGGAAATGGGACTAGGCGGGAAGACAACATACCTCTCTGTTTTAATATATGTGGAATAGGTGCTGCTTAGCTTCTCAGCAATCTAGGCATGTCTATTGCAGTGGAGCCAGTTCCGCTGCTGAAGAATGGGAAAGCAGCAAGAGCACGTTCCTACCACTGAATTCAACGCCAGTAAAAAAGAAATATCCCCGTAGCTGGGCATGAGAAAACCACATGGAATTAATGAAATTATCGTGCTATCTGAATATTGTGTATGAAAGAAACTGGTTTTCATGTACTTAATTTTTAAAGTTTGTTGTATGTGTAACTTTCGCATATGCATATTCTACTACTAGCTTGGGATTTATGCAGCGGATTCCCAGACCCTTTTCAGTTCATAAATTAACACACTGGACTGAGTCCCAGCAAGGATTTTTTCTGAGTTCAAGCCCAATGCCTTAGAGAGCACTCGTTAGCTTCCTGGCAGGCATACGTCTGGCCTTGCACTACAGTGCTTCCAGGCATCACTGCTGCAGGGCAGATCACACAAATACACAAACCCATGCTTACTTTTCTAAACAGAGGTCTTAAGCACCAGGGTACAGATTATTCTGTGTAATGACTCATGATTCAACACCCCCCCACACACACACTTTTTAAAACTTAATATTTGGCAGCAAAGGCTTGAGGATCTGCTGTGCTAGATGATGACTTTGAGGAGGAGCAAAGCTGTGTAGATCAGCACAGCATTCAGCTGGGAAGGGAAGGCTTTCTAGAATCACTCCTTTATTTTGTCTAAGCTTTGAGGAATATCTATGAGATATGTATAAAATGGTCTTGATGGCAGGGACCTGTGCGCAGGACCTCCCTCTCCCAGTGGGGTGTTTCCCCCATTGACTGACCTAGAGCTTGCTCTCTTTCCAGTACCCTGTGTGCTTTACTCTGCAGTGGTAAAGCTTCAAAAGGAGAGGTGCCGAGTACTTCACTCTAGCATAGCAAGTCTCATAGTAGATAGATACTGATATAAAGTTCTTCAGACTGAGGTAAAATCCAGGTCTTTCCTTGATGAGAGCAGGTTGGTAGCTAAGAGACAAGTGCCACTTAGGTGTCCTTTCCTCGTTCTGCAGGTTTTAAAAGAAAAAATGTCACTATTCCACCTCAACATGTTCTTGAAAAAACACGTTCATACTTATCAGACCTAACAGATCAGATCTGTCAGACAGCTTATGAATTTCACAAAAATTATAAGGTAGTTGTCGGTTTACACAGCTCTGAAGTGTACCTGGAGAACTGCAAAGGAAAAGAGTAAATTACCTGCAGAACTTGCATGCTTTTAGCTTTAGGTGATCTGACCATTGGAACCGGGTTTTCTCGATCACAGCTTAGGATTTATGAAGCTAAATTCCATTTAAGTGTCATGTGAGATGAATAAGCCTTTTCCTGGATTTCAGCCAGCCTCCAGGCTAGGAAGCTATTTGGCCTAGTTGTTTAATGGGTATCTTACTGTGTGAAAGTTATCAGCACCCTGTAAAGCAGAATAAGTAAGCCAAGTTCCCTCAGTTCCACAGAAAAACTCCCTTAACCTCCTGAAGCCCTTTTACATTTACACTGGTGTAGTTGCCCTCACGCCCTACCCCCACCCCCCACCCCCCGCCTTAAGTAATTTCCTTTGACAAGTTTATGTATAACATTTCTTTGGTAAATGGCAAAATAAAAACTAAATGCTATATGTTAATGATGTATATTAATGTTTAAATGAAATGTTAATATTTACGTCTTGAGACTATAAGAAAGATATAACGGGGAGGTTATGTCAATATGTGAATACCTAAAGCCAGGCCCCGCGTGCTGTGTTTGCATGGCTCTGATGCATGTATACGTCAGTGATCCGCCAGGTACAAACTGTCACCTCTCTGAGTATGCTTTCAGTGATGCACTCCACGAAATGGTAGCTGTGTGCACAGCTTTGTAAAGAAACTATTTCAGTTATTTGATTTCTGAGAAAGCACAGAGTTCCCTTCTATGCAATGGGTTGTCTGGACATTGTTCTAGAAAGAATGTCAGCAGAAAAAGCTTCTGACCTCATTCTTATATGGAGTTACAATTAGAGAGTCTGAAGCTTACTATAATGTAGGTGAAAGAGACCAAAAGTGAATAGAATATTCCCAGCTAGTGATTTTGTCAAATAGCGACAGAGAATTATGGGTGATAGTCAGGAAAAAAGGTAAAAAGTTTGCTGTTTGATTAAGCCTGCTGCTTTGCTAGACTTGTTGAAAATTAGCAGTGCCTTTGTCTGATGGAAAGACTAAATGAATACTTTTATCATCCATAAAGTTATGCAGCAGTTTGCAGTGGGCAAAGCACTGAGTCATCTTTTGACCTACTCAGAATTTCACATGTTGGGAGAACTGTCAATTTGTAAAGTAAAAAAAAAAAAAAAAAAAAAAAGTGTGCAGTTTAGCAGCCTTCAATACTTAGCAGGAAATTAGAATGGATGTAGGAATTACAACTCTGGGCGTAGGGGACTAAGTTCTGCTCAAGTACCATTTTCCATAAGTGAACACTTACATAAAAACCCGGTTGTTGACCAGGAGTTCAGTGATATTGATGAACTGTCAGCTAGCATAGAGATTTCTGAGTTATACTGCTAATCATAGAATCATGGAATGGTTTGGGTTGGAAGGGACCTTAAAGATTGTCAGTTCCAACCCCCCCTGCCGTGGGCAGGGACACCTTCCACTAGACCAGGTTGCTCAAAGCCCCATCCAGCCTGGCCTTGAGCACCGCCAGGGATGGGGCAGCCACAGCTTCTCTGGGCAGCCTGTGCCAGTGCCAGCGCCACCCTCATGGTGAAGAATTTCTTCCTTGTATCTTGTCTAAATCTACCCCTTTTCAGTTTAATGTCTTAGAAAAGGCTGGCAGACAAGGCCAGTAAGGCAAATGCTGTTCATTACAGTGTCATTAGTTCATTCTCTTTTACTGGTGTTTGGGAAAGGGTATATGCTATTTTTACCTCTCTACATGGATTTAAAAGGAATTGATTTCCTTTCTACTAATACATGGGGAATGTGATACTGTTTGTAAAAATATTATCTTATGAAAGGTTACAAAATCTATCTACCCTTGTAACGTTGAATTTTTCAATCTAGCCATACATTTTGAATTACAAATCTTGATTTATTAAGGCTTTTGGAGAATTCAACCACATGATTTTATTAATCATCAGTAAACATTTTTTGCAGATATTTTCAAAGGAAAAAGGATTGTGTCCTTTAGTGAAATGACAATGTAGTATTGTTATCTTTGCCAATATATAAACTTTGCAAGAATTTGAAAGGACATCTGAAACCTCTGGTGCTGAGCTGAGGCCAATGTACTTAAAATGTGTTTGCACAGCTCTGTGTCTAGAAATTTGCTCATTCTGTAGGTGAAGTGTCTAATCAGACTATGATGGGACCACCAATGAATTCTTGGTGTGTCAGTGACTAAAACATATAAAACTGTACTTGCAGTCATATTGTAGTGTAAACTGATTTCCCCCAATAACTATTGGATAAAGAATCATTATATTATTATAGCAGTAAGATCCTCTATCAGTTTGTGTAACTGGGTGTCTTTTCACATGGTACTTTGAAAATGCAGTTGAAGCTGTTATGATATATATGATTTATGTTAAGTTAGTGATTAACTGCTGGCTAATAAGTTGTGATGAAAAATTATTGAGGAATGAATCAGTATAAAATGGAGCACTTTTTGTTTTCTTTGTCAAATAAAAAATGAAAAATTGCAAGTCCCATTTAATAAAAAAAATATTTGATCCAAAACCCCTTTCTTATTTTCAGCTGTTATTTAATCAAGTTGTCACTTTTTGATCTGAAATGTCATTTTAAAACTCAAACTGAAAGATCTGAAAATGCTGAAATAAACATTTCCTGCATTTTTAATCAAAATTATTGTGTGAGTTTGATATTGATTTATACATAGGATTAATCAAAATGAAATAACAGGTTTTGGTTTACTGTATTTGTTATTAATCCAATTTTTTCAATGAATTTCCCCCCTTCCATTAAACACCATTTTAGCTTCATTAATTTTGGTCCTTTGAAGTTTTAAGATCAAATCAGTAATGTACATATCAGCTGATGCAACTACAAATACATCAAGACAAGTGGTCACAAGGTTCATGAGGAATCTGCAGCAGTGGGACAAATGACTCATGAAGCTTTTTATATCTCAACACACTCTTGCATGGGATTAATGAGACAGAGCTATTGGTCTGACCATTAAAATGGATCACCTGAGGTTTCTTGTTCTTTTATTAGAAGGCAACCAGCTCTGTATCAATGTATTTTTTTACATCCTTACTGCACTCTATGGTCTCTTTATAATCGTTACGGTTTCAGTTAAGAAAGTTTAACTTGATGGGCCCCATATGAAATAGAAAGTGTCCAGTAGCAAAGAAATTGAAGTTACATATTTATATTTTAGTTTTCCTGATTTGATTTTCCTCAACAGCATAAGCTGAGAATGTATCACTGAAATTTTATTCTATAAGCCGTACACATTGCTTTTTAAAATGTTTCCTTCCTCTTTATCCAATGAACTGTCAAGTGATTTGAGAAATACGTTGGTAGCCAAAACTGGTCAAATTACTGTTGTACTCAATGCTGCAATGCCTAAAAGTCTGGCTCCTGGCTCTGGGATGAGAAGTTATGATGCTGGCTCCTGTGGTGGAGGGAGGACCCCATCTGGACCAGGAACACTCAACTGGTTCCCTGCTTACCCCATGAGAGACCTAACATGTAACCTGTGTTTCAAGCTGGACACGGGGTTGCTGAGTTCTGGGCCAGCAAGCTGCACACTTGAAGACATTGCTAGTCCAGCCGTTGGGTTGGTACCTCCGAAATTATACGTCCCAGTGGGAAAAAGCGGCTGACCACTGGAGGCTGGAGGGAGGACTCTACTGAAGCACTCACCTGTCGCCTCATTCACCAGGTCTACTCTGGTTGTGCAAGTGTCAGAGCCAAAATCTCTTCCTTGTAGTTGAGAAGCTCCAGGCTCTTTGAATGATTTATGGGATTATGTGAAGCTATAAATCTTCCGCTACAGCTAAATGCAACAATGATACTGTTTATATAATAATTTGCATCAGCTTTGCTTGACCACATCTATGCCAATGCTGAATTGCTGAACGACTGAGTAATGGCTGTATGGAGAGCGTGACTGAAATAACATCAGGCTCCATGGCCACAGAAGGGGGCTGTCCCAGCTTCAGCCGGTTCCCGAGGAATTACCAGTTTTCATATAAACAGAACCACCAGAGCTTCAGTTAAGCTCAAACAAAGTGATCTTTCAAAAAGATAAAATCAAAACCCCCAAGGCTTGCCTGGCAGAAATGTCCACCAGCAATGTCCATTTGTCCTCTCCATATGGAAGAACATCCCCCTTCACAGTGCGCATGTTTCCCTCCTGCCCACTGCCATCAGTGCCTGGGCCAGAATGCCAGAAAAACATCAAGAGCTTATTATCCTTTTTCACGTGGCAAACTGAACCCAAAACTTCTTCAGTGCTTTTGAGGCTCAAATTTTTCTTCTTCACCTCTGAATTTTGGATTGGTGCCAAAAGAGAAAATACTTGACTACCATGAGGTGTTCTGTTTAGCGTTTTCCCAGCTGAGAATAGAAGTAAAAGTGCCAGAAAATGTGTAAGAAATATTGTACTTGGGGAAATTTACAACCTACTTCTGTAAACGAATAGACACTTGGATAAATAGAACATTTGGATGAGCTTTTGTTTTAGAATAAACAAAACAATGGCCCGTACTAGGGATGTGTGTAACCTAATGGGTGCGTGCTAAGACTGACAAAATTAATGTATTTTCACATGGTATAGCTGCCCATATAATACCTAATTGTGGAAGCAGAACAGTAAGTCTGAGGCTGCATCATTTCAAAGGCATGTCAATAAAAACTTCTCCTATATAACACACCATCTTACACTTTTTTTGTTCACTAAATATGTAACATAGGCAAATTGTTTTAGAAATATTTAGAGAGCTTACAAGAGACTAGTGGCAATGCTATTTTTACTGTGCCTTCTCCTTCTATGCAGAAAGTCTGTTACCTAGAAGAAAACTACATCTTTTTTAATGGGAGTTGTAATTGAACATGCTCTCAGTTATCATTCTCTCTGTTATTTACTATGTGCTAAAAGATTGCTTTCTCCAGAACTTTTCCAGGGTTCTATTCCTTTTCCAGAATTGGGTTATACTCTATCCAATCTATAGGACTGAATATTTGAATATTTGTATTTTCTGTTTTCTGCCTTTTTAGAAAAATTTCTCCAAGTGTTCGGGTACTTCACCCTTCTCCAAAAATTCTTCAAGGTCATCTCTTTTTCTTCTGAGTTTATGTCATTTTCTTTTATCCCTTAGAATGAAATTCATGAAGTCCAGCCAGTTTAAAGACATTCAATTCTCAAAGTATTTTTTTTTCATTCTACTCTAGAGAAAGATGTTTGCTCTTTGTGACTGGAGTTAATTTTGATAGCAACAAGTCTGACTTACCCAGGGAGCACTATTTCAAAGCATTAAAAAAAGCATCAGGTTGGCTGGCAGTTTTTCCTTTCAGTGTGACTGTAGACCAACATTTCCATCACTCTGCTGCTTAGGAGCCCAGAAATTACATCCTGGTACTCTCACAGTGTTACTCTCATTTATTTTTTTGCCTTGCCTTTTCTGTTATTCACTCTGCATGGCTGGATTGTTTTTTAGTACTTTGTACCAATTTCATCGTTTCCACTGTCTGTGTGTTTTCTTCTTGTGCTGAAGGGGAATGAAGAACTTGTATGCAAGTCAATTTCCTGTCTTACTGCATTTTTCTATTTTTTTTAAGCTTAAGCATAATTTGTACTTGTGTTCCCTTTATTTTTTTTTCTATGGAAGTGCCAGCTCCTTTAGCTTATTTTCACACTTTTATATTTTTTGTACCAGTACTGTAACTTGTCACTATACAAATGATGAGAACAAAGACAGTGCTCTCCAGTTATTAAAGTTAGACCTGAAGCTCATATGGTCTGTGGAAATAAAGTGGGTTTTGTCATTGCTTAATATGAGAAAAGAATAGAAACCCAAGAGATAAAAAAAATATAAAATAATTGATAAGCACTTTAAAAGTAAAAATTAATTTCCTAATCAAGGAAGGATTTTATTGGTATGAAATAACACATAGCAGCAAACAAGAAAAATGAGATTAAATGCAAAAAAATGGATATGGAAAAAAAATAACATTTCTCAGTAAGCAATTGTTATCACTTAGTGAACCATACTACCCAAAACAGGCAGAAGAACAAATAAAACAAAGCATTAAATTGCACTGTTGTTATATACAACAACATATTCATGCTGTATCTTTAAGCCAGAAAACACACACACTGTAAACCCAAAACCTGCTGAAAACTGCAAGATTTGGCTATTCAGGAAGTAGAAGATGATGGTGAAGGTATATGAAATAATGAAAAAAATGTAAAGGATGGATGGTGTTTTAACAGCAGCTGAAGGTACCCATCACATTGCACAGCAGAAGAGTGTACTTCTGACAAAGATGTGTGCAGATGTGGTATATCACTTATATACACAACCAGTACTGTGAATGTATGACTTATGAGTCCTAATGCCTGTGGCATTCCCCCATGTTCTTTCTATCTGTATAATGAAATATTTGAATTCATAACAGAGGAATCACACTGGTTTAGACCTGCCTGAAGAAGTAAACTAGATATTTTTAATCATACACTTTTATGGTTAAAATAGTTAAGACATGTTCTCCATCTCCTTGAGCTCCTGTGATGAGAACTATAACTGAGGAAGACTTAATGATTGATTTTGGAAAAAGTACTAGATAAGAAGTTATCACGGAAAAGTTTAAAGCACTAAGCATCTTTCAGGGCACTGACAGATTTTTGTGCATTTCTGTGAACTGCATAATTTAATTTCAGGCAGTAAAATCCATATAAATTAATGCTAAAAATTTGAGGAGGAGGGGGGGAATCACATCAAAACAAATAAACAGCTCATAATGACTTGATTAATCCCAGGTTTTGAGCAGCAAAATATTTAATCAGATACTTTTTAGTCCTGACATGTTCTTTGTCAATATATAAATAATTCCAAAAAATCTTCAGTGCAGTTCTATGCAGCGTTTATAAGGTATATTACTGATTTCAAGTATGAAACCATTAACTACAAATCATTGCTTTGAAATTATTTTTGTGGCCTGTAAAATCAGAAAACGAGGTTATTGGTTTCCCAAAAGTCCCTAAAGATGGAAAAGAAATCGTTATATAAAGTTCTACCTAAGTGGAAGAGTAAAATTGCAACATGTGGTGACAATCTGTCTAAAATACAGGGCAAAAATAAAGCTGTGCAAATACATTTTCTCATCGCAAGTTTCAGTTTCTTTGAGAGGAGAAATGGAATAATTCTGCACAAGCACAAAATTTGTTGGCTGAGAAATGGGCATCTCTCTTGGAAACTGAGTAAGGTACCTCACACAACTGTCGTCCTGAGCCAAAGTCAGGAACATAGACCCATACTACCCACAAAATATTACAACAAAACCCTTTTCCACCAGCAGATTTTGACCACTGCTTGTTGACTCTTACTGTGCAATTCTCCCCTATGGGAGGTCTGTGTATAGTCATCTATAATTAATGATTCTGTCTGCTGCAGACTTTACTGTCTTCTGCACTGACAAGAACAAACAGCCCTGGAAGACGTGTATTTTTTGCACATCTTAGTGACAAGATAATGGACAGTTGTGGGAAAGTATAAAAACAGGACACTAAGCTACACAATGGCCCCATGAAGCTCCTGGGATCCCAGGTGTCTGGCATCTTTTCTGAGTTTTTTTAATTATTATTATTCAGTTTTATCTTGTGGTTTTTGTAAGAAATATTAATTTTCTTGCTAAATAGTTATAGTTCATGACAGGAAAAGATGTAATTCAAAAGAACTGATCTCTTAACCATAAAAATACTTGTTTAAAGATTATGAACTCGTGATAGA
Organism: Falco cherrug; assembly: GCF_023634085.1. Taxonomy (NCBI): domain Eukaryota; kingdom Metazoa; phylum Chordata; class Aves; order Falconiformes; family Falconidae; genus Falco; species Falco cherrug. Next base: position 27,709,679 of record NC_073698.1, read on the forward strand.
GGAAAAAAATAGCTTGTTTTTATACAGACATGATAAGAACTTTCTTGGATGAGAGTAAATACAAATCCTTTTCCATTATTAAACACTATTCAGACATTGCAAAATATCAGCGAGGTCAATTAAGTTTAAAGAGGTGTTGTCTTAGGTCAGACAGGATGGGTGACTATAAATGAGAACTACAAAAGTTAAATGCACGATAGAGGCTAAAGAGAAAGCTATTAATATTAAAAAATAGATAGATCATTTGTTCAGCACAATTGTCCTGTGTCTTGGAGAAATGGCTTCAATGTCATGCAGGAAATAAAATTAGTTTGCAGCAAATAGTGCACTTAAAAAAAAAAAAAAAGGAGAATATCTGGCTGAAGGTGAAAGTGTAAGAAATCGTCACCAGTTGTTTAAATGAATAAAAGAGTAGAGTTTAAAATTACAGAATTTATACTGAAACAGAAAATTTCAGACTTATACTATGAACATACCAGCTCTGATATCTTTATTCCCAATCCCAGACCAAACAAGTCATTGTGACTTATTTTAAACCTTCCTGTTATTACTGCCTAGCCTAAGAGCTTGAACAACTTGTAAAATATGCAAATCAAAATTAAAAAAAAAAGTGAAATAAATTGCATCTTTTGTAGCAGTTTTTCTTTACAGAAAGATTGATAGTAATGGAAACTATTATGACCAAAACACTTTGGGTGCCTGTGCTTTTGTTGAAGTCTCTGTATTGAGTATTGCACAATAAATTAGCACCATGTCTAAAATGCTCCCCACTAGAAGAATCCTTGACTATTGAAGTATACTCCCTCCACTGACTATCACTGCAGCTGTTTTGATATGAATTATCAGAGTGCTCAAGAAAAAAATTACCTTTATCTTCTCTCACAGAGAACCTGGGCACTCAGGCTTCACTGGCATTCGTTGCCACTTGATCTGAAGACCAAAGGACTGGAGGAGCTGAGAGAGGGGAGAGATGTTCTGGTGAATAGTCAAACATATCTACAGCACATAAGTGACCAGTTGTAAAAGATGACAAAGAAATCCCATCAGAGAGCCTTATGCTTTTTCTGTCTGCAGATAGCAGCGCTTAGGACTTCTACCTGAATAAAATCTAATACCAATATTTTTATCTTAACTAAATTTAAGCTTGTGCTGTATAGTTATTTTCTTCCTTTATTTATCCTTAAAGGCACAGACACTTCTCGGAGCTTAACTGTCACGCGAAAGTCAGTGAGAGCTGAGTGCCTAAGTCTTCTGCACTCCTTCAGAATTTATAGCGTGAAATGTCAAATGTGAGAATCTTCCTTTTATATTGACAGCAATCCTGTGTTCATGAGGAAAAAATAAGAATTCTGTTATGAATAGATTTCCTTTCTTCAGAAAATGCTGATATCCATAAATAATATTGTGAAAAGTACTGGTGTTGCACATTTCCTGAACAAGTTCATTACGGTATCTGCTTTAGACTAAAGTTTCTACATACGGTCTTGGGAGTTTTTTTCACATCTTTGTGGAAACTAATATTCTTTATGGCACAGCTGTCAACTAAAAAAATATAATAGAAACTTGCTGTCCTCTCTCCCCAGAGCAGCAAAGAGATTTCTTTTCTTTCCCCTCTTACTCTTTGCATGTGGCACATACTTTCTTACTCAATATGAAGAATATGTTTTATGAATGGTTCGGCATTTCCTTTAAATAAGAAGGAAAGCAGTATCTTTTATAGTTTTCTTCTTTAACAAGATAGGACCTCTAAGTATTTCTGAGGCCATGAGGATTTATTATTTTTATTACACAGAAAATAATACTCTACCAGAAACCACAGAAACGGTGCTTTTTATTAATAGTATGTATATAGGATTTATTGGCTACCTTCCTTCATATGATTTCAAATTATAAACACTCCCTCAAACATTTTTACATTTTTACAGCTAGTTAAAAACTGAGACTGCCTAAATGTTTTGGCAATGAAGTCTAAATACTAAAGATTAATTCTCTGGATACCTTAAAAGACTTTAATGAAGATAAATAGCTGAATACTGCACACTCTGTGCATCAGGCTTACGTTCAATACAATGTTTCTTCCTTTTTTGGGTGAAGAACACTCACTCAGGCCAAGTGAGACAAAGCAAATTCTCAATTTAGAAACATGAAATATCCCCTGAATAACTCAAGTGTTTTTGTTACTTACTGAAAAGGACATTGAATTCACTATAGAGAGCTCCACTCTTGTACAGATTTATGCATGGCAGAAAGCCTTATTACCAAAAGTTAGTGTGCCAAAGGCTTTCTTGTGGTCCAGGCTGTCAGTATCTGCAGGCAGTGTACACAGCAGCAGCTGCACTTCCACTGGCTTATGGAAATAGAAAGTGCTGGAGAATGCTTATATGAATACATTCATGCCAGCCTGCAAATCACTCAAAACTGCCATTTCAGCTAACACCATGTATGGTGCATTTTTCAGCTGAGATCAATTTGTGCATGCAGTCTAACCTAACTACAAACAAAAAATATAATGATACGTGCAATCTAACAATATTGAGATTGACCTGGATTATTGGGAACAGAAATCTTTCCCAAGCAAAGCCTGGGGAAAGATATACAACTTTACCGATGGGGACATATATCACACAATATAATCTGCCATGAGGGATGCAATCAAGGCCATGGTTTCTGCCACCTTCTCTTTTGCTGCAATATTAAAAATTTATCCAGGAAAAAAAATCAACAACAACTAAGGCAAAGTATGAACCCACAGTTTTCCATCAGTGTGTTGGAACTATTTCTGCATGTGAAGATTGTATTGGATGGTCTGGGATGTTTGGTCTCTTTACTGCATGTCTGGCTGACTACATTACGCTGTGCATGACTATCTCTGTAATCAAGAGAACATGTCTTCATCCCTTCTGATGCAAACTGGTAGGATTTACTTATCCTTAGATCAGGCTCTGGTCACCTATCCTCCTCAGCTGTGTTTCACCCCTGAGACTCTTCCTTTCCTGCTTTTGTGTCTATTTTAACTGTGTGGGTGGGATCTGTGTTCTTAAAGTCTTGGTTCTCTGCTTGTCCACACCAGTTTACCTGATACAGCACATCACTCTTCTTGTGCACATGTCCTTGTGTTTCCTTCTACTGGAAAAAATTGGGCTTGTGAGACAATGGCATCTATTCAGGCTTTGACCCAGTTTCAGTAACAGTGTCACAAATGTGCCCTCAGGTGTGGAAAGAGAAAGCTCTCCCATGTTCTCCTGTTCAGGTATAGGTATGATGTTCTCCAAATCAAAGCAGCAGGTTTGTTGTTTTTTTTTAACAGCATAAAGGAGGTCTAGTGTAAGAGAAAAGTGTTAAAAATATCTGGACAAATGTCAATTGTGTTGAAAACTGTAGTAGATAGTAACTTTTAACCAGGCAGGTCTTCAGAGGAAGCTCTGTGTGGCCGTGTGTGATTGCCTGAACAGCCTCGTGCCGCTTGTTTATCAGCCCTGAGCACCTGTGTTTTCTTGGCTCATAGGCCTTCTGACTGTGCTGTTAGCTAGCAGCTATATACAAGTGAATGGTTCTGCTTCAGGGATGCCATGCCATGTGAGGACAGTGGTTGTATCCATGTTGTTCAGGGACAGCTTCCTTTCCAGTGGATTGGCTCACCCACACAGTGCATGAATCCAAGGTTTCTCTCAACCTTCCAATTCTTTGGTCTGTGCCATTCAGCCCAGTGTCAAAACTGATGTGAAGTTTGTGTTGCTACTCACTAGAACAAGGTGTCATGAGACTGAAGGCAGGTGCTGAAGGCATACCATGGGGTATGGTATGTAATCATGTAAGAGGGAGGAAGGATGGAAAGCCCACTGGACATCTGTACATAGGGCAGAGGGAGCACACTCTGCACGCCAAGCTCCGTGGTGCCTATGGACTGAGGACCCAGAGTGAACTATCAGCTGGTGACAGCTAATTTTCATCTTAGAGGGAGTGCCAAAAGAAACTGTAAGAGTAGACTAACACTTCTATGCAATGAACAATCAGGGAACTCAGAGACATCTGCGGAGATAAGTTTTTGATTGCATAGAAATACAAAACAGTCTGCCCATAGTCTACTTACCAGTGATCCTCCAGTTGTCCTGTAATGATTCCTATATGTTTGCCTTCCTCTGAAGTATTTTTTTGCTTGCTTCTGTTTTTTTCCCAGTAACACCATTCATTCAACCTACATAACCCCACCGTAACAATCCCTATAGCAAGGTTGCATCCAGCATTCATAAATTGTTACAGTTCCATGTCTGTCACCTGATTAAAATCCAATATGTTCACCTTAACCTCTTACAAGTAGTTTTGAAAACATAAAAGTGACTTACTGCCAAGCTGCTAAGAGTATCTGACGTGATGAAGCAGATGATTGTGTCAGGAGGGAAAAAAAATCCTAAGAATAAATTTTTGGGGTCTATTCCAGGGGAATCTGGAGGGCTATTATCTAAAAAAGACACTCTTTCTTTGTTAGAAGCAACACCAACAAGTCAAATTCCCCTGTTACACTGCCCTTTCAGGAACTCATTCCCTTGAAAAAAACCCCCAAACATGAGTAATTTACACCAAGCTGTGCTGTAACTAACCAGATCTTAGACAATAACCCAAATGTTCCATTTCTCACGCTGGCATTTGAAGGCCAGTCACTTCTGCAGCTCTGTATAGGTGACAGTCATAACTGCAGACCTTACTTTTTCCTGGATACTGTAAAGACCAAGAACCATAAACTGTTTACTGCAGAGCAGATGACATACATAGACATCTAACCCAGCTTCTAAGTCCAGAATGATATTGACCCAAACCACTCACCCTCCAGGACCTCCCACCCACAGCTTCCTTTGTTGGAGTTAGCAAGTGCTGCAAGCAAGACTATCTCATGTATCAACCCACTGACACCATGTGTTCAAAAGTTTTATTCAGATTTGGAGTCATAGGTCCTCCTTTTTAGGTAATATAGTAAATTAAGATTTGAAAGGCAGTACAAAAAGAAAAGAAAAAGACGATGTAATCCTGCCTCCACTAAAATTAGTGACAAGACTCCCACTGGTGTCTGCAGGGGTAGGATGTCTCCTCCCAGATAATATCAACCTACTGTCTCTAATCTACAGCTGGTAAGTTCTTTGTCCAAGCCACACTTTTTGCATCTCCCAAATCAAGCTTATGAAGTGACCTATCCTTCTGGTACTGTGTGGGTCAGGTAATGAATCATTCCCTTTCAGTCCTGACGAAAGGCTTGTGTACCTGACAGCTTGTCTGTTACTTGCAGCTATAGTCATTGCCCAAGGAAAGTTCTCTTGATTTCCTGTAGATCGTTGAAAGTGACAAAGAGAATAAAAAAGCATTTATGGTATCGTAGTGGGAAACCTAAATGACTAAATCACAGAAATAAATGTTTGCCTCACTGAATAGTGCAGAGATACAAGCATGGGGGGATCTCTGCTGTGTACTAGGGAGCAGGTCAGTTAACCTGATCATGATGTTCTGTGACCAGAGACTGCTTCTAAGGTGCTGGGTTTGTGCATGTCCTGTCATCACCCTCCTGTTCAGGTGAGCCTGGGTCATGCAGGCATTTCCTCCCCACACCGTGGTTTCCCTGATGGGGATGTTGTGACCAAGGGGGAGAGCAGAGCCAGGTCAGCTTCTGATAGTGTTTCTTCACCCACAAATAAATAAAAGAGCATCCAGGAATAGAAGACATACAAAAAGTCTGGTTTGTATCTTCAACATTTGTTACTTCTTATGTGATAATTTTCCACTGCAGAAATATTTTTAATAGCATTCATACTGAAACCACAAAGACTTAGATCATAGCCTCATAATCTGATTAGGCGGCAGTGTGGAATTTTTGATGAAAGAAAACAAAAGATCCAAAATAACTGTTTAGCACTGGTCCTAGGATCTTAGTGTGGAAGGTGTCATTGTTGTCAGTGTAGTGTTTTTTAACAATTAAATCAGAATCTACCACTGAACTATCCTTGAGTAGAAAGGGGAGAGACCATAATAAATGGCTTGGTTGGGTTCTTTAGCATTTCTAAGCCACAGGCACATAGGTAGCATCTGACTCTGGTTGCTTACATAAAATGTAGAGGTTTTTTTTCACTTAGCACTTCAGAGTGTCTCGTTGCTGTCCTAAGCTCATTTAAATCATACTGTAGAACTAGGCTGCAAATTTTGACTTTTGCACTTGCGTACACAGTTAGAAAATGCACAAAATGATCCACATGGTAAATTTGTGGTGACTGGGTACGCAGTCTGTATGGATAGATGAGGCAGACACAATCTTCCCAGTGAACAAACTGCAGATGCATATACGTATGACTTACTTCTCTTTAGGATCAGCTAATACAGCCTGATCTTCTCTTGTTATTTCAGTCAGCTGTGCTCCTACTCACAGGCAATTCTGGCTGCAAAACCCAAAGCCTGGGGCCTTTCTTAACTTTAAACCTCAGGATCCAGATGCCAAGAGCCAAATGACTTGAAATGGTTTTCTTCTGCCTGACTTTTGGGGCAGCCCTGGTCCTCTGGCTGCCTGTGGGTGAAGACTTTCAGACCAGTAAGATTTTCAATGATGAAACTGAACAGAATGCTGAATTTTATAGTCATTCACTGCCACACTTCTACTGACATAACTCTACTTGATTCACGAGGAGTGCTAACAATTACATTAAATAGTTTACCATTGAACTTGTGTTTGAAAAATGCATTTGATTTTGGCACAAGAGAGGAAATACATAGGGGCATTTCCAGCTCATAAGAAATATCTCACAAATGCAATTGAGTCTTTAATTATTTTTTAGAACTCTAGCTGACCCTGCTGGAGTAGGGGGTTTGGCCCAGAGGACCTCCAGAGGTCCCTTCCAACCTTAAACATTCTGTGACTGTGATTTGCTGAACCACATATCCTGAACAAATAAGCCATCATTAAGAAGGAAAAAAAAAAAAAAGAAAAAAAAAAGTCGCAGACCTATGAGGCCATCCACAAACTAAATCAAAGTCAGTAATTTGTTCAACAGCAAAACAGATCTCCAATTGTACGGATTTTTCAGGAAAGTATGAGCAAGTTCATAACTGTGAGATTAACAGGGATGTTCATCCTTGTTATAGCTAAAACAGTTCTATTTTCTACTGAAGGAGTACTTCATGGAATATATCTGCCTAGTCTGATGGCAGCTAAGCCAGGAAGGGGAGCAGAATATGGGAAAGTGGCTTTGAGGAGGGTGTGAGAGAATGACTGTGGGAAGGTACCATTCGCCTGGGCAAAGCATTACAGACTGTAAAAGTGGGGAACAATCCAGCTTTGGCAAGGAGATCGATAACATGATCTAATAAGACTTTTCCATTTGTAATGTCTCTGATCTGCAGCTGGAGAAATAATAAATACACATTTGATGTACAGCTGTTTTGTTCCAGACTTGCTTCTGTTTGGATTGTGGTATGACATCTCCCTGGCTCATGTTTTCAGAGCCCTTTCTGAGGACTAGAGATGGAGGAGAGTACACATTCAGGTATTGTCCATCAGAGTCTGGGCATATGTGGGACACACGTGAAGATCCACTGTCTTGGAAATGTTCCTGTGGATTCTGCAGACTTGTACAGGAGTTTTGCAGTGCCTTGCAGTGGTCACATAGAATTTTGCTAAGGTCTTGGCACTACAGAATAAGCCTTTCAAAAGACAACCTCATCCATACCCAATTTCATATGAAAATGCAAAAGAAAAAAAAAAACAAACCATATATTTTATTTTAAAAAGCTCTTTACCAGAATTCCTCTTTTAAAATTGTACTTACTCTGTTTTCTGTCTCTGACCAGCTGGGATCCAGAAATGAACCTCCATGGAAAGAACAGTCTTTCCCAATTAAATCATAGCTGCTTTTTTCTAGAGATGGAACAAGGGAGCTCAGCAGTCTCACTCACCACTTTATCTGTATCTTCTAACCCCATATGGGCACTTTGTAATCAAGGTCTTTGTAAAAGACAGAAGCAAGTCCTGCTAAGTCCTCCAGACAAATGGATCTAGGTGTCTGTAGACAGATAGATCTGTACTTGCCAGAACTGTGGGGTCTGGATTTGCTGTTCATCATGGTGACAGACTGATAGTGACAGGCAGACACCTGAGCTCTGGGGGATTGTGGGGACACTGATGACCTTAAGAGTTTCTTAGACCTCATTTACAGTACAGTCAACAGCCTGAAGACCCTGGGGTAAACTGCAAATCATACCTCAGGTCACTCCTGTCTATGTCCCTGAAATTTTCCCTGTCTCTTGCCAGTAGTTTTTGCACTAATGTATTTTTTTTTTCAATTAATAAACACACTGATTTAATTCTGTTTAGCATCACATTCACATCACATGGCTTCAATGTGGCCCTGACTCAGGCCACATGTTCCATTGTGGGAAATACAGCTGTTGAAAAAACTGTTAAATATTTTGCTGAGGAAAAAAAAAAAAAAGGTAATTGGACTAGCAATTAGAGGGATAAATGCCTGTGATTCAACACAGACATGACTAAAACAACTCTAAAAAGCCCAGCAGAAGTTACAATGAAATGAATGATTTTAAAGCAGGCATGCAGCAAGCAGCACTCTTCACAGATTAAACATCCAACACACCGTGACCAGCAGCATCTTTCATTTCATAGTGGTGTTTTCCAGGGGTCAGTACTGGGCCCAAAACTGTTTAACATCTACATCAGTGACCTGGGCAGTGGGACAAAGCGTAGCCGCAGCAAGTTTGCAGAGACTAATAAAATGAGGCGATTGTTCATCATTCCGAAGGCAGGCTGGAGAAATTGGCTGACAGGGATCTCCCCAAGTTCAACAAAGGCAAAAGCCAAGTCATGCCCCTAGGGAAGAGTAATCCCAGGCACCAGTACAGGCTGTGGGCTAACTGGCTGGAAGGCAGCTCTGCAGAGGAAGGCATTGGGTCCTGTCGGACAACACATGGACCATGGGTCAGCAATGTACCCTCATGGAAAAGAGGGTCAGTGGCCTCGTAGCTGCACTAGGAAACACACTGTCAGCATGTTAAGGGAGATGATCCTTCACCCCTACTCAGCATCAGTTAGACCACACCTGGAGTGTTGTGATCAGCTTTGGGTTTCCCAGTACAAGAAAGAAATGGAGCTACTGGAGTGAGTACAGGAAATGGTCACTAAGATGATGAAAGGGCTGGAGCACCTGGCATAAGAGGAGAGGATGAGGGAGCTGGAACTGTTCAGCCTGGAGAAGAGAAGCCTCAGAGGGGTTACAGCATTGTTCACAAACACCTGTAGTAAAAGTGTAACAAAGATGGAGCCAGGCTCTTCCCAGAGGTTAGCAATGGAAGGACAAGGGGCAATGGGCAAAAACTGAAACATAAGAAATCCCATTTAAACATAAGAAAAAACTTTTTTATTCTGAAGGTGGTCAATTACTGCCAGAGGTTGTCCAGGGACATTGTGGAGTCTCCATCCCTGAAGATACTCAGCACCTAACTGGACACAAGCCCAAGCAACTTGCTCTAGCTACACTTGCTTAGGCAGGGGAGTCGAACTAGATGATCTCCAGAGGTGCCTCCCAGCTTCAACCATTCTGTAATGCTGTGATGTCCAGGCGAAGCATAAAGTTTGCATTTTTTCCTACAAATAACCTAAAGTATGTGGTTTGTAGGTAAAAGTGATAACCTCTCACACAGATGAATCCCACAGATTTGTTACCAGACATGAATTAATTATTGCAAATTAAAAAGGAAGACAGCAGGGCAGTTGATAAAAGGATGATTGAAAATATTATTTTTTTCTTTTTTGTCTTCTGCCTCCACCCACCCCCCTGCCTCCACATTTCTGTATGCCAGACCTGTACAAATATTACAGCACCTAATTTACACCAGCTCAGATGAATTGAAACATGAGGTACAGTACATAAAAAGAGGGAATTACAACTATCCTAGTCCATAGCTACATCTATAATATAAATAGTATATGGGAATGAGATAAAGCACCAGACAGAGTACTCTGCTGATATAGCACTCCATAGCATGGTTTTGGCTCACACCAGCTTGCACTTTTTGAGCAAATCCCATGCATTAATCTGTGAATAACAGATTCCAGGAAACATTCCAAGAGATAGCATAGACAAAGCTGCACAGATTTTGCTTGCTTTCTTCCTCCAACCCTGCCTCAGCAGGCTTTGCACTCAATGTTAGCTCATGTATGCTTTATCACATTGCATACAATGGAAAACTTCTGTGACATCCTAAAACAGCATCCTCGAAAATACCATGTTATTTCATGCACTCTAAAGTGGGGAGAGAAAAAGAAAGTTAATGCTTTAATGACAGTCAAAGGCCCTGGGGAAAGGTGACAGCTTCAGTTCTCCCCCTAGGCAGTCCTAAGAGCTCTCATTCTCAGCTAAAAGCTACCTAGCTCTTACCCGGGTTAAAAGCTGTCCTTCCACCCAAGCACTAGGATAGTAGATACTGTGGTCACCTTTTTGAGAGATTCTGACAGCCCAGTAAAGCTACACAACATATCAATGCGATTTTTAGATAGCTTTACAATTCAAGGAGTAGCGCTCATGGTATGTAACTATGAAATTAGGGAAGGTTTTTAATTGTGTTTGAGTGGTGCAGTTTAAGTGCATTAGCATGTGTTAAGTAAGAAAGGGAAGCATCAGTTTGTTTCTGTGAAAATATTTTTTTAAATTAAAAACTACACTAAAAGCTTAAGAATATTTAGAGTTTGCTTTACTGCCCAAAAAAGTATTTACAAATGAAAGAAGCACAGTTCAGCCAAATTCTTTATTGAGTATTTGTTTCAAAACAGAAGTATAAAAGCACATTAGATAACTCCTCTGAAACTTTGGTCTGCAGAATAAAGGCACTTTGAACATGTTTTCTCTACTCCATGAGTAATTGTTTTACAACTTTTCTTGAGAAAGGCAAACAACTTTTATGAGTAAAAAACTAGAGTTATAAAATTGACATAATTTACAGACAACTCCACATTAGTACCAGACATTAGCAAAGCATGTTTGATATAAAAGCTTTCAGACCTAGCCTCAGTTTTGTAAAACCTTTTTCCATGCTGAATTAACTGTTTGCATGCATTTTATTTATCCCTTTTATAATTCACTTTTATAATCAAAAGACACATTTAGGGAAAAGTGGAAAAACACTTAGGAATCTCGGTATATGTATTACTACAGGATTCCTTTAATGGGAATTATTTTTTCTTATAAATAAAGAAGTCAACATGATCTCAAATACATTTCAAGAAGCTCATAATGTTTGCTTTTTTTCTTTTTAAGAGCTTCCATTAGCCATGATACTAGAAGGCATTTGGATATGCAATGTAGAACAACAAGAAAAGATACATTTACTATAAGGCATATTTGCTTGTTTAGAAAAGGTAACTTTACTGGTGTCATTATGATATTAAACAAATGATGAATTTTGTCTTATAAAAAGTATACAATACTACTGAACCAAAAGTGCTATGTTAACATCTCATATTTCCTTAGATTACTCTAAAAGTCACATGAAGTGATTTTTTTTTTCTAGAAATTATCTAATTTCATTTATATTTCTTATTTAGTGGAAATAATAATAATAAAAAAATACACTCTGTATTGTTCCCTGCTCTTTTTAAATCCAATCCTGCAAACACTTACTAGCCAGCATAAGAAGGAATCCTGGTTCTACAGAAGCTGATGACCTTCAGTTGTTCCAGGACTCCATCCTGCATAGTGATTACTATAAAGAGTAGTTAAAGCACCCCAGTGGACTACTCCTAGTGAGCACTGTGCTATCAGTATCTGCAGCTTCACATCCTTTTGTGCATTTGTGGTTCAGTTTACATTATGTTATCAAAACAACATCGTTTTCTCATGTTCTCATTTTTTTAAAGAAGTTTCTCTTCCTCTTAAACACCATGCTGTTAATTTGTAATTCTGTGGATTTTCTCTTAGAAAGTTTTTAGTGATAAGCTAGTCTTGTCCTCCTTCTTGCTGTTCCCCCTGGGAAAAATGGAAAAAGAACCATAATTATTACCTATAGCTATATATAATATAGTTACACTATATACTGTATTTACTTGTGAAACAGACATGTGAAGAGGAAAGGTGAAGACTGATGCTGAATCTTTTACTCTTGTGCTGGCAGCTAGGAACTGGCAATGATCTCTCAGCTTCTGAATTGATCAAAATATGTAGAAGCAGTGAGTTAGAAATCCCATGGTGGGGAATTCCAAAGTGCCATTTTCAGTGTTAGACTTCAGAGTCAGAACTCACTTTGATGGCTTTAATTCAGTCTGAAACACTGTTTGACCAAAGTGCATAATTAAGTTTTTTTTCAGATAGAAATATATGTAAGAAAACAATCTAGAAACCCAGTAATTAACAATATCAAGCTTTGTTAAAATTTATTTTTGTAAAAGCATAAATTCAACCCTTTCAATGTCTGTTAAGAATTCTTAAAGGTATTTTTTTTCCCTCCTGACTTTTACCATAACTGAGAGTGACACTTGATTCATGTTAAAATGTTTAAATATATGTTTTGCATCTACCTTGTGTCCTCCTGGTTGGTTGTACTTTCCGTACAGGTGCTTCTAGAAAACAGAAATGTTACAGTCAGAAGTTATTTGTAAAAGCCTTTGAATTAAAACTCATTAGAAAAGTTGGAAACCCACTGCTGATTTATGAAGTTTGTTCTTTATGGTTTTCAGCAGATTAAGATTTTTTTCCCATTAGCATGTTGACTTGATCACCTGAAACATGAATGCTTATAATACAATTAACGCATTTCTGTCATGTGCAGTCATTCATAAAAAATTAGCAACATTTCAAAAGTACTTTTACATTTTAACAGTATGAATTCATTATTCACACTGATCTCCTAACAGATGGTTACATGGTGTAGGCAGGTTCCGGGATGTTTTGCCCGTGGTCTTCATTCAGCAAATACCATCTGACACTGTCAGTGACATACAAGCTCAAGTTAATGTACAGGCCAGGACTTGGCCTCAGCTTTTGGCAGAAGGTGGCCAGGCCTGCCATATAGACATTACTTCAGGAATTATAAGTGATATGCTTGAAACTCAATCATTGCAAGATGTTGGCCACGTTTCCATCTGAATTTGAGGCTTGATGTGTAATTGCATTGTGAGTCCACAGTATGATTTCCACATTTAGAGTTCAGTTAATTTCTCAGAGATTTCCGTTTTGAAGGGTAGAATAGAGCAAGGGCTATTGAATAGGTATCACCCTCATTAGCAGATACATCTGTTTTCCAAACTATTGACTGAGTGAAACTACAGACACTTTTTCCACTTTCTCATCAAAACCTGAGAAATTTTTTAAACCAGATGTCTCCTCATTGGAAGGAAAAACATTTCACAAGCATAAGAGATAACTCTTCTGTTACTATCACAGAAATGTTACCGAGGTATTTTTCCTTCTTTACAACCACGAAGTGCTTGCATCTTCACTTAACCAGCTGCCATCAGTTGTCTTTTCATCCTAAGGTACAGCTTATATAAATGCATAGCCCTGAGACACAGGCTTTATGTCATTACAGCTGATACTAAACACTGAGTATCTGCAGCAGTGTGATAGAAAATTTCAAGCTCTGCACTGCTCTGACAAGGACAGAACACGGTCCATCCAAAGTATGTTTTCTCTACTTACATGCTCTCTGACAATTATGCTTTCAGGTAAACCTCATGGTCAAAGATCACACCTGTCTGTCATTTTCAGGCAATAGTTGACTTCTCCAAACACTATGGTATACCTTCAGTATTTAGCACAGACTTCAAAATTGAAGAAGCAGAAACATATTTTTTTAACCTTTTTCTTTACAAGCCATAATATTTTTTCCTATGAATTCAGTTCAAAGGCTGACAGAACAACTTATTCTGCATTATTAGAATTAGAATTGGAAAAGGACATACGTACAAATAAACAAAAGAAATGTGAATAACAAATTTCTGGTAGAAAGCCAGGCTGAATTGTATTTGGGTCCTTTAAGGCATTAATTTTGGATCTCGACATCTTTCAGTTTTTTTCAGACTCAAGAGCTTTCCTCATTTAAGCACAGGGTAAAGGTAAAGAAATTTTAAGATCCTGTGAGATATTTACTCAACCCCAGAGTTATACTTCCTCCACCCCACCTCCCCTTCACCAAATTGAGAACCCCTCACATCAACAGATTGCATTAACACTGACAAGAAATAATTCAAGTTAAAAACAACTCACGTGGTCTTCTTCTGGATATGCTGCTTAGAGAAAAGGCAATTCTTATGGCGCGTGTTCCTTCAAATGTTTTACCTAAACTTTGTGGTTAGACATTTCCTCTTGTCCATTATGCTTGCCAAATCTTTTAGTTACTTTTAGCCACAAAATAAGCCTCAACATTTTTGTCTGCAATGTCAGGGAAAGAATTCTTTTTCCAAAACAATTATGAAACTCTTCTTGCTAAAATACTGGCTTCAGATCCAAGTAATTTTTGTGAATAGATAGTATAAAACCACACCTGGAAAGATCACTTCAGACAAAGCAGGTCTTAGTGATACTGGATTTTTAGACAAACTAACCTTCCAGATGGACCTTCTTGATTTCTCTCTCGATAATCTGTGGCTCTCCCTCAATTACTTTAGTAACCTTGGTGTACTCAGTTCCAGCTATGATAAGCATCAAAAACAGATGAGTTAAATCTAGCAGAGCATTTCTCCATATGCGAAGAGCCTTCAGTGGAAGCAATGTCATTTTGCAGGTGTAGGTTTATGCAGGCCACCATGTTATTCATGACGTAAGGTCCTGCTGATTTCCTCAGCCCTGCCACAGGCGATTCCTTCTCTAGGGCTGGGACTCGTTCATTGCAATCTTGGCTTGAAGTTTTGTTTCAGCAAAGACTGCCAGTGGTAATAAGCAGTGCTGGATATTGTATGAGTAGAATTACAGCCCATATGAAATCATTCCTTTTACTTCAGACAGTGGTAATACATTTGCCTGTGACTGGACTCAGATTTAAACGCTTAGGAAATTTCAGTAAAAGAGAAGTAATTTGATGTATACAAGAAGGCCATAAAGCATAATCGCCATTAACACCAACAGCCATAAAGCAGCATGTGTATCTGCTTTTATTGGCTAAACATATGGTAAGGTATTATCAAGGCAGCCAGGGGTAGCTGACTGCATAAATCATGGAAAAGATAAAGAAAAATCAAATTAAAACAAGAGACAAATCTGCCTATTTGGTCCGTTCTGTAAAGTAGGATGCTTATGCAAACTAACATATAATAGCAAGGAAAAATAGCAAGAATTCAAGAGACAGTATTCTTTTCCAAATTTACTACAAGGAAACTATTCATCATCTTTCCATACACCTATAGGGTCACTGTAAAATGCATCTTTACAGATTGTATCTGTTGTATATATCTGAGGTATTGTATACCTCTCTAACTGAAGTTGGTTACAATTACAATTGCAATCGTTAGATTCTGGCATCAGACCTGTCACCAGAATTTTGAACAATTCTAAAGATGAAGTTTGATCCTGCTCTTTATTGCCTGGTTGACACCAATAGAACACAATCCAGTACATGGAAGGATTTACTTGCTATAATTTCTTTCATTTTCAACTTTCCTTTTAAATATTCAAAACTGAAATAGGCATCACCAGAGAGCAAGTCTATTCACATAGTTGGGACACTTAAGATAGGAAAACATGAAAACCCTCTGGAAGTTCCTATTTCTCTCCAATTATTATAGGTGAATCCTGACTTAGATCGGTAAAACTAAGACTTAAAGCAGAAGAAAGAAATATAGTCAACAGTATTCATAATGATATCTTGGCATTCCTCTAAGACTAGCTATATTATCAACTAGCGTGGTTTTGTTTGGTGGAAAGCCATCCTCCATCACTATATTTTTTACTTAACCAAAGTAAAGGTTGGTATCAGTCATATCCACAGAATAGTGCTGTTAAAGGACTACAAGATAGCTCAGTGAACACACAGCTGGCTGTGAAGTACTTCACAGGTATTCAAGTCTGTAAATTACTAAAAAGTGAACATAAAATGAAGTGGATTCACTTAATTTATGCCACGAGAAACATCTATACATATTTTTGAGCTTCTGACTCAGGTTTACACTAACATGTACTAAAACCACACCACTTGAATTCTCTTTTTTTATTCCCCATTGCTATTACAGATAGTTTTTCTAATCTACATGAAGCAAAGGACATTCAAAATTCATAGATAAAGATTAATTTCATAAGCAGAAGTTCTTTTGCCAATTTTCTACAGCTACGGGTTATTTATTGCCAAAACTGTTAGATATAAGAGAGCAAGAAGGAAAGAAAACCATTCCTTGGAATGCTATATTTGAAGAGAATTAAAGTTAATGCCTTGATATCCATCACCTGTAAGCATTGAAAGAAGGATGCTAAACATGCCTTTGATTATTAACTTGAGGGCAATGAATATTCATTTCTGAAGAACTAATCAGATGAATTTGGCCTACTACAATACTTTCCACTTCATTAGTGTTTTTCACAAATTTAAATTTGCTGAAAAAATGTTCACAGCTAGTGGAATAAATCTTCATTGCTCCCCTGAGTTTTAATTAGATAACTTTTTAAAGACTGAAAAAAATGATTTTTTTTTCAGGATCAATATCATAAAAATTGATTAATCAAACTTTGGTACTTATTTCCATTTCGCAGGCATCTGGCACTTCATATACAGCATTTTATTTTTTCTGCCATTAAAATTACACTTCTGCTAGGTCAGTCTTTAAAATGTGATCAACGTATCTGAGAGGGGTTTCAGGTATCATAGCCTACTGCAAAAAGGTTAGTTGTTATACACTGTATTACCTCCCTGCAGAAGTCTTTTGATTTCTTCATCTTCAAGTAAATGACCATCACCTTCAATAAATTTGGTCACCTTGGTAACCTCTGATAGGATACAGGTTATGGCAAAATTGATTTACAGAAAACATTTGACAATCCTGTAACAGCATACTACTGAATTAATCCTGTCACAGCATTTTGCTGAATTAAAAAGTTCATCTGTTATGATATTAAATTCCATGTAATCACTAAACCCACCATATTTTTTATGACAAACATAGCATAGTATGTATTAGACCAGGGGTCCTCAAACTTTTTAACCAGGGGGCCGGCGCGCGGATGCAGTGGCAGGCAGTCATCTGCGGCTGCTTGGTTTCCCCCCCCCAATCCCCGGCGAGGGGTGGGGTGGGGTGAGGTGCGGGGGGGTCTGTAAATACCAGGAGCTGGATTGAGAACCCTGGGGGGCCGTATCCAGCCCGCAGGCCGTAGTTTGAGGACCCCTATATAATTAGACTCAGGCAGCCTCAACTCTTGCTGACTGAAATGTGAAGATCAGACTCTCAAAAACAGAATGTTAGTTTTGGACATTTGTCAGGTTCTGAGGTTTAATCTCTAGGTATGATTGTGCAGTATGAGCACCTTTGCTGAAGACATCGACTATCTATTCAGTCATTACTTAAGTAATATATATGTTATTTTTTATTAAAGGAAGGAAAGAAAATAAGGATACTAACCTTCTTCAAGTAATTTCTTTAACTTTTCTTCATTGTCTGGACTACCTGCAGTAATTCTGGTATATTTTATTTCAGGACCTGTAAAAAAGATATGTAAGACAGCGACTTTAATTAGATAGGATTGCCTTCTAAGTTATTTTTTCCTATATAACACTTAGGATGGTTTCATGGTTAATATGCTTTAATCTGTTTTTATGGTCGTTTCATCTCTCACTGTGTCCCAAACTAAACTGAAAGAGGGTTACAAATATTATTTAAAGCTATTCAGGAAAGTACTCAGACAAATTTAACATATTTATAGTAAATATCTGCTCACATTCTTGAAGTAAGACACAGTTTTCAACACTTTGTTGTATTAGGTCATAGATCAGATACTTCCTAGGTGCAAAAAGAGTTTGGATCCACTGTTGTAAGTATACATTGTTGCTTTTACTACTGCTATGAGTAATTTCAGAGCTTAACATTTGAGATTTTTTATCAGTTTCTACTACAGAGGGATGATAAGGAAATATCAGGTCTCAAACTCTGGCATTTTACATTATATTGAGCATTTTACATGGGATAATAGTGAAACTGGAAATTGAGAAATGAGAATATGGTTGGGTTTTTTCCTCACCAAGAAATTTTGAATTGAAAAATAGTCCTAGGTTTATTCAGAAACCACCACTGTTTTGCATTCAATTATTTCCATTGTAGTAAATAGCTGAGTGAGAATAACTTAAGTCTGGTTCGTTACTTCTCTCTTCCTTGAATGCCTACTTAAACTGAATTTTAAGATTTTCTAAATAAACTTAATATTAAGACTTTCTACTAAGTCAGAATGTTCCTGTAACACTGTCTTTTCTTTACAACTTCTCTGGCAATCAAAATTTTAATGGCAGCATTCCAAATGATATTTTAAGCAAGGGGATCAAAACATGTTAGCAGAGAATTTGTGACTGCTTAAATATGCCTCACTGCACTTTCCAATTTCTGTGAAGTTTCTAGGTTTCTTAAAGAAATGTCTCTGTAGTAGGTCAAATGAAATTGGACAAAGAGTTTTAAAGTTACTGTGGGAGAAGATCCAGGGACACAGATTCATGTAAATTTTATCTTATATTAGCTGAATACAAATCTCTAACTTGTGGATGTCAGACCAGTCAAGGCCCCTCCTTACAGAGAAACAGAGAAGTTTGGGTGGTTTTTTTTCTGAAATGATTGTCAAGGGACCCAGGCCTGGGATTACATACAAAAGTAGGTATTTACACACTAAAGGTCTACCTTTGGTCAAATGACACCTATCTTGAGATATAAACCCCAAAAGTTCACACACACGGAGTGGGTGGGGGTGGGGGTGGGGAAGCCATCTTTCTAAAGTAAGCCAGACTAAAAGAATTCAGTAAAATCAGTCTCATCCTGAAATGGTAGCAAGAAGCTTTCAGAAGCAGACATTTCACAAATATATTAAAAAAAAAAGGGCAAGTTTTCATTGTTTTGCATG
Source organism: Falco cherrug (assembly GCF_023634085.1). NCBI lineage: Eukaryota > Metazoa > Chordata > Aves > Falconiformes > Falconidae > Falco > Falco cherrug. Next base: position 27,728,734 of record NC_073698.1, read on the forward strand.
CTGTTAAAATATTGTTGCAGTTTCCATATATGTGTATGTAGCACCCACAGCCAGAATTTTAGCCATACATAGGCAGCTCTCTAAGAAATGTAATTTAGGCATTTCCCTCCAGGCAATGCAATTCAGGCATTAGGACAGAATTTAAGATGCATTACTTTTGTACGTAATAATGAACTTATACTAAGTGTGAATAGCTCAGTGTAATTTACCTTGAATAATTCTTTCTTCTGTTACTTTTTTCTCTGTCACTTCCACAGGTCGCCCATCAATGATTTTGGTGTATGTTTTAATAATTGGTTCTACAAGGATTTTTAAATCGAAGACATTAATCAAGCAGTGAATAGTGTTACAAGTGCTGTTTTTGAGATGGAAACTTAATCAAGCTTACACAAGGAAATACTATTGCATATTTTATGAAAAATAAAAATGGTCAGAGGAGACCAGAAACTAAGTTTCCTCAAAACTTAGGATGGCTACATGCTGGTTTTCCCTTAAAAGCATCCTAGATGTGAACTTCTCAATGTCCCTAGCAAAGCAGAAGGCAAAGTTTATCTCTCTGTCTGATAAAATTGCCTGTCACAGAATTATCTACTGCATTTTTGATGCAGGACAACACCAGCAAATAATTCTTAACAGAGAGAGATCTTATGTCAGCATGCAGAGCATTTCTAAAGCTGTCTTGGCTGTAGCTATGGGACACAACTAGACAAAAACCCTAAATTTTTAAATTCATGAGAAGTAAGAATGAATTGATGCAATACAATTACAACACTTCCAGGTCTTGTTAAAAACAGAACAGTTGTTTAACATAACACACATGAATCACCTACATAAAGTAGAAACAGACTGGGAATAATGAATGTTTCAAATTTTAACTAATACAAATTGAGTTGCTAAAAGTATACCAACCTCCATGAATCACTTTAGTTATTGTCTCCCCTTCCCTGACTATTTTGAACTCAGGTTCCCCTTCAATTAATTTAGTGATCTGTGTGATAGATGGGTCTGTGACACAGGAAAAAAACAACACATTACAAATAGTCATAAAAATATTTATGGTGTTCCATGGGGCTGAGATGAAGCCAGAATTATGCCCCCTTATCCTAAAGAAACCCAATGACTGTAATGGAGGATTTTTTAAATCTGCAAACCCATTTGCAGCAATGATATACAATCTTGTACTTCCTCTCATGCCATCTTAAATTTAGATCCTATTGCACACTTACTATTTACCTTTTTTTTAAAAAAAAACACTTTTGTGTATCTGATATTTTTAACATCTGTTGACAAGTCTCAGGCAAAAAACAGATCCTCAGCAGCTGAAAGAAAGTGTTCCTCTATATATGTAAGAAGGATACTCTGAGGCACTGTTGGAATATTATTGCTATTGTTCCACTAGTGATCAGCATGCAAACTATTGTATGAAAGCTTAAAAAAGGACTAGAGAGAGGAATATTTGTCATGTTGTTTGCTACTAACTGTATAGATATCCAAGAGGAAACTAGGACTTTTAATCAGAATTCCCTTATGTTGTTTTGGGTTATTTTTATTTGTTGTTTGGGGTTTTTTTATTTGGTGCTTTTTTTTTAGGCTACCGAGACTTGGCCAGTTGTCATCAAGCTTAAAGAAAAAAAAAAAAAACACGCTTCACATATCAACTGGAATTGCTGTAAGGATATTTGTCAGCATTATTCATTTGAGTTGCATGGGATTGGTCATCTTGATTGCAATGCAAACACAAACCTCTTAATATTGTGCAATCCCTATAGACCACACTGATCCAAATGTATCTCTGTCTGACAGGCTGGAGCAGCAGATAACAAGCAAATTAGGAACACACTATTGATGCAGTCTATTAACAGGAATAATACAGTTCTTCTGTAACAAGTGTTCAGCAACACCTGCTTAAGAAGTTGCTGTAACGCACGCTTCCCTTATTCCCTATTCAGAGTTAGAAACTTAAGACAGTTCATCTCTCCCACTTTCCTTAAAAATCCCTTAAAAATCTTTCTTCATATAAATTTATGTAGGATTAGATACTGTATATTTTTATTTTTATTTTTCCAATTACTGATCAGGATTTAACAATAGCTTTTTAATATGTGTGCCTGGTGTTGATTGTTGAAAACAGTACAATTTAGGCTAACTAGTGTCCTTCACTAATAACAAATCCAAGCATACATTTTTGTTTGTTTTTGCAGCAGACTATTGCATAGGTTAGCTAGAGCTGAATAACTCATTTATTTGCTGCAGTTGAGATGATATGATAGGATCAGAATGATGCCCAGTTATTATAGAGCTCTATTCATCTACTCTTAGTTTTAAATAGCTGAATAACCCATTGCTTTTCCTTTTATTTTCTAACAATTCTGGCTGAAAAAAACATTCATCAATATTTCAAAGAAGCATTCTTACAAGATTCATTCACTTGCTTGTGTTTTAAATTTAGAGGCATTTTTGTGTGTTGAGAATACATACATTGATGCAAGTGATGAATATTACTGAAAATGTCAAAGGTATATTTATGAATATTTATCAATCGTTTTACATTTTTTAATATTTCTAAATTACTTTACCTTCCTATGTGGTTGATACAGCAAATGTATGCAAAACAAAAGGCAAAGCCATAGTTTGCTATACTGCCTAGTCTAGGATCAATCTTTTGAACATGTAATCCATTAAGATCTGGGTTTCAATCAGATTTAACTATTTAGATCCCTTTAACTTGCCTATGCATGGACAATGGAAGCACAACTAAAGTACAAAACATTGAGACAGGCATCACCCTCTAAACGTGGGGGTGCTGATGATTCTGGTTTTTTACTGAAATCTCCTTTCCATCATGATCTGCTAGAACTTCCTGACATATGCCGCAGAAATTAACGTGCAGCGTTGCCAGCTTTTTTCTACAGATAATTGTGGGCTTATATGGTTTTGATGCAAGCTACTGCTTACTACCGTTACTACTAGCAAGCTCAGAAGGACCAGAAATTACTTTATTTGGTCTATTTCTGAATCATCAGCAGAAAGGCTGTATTGGCCAGGAATCATTCCCTGGAGTACATCCCAAAGCAGAAGTACTGTACTGGCAATGGAAAGGAGTAACTCTTCAATACTCACTAACATATTTTTTCTGTCTGTGGTGAATAAAACTTAGCTGTATATATAACTGTAGAAGTGCTCAGACATTTCATTTTTTCCTCAAAAGAGGGGCTTTTTTTCGGTTAACTATCAATTTCTGAACAACATGTAAATCACCTAAATTATATGCCCTGTTTCTGGATTTAACATAGAAGAACAGGTACTTTCAGAGTGATTCACCTTCATCACAGGAAAATTTCCAAAATATCTTGGGTAAATTACCGTGTGGAATAACCTATCCATTTATATTGCTCTGTGGATCTGTTTTAATGATGGAGACTAGGCAACAAAGATCAATATATATGTTGGATGATGTCTAATCCTAAATGAGATTGAAGCACAGGCAACCTGCAGAAAACACAAGCTCATGTCACTTCTGTTGGGAGGAAGTCCTCCCAGAAACAATGATTAAAAAGGCTGGATAAAATTGTTGTTGTGAAACATTTTTAACTGCTTTCCTCCTCAGTTGAACTCAACCCTTTGAGCATTTTTGTTTCAATGAGAAACTGGAGCTCATTAGTAGTGATCTAGTGAAATCAATGGATGTTTTAATTGTTATGAATCATATGAGGTTTTGACAGTCCCAGCCCCACTTTTTGATCTCTTCAGTCCCACCACTAATCTTCAAGTCATGCTTTTGCCTCGAGAAATTAAATAAGTTTGGCTAACTGCCCTTTCCAGGCATCTGACAGATATTGGTATTTAGAACTGATTGAACACTATAGAAAAATTAACTGATTGGTTTTTCCTTCAAATTATAAGAAACAAATCTACTTAATTTTTTAAAATAACAATTTTAATTTAAAAAACGAAATTATTTTATTAAAGATATAGTAATATTTCAGGCACATAAAAGAAATGGTTTTAAAAAAGATTATTTAAAACGTATTTTTAAATGCCCATAGAAAAAGGAGAAAATCCACTTGGGGAGAAAAACTGTAGGAAATCTTTTTATGTAAAATATTTCAGCCAGTTCTAATTGCAATATTTGTATCTTTGCTTTTTCAGCAAAGTCTTGAATGTCCTGGAGTTATTTGGTACAATTTGCTATTAAGGAAATAGATACAATATATATTCTGTATATGTACATGAACATATACAGAAATATATATACTAATTGCCTCATTTACCTTCCTTTCTGATGATGGGCTGGACGTTGCTTTCAATTATATTAATTTCTGAAAGTATAGAAAATGGAATATAAAGTACATTCCATTTGTAGTTTCCTTATAGTAATGATCAGTTAGATTTGGTCTGGCCATTGATGTGGATAAAATCACAGATATTAATGGATGGAAAAGTAACTCAAAAGGTTTTAGAATACAGATCTTTGTTCTAGTTACTAAATGGTGGTGTATACAAGTCATCTGCAGGCAAAGTCTGTTGGCGTGCTCTTTGCCTTTCTGCCTTATGAAACCCACTGGTCATGAAACCCATGATTATGAAAGCTACGTAATAATAATGGCTCATACAATTCCCTGCATAAAGAATTGCACAATTCCCTGACACAAATTAAAATCTTGCCCTTTTCTTTTGATTAGGGAACCAACCTGGTAAACAGAGGAAACCCTCTGACATTCAGAACTACTCTTACACTTGATAGAACATCATGAAGAGGACAAGTGTGGTGCCCTTGGAAGATGGAGTTGTTCCTCTATACCTAAGACAGACTCTAGTATTCATTGAACATCTCTGATAGATTGTTATTTGACTCATATCCATTCACTGGTAGAGAAGTCTTTACTGGTAGAGGTCCCAGCTTTCCTGTTCCTGCATTCAACTAAATGAACAGTTACAACTTTCCTCATGTCTGACATTGACCTTCTTTGCTTCAGTTTACAGACATCGCTTCTTGCACTACTCTCGCTGGCCATTGGAGATAGAATCATAGAATAACTCAAGTTGGAAGGAACCCATAAGGATCATCAAGTTTAACTTCCTTCTCCTCATGGGACTACCTAAAACTAAATGATATGACTAAGACTGTCCAGATGGTCCTTGAACTGTGGCAGGTTTGGTGCCATGACCACTTCCCTGGGGACCCTGTTCCAGTGATGAACCACCCTCTCGGTGAAGCATCTTTTCCTAAGGTTCAGTCTGAACTTCCACTGACACAGTTTCATCCCATTTCCTCCTGTCCTATCACTGGTCACCAGAGGGAGATCAGCACCTCCCCCTCCGTGGTTCCTGTTGAAGTTGTAGACTGCGATGAGGTTACCCCTCAGCCTTCTCTTCTTTAAGCTGGACAAACCAAGTGGCCTCAGATGCTCCTTATAAATCTTGCCCTTGAGACCTTTCACCACCTTGGATGTCCTCTTCTGGACAGACTCAAATAGTTTGATGTCCTTCTTGTATTGAGGTGCCCAAAACTGCACACTATACCCAAGGTGGGGCCACACCAGTGCAGAGTGGGACAATCACCTATCTTGACTGGCCAGCTAAACTGTGTTTGATGCACCCCAGGAAACACTTGGCCCTTTTGGCTGCCAGGGCACACTGTTGACTCATATTCAACTTGCCATCAGAATAGATAATTGCATTTTTTGTTCCAAGCGTCTTTTAACTTTAGTGCATCCATTTTCTGTTTTCAAAGGTCTAATGTGATGGTTTCCATTTCTACAGAGAAATGTGAGTAGATCCTATAGAAATTTTATCATGTACCTAAATTCAAAACTCAAAAACCAAAGCTTCAGGAGGACCTTTGTCTTCTAACAGTTGTTTTAACAGTTCTACTTTTTATTCAGAAACTAAATGCAAACCCTGAAAAAGGCTGCAAAAGAACAAGTTATTCCTTTTTTACATTTACTTCTTAAAAGGAAAATGGTCAGAACAACTGCCTCTCATGCAAGCCTCATATTTGCACATATGGGAAACAAGTGGAACAGGTGCACTCTGTCCCTCTAGAAACATCAATGAAAAAGAAAGCATCTCATTGCAGAGTTTGGTCAATGCTACATCTTGAAGAGTCAGCACAGTACAATGTTACATCTTGGAGAGAGAGACAGTACAAGTCTGTTACGCACCAAACACTGAACCTTGGCTAAAAACTGGAAAACAATATTTTCCATATGTATCTTGCCTACCCCAAAGAGTTTGAACAGCTTACTTCAGGGTTACTTTCCTGTCAAACATCTGGAAAGGAAAGAAAATGCATACAGTAGCATAACTGCCAGAAACATTCTAATTTGAGTCTTTCTCTTCCTGTGATTCATGGGCACATCTTACTTTCCCAGAATTCTCTTTCTTTTTAATTGAAAAAAAAAAAAAAAAAGATCTACAATTCAAGATTGAAATTGGCAAGATTTAAAAAGCAATCTCAAACCCATCTGGATGTATTTAGAATGAACTTACTGTAAAACGTCAGTGGAATCTCTTTGAAGGTACTGTCACGAACAAACTATAAATACAGAAAAGTAATTTTAAAATTTAAAAGAAAGTATACTTGGCTTCTAGTTTCCTAATGAATGGGGGTAGGATTCTCTGCTTCATTGATGTAAAAGTTAAGCTATGCTATTTTTCAAGGTCTTTTCATTCGTTGTTGAGGGAGAATATAATCTCAAGAGGTTAGCTGAGTTAGATAAGAGTGCCTGTTTTTCTCCACAGGCTATTGAGGCTGGTGGTTTTAATGCCATAGCATTAATTTTTTTTTTACTCAATATTTCCTTCAAAGACAAATTGCCTCAAGGATTTAGAAGTGATTTATTTTGCTGGAGTGATAAAGTGTACTTGAAACAAAGAGCAGATTTGGGCCAGTTCACATTGGAGTTATCCAAATACAAATATTCTACAGATATGTGGTGTTAAAAACATACATTCTAACTACTGAGTGCAGTGTATCATTCATTTTTATATTTGGGTAACTGGGAGCTATTGAATATGTTGTCTGCTGAAGAAACATAGGGACGAGAGAATCACTTACGAATTATAATGTACATGATTTCACAGATCCTGCCAAAAAGATGAAGGGATAATTATTTAAAGAGTACCTTAATTTGAATGTACTTAATCAACTTCTTCAGGATTGTAAGCAACTGATCATTTCCAACAGGCAGATCTGGCAAAATAAATAGGCATATAAGAGTAAACATACATCTGTGTTCGTTTTAATTCCATTTACAGTGATCAGGAGATGTATGTGTGCACTTATACCACTGGAAAAGATAGCCTACAGCATCTTGTCTTCCACATATTTAACTTTCACAGAATTTCAGAGTTGCCATGGTTTCAAGCAAGGCTCTTACACAAAACAGTAGTGAGGTAAATTTGCTGTTTCTTTTTCCACATACGAATTGTCTTTTTACAGGAATTAACATTTTTAAGTTATTGCACCTGCATAACTTGTAAATAGATTCAGAAGAGTGTGTATAAATTACATGAACTAATACTCACCTGCTGGATATAGGAGTTTATCAATAACATGAATGACACCATTGGTTGCCATGAGATCAGATTCTCTTGACTTCAGTTCATTAACCAGAAGAGTATCATTTACCTGGGATAGGATGAAAAGAGACCACAAGTTATTAGCGACATTAAAAAATATCCCCAAACCTTAATATAGCATTCATAGAAGTGCAGCCCACTCTGCAACATGGATAGACGTGAAATGTCAAATCCCTGTTACAAGGCTGTATCAAAAAGACTTTTTTTTTTTTTCAACACGTAACTGTTTTCAAGTAGAGTTTCCCTCCTTGGATGGTTTTAAGAATGTTTGTCACCTCAGGCTCAAAGCCACTTCCAATGAATACTCCTTGTGTCAAGTGGTAAAGAAGAATATTCCTGAGAGCATTTTTGTCTCCTATTTAAAAAGAAAAGTAGAATTAAAAATTAAATGGTAATGTATAATTCTTTCTGGAAATTTTAAGGATTCACACAGACTTGAGCCAGAACTAGGCACAGTATGAACGAAACTATCATGAGCACATACAATTTAGTCTGTTAAGATGATGATAAAGGGGAAAAAACAATCACATGACAAAAAGGTTCTTAGAACATAAACATAGACATTATGAGAACTTTCAAGCAAAAGAACAGAAAAGGAGTCAGCATTTTCTTATTTTTCTATATTATTTTCTCTTATTTGCTTGCACATCTAATCAGATTTTTTGCCCTTTTCTTAACTATGCTTCACAAAGCATTCACAAACACAATGATTTCAGGACCACTAAGCAGTGAGCAATATGAAATTTCACCAAGCTACTAGACAAACTCCAGCCTTAACATAGCTGCAATTAAAGGTAACCATAGCTAACAATTAATATAATTTTTCTCTTGTCGTAACATGCTTTTGAGATGACTGGGGATAACTCACAACTCTTTATATACACACATCTTTTCCCATCTGGGGAAGGAGGGAGTTGATATTTACTTCAGGCAGAAAAGAAGTCTTTTAGAGTGCTGTTTTTCTCTGTTCTTACAGAGACCAGATGCAGCTTGGAGAAGCTGGGAAAAGGGAAAAACCTCTATTCTAGGGATGTTTCTCATATTTCAAAGTTTGACATTTTTATTTAGGAAGAAAAGAAAAAACTCAACATTTCCAAAATTGTCTTAAATGGAAATGGATTCTGGAGCCCAAGCTGGTGTCCTGACAAGGCTGTCTGGTGCTCTGGGTCCATGGAGATTCAGTCATAGGATAGGCTGTAGGAATACCCATAATCTCCCCAGGAGGCAGGGTACCAAGCAGAGCAGTTTTGAAATACATGTGCCATTACGTGGAATATTGACTGTTCTGTTACAAGTTTCATGTTAACATTACATGCTGATGTTGATTGTTAATAGGACTTTCAGCCTTGATGAAACTGCAGTGGAAATACTGTCTGGTTATAAGTTTTTCCTGGTATGTCTTTCAGTGAACATTTTCCTTTTTCTGCTTTTTGCTTTGATGACTTATTTTACTGGAATTCACTTTACTACTGAAATGAAATTAAATGCTCTTTTTCTTCCTACTAAAATCAGCACTCAGATTTTGTGACTGGACCATTCATAAACAGCATCAAGTTATACACAAAGCCTAAGCATGACCATTCAAAAGCTGTTTTCACAAACTGCTTACCTTTGTTTTCTGCCACAATGGTTACTGGCTACAATAATCTTTGTTTTCTGCCTGTCTTACAAATAAAGTATTTCTTTATAGTCCTTCAAAATTTACATATTCTAAGGTTTAATTTTTATGGTGAAATCAACATAATGCCTTTAAAGAAAGCCGAGACAGAATTCCAGAAAGTAATCTCTGCTTACAAGAATCTCACTTACAAGACAAGAAATGGACTTTCTGCTGCAAAAGGATAGGGAGGTAGACTAAAATCTCATCTACCAAGGAAAGTAAGTAGAAACTGAGTCAGAATCATAGGAAAAAGTAGAACATAAAGCCCCTTGAAAAGCAGAATGGCATATAAGTGTATTTTTAATTATAGAAATATTCCAAAATACCATGGCACTTGGCTACAAAGTCAAGTTGTGAACCAAAGATAAAAATAATAGATTTGATAAACTCAGTCTTAGTTAGTAACTATATAGTCCAATAAAAACAGAATAATAGCATTTATCAAGTTACTTCACAGCCTTGAGACAAGCTTAAATTCATTATGTAGCTATCTAACATTAGTCATTTAGGCTATCTGCTAATTCACTGTTAGTCACTAGAGACACACTACACTGGAAGGTAATTTATATGACTATTGTAATTTTAAATGGCTGAAGAGATAATTCAAAATCATAGTGACTCATTAGTGGGTTAAAGGCTGTATAGAGCTGGGATTTCTGCTTATCGGTGCTTTGAGCTGGACTCTTTGAAGTCATTAAGGTTTCATGTGATTCGACTTCATCTCTTCAAACTTTGATCTGAAAAGTTCAGGAACAGAAAATGCGACTGACCTTCTGGATGTGGGATTCAAGGCAACCACTCCTGCACTTGTGAATCTGGCATGGGTCTATTACTCTCAAATATACTAAAAATATCTATAGTGCTGTGGCCACAGTCTACCCCTCTAGTGGGAAATTCTATAGGAAATTTAAAATATTCACTGTGCATTTCTTAACTTATGGAAATAAAGCATGACATTAAAGAAATTACTTTTAAATCTTGTGAAAAATCTACATAATTCCAGAGTTGAAAAGTGTAAGATGGAAAGAAATTACATAAACTGGCATTTAGCAAAATATATTCAATATTTAACTTGTAGTGCACAGGTAATATCAGAGATCACTGGGTGGAGGCAGAAAGCAGAAAGTAAAGGAAAGAAAGGAAAGTCAATACTACATAGCTTTTAATGCAATGGTCACAACCAGAAAAGAAATCTGATAGGAAAGACTTTTCAATTTAAAAATGTCTATAGCAAGGTTTAGTGATGAAAAGTTGAAGCTAATTAAATGAATGAAGATTTTTAACTTTGACGATAATTACACCTTGGAATAATACCTTAAGGATTGAAATTTAATTTTAAATTCAGGTTGGATGCATATTTCCAAAAAGATATTTCCTCTAGCCCCCAAGAAAGAATTAATTTAGGGAGGTCCTATGACCTGCTCTATGCAAAAGGTAAACTGTTTTATCAGATAGCTTTTGTGTACAAAGTGCACTAGCCACTTTTCCTATAGATCATACATTTGCTCTAGTTTTCTTATGGTACTTACTTATCAATATATCCTTATCGTCATCAGTCAAACCTTTAAAGGCATCGTTAGTTGGAACAAAGAGAGTCCATTCTCCAGGCCGTGACAGAACATCATCTAAATCTGCAGCTTTCACCAGACTGAGGAAAGTGCTGTTTACAATAGACAGACAAACCACAAATATATTCTGTTGAAATGTGGTAACTATACTCGGATCCAGGTGCTTTTTTCCCTCATGTTTTCTGATAGTGCATCAATCTTCAAGCACTGTCATTATTTCCCAGAAATAGACAGTGGGGGAGGGGAATGAGAAAAAAGAGTAGCAAACTGAGGAAAATGGATTTGAGAAAAATATTAGAAGCCTGGATGAGAGCAGAATTCATCAAATAACCCCCCCCCCCACGCACACACATCAAAGAGATGAAGCAGGGGGGTGCCAAGGGTTGTTGCTGTCTCTAGGAGTATCGAGATACTTGCAGGAAGGGAACAGAACTATGTACTGGAAGGGTATGCAATCATGTTGCACCCATATGGAATTGTACTGATTAATTAAACCTCCAGGCTCTGCGGCATTTATAGTTCTGAATGTATCATGCAATCCCGCTAGTCCTCATACTCCTCTCATTCTGGCGTTTTACTGACTCCTATGTGCTGCAAACAACCATTCTAGCATAAAGTCTAGGAACTCTTTCAGCACACAGCTGGAGGAGAACCATTTTATTTTTTCTTTCCTACCCCCTCTTCTTTTTTTTTTTTTTTTTTAAGAGGAGGAAGTAATAATCCCTTCCCTGACCTCCCTGCCCCCCAAAATCCAACAACGCACAGTCCACAAGTCCATTTCTCAGACTTGCTGTGTCGTACACATAATTACACCTTGTAGGAAAGTCTCAGTGCTGTCAAAACTGCTACTCACCTAAAACGTTTATCATTTCTCAGCATTTCATGCAATGTCTTTTCTGCTGGATTGATGATCTGTCTGAAGATGTGAATAAAACCATTCCTTCCTTCTTTACTTCCTCTGACCATGCATGAATTTTCAATACATACAGCCTGATTAAAAGAGAAACAAGTGGAGCTATTCACACAATGATAATCACTTATATATATTTGATAATATTAGATGGATGCACACTTCCCAACAGGCTCCTAAATTTAAAAATTATATTCATATGTACTTCCTACAGTGAAATTGTGTATTCTTGACAGGCAATAGCTTGAGAAAGCAAAAGCAGCAAAATTTGGACTAAGTTTATATGGTGTAAACATTTCCAAACAAATTTCCCTTGAGAATGTTCTTAATTAGTTCTAAAAAATAGCTTTAAAAATTTGTTGCTATTGGAGTGTCAAATCTGGAATCCTGTTTCCTTTTCCTGAAAAGTCTTCCATGCAACCAAAGTTTCCATCAATAAAGATATTTATTTTTATTTTTTTCCTAGCTTAATGGCTTGAAAATTGTTGCTAGATAGTCATAGCACTAAATGTTGGAGGTTTCATTCAACTTCACCATCTATTCTGTCACGATTTTCCATTCTCATGGTTGGGATATGTGTTGTTAGAAAGCCCCATTCACTTACTGTGCGATACACAAAGACTCTAAGCACTTTTCCTCCAATTGTCTCCAGCTCTTGTCCATTGTACAGTTCATTGAGCCCAACTTTCACTTTTACAATGTGATTCTGCAGGATCGTTTTAAGAAGGCGTTGATCCATCCTTAAGGTGTCATCTACAAAGCCATTTAAACATTAATATATAATGATTTATATAGTGAATTGTCATTTAAGTAAGGTTAACTGTGAATGCTATATTAAAAGACCATGGAAATACTGACTCTTTCTTTGAAATGCTTGAGTTAAGGTTTGTACTTTCTTCTGTGTACACAGAAAATGAATTGTTAAGGGGTTTCTGCAAACTGTCATTCCTTAAATTCAGTCATTAACTCTTGACATAGCTCTGATTAATTAATATAAATAATATGGCTAATGATTTATATGCGGGCCTGCTCCATCTTCTGTATTACTGCTGAAGTTCTTATTACAACTTTTCCTTTATGTATGTGCACCTTAAAACCTTTCCAAATGCACTTCTGTGGTGATGAGTCAACACTCACATTCTTGGGGGAAGGGCAGGATGCCCTTGTGGTCACTTATTCAAATATGCAAACACCTTTTTTTTTTATAGTATATTTGTATGAGTTTTTCTCTGCTTTAATGTACTGGAAAATACCAAACTTCTTGTATAAATTTTTTACAAATACATAAATTGTGAATTTAATGATTAAGGGAACTGGCAGTTCATTAATATATTTTCTTTCCCACAATCTGTCTGTGCATGCATATTTTCTACCTTATTTTAGTGATACTATTTCCATTAACAAACAGTATCACTAAAAATAAGCTGTGCGCCCTGGTAGTTAGGCTTGTTTTGTCTTTCTGCATGGTATGTATTTTGGAAGCATGAAGTATCTCTGTTTCTCTAGGGCTCTTTCCTTGGGACTTAGAACAAGTACTGGGGCTTATTTGGAAAACTATCAGGGTAGCAAATATTCTTGTTTATTTTGACATTCAAAGCATAATCTTTTAAGGCTACTAACCTGAGAAAGCACCATTCAGAGGTGCCAGGAGAGTGTATTGGCCTTCTGGTCTTAGAGAAGATGCCAGTCCTAGCTGTGCTACCAGGTCTGTAAAAGTAGTCTGCTGGGCACCCCCAAGCTCAATGACTTGCTTGGCTGCAAATAAAGGAATAGGAAAAGGTATTTTAAAACACAGTTTATTCCTTTTCCTGATTTGGATTCTCATGCTTATCCATACCAATATAACAAGTAATTTAGGTAAGATCATAGAAAACATCTTCAGTGTAAGATTTTCATACACATCACTGACCAGAATCAGGAATTAGCACTTCATCAATGAGATGGATAACACCATTGCTTGTCACAATATCTTTGCGTTTCACCATCTTCACTCCATTCACAGTCAGACTTTCACCATCACAACCAACTTCAACTGTGTTTCCTTCCAAGGTTTCATAGACAGCTCCACCTGTGATGGCTTCAGAGCACTGGAGAGTATTTAAGATATGGAACTTCACGAGAGCTGTGAGAAAAGAGCAGGAAATTCATATATAGGTGTTTGGACACATATATTCATATATATACATGTATAATATTCATATATAGGTGTGGAATAAATTATTACATTATTACATTTACACTATTTTCAATAGCTTACTAGCTTATCCATCATATTTGCTTATTTACATTCATAGATATTTTGTTGGAAGTTATTTATATGAGAATTGATACTGTAGGCCTTTAAACAATATCTATGGTAAAAAATCTTTGGCATCCCTTGCATTATGAGAATATACCGGTTATGCTGCGATCTCTGTGTAACAGAGTATATAACTGGGTGACCGAGCATGATATGCTCCAAATGGGCCTGTGAGTACAAAACTTTATAGGCTATGCAATGTCGACTCCAGATTTATTTTTTGTTATGACTTACTATACAAGTAAGATTCAGTGTACTCTGTGGGTACCAAAATAATCAGCCAAAACCTCCTGAAGATAAAGTGGGAAAAAAATAACCAAACCAAAAAACACACCACAACAAAAATGTCATGTTTTTTCAGGATTCTATTTTTAGTTATTGTCTCACATTAAAATTAGTCCAGACCCCCCTCTTCATCATTCTCCATTGAGATACTGCACAGTGACTTAACCAGGCTACAATGAAATGACGGAGAACTCGTTTAGCGCAGTGGAACTCATAAATGAGCCTTCCATTTCTAAGTGGTCCATTGCCTTACTGTCCACATAACAGACTGATTCAGCTATTAGTTTTATTGTAGTTCTCAGAAGAATAAGTGTGCTGACTGTTACAGTTTGTCAGAATACATAGTATAAATTCAGTTCAACTTGCAGGGCAGAGCTTGCCTTTTAGAAGAACATGTCTTTTTTGTATGAAAAAACTGTTCATAAGAAAGCTATGGAAGAATTCCACATTCAGATATCCCTGCATTGCTAGAGACAGGAATCTCTATCAGAGCTATGCAGCTGAACTCTTAAAAACATCGATGTACCTATATTTTCAGTTTCTTTTCAACTGTTTTGGAAATTAAGTTTTCAGTGACTTTGAATCTTTAGTAAGTGGAAAAATCAGACAGAAGAAATAATTCTTCCTTTATATATGAGAGTACAGGTGCTCAACTTCAGTCACTAGGATAATGTAGTTTTTATCTTCTGATCCACTCACCTGTATTTCTCATTTGCAAAAAATGTTACATACCTTCAGAAGCCACCTTGTCACCCATGATCCTTTCTAAAACCCCCCTTGGAAGTCGTTCAAAAGCTTCATTAGTAGGAGCAAAGAGTGTGTAATGACCAGGCTTTCCAAGAATATCCAAGACATCTGATGTGATGGCAGCAGCCTAGAAAATAAATTTATTTTAATATTGGTTGTTTAAAATATTACCAGAATACATTGTCTAGTTTCACCTAATGACCACAGGTACTAGACTGAGATCAGTGTTACAGAAAGATGAAAAAATGAATTGACAAAAAGTAATAGAAAGTTAATTTAGTGGGGAAAATGCATCTTGATACACTGAGTTAGCACCTTAATTTAGCACTTAAATTAAATAGCAATCAATACATTTGCATAGGGGTGACAGCAGAGTATAAATTTTTATTATGGACTAAATTTTTAAATGAAAAGTTTGAACATAGAGGTTTTAGCAAATTAGATGAAAGCAATAGTCTAGCAAAGCTAATGATTTGCCCCATAAATAATAAAAATTTATTACAGGTGTATGACTAATTTGTTTAAATACTAGGAGGAATTTTTGAATCACAACAGGAGGCTGAGGGGTGGTCTCATTGCTCTGTGCAGCTTCCTGAGGAGGGGAAGTGGAGAGCAAGGTGCTGAGCTCTTCTCCCTGGTATCTAGTGCAGGGTGCATAGGAATGGTTCAAAGCTGCATCAGGGGAGGTTCAGCCTGGACATTAGGAAAGCATGGCAAAACACTAGAACAGGCTTCCTAGAGAGGTGGTCAATGCCCCAAGCCTGTCAGTTTAAAAGACATTTGGACAATGTTCTAATACCATGCTTTATCTTCTGGTCAGCCTTGAATTGGTCAGGCAATCATACTAGATGACAATCATAGGTCCCTTCCCACTGAACTATTCTATTCTATCTTAAGATTTGAGGCCAGGAAAATTTTTCTCCAGGTTTTTAATCCCTAATGTGGTACACAGGCCTGGACATTAAAAAAGAAAAGTTAAACACAATTGATGAAAAATTTTCTACCTTCTTGTGATGAAGAGGTAAGCAGTCAGAACTAAATAAAACCCAATTCAATGTTTTTCTAAAAATGTAATTTCTCTCTTATTCCTTAAATAAATTTTCTTAAGTTGCTTATAAATCTCATCTGTACAACCTCACAATTTGGGTGTTTCCATTATCAGATCAATCTTAAAAGAAAATACTATAACAATATGTATTTCTTTGGCAGCTACATCCTGTGCTCATTAGAATCGAATTCTGAAGAAAAAGAACTATGCAGGAAAAGTAATCAAAGATATTGTGAGAATATATGATGCTTTAAAGGGTTATATGATAGAGTATGCCAATATAAATTATGAACAGATTTGCCAGAAGAACATATGTAAAACTGAACACATGTGGAATTGACTAAAAAATTTGCTGAGTTAAATTTGAAATACTATTAGCTCAATGTAAGACAGAAAGATAAAGTACATGTGAGAAATCCGCAATCTGGAAGATGCGAATAACCATCCTCAAAGTAATGTCATATTAGTCTTAGGACTGATTTTGCTTAATGGTTTCATTAGCACATTATCTTTTGGGGCCAAAGTCATCAAAGCAGTATGAAGTGCAAAAGCATACACACAGGAATTAGCAGGTATATGTGTTATAAACAGGGGCTTACATCCTTTGAAAAGTCAGAAAGTTAAGTGCAATGTGATGCAACTGAAAAAAACCCAAGCATGATGATAGCATGTATCCTGGAAACCAGTAAGATTTTTTTCAAGCAGAGTTAGGGAGGTATGCAAATTAATGTAATAGGAATAGGTAAAACCTTATCTAGGATTAAGTGATAATGTCTGCTTAAAGTTCACAGAAGTTAAATCCAAATAGAAGAGATACAACAAAGATTACACAGGAAAAAATGAAATAGATAGGGCTTCTTTTTCAGCTGGAGACTAGAAATGCTTGGTTTTTATATTAATTTTTTTAAGGGGTTTAAATGATGAGGTTGCCTATGACTGTCATGGGCTTGATTTAAAGGATTCAGAGGATCTTTTCCACCTTTATGCTGTTGCATTCAATTTTTTTTATTATTATTTTTTGAGGACATGGAAGAGGGAAAAGAATAAAAGCTATCTGCAAAACTGTGGCTTTTTTTTTTTTTAATATGTGCAGCATGAAATCCCATTACACTAAGCAGATACATTCTCCAGAAAGAGAAATTAGAAAATTGGACAGAAAAATATCTACTTCCTCTCTGCAAGAAAAATCCTTCCTACACATTATCTACTGGTGTTCTGAAAGTTGTTGTTAGTTAGGTTCTGGAATTTGTTTGGTTTTTTTAAATTTTTCTGTTGTTCATTGAAATTATTCATATTTATCTAGCACCAGACACTGTAACTTACGTTCACACATTTCATTACCTTTGTATTTGAAGGGAAGACACTTTTCCATGTAGAGGGACACATCCTGTCCTATTGACATAATCTTCTCTGATCCACAAAAGATCAGAAGCAGACTCCCTATGTAAAATATCCTTTGCTTTTTTATATAGCTAGTCTTGCAATATTAACTGGAGTTCTTAACTTTATTTCTGTCTCTTACTGAACTAATCCTTCTTACTTCCAGGTATCATACACATATGGGGGGAGGGGTGGGAAACAAACACAAAAAAAATAAAGGGAGCAAAAACCTAAAAGACCAGAGAAGCATTTTTATTCTTGTCTTACTCTAAGAGATGAAAGATCATCCTCAACTTCAATGAAATCTTGAACGGTATTTCCAACAGCCGTCAGGACACGATCAATGACATGAACAACACCATTGGTAGCAATCTGGTTGCCATGGATGATCCTGGCACAGTTAACGGTAACAACCTAGATTTGAAGAATCAAGTAGTAGAAGATTAAGCATTAATTTTATTATATACTTGGAATTTGATTCTTACAGATTGGCAATTCATGTACTGTATATTATATATTCACTATTGTTCTTTCAGTTTTTGGATTTTTTAAGTAAAACCTAAGATTTGAAAGGCAAACTAAGCTTCTGGAAAGCTAGTAGCAGATTTATTCAGGCTACTCTGATTTCATATTCATGTTTTATTTCTTATTGCAATTATTCAGATTTGTTTTCCCTATCTGGTTAACATGGTGATTGTATCAGTTTTTACTGATGTAAACTGTATCCAACATAAACATTTAGATGCACTTAAGGCAAGAAAGATGAGTGACTTAACAGGGACACTTATAACATTTATAAAAATGAAGTTTTTTTTCCAACCAAACACTGAATGTGTGTTCCCTACAATCTTAAATGCTTCTACTGTGCATCCAATTCAAATAAGAGATCTGATTTAATATTATTTTGTAAACACATGAAGATTAATAGTAGATTTTGCTCTCAGAATTGTTATGATCCTTTTTGGCCACAGAAGGCTTAGTCTTTTAGGAAGAGTTTGAACTTTGATTTCTAAACAGCAAACAGCACATGTTCATTAATTCTTTCTCAGTGATTAGTCTACACAGCAGACAAAATTTCTTCAGGAGAAAATGTATTATCAGTGGCAACTGACTTGCTAGATGTTGAACTTTGTATAATGGATTTTCTTAGCTGTACAAGGAAATAGAGGAAAAAATTCAGCTATAACTGTAAAATTATATTAGGAAAAAAGAAAAAGAGACCAGACTTACCCCATTAGGATAATGGTTAATAAGCAATTTCTGGTCATTATACATAGACACCAGAGTCATGCCATTCTTAAGATCTTTTGTTAACATACGCTTGTTTACCATGTGGTGGTGGAGAGCATTATACAGTTCAATATTTACATTGTCAATCAAATTCCTGTGAATTTCCTGAAGAATAAAAGAATTTAATGAATTAGAAGCTTCAAAACATTCTTCCAGTAAGGAAAATGTATCGATTGCTTTACCTTAACGTATGCTTTCAATATTCAACAATGGATATCTCCTGTTAGGAGACACAACTTTGATACCTAGCAATCTGGCTCTACTTAAACGATGGTTTAGTCTGATTTACTCACAAATAGAAGATAAGGTCTCATCACAAAGTCATTGGAGGAGCTTTGATTCAGTATTTTTTTAAATAAAAACATCACTAAAGGTAGGACACCTGAATTGCTGGCAAAGTACAATTATACTCTACATCATGCAGTTGCTGGAATTCCAGTCTCTTTCCTCAAAACACAGCAACACTAACAATATTAATATTTGTCATGCAATAATAATGTCATGCAATAAATAAGAAAAAACTTATAGTTGCTTAGTACTCCTGAAAAAAATTTCAGACTCTAGCTTCAGCAATGAGTTAAACATGCAAATTATTTTATTATATGGTAATGTCCTTTTATATCTAAAATATCAATATTGTTTGTAGTCTACCTTATCATAGGCTAGCTGTTACAGCTAAAACATTAGGTGAAAGACACTTTAACACATGCACATGCACGCGCACGTGCACACACACACTTACTGTACTTAATTGCTCCCAGGCTTCATTGCTTGGTGCAAAGAAAGTGAATGATCCTCGTCCCTCAATCTCTTCTCTCAGCTTTGATATGTCTGAATACTGCTGCGTGGAGGTAGCTCCCACAATACCAAGGGTACCGTAAACATGATCAATAGGAGCAACTAAAATAAACGTGAGATAGGAATACTGTAAACTCTTCAGTCACTCAGTTTCTCACAATCAAATCTACTTTGTTTCTTTTGGTTGGACAATAATATTGCCTTTTAGAAAATGTTTAATACAATATTACAACAATGTGCTTGGATTAAAATTCCATTGTCAACATACTCAAAAACCATCCAAACATATTTGCTTGGGTTTTTATTTGTTTTATTGTTGTTGGTTGTTGGCTTTTTTTTTTTTTTTCTTAATGAAAAATTAGATCAGATGAAACCAAATGCTGTAATGTTTTCTTTAGAAGAGTTGTCTTGGTTTGTGCCAACCCAACCTGAAATGGAAGGCTACCTATTGAGGACAGGAGTAACTTCCATCTAAATCACAAAAATTGCAATGAAATAAGTATTATTTGGTCATGGTGGACCAGAATTCTTGTGAGACCTCTTGCTCTTCTGCCAGTGTGTTTGTTTTGTGCATGTATCGTTTCATCCAGAGAATAAGAATGGCCATAGTCTCACAGTTGAAGCACTGCTACATGGAGACAGGCATCTAGAAGTGAGGAATCTGCAAGTGAACTAGTTTTTCTTGGCTTTTCTTATGGTCATGGAGAGAAACAGGCAATTCTAGAGTGTGACTGACCTCACCCTAATGTAAACATCTACAGTGAGATTAATTCACCTGAACAAACTGAACTCTGCCTTAGGTTTGACTAACTATCATTGAATTTAAAATGATTATTTCAGATGTAAGGATCTAAAGTTATAAACTATATTCTTTCTCAGGGTACTCTTCCCTGCTGCAATTAATTTTATTTATGCAAAACAGAATAGCACAAATAGAAGAAATCAAGAATTCCTGTCTTTATTTTCACTCTTTAATTTAAAGGAATAAAAAATTATTTTAATGTTTATTTAAAACCTATAACACTTTCGGTAAATAATATTCAAGTCTTCTCAAGAAAAGGAATAAACAGAATTTAAATATGCCACACCTCATGCCCTGGGTTTCTGACCTCACTGGTATGCTTTAGGTTATTCTTGAGTGTGATGGGAATAGGAATAAAACTTCAGCAGCTTTGGGAACTGCAGACACTATAATTTCTCTCCAGTCCAACAACTGGAAGGAGCTGGGAAACTTCAACTGCATGATGAAATTCAGTGCTGGCTGATTTTTAACGGTGTGCAATTTAACTGTATGCAAATGAAGCTGTGTATTCTTAGGCAGTAAATCTTTAAAAAAGGCAATTATTTCTCAAGATGACCTTTGAAAGTCTCCTATATTGTAATGGTTCTCATATACTAACTCATCCATATGAAAATAAACTTGTACCTGCAGGACATCCTCTCATACCATCCATCTTCATATAGCCAGGACAGCACTCATACAAGACAGTTCTGTGGGATATAGATAAAAGCACAATTAAATCATATACAGGACAAGTGTATACTTTTTTTAGCTAATTCTAATTTTTAACTTTTTATTATTAATTTTTCATTGCTATGTACACACTCTCCAGACCTTCATCCCTTTTTTATCATTCAGCCTTTTCTTTATAGACCAAAAATTGGTTATATTTTACAAATTGTAAGGCTTTTGAATTTATGGAGTGACTGTCATCATTAAGTTTAAGTCCTAGGAAGGAACATGGGAGGGGATGTGGAACTCAATTAGAGTTATTAAAAGATTATGTGACTAGAACAGCAGCTGAAGAAAAGTAAATGAACTGTCTATCTTGAAAAGATTCGATGGGATTGAAGAAAGGTAAAAATAAAGAAAGTGAGGACATTGATAAAACCTAGTGGCAGCAGGGCTGTAAAGGAAAAAGAAAAAAAAATAAATTACCCAAACAGAAATTAAAATGACAAAAGTACATATTGGATCTAGGGACTAAACAGGTATTTAGGACAAGGTCCTGTGGATTGTATGGTGATAGAAAGTAGAATGTTAGAGCCTCAGTTTTTCAAGGAAGTCTTTGAAAAAGCTCAGGAGTGAGGGAGAGATCTAGTAACGGACAGACATAAAGCAGGTTATAGAGAAGAAGACAGGGTGGATGGACACAAGGGGAAGTTCACTGTAGATGTAGTGAGGGTGAAAACCAGAATACAAGTCAAAAACAGAGTTAAAAAAAGTATGTCATCACAGCATACATAGTATTTAGCAATACCAGGGACCAGGAGCTGTTATATAATGATGCAAATAAAGTATTCTTCTTTAATAGGTATAAGCTATACATAACAGTGAACCAGGGCTAACTGATAATTCTATATTGTAACATTCAATTTAGCATTGATAGTCTTATAAGTTATAATGTCTTCTTGATTAATATGACAGAAATAAAAGCTCTACCATAGAACTGCTTGACAGATTCTCCTTTCTTACATGAAAGTGCAAATTCATTAAAGTTATCACAGAGCTGATTTTGGCTCCTTGAGAGAGGGAATGCCAGCAAATTATACATTACCAAAGTTTAAAACAGAAACCTTAAGAAATTAGATTTCTGATATTTTCAAATTATGCTACACTGTGGATGACAAATTAAAACATCATGGTTTTACAGAAGTTATTTTTATAGGTATGGCCAATGCTGGCAGTGCTAGAATTCTGAACACTAATTCCTTGACAGTTTTTGCTACCACAACATTCCAGTTTTTAATCTGTAGGCTCTTTCGTGGCAGATGAGTACACTTCTTTCATTTTTCCTAAACTAACAAAACATTAACCACAAACACATTAAAATGAACAGCTTATTCAAATGAAAAGTTGGACTTAAGACCTTCAACATCCAAACTACTTGAAGACATTGAAAAATGAAAGTAGACTGGAAGAACAATAGCATTACAAAGCATTCTTTTAAAAGTGAGGATTGTAATTCTGTATTTGACAGCAATCTGATAGAGCTGGTGAAGATTAAAGAGTTTTTTTTAAAAAAAACAACTTAGTCTTTCATTTCTCTGTGCTATGAAAATATTTTGTCTCCATTCCCTCATATACATATACACAGATGAGATATTCATCCTTCTGCCATGTGCATCTTTTCAACTGAGGAGCCATATACTGAAAGCATTTGTATAGTACTTTTCAATAGATCCCTTTCTTTAAAGCAATTCACTGAATGGCTGTTGCCTGGCGATGGAAGAATAGCATACAGTTTAGGCTAAGATTTTCTAACTAATAAGGGAATTAACCTTATACTCTTCCTTCTTGTTGCATCCCTGCCAGAAGCTAATAAAAAAAAAAAAGGTCTGATTAAAGAAAACTGTGTAGTAAAATAGGAGTCAAAATGTTCTCCCAGCTGTGTAAAATGCTTTGTCATGAGAAAATATTTCTTCCTTCCATGGGATAGAAAATCTCTCCCACTCACCCCGTGAGCAGCTATGAAATATTGCAGTATTACTTAGCTTTTGGAAAAAATAAAAGAGGAAGCTGAATTATAAGCATAGAATAAGACATGGCAAGTTTAGTCTTCTTACCATGTCCAAAAATGACACAATTAATGAAAGGCAGAAAATTGGCTGAACAACACAGTTAAGAATGAAAATGCTACTTCAGCCAAGCATTACAAGATCAGTGATTTTTTTCTGCTATCTAAATTGTTATGTACAACTCAGGGTTTTGTTGATTTTTTTTTTAAGTCAGCAAGGGTTACTGTAAGTTCCCACTTACAGTATTCATATTCCCTTACAACTGACTGCAATTAGAAGGTCCATGTATCAGCTGTATTCAAAATGTAGTGAGAAGCATGGAATGGGAGAAAAAAGATCTGTATGGAGGATCCCACAATAAGATTAGAACCAGCTAAAACTCAGTGCAAGATGCAGTTCCTCAGCACCACCTGTCTATAGACACAGTACACAGGGGAAGTACCATCTCACCCCATGTTATCCTCATCTGTATCTCTCTGCTAGTTCAATATAAGATGGTGCCCAAGTGAAGAAAGCAGTAATTCAGATAACAAGCAATGCTTGATTTTTGGTGTTTTGGTTTTTTGGGGTTTTTTGTGTTTGGTTGGTGGTTGGTTTTTTTTGTTTGGTGGGTTTTTTTTAAAAGATGTTTGCAAAAAAGCATTCTTGAATTTTTAGAGTTTTTGGAATTTTTTTTTTGGTGGGTGTGTGTGTTTGGTGGGGGTTTTTTTGGTTGGTTTGTTTTTTTTTTTGAGTGGTGTTTTTTTGTTTGGTTGGGCTTTTGTAGCACAAAATTGTTCTGACCTGATCCAAAGAAGTATATTCCAAAGGAAAAAGGGGGCATGGCAACACTACCTTAAATCCTTGTTATTCTTGGCTAACAGAGCCAGTTTTCAGTTTATTCAGATCAGCTCTGTGACTCATCTGTTTCTACTCCTTGCTGGCATGGAGATAAAATACTACAGTGAAACAGTGGAAAGACTTCTGGTCCCATAGACTGATTTTAGCAAATCTTTAAGTTGCATCCCAATTGGAAATTTACAGTAGAGGATAGAAAGTGTACAAATTAACATTTTATTGACTATATATTACAAGTTAGGGAGGACTTGTTAACATGGACATACTAACACGAGAAGAACCATTGTCCTTTGGATTAGCATTCGTGTTACAGTAACCTCTTGAGTCACGTCTGCATTTCTGTTTTGCATACAGAGTATAAAACTCCCATTAACAGTTAAGACTAAGTTATAACAGATGTTCCAGTACATCCACACAAAAAAAGCCCCTTAGGAGTTTTATGACTTAACTCACTCTCTCACACACGCTGTTTTCCACCTCCAGCCTTGCTCTGTGAGTGCTTGTACAACAGTAGGAGTGTTAAAAGAGGAAGAAGAAGGTAGGTGGTGTGATGCGTAGATTCTCATGCTCAAATCCCCCCAGCCTCACTGCTCAATATTTTCCTGCAG
The DNA here is from genome assembly GCF_023634085.1 of Falco cherrug. Lineage (NCBI taxonomy): Eukaryota > Metazoa > Chordata > Aves > Falconiformes > Falconidae > Falco > Falco cherrug. The sequence continues at coordinate 27,753,267 of NC_073698.1, forward strand.
TTGGCTGTAACAGGCTTCTTGCTTACAGCCTTACACAGACTCTGTAAAATGTTTTACAGCTTACATTCCTCTAAATTCTAGTCAGTGAAGAGAACAAAGTCACCACCTGACTTTAGTTCAATAAGTCCAATCTGCCTGTTGCTTCAGGCTACTTTTCCTGACACATGAAGGTATCTACCACTGCATAACTCATTTTAGTTCTGGAGCTCACCAAAATAATGAATTCCCTGTCAGATTTGTGCTGAGAGCAGACTCTCTCTCATGGGAAGACGTGACAGCTATCTAGGAATAAAACCACAGGAGTAGGTTGTATTCCAAAACTGACTTTGAGAATACGCAAGTTTCAGTCTAAATAATCCTCAGGAAATACCCTTCTTTCCAATATGTCTGCAGCAGAATAAAATGTAGTGCCAAAGAAGTCAGTGGTATGGCAGACTTTGCTCAAAAGGTGAAGTATTTTGAATGACTAGTAGCATGTCCACTGAAGTAAAAGGGAAGTCAGTATTATAATGCCATCTGGAGGAGAAGGAATGCCATCTGGAGGAGAAGGAAAGATTCTGATAAAAACTATAAACCTATGGGTCCTGAAAAAAACTGAAGGTAGAGGTGGGGCAAATAACCACACACGGTCTAGTTTGACTGGAAATCGATCATTATTACCATCATCAAATGCATAAAACCCTGCAGTCAGTATGAAAAATTACTTCTAATCTGCCTGGATTTGCTTATAAAAAAAAAAAAATCAAAAATCAGGAGAGGAGAGACTGGTTAGGATTCCAGACAGTCAATTACATTCCAAAGAAACTTCTAGGCATTTAGAATAATCAGATTGCTTGTGTGGGTAGGATGTTCATCATGATTTATGCTATGTCTACTCTAATTTACTGCTGTTACTTTCTTCTACCTCCTTAAACACTATTTAGTAACCAATAAAGTTTACAGTAACAGAAAACTAAATGTGACAGCTTGGCCCATGAAAATCAGGTCTTTCCCTCAGCTCTGGTGGGGCCATGGTATCATTCTTCATGTCCAGACTGACTTTAGAGTTGAGACTTCAAAGCCATAGCAGCACTTGAAAGACAAGACCATGTGCTGGAATCAGTGTCTCGCTGTATCAGAAGTATAACTCAGCTCTATTTATTTATGGAATGCTGTCAGAGCACTGAAAACATTTTCTTAGCAAGAAAATGGAAAAAAAAACCACCTTCCTACTACTACATCTTCCCTTGGTCTTTTTCCTAAGGATCCTTTGCAACACTGTGTTATGACATGTAGCATCTTTCAGAAACCTCAAAAAATGAAAAGCCTAAGACACCCAAGAGGAGCTGTAGAAACCACAATCCAAACCCATTTCAGGTCCTTGTCTGACTACTGTCTGATTTACATGTTTGATTTTAAAAGTGATAAAATCATTATTAGAGCCATTTTTCTCACAAAAGTAATAATTTTGGAATCTTAATCGCTTTTACATTAGTAAGTATAGGGATCATGCTCAAAAAGGACCATGAACATAATTGTCAGCCAGAACAGCTGAAAAATGAAACAAAACGTAAAGCTGGCTTTAAAAAAAATGAAAATAATAAATAGGAGAAGGAGACTTTTTTAGTTATGAAAGTGTCATATATGCAGACACACTGAAGAGAGCAGGAGAGACTGTAGCCATATTAGCACTGCTAGTGATGCATACATACTCTGCATCATTTTTTGTGCTCCCCCCCATTTCCCAGCACAAACTTAGGTTGTGTCTGGACTTAATTCTTTGTCAACATAGAATTCTGCAACTTGCTGTAAAGAACTGTTCAATGAATTTCATACATTTAACAAATTCTTGTAGTTGCAGTTTTAACTTGAAAGTATTCTGTTTGGAAAAGCTCAGTTTGACTCAATGTGAGCTATGTGTAATTGTTTAAAGTCAAATATATGTAGAGATACATTTCCCAGAATTTATTATTGCTTCTATGTTTAGAAACACTTTTTTTAACCTAAAGAATGAACTGGAAAATGTGGATCTTATTTACTCATTACTCTGACAATCAGGAGAATAAAATTGTGACTAACATTGAAAATTATCAGTCGCTTCTTGTTCCAGTTTTTCTGTCTAGTTTATTTAATGAATTATTGTTGATCAGAAAAACGTTTTCAAGAGAATTTAAGAGCTTGTTTACAAAGCGAATCACCTTCAACTGGCTTATGTTGCTAACACTGTGGGTATTTTTCTTCTATTAAGCTCTGTTAAGGAAGCCTTTGGCACAAACCCCAAAAAATCTCTATTCCACATTACATTAACATCTAAACCAGTGGTTCATGTTCATTGGGAAAGTTTTAAGAGTACATCTTACTTTTCAGTGGAGTTAAGCTCTTCATACTTATAATATGCAACATGTATCAACATATGTTTATGTCTTAGGGCACACAATCTCTCAGTGACTATTCAAATTCTGTACTGAAATATTACTTGGGTGTTTGGAAGAGTTTTATAGGCTTTGACTAAGAGACTCCTAATATCCAAAGACAAGAGCTGGAATTGAAGCTTGGACTCCCTGTTCACTCAAGCCTTTCTGAAAATGTCACCCCAGACCTATTTGGACCCTGTAAGAGGATAGTGGAGGAGAAAAATAATGATTTCCTGTGACAATTGCTGAGAAAATTATCCAAGTAATTGCATAACAGCAAGAGAAATTGTGGTACATGAGAAAAACATCAGTTTATTATATTGGGTAAACAATGTCAGTTCCCATTAAATTACTTCATTCTAAGTGGCAAGTGGAGTAGATAAGTTCAGGACTTGGGATTTTGCATATGTTTACATTCTGAAGCTGCTCTATAGCTGACAAAGCAGCAGTGACTTCGACATTTTATCACAGAGAAGGCAATGACGTGTGTTCTGAAAACTGACAATTGAAATACACACACAATTTCAAATGAATGCCAAACTCACCCAGATTTAATCTGTATCCACAGCCACATTCTGATTTCTTTTTCCCTTGTGGATACATGGTCTGAGCACACAGCTCTGTTGGGTAGTGCTGAGTTCTTTTCACAATTGGCCTATTAGATACCTCTGTGGTTTTGGATATGTCACGTAAACTCAGATCTCTTCATGTTTAAAATAGAGCTATAAATACTTGAATCAGAGAAGTACTGCCAAAGCTAATACTTTGAACTCCTGAAACCTAAAAAAGGCTATATACTATGCTGTCACTTTCAATCTTCCTACTCCTTTTGTGATTATTTTTGGCGATAATTATTGGATCAGTTATCCAGGTGGTTTTAGAAGTAGCTAAAGAGAAGCTGTAACCCTGTAAAATTATGAACTGAATTCTTCCTGTGTCTGCATTTGAAAGAAACAGTTTGACTCTGAAAAAATGAGAGTTTTCTAATTGTACATTATATTATCTCAATGAATGGGGAATAGTTTTGAAACAAAGCATACTTACGCTTTCTTTCCACAGATGGCTCCCTGGTACCAGTTTCTACAGGTGCTGAAGTATTTCCTTTTTGTTCCCATAACTTGCTGAAGGGCACAGACATGTGGGCTATGGGTGTGAGTGAGAAACATTTTAAAAAGAAGTTTCTGTACATCTTTGGAAACGTTCTATATAAAATCACAGCAAATACTATTTCTGTTAAGCAACGGTAAGAAGTTAACATCTGGCTTCAGTTCCCAGGGCAGGTGTGTTTTCAACCAACCACAGTGCAAGGTCCCAGTACTGCCCAGTTGGGTTCCTTGGCAAGCCCACCCTCCCAGCAGGGACAGAAGATTTCCTTCCATTTTGGTTTGACCCTCTGTCTCTGATGGGCAGTGACCACCAGCTGTGCCTAGTCAAGTCTCAATATGCCTTACATTTCTCCCTTCCCCCTGTAAAGTGAATTAATTACCAGCCACCAGGGGCTGAGCTGTGAATACCATCAGGCTCTTTCCATTACAGTTTTTGTCTTGTACACATCTGTGCAGCTGAAGGTCATGGGGAAATAGGAGGAAAAAAAGTGCTTTGTTCTTCATGTTGAGGAAAACCCTGTCTTCTGTAAATCTATCAGCTATTTTGATTACCAACCATTTGGAGTACCACAGGCACCTAAGTAAACATTCTGGGAATTACTGGGGACCAAAGGGTAAATTGGCATGTAAATAAAAGGAGTCACAGTTTTCAAATAAGGAATACTTGCTCCTTAGCATGATGGTGTACAGAAGAGGAATTTCTTAAGGTCACATTCCATAGAGCAAAGGCATTTGTCACTAGTTTCTATACTTCTACAATTAAAACCATTCATTAGTTCAAAACTTAGAACATATATTTTACATCAGCAGGAAGCCAGTAAACTTTTTCTATTTGAAAAGCTCAGTGTGTGAACAGCAGGCAAGAGGGAATTCAACAATGGACGACAGGATGGTAAGCAATTGTTATTCACAGAACGTTTTTTTATTTAAGAAGACCAAAGGAAAATATGTTTAGGCACATGTGTCTCCCTGACACCAGCTGTTCAAACTATTTGCATGTCTCTGAGCAGCCTGGCTTGTAAGCATTGTCTTTTGGGTACCCTGCCGAGCAGCTTGCTGCATTGCCTTAGTGGGAACTAAGTTTTACAAGGAGCTCCCAGTATACATTGCCGTGGTAGAAAGCATTTAAATAGAGTTCATTATTTCCTTTAGGTTGGAATAAAGAGAGAAAATACTGTGGGATAAGTGTCAACTTTATTCAAACATTTGAAACCATATATTAAACATTTCTGACATTCCATCATCTGTGAACTGTAATTAACTTCACCGATTCTAAAATGCATGTATTTTATTCATTGAGAAGTAGTGATTTTAGATTTTTTCACATTTTATGACATTTTAACAGTATTTTGTCTCCTTTTGAAACTCCTCAGAAAGCTTTTTCTTTAGGAACAATTCTTGTAAATTTAATTGTGAAAGAAAGTTCTACTTGAATAATAGTAAAAATTCATAATGAAAAATCACATTTAATATAATGCAAGAAGAAAGGAGATAATAAAGATTAACAAGCTCCTTTTAAAAATAGAAATAAAACCCAGTTACTTACCCTTGATCACGCGCCCTTATTCGACTATGAGCTAAAATCTTGTCATAGTGAGCAGAAGCAGCTGCTTGTTCAAAAGCAGACAACAAAAAAGTGGAAAAGGTGAATAAGAAAAAGATCGTCATCTTTAGTCCTCTGTTGCTTCTGGCAAGTCTAGAAGAGAGAACTGGCAAAGGGTCTGGAGAACTGACAATTTATATACATGTTGGAAGGTGGTGGGAGGGAACCACAGGATCAACCTGAAACTTTGTACCACCCTCCTTAGAACAACAGCTTTTGCTGCCAGCTTCAGTAACCTAAATTAGTACCATATATTAACCACATAAACCAGTCTTTTTAATCCCCTATTGACTGATTTCGTCCTTATTACAGAAGGCTTAGCATTTTATTCTGCTGACACAACAGCAGAGAAAGTTTGAGAAGTTTAGATTTTTGACTTATGATTTAGTATTTATAGCACTGAAGCATCCAGAGGTTGTGATCATTGCGTGTGGTTTTGTTCAAACCCGGAGGAAGATGTGGCTGTTCCCATAAGAACTGCACTGCTTTCCTTTGTTTTCCATATCCTCGCAGTTATCAACTATGAGCTATTTAACTAGTGAAGCTGATGAAAGTTCCAAACAATACTGTTGCCAATAACCTGGAATAGTATTTTTTGTCTTGAGAAAAAAAAGCTGTATTAACACATTCTGATTGTGAAGTAATCACACAGGCAAATGCGGTATTTGCTTAAATATTTGGTTTAATTCTAATAATAACAGTTGCTATTACATAATGCTTTTATTCAGAGCTTTATGCAATCATTTAAATATCATGGAGTATCTGAAAATTGGAATATATACTTTTCTATACTTACTAGCTGGTCCTTGAGAGCCTCTTGTGAATTAAGTGGAAAACGTAATTCTGAGCAGTAAATGAGGAATGAGGCAGAAGGGTGAAGTGACAGGCTCAGATCTCCAGTGAAGTGACAGTCTTAAGGCTCCAGGGACAGCTGGTGCTTGCACTGCAATCCAGGAGTTTGCAATTTTCATGTCAAGGAAAAAAAAAAAAAAAAAAAAAAAGCCAGTTAACTATAGAAGTGTTTGCATATGAATACATTTCACGGTATAGTCTATAGATCATTTTAGATTTTTATGAAAAGTGAGTTCTAATGGCAATAATGTGCTGCAGTTTCTTTCTCCAAACCAGAGCAACTAGTGAGGTGCATAACTGCAAATGGCTGCAGCATTGCACTGACATACCTGGGACCGACCTCTTATTACAGAACAGCCACAGACGGGGCAAACTGCAGAAAGCAGAGACAATGATTATTTCCTATATACCATCATCGGTAAAGGTTATAATTAGGCATAGGTATATAAACATTTTTATATATATTAAAAAAAAAAATATGATTAAGGTCACGTCTTACATAACCATAGCACTTCATGGTTTCTAAGGTTAAGAGCAGAGACATTTGGTCAAATGGTAGGTGGACTTCTTCTGTACTGTGACCAGTACACATTCTACCTGCAAATGACTCGAGACAGCTCATGGAAGTATTGGCATCTCTAGACTCACTGTCTGTGAACTCAGTAAAACTCCGTGCCTGAAACCATCAATGTTAGATCAACTGATGGAGATGACAGGTCAACTCTGTGATATAATATTACAAATTTTAGAAGAACATCACTGCTGCACTCCTTCTATTCCTCTCAGAGCTTTTTATCTCATTCTGGTCTTTGCAGCAAGAAATATAGTGGGAAATACCACCTCTTAGAAGTCTACCTGTGACATTTCAAGCTGTTAATTGTCCTCAGTTGATTACCCTTTGCATTTCTCAACCTACAGATGAAAAAATTTAGAAGATATTTTGTTAAAGTAAATTAAGAAACTTCAGAAAGTCCCCGAACTGTCCCAGTAACTTGTCTTCTCAGGAGTGCCTTCCTTTTGAGTCTCTGAACTCTCAGCATATCTCATGCTTTCTTCTACGCTTACCATGTAGCATCAAAAAATTAGTAGAAACGAATACTGCTGCAGGCATTGAGCTCCTGTTGCTTACACAGGTATCTACCGCAGTTAAAGAAGGGGCAATCTGAGCAAGGCAAGTATTTTTATTTCCAGATTTTTCTAGCTTTCTGATTAGTGACCTAATCTCAAATTACAGAGAACCCCATTTGTTTTCTGTGTAGAGTACAGTAGGCTATAATTCTTAAACTTGTAGTTCTTATTAACGACCTTACTCTGTTTCCACTTGTCTTTGTGATAGGAGCTGGACATAATGTGAACAAATAGTGATCCTAAGATGATTCAGCTTCCCATTTCCATACATTACTGTTACAAAGCTCCCTGTTCCACTTCAGTGGTATAGAAGAAAAGATCTGAAGGATTATTATATGTTAAACATTATATCAACCATGGTGGCAGGGGTAATAAGGCAGCACAGAAACTGGTGAAGAAATACGCAAACATTAAGTCATACTAACTAACCAAAGGATAATCCACATTAAACCTTATAGCAACCCTGGTGACATCATTACAATTAATGAGACAAATGTTAGTAAAAAGGAGTCAACGCAGACATAAAGTTTGTTGAAATAAAGTAGTATGAGGAAGAAAACTAAATCATAAGCTTGATTTTCTGAGAAAGCTCTAAACCACTGAATGAGTTGTTATGGTGAGTAGTGTAAAAATACACAAATCCTGAAATGGATAAAGCTCATCTTTAAGTGGAAATTACTTTTTTGAAAATCCCCAACCCAACTGAAGTTGTACAAATTTATAATTTAAAAACTTTCAGTGAAACAAGTAAAAAAAAAAGCCAAAAAACCAAAACCCAAACAAACCACCAGCAAAAAGCATCAAGAAAGAAAAAAAAACCCAAACCAGTCCAACTATATGAATTGTATTCCTCATTTATGTTTATGTTATCCTGGATATAAAAACAAATAATGAAGCCATGCTCTGATTTGCCTGTAATATAATGGTGTGCACCAGAGTAATAATTTTCTAATTTGCCAGCTAAAATACTGTTCTGGTTAACTAACACTTTATTCAGTTGTGGTAATTGCTACTTTGTTTATTTTAATTTGATCTTTATTTAGCAAGCTGCCTACCCCACCAAGTAGCCACCTTAGGTTTTTTTCTTCCTTTGGCTAAATTCTTTGTGCAATATTATACTTCCTAAGGGATATGATGTTGAAATTCTAATTATTAAATGTTGGAAATCTAATTATAAAATACATTAAAACACCTCATGGATCTGAATAATTATTCTAGTAATAAGATTTTTTTATTATCCACAGCATAAGAAGCATATCTAAAGAAATACCTGGAACAAGAATAGAACAAGTGCTGATTTTCACCTCACCTCGAAATGTAAATAGTTTCAAGATGAAAAGGCCAAGGGGTCCGCTATTCTGAATTGTTTCTTGCATTTCTCTAGAGACCTCTAGTGGAGACAACCCTGTAAAAGTAATTTTCTCAAGGCTGCGTTAAGTGTTTACTTTAGAATTTATTGTATGATATAGAATTTATTTTATTATTCCTAAAGAGGATTAGTTTAATTATATGATGCAATAATCCTTGCATTCAAATATTTAAAAGTTTGAATAAGTGTCTTTACATCAAATTAAAGAGGAAAAAATAAGCATCTATTAGTCACTTGTGGCTAATTGTACTCACAATCTACAGAAACTTATCAAATAAGAATAGAAGGAAATTAAAGTTTTTTTCAAATACTTTCTTCCTAGTTAAAACGTGCAGATGTTTTAAATCATTTCAACGTGTGTTGTGTGCTGTACATATTCTGATTCTTTATTTTATAACTACGTGTTTATTTTTTCTTGTGTGAGTGGATGCTCAGTGTGCTTTGTATGTACCTCTCCTTTAACAGCAGAGCAGAGGAGCTGACTAGTTTGAACTCAACTGATGTTTAGACAGCCCAATGTCACATGAGACGAATCCCACCCTTTGCATCCTTTGTTGGGTGGTTTGTGTTTCAGGGAATAGACACTTAGAAATACACTACGTTGAATAAGATTACAGTACCATATGTTTTCTGGTAATCAGCTGGATTATTACCCTTTTCCTCTGTTATTTCTCAACCTAATGGCTAGCCCCACAGGGCCTTTTACTGGTATTCTGTCTAAATTTTCACTTTTATTAAGGTCATCTTATTAAACATAGCTACACCACACCTGCAGAAGCTGATTAATTTTCATCCTACTTTGGTTTATTTATTCAAGACTTTAGAGTCTTCTCATAAATCTCATTGGGATTCTCATTGCCAAGCTATACAATTTTAATGTTCTAATGTTTCCCCATTACTCAATTCTTCTGATCATTACATTGCTTTTGTCTGAACTTCACCTCCCTTGTCAAAGATCTTTCAGCCAACAAGATACACAAAAGTGAAAACAAATCTCAACATTGTTCTATTATGGTTCCAAAGAACCCAATACTAATTCTGGATTAATTTCTCTCTGGTCATTTACTGCAGGACTTAGACAAAGGACGCTGCTTCTAAATATAACTTATTTCTGTTTTATATTTTAAATTTCGTATGACACGCTTCTGCAAATGTTTTTTCTTGCTATATTTCCACTGTTTTTCACTAAGCTTATTCTATACTTTAGTGTGTCTTCAAAAGCTTAACCAATATATTAAGGTGTTTAACAAAGTAATTTTGTATTTATTCTTTCCCATTACATCCCCCAATGAATGTATGGCATAGCATGTGTATGTATATGGGGATTAAATCACAGAAAGCACTGATAGATGGAAAAGCAGAGAGACAACTGTAAGCCATGTGAATTTTGGACCAGAAGGGAAGGAGAAAGGAATATTTAGAGTTGTTATTGTGACTCAGAGTTGGAGTTACCAATCAGTACTTTGGCTCCTGCATTATATAAGGAAACACCCACCCATCCTTGGATATCCTTGGAAGCTATAGGTGTCTAATTATTAGACAAATCAACAGAAGTCGCAAAATTAATCTCAGCCCTTGGAAAATGTTATCTTACATTCTCATGGAAGTAGAGATATTGCTAAATTTTAAAATATCATGGTACATACTACAGGTTTTGGTTATTACAAAACTATTCTATGATGTTTACACATAATTATTAAAATTTAAATGTAATGTTCCTAGAAATGATCCTACACTAAGACTTGCAGTATCTAATATCACAGAATCACAGAATGGTTGGGGTTGGAAGAGACCTCTGGAGATCATCTGGTCCAACCCACTGCTAAAACAGGTTCACCTACAGCAGGTTGCACAGTCGCGTCCAGGCAGGTTTTGAATGTCTCCAGAGAAGGAGACTCCACAGTCTCTCTGGGAAGCCTCTTCCAGTGCTCTGTCACCCTCAAAGTAAGATTTTCATACTAATCAGAAAGGACTTTCCTGTGTTGCAGTTTGTGCCTGTTACCCCCTGTCCTGTTTCTGGGCACTCCTAAAAAGAGCCTGGCCCCATCCTCTTGACACCCGCCCTTAAGGTATTTGTAGACATTGATAAGGTCCCCTCTCAGTCTTCTCCAGGCTACACAGGCCCAGCTCTCTCAGCCTTTCCTCACTGGGAAGATGCTCCAGTCCCCTCATCATCTTTGCAGCCCTCCGCTGGGCCCTCTCCAGTAGTTCCCTGTCTCTCTTGAACTGGGGAGCCCAGAACTGGACACAGTGCTCCAGATGTGGCCTCACTAGGACAGACAAGAGGGGAAGGATCACCTCCCTGGACCTGCTGGCCACGCTCCCCCTAATGCGCTCCAGGATCCCACTGGTCCTCGTGGCCACCAGGGCACACTGCTGGCTCATGGGCAACTTGCTGTCCACCAGAACTGCCAGGTCCTTATCCGCAGAGCTGCCTTCCAGCAGGTCAACCCGTAGCCTGTGCTGGTGTATGGGGTTAGTCCTTCCTGGGTGCAGGACCCTACACTTGCCTTTATTGAACATCATAAGGTTCCTCTCTGCCCAGCTTTTTAGCCTGTCCAGTTCTTGCTGAATGGCAGCACAGCCTCTGGTGCATCAGCCACTCCTCCCAGTTTTGTATCATCAGCAACTTGCTGAGGGGACACTGTCCCTTCATTCGGGTCATTGACAAATAAGTTGAACAGGACCGGACCCAATACTGACCCCGGGGGGTCCTGATCCCTAATACACCAATTTTAATTTTGTTTTTCCTTTAGGGTATCATTTTAAATGTTGATTTACAAACTTAGGGAAGGATTATTTCTAATAAGTCCCTCATAAGCTTTTTGTCATATGGACTGCACCTTCTTACACATTTTGGGGAAAATCTACAGCCCCAAGCATCAATATATTCTGCTTTCTCTGTGTCAAAGTGACTCTAGAGATCCCAACATAAGAATTGTTATTTACTGACAAAGTTATGTGTGTATGGCAATATTTTATAAAAAATTACAATTCAGCATAAGTTACATGGTCTTATTCCTCAATCCTGATCCCCATATTCAGCTCAGTCACCCTGGAAAGTAAAATAAGCATTAGGCAAACTCCTCACAAAATGGGAATATTGATTCCTCATCCAACAGCAGGTGATGCTGTTGCCATAGGCAAATAGTTCTCCTCTTAGAGAACAAGCACATCGTCTGATAAGGCTGAGATAAGATCCACAATGGTACCGAGTTCTGCTTACACCTTACGCAGCACATGGTAAGCGTCCCTGCAATACTGAGATGAGTGAACCAATCGATAGGAGTTAATAAGTGATTCAGGCAGCAGTGGCATGTAGTATGTGGTCCCCGGGGAGGAAACAAAAGCCCACGTCAGGGGTGCTTGTGCACTAATGTTTCAAGGTTCCCTGGTATTAAACGGTATGACAGTGAACTACACTGTGTGCCTACAATCTCTATTCTTTCCTGCTTAAAAACAAAAACCAGACAAACAAACAAACATAAAATCCTACAAGTCAGCCAGTATCATCCAGTTTATTTAGTTAGGTAAGAAGTCTCCTTACAGATATTATTTTTTTTTGGTTGAGGTTGAAATAAGAGCAAATTATCAGTAATATGCAGCTAAATGGCCCAATTAAATGCTTATTTACTCTGCTGGAAAGCTTTTACAGATTTCAAAAGTCACTTAACCTACTCCAGTGCAGGTAAAAGTTACCACACTTTTAGTTAATCAAAAGACCATTTATTGCAGTCTCTGCATTGTTAGAAACACTAAGGAGGGGTCCCCATGATATATATCACAAAAAAATGGTAGTTGTTTCATCTGTTTTGAATTTTGTGATGGTGACGGCCAACCTAAGGTAAAATTCTAAGCTTCTTGTTATTTATAGACTGTACAGTCCTGACTGCCATGAGTCCTTACTGTTACAGCCTGGCTTTGTGACCTAGAATATACAGCTTCTAAGCATGAGAAATCGCTGGTGAGATCTTATAGCAGCCTTCCAGTGCCTAAAGGGGGCCTACAGGAAAGCTGGAGAGGGGCTTTTTACAAGGGCATGTAGGGACAGGACAAGGGGGAATGGCTTTAAACTGGAAAAGGTGGATTTAGATTAGATGTTAGGAAGAAAGTCTTTCCTGTGAGGGTGGTGAGGCACTGGCACAGGCTGCCCAGAGAAGCTGTGGCTGCCCCATCCCTGGCAGTGCTCAAGGCCAGGCTGGATGGGGCTTTGAGCAACCTGGTCTAGTGGAAGGTGTCCCTGCCCATGGCAGGGTGTTGGAACTAGATGATCTTTAAGGTCCCTTCCAACCCAAACCATTCTATGTTATGATTCTATGAAACCGCCTTGAAGGAAATCAAACTTCTGCCTTTAACTGCATGCCATATAGATTCAGGAAAACACATTTATAGAAAAATAAGTGTTGCTGTGGTAGTTTAATGTGAATTTCAGGTTTAGATTTCAATTCAGCAAGTCATATGAGCATATTTATTGCATTTTAGATTTTGAAAACATGCACACTCAGACTTGATCTATACTATGTGTTTCTGGATGCTGTTCAACATTTGCACATCAGTCTTATTTTCAGTACTTTCTAGAATATGTGACTTTTTATAGGAGGTGACATCTACTGTAGCTTTTATTATTAAACTGAAACTTTGTTCATTTTGAAGATCATGACTTCTCAGGCAAAATTACACAAACAAAATCAGGCAGAATATAATCTATCTTGACAAATCAGTAGATTCAGTGCTGCAAGGTCAGAGAAAACTGATTTTCTCCTTAAATGGGGAAAGGGTTGGGGAAAAGATTAAGTACACTAGTGTTGTATTTTGGAGGGAAAACGAAATCTTTGTATCTAATGTCAGGCACAGAATTATCATTTCAGTGGTTCAGTGGGTTACCATAGCAATACAACCCAATGGCTTTTGAAATACTTTATTTAGCTTAATCACTGGGGGGAGGGGTTATTGTATTCAGAATCAAGTTTAATCAAACTGACATAATATGGTTTGGCTTTTTTTTTTTCCATAACTACAGTGAACAACCCATAGCTTCACAAAATATGCTTATTGCTTACTTAGAGATCTGTCTTTTGAAATTATCCTTGCTTGTACTACTAAATACATTAATATATTGTGAAGAACCCAAAGTAAATCACTCAAGTAGTCATGTTATCAGGACCTTATCTGTGGTTTTGTGTACACATTCCTACCTATGTTGTGGTGCTTGTGGAATACTTAAACTGATAGTTCTATGACACAGGTCATTGCTGTGGGTTGGCATTGGCACTGGTTTTAAACAGCATCCTCATGAGAGGCAGGTGCAATAGGTAAAGTCAGAGTCTGCCTCATGGACCTTTAAGTGACACAACTTGTTTAGCAGACAGTATTCATTGCAAACAAGCATTTCAGTATCAGATAATCTCTTGTTGCAGAAAAGCTGAATTAATAGGAATTGGACTGTAATATTGGCTTTTAGGAGTAAAAGCCATGGAACAAAACAGGCATCTACATCCACAGAAGATCCGATGTGATTTGAAAATCAGGTTCTTGAAAGTTCTTGGAAGGATCATAGAATCATAGAATGGCTTGGGGAAAGGACCTTAAAGATCATCTTGTTCTACATCTGGGTTTATGTATAAAATGACTGGATTGTTACGCTGATGAACAGAATTTCTTTTTGATTATTCTGGCTCAAAAAGAAAGTTTTATATTTTCTCATATCACTTAAAATAATGAAGTATAAGCCCAAACACTGTATTATATATATCAGATGCTAGAAATATCTTCCTTGGGGATAACTATTGCAAAATGAGATGCATTTTCTGTGTGAGGGATACCTTTTCCTTTTCAGTCATGCATAAAAGTTTTTACCAGATTGTTTGAGTGACTGGGTAAATTTATACATTTTGCAGTACATTTGATGCCATTATAGTGCTAAAGAATATACTACAGATGGCACAAATCTGGCTAATTATTAAATGAATTTTAACTCCACTGAATATGCTGAATTTTAATGAAGTGGTAGCTGATAAACTATTAGACACATGGCAACCACCTCTTTAAATAACTACATTGAGACTTTCTCACTTCAGTACTTCTGACTGCTGTAGAGTATCAATATCAGAAAATGTATATATTATGTGACTGACTGAGGCTATCCAAGCAAATAACTAGTACCTATAGTTCTAAAACTCAGGTTTTTGATTGATTCATGTTAGCGATGTGCAAAGGATTAGCTTCTTAGATGCTACCAATACAAATAGAAATAAGTTTATTAATCTAGTTATAGCTGATAAGGGACAAAGTAAAAAATGAACATATTCTATTGACTTCCAATGGACACCAGATTTATAAATCACCTAATAAAAAATATCTAAAAGTTATTTAGCAACTTAGAATATTCATTCTCACACATGGAAAGAATTCCACCTGCAATTCCATGCAATTTTAAATTCCTTTAAAATCTAGAGCCAGGATACCTTTAACAAGGTCACATGTTTCAAAGTCAGCACTACAGCACCTGATGGTATGTACAGCCAAAGTTTCACTTTCAGGGACTGGAAGAGGACTTTTGGAAGGTAGGATGCCACAATACAGGGTCATACATTTGTCATAGTAATATGGGAAGCCAAGTATTCAGTGCAGAAACAGCACTTCAGAAAAAAGTCTGCTTTAGGGAGAGGTTATCTTATACTCAATTTCTGCCTTTTTTCTTTTTTTTTTTTTTTTTTCCCCCCAGTTTAAGGGAAAATTCTCTACTGAGCTATATAATCTTGATGAGGCCTGAGAAATGAGGCCTTGATCCAAGAGAAGACATTATGGGTACCATGTGCCCCCCTGCCCACGGGAATCAGGACTGGTGGTGGTGAGGTAACCATAGCTCCTGGGTGAGAACCTCTCACCACACCAACAGGAGAGAGTAGGGAGGCACTCTGACCAGCCATAGCCTTCCCCAGCCTCTCTCATGACTTCTGCCCAACACATGCTAGGATGTTGCTACAATGCCCCCTTCTTCTCCAGACTCACAAAACCCCCTTTCCAGCAGCTCTAGCCCAGTCAAAGTAAAAGCTGTCCTACCACATGACGGTGCTCCCCATCTGTAGGCATATGTCGTGCCATCAGGCTGCATCCATATATAAGCCCTTTCCTGAGGCGTCCCGTGGACATGGCAGGTGCCCAGCAGCACAGCCACACTGACACTAGTCATGTCTCTCTAGCAGTGACAAGGAGTCCACGTGAGGTTGATCTGCTCCTGACACTTGAAACATGAAGGTGGGGAGAAATTCCTGCCACAGATGCTTTCCATGAGGATTCCAGTCCACAGCACCATGATTCTCTTCTGCCCTCCCACTGTCCCCACATGCACAGGAGAAGTGCTAGACCAGCCCCTGAATGGGGAGCTCTGACCTTGTGCTCTTGAAAACCTGCTAGGAAAAGGTGGCTTGACTCTTCAGAAAGGCTTTATTTACGTCTGTGGATATTGTACATATATTTGCAAGTCATGCACAAACTATTGTGTAAAAATAATTTGACTGTAAATAAATTAAATTTGCACATTGTCATGACCTACGGAAACAGATGCTCATTGGAAGCAAGGGAGGTAGGAGGTAATAGGTAGAGACTAAAAGGGGCTCAGCCATCACGACATATCAGCTCACTTGCTGAAAAAATCAATTAACTTTAGCTAGGCAGAGAGGCCACCTTACTTAAACCAGAAAAGATAAATTATGGTAGTTATGCATTCAATAAATAACAAATACCTTGTCATCTAATTAGTGATGTGCATGACTGAATGAACAAGATTCCAACTGTCTCTACCCACTAACCAGTGAAAACATAGCCAAGGGAACAGGTTTGCTGGAATCAGCAGGGAAAGAAGACCCTGTTGAGCATGACTCTAGTTCGGTGCTGTGAAGAGACATAAGAGGTGTAGAATAAGTAGAAGACACTACAGTCTTCCTTGTGGCTCTCTCCCCAGGCTCTGTCTCCATCAGAAGGGGCTTCCAGGAGGAGAAGATAGGAGCCACCATGCAGGAATACTCCAGGCCCCAGGAACTCAACTGACTGAGCAAGAAGTGGGGTGATGGAAGCTACCAGCTCTGACATCTCTCATCTGCAGCTCTGATGTTTTTTGGGTGTAGATGTAACTGGAAGAGGAGGGGACTTTGGGGAAAAGAGGGACATGTGGCTGCTAGTGGATGCAGGGCTTCCATGGTGGTTGGGGAATGGCATCTGTCCCTTGTTTTGGATCAACATTGTCCCTTTTCCTGTCCAGCCAGCCTGACCTGAAGGGCATCTCCTGGGCTCCCATGAGAATCTGACCCAGACACACAATGAGTTGTTTCACCCAACCGGAACTAAGCTACATACCTCACGTCCATTTGAAAGAGCTGGTGAAAGAACTGCCCTCATTCCATCCCAAACCTATCCTATCAGAAGCAGCTGGAAAACTGCTACTGGATCACATGTTTCCTACCAAGCATTCCCTGAGAATGGGCAGCAAGTACGGTAAATGATTACATTTTCAAAGCACTGTTTTCCACTCCTCCTCTCTGGATGAAATAGGGGTGTCTTTAGGAGCTGTATATAACACAGAATGTAAGTTTTCTGCCTTTCTGCAGCTGATATTTTTCAGTTGATAATAATTTGCTGGCTTGGGCAATTACAATGTCTGAGACACATTTTGTGTTTTTCAACTCATTGAGCTTCTTCATTTCTTTCATTTACTCAGCTCATAACTTAAGATCATAGCTGCTTTATATGCATAGACGGTGAAGGAAAATGGTCATTGACCGATTAATAATACAGATAGCAATTTCACAGCTTTGATTGCAAAGATAAATGTTTCCCACTACTAATTGATTTTGGATTCTCTCTGTGTGTCTGCATGTTTTGTTCTACTGATGGATTTTGACTGTATTTATGTGTTTTGGTTTTTAGCATGGTGGGTGTATCAGCATTAGGGAAAGATGCTTGGTTTTGAAGAAGTGCAAATTTTCTCTGAAGAGATACAAATACCCCTTCAGCAGTAATGATACAAACAGTATGCATTCCTTACTGAGCAAGTTAGATAGTTAAATAATTATTTTATAATTAAAATAGCCTTGGGGTTT
The DNA here is from genome assembly GCF_023634085.1 of Falco cherrug. Lineage (NCBI taxonomy): Eukaryota > Metazoa > Chordata > Aves > Falconiformes > Falconidae > Falco > Falco cherrug. Next base: position 27,770,816 of record NC_073698.1, read on the forward strand.
TGTTCTTCAAACACAAATAGGAAAATCCAAGGATTCTGAGGTCTATTATACCTGAAACAGCATGCAAAAGGTCCTAATATAAGCATGCTGATTTTACCTGCAATAAATATATTAGAATTTCAAATGGAAAAACACATTATGGGTAAAGAGGTGGTAATGATGAGTAGATATGACAAGGACATAAAATAATTACTACTTAGAGCTGCATTGATGGACTGTTGTGACAAGTTTGATAAAGAGTACATACAGCATACAAAAATACATTTTTTTGAAAGTATGAACATTTTTACAATTTTGTTGACTTTAGTATCTGATGTGGAAAAAGGATAATGATGATTTTTAGAGAAAAGTAGCATTAATCTCATCTAGCTTTAAACATTTAAAAATAGATACCTAAATCCCCTGGGTTTTTTACATTTAATGACGTAAACTGAGCCTCTCCAGAGGTCCTAATTTATCTTGGGAAGGATCATGCTCTAATACGTCTCTTCTTGTAGCTAGGTGGGTGTCAGTCTCTTTTCCCAAGCTACAAGTGATAAGACAACAGGAAACAGACTCAAGCTGTGCCAGGGGAGGTTTAGATTGAATATTAGGAAATATTTATACACCAAAAGGGTTATCACACAATAAAATAGGTTGCCCAGGGAAGTGGTTGAGTCACCATCCTTAGAGGTTTTTAAAAGAGGTGTAGATGTGGCACTTAGGGACATGGTTTAGTGGTGGACTTGGCAGTGTTTGCTTTACAGTGTTGGGTTTACAGTTGGACTTGATGACTTTTCCAACCTAAATGATCCTATTATTCTATGATTCTTTCCACTGAGTACAAAAGAAGCCTAAGGTGGCATTTAACTTTTAATCAATTAAGTTACAGTGAATGAACACATGCTTTGAATATTCTACAGTAAAATAAATGATGGTGAGAACACTGAATGGGAAACGGATATTATAAAGCATGAGAAAGTGTGCTAACAGGAAATTCAAAACAGATTTTGTAATTAAGAAAAAAAGTCTATGGGAAGAAAACTTTATTGTCATCTTGGACTCTTCTGAAGTAAGAAAGAATAAATGGTACCATGCCCCTCTTTGCACCCAATTAACAGGTAAATTATATTCCCTGATAAAATATCAGATTGTTTTAACTATCAGGCAATGAATGTTATAGTGATATAGTACAAAATGTATCCTGTCAATTACTTCATGTAACCTGTAAAACTGCAGGAACAAACCCTCAACATCCACTCCCCACACCCCATCCCCTGCAAAATTGGCAGAAAATAGCACTTGCACATTTAACGCCTGCTCCAGTTCTCATACAAAATAATGGGGATGCATTATCTTTCTGGAAGTCCAGGACTGTTCACTTAAACATTAAGTTAACAATACCGTTTGCTTAAATTATAAGGCTACAGCACTCTTCCCTTGGACTGAGAGAAGGAAAAAGAAGTCATGAATGAGTCCTGGTTACTCTTTGATGGTCTTCCATCTGCAACTGGTTTTTACTGTTGTCGGTTTTCAGAAGTCAGATGTATTTGTCACATCCATCTGTTTGTCACAAGAAATGGATATATAAATATTTATCAAATTCTGCTGTAATGACTCTTGCCACTTACATGAATCAGGCAGCCCATGCAAGAAATTACCATAATGATAGATGGGAGAAATAAGCAAGAAAGAAGTGGCAATAAGCCACTAAGCTCAGTTTAAGCGACTTCTGCAGTGCACTGCAAGTTACAAAGTACATACTTCTATTTATCCAAGGTATAATATGATTCTCTGTGATATGCATCACACACAAAGCATATTGTAGTTGGTAGACATGTATCAGATGGTTCTTTCTGTAGAGTTTATATTGCAGAAAGTTGACTAGAGAATAATAACATTGTGTACTAATGCTTCCATAAAAAGTATTTCTGAGCTGAGCACCGAGAGCTCCTGGGAGTGAGTCTGGATGCTTTTTTTCAGACTTCTGTATTTGACCAGTGTGACACAGACCACTCTTGATATGAATATGTCATCAAAGTTGTATGGATCAATACTTGGTCAATATTATGCCTTAAGTTACTTCTAGCTGAATAATAATCTCCAGTTCTAACTGGAGTAATACTAGATAATTCAAGCATGAGTAATCAACAGTTCCAAGGTTTCGTTTTTTAATATAAGGTTGTGTCTAAATTAATTTAGAGTTTCTTCCTGTGTTCTGCTCACACAGGCCTTAATTTCAATATGATAATCCTCCATCTGTAATTAACACCTGGAGTTAAAGAGGATGATGAAGAGCAAAAGATGGGAGAACAGCAGCCCTGGGGATATTAAGATTGATCTTAATTTCTAACAGATGGTGTAGGCATAGAGGTTAACAGTGAAAAAAGTAATGCTTTTCTCTGTCATTTTTAGCAGTGCTTCGAAATGCTTTGCCCTTTGTCACACCATTGCTTAAAAACACTTAAGGCCTCCTACTTCACACAGCTCCCTCTGGCAGGATAAGGATGGCTGAATTGGAAAGGAAATAAGCCTGCACACATTTTAAGGAAGGCCTTAAGACTTCCAGAGTAAAGTAAAATAGAGGACACATAAATGAGAATGAAGCTGTCATAATAAATTATAATCAGTCTGAACTGTATATGAAGTTCACATCAGACTTTTAAACATACAGCTAACATTTAATGAGAGCTGTGGCTGTGTGTGGGCTTTGTGTCATTACAGAGAAACTGCACATTTATGCAGATGCTTTGCCTAGACTTCCCTTAAAGCTCTGGCTGTTAACATCAAAGCTGAAGAAAGAAAAACCTTTGAAGCCTTGGACTTTTGAAGTGGGTATTGACACAAGATATGCAACAGAGGACACAACCCAGTCTCTAAAGCCCCCTGTATTGGGTAGCCACATGCATATAAAGTCTAGGAAACTCCTCTTTGCTGAAGGTGCCATCAGAAATGGCACCCAGCTTTGGTCTGGTTCTCAGGTTCTCAGTTCAAACACAAAAGCTCTTGAAACATCTAATTTCTGTCTGCAGAACCCCGGTTTGACAGCTAAGAGTTCAGACAAAGATTTAAGACAAAGGAACATTGAATAACTGAGATCTTATATAGTACATAGCTGCTCTTCATTGTCAGGAGGAATGTTTGGGAGCATCTTGAACAGTTGTCGTTAAATAACAAGAACATCTGACCGTGGGGCTGCAGGGTGGGCTGTGCTGAGGGAGGCTGGGGCTGCCCTGTTCCAGTCACAGACAGTTCCAGCTGGTTCCAAACAGCTCAGCAAATGCAACAGACAAATCAACCCGCCACCAACACCCCCCACCAAAACTTCATACCTTTCTTGGTTTTTTGTTCTATAGCCCATCCAGCAAGGACTGGGGCTGCAGTTAGTCATGAAGATACGTTCAAACCCTCACCACCTTCCTGGGTTTGTGTTTTAGGGATGTGAGGGGTGGCTTTTTGATGAGAGTGTGTGTGTGTCCTTGCAGTGTAGGTCCCCACAGCCTGGGAGGAAGGGTAGAGTTGGATGGTTGTTCAGACGGTTCTTAAATAGCTGTTTAGCATGGTGAAGGGTGGGATGTGTTGTGCATCCTTTTGTTTTCCTGAGTATTCATGGTGAACTGTTAACTTCTCCCTCCCAAGAATTGTATAGTATTACCTGTCTCAAGAAGCTGTGTTTTCCACCATAAGAAAGATCTGATTTTCCTGATAAAATTTTGAGGTATTTCTTTTTAATTATTTGTGTTTGAAGACAAGACTGGATTTGTTTCGATTTAAATCACAAGATGTCTTGAGGGTTTTTCTTCTTCATAAGGCTTTGATTAATTTGACTTCTCAGTACAGAGGTTCTCACTAGGTATCTTTTCAGCAGCTACCTTGGAGCTGTATGATTTATGAAATGAAAAATTAAACATGTGCATTTATTTCAGCAAATAAATCAATCAAGTTATGGAGCATACTTGGTTGCCACAGACGGTTTTATTTATTTTCCTATCCAGTTGAGGGCTAATACTTGCCTATCTTTATAGGCCCCGAATATCTAAAGACATAAGATTTGTGTTCCATACGTGATTATTTCTGTAGGCAAGGTTCCTTTGCACAAACAGCTTCTGGAAACAGCAATATTAATTTGATGGATTTCAGGGAATGATTTCCTAAAGTAAATTTGGTAGAACACATCTTGTAAAAACAACTGAGCGAAGGAACTTTGCACTGGTCCTGGGTTGCAATGATATCACTGGCATCTATTGCAGAGGCAGGATGTGTGGGTTAGTGTGTGTTTTGTGTGTTCATGTTGATGTGCAGACTATAGAGAAGCTTGCTCCCACTGCTGTGTTCCAGTACAGAACTATATGTCATGCTTGAAAATCCTTAAGAGGCTGCAGAAATCTTAAGATTAGAAAGCTTATTGAAGGAGTAAATAACCCAACCCCTATGATAGACCCCAGAAATGTAAAGATGTTTGTCAGCAAAATAAAGTAAATAGAAAATAGAAGATTCTTACTATTCAAGAGTAACCAGTCTGACCAGCATCAAAAGAAAACACAAACTAAAACTGAGCTCTTCTATTCAATAAGAAGTGTTGATGTGGTTGCAGCATGTTCACCTTGTGTGACTGAAACATTTTTGTCTTTTGTCTTACACTAGACATAGAATCAGAGGTGCTAAATAGAGCTCACCATCTAAGTTCAAAATCAGTTCTTCCAAGGAAGGCAAAACATTCCTGTTCTAGGAAGCATCAAGGCACTGCAAGAGGAGCAACCAGACACATCTACTACTGCCATTACTTCCCCTCCCCTCAGAGTAAAAGCTGAGGAGCTATGTCCATGGAGGGCTGTATTCAGATTACTTTGCTTACTCTTTTGGGACTAATGAGAACTGATAAAGCTGTCCTTCCTTGAGTCTGGGCCAGTGCTATGGCTTGGGACCAGGAAATTATAAATGGAAAGAATGCAACAGTTCACTTAAATCATGTCTTGCATTTACCTTTTACCTAACTGTTGTAGTTCTTAAGTGTCATGGAAAGGAGGATGCAAATCTGAAGATGAACCTAATACAGAAACCAACAGAAGTGAGAGGAGTTTCTTCTGTCATTACCAAAAAATTGAGTCTAGTGGCAGCTTCATATGAGCTGAATGGAAAAAAAAAAGAAGCCTCATGGTTAAATATTTTATACTTGAGTATTTTAAAATTATTTTCAGATAAACACCCCACAATTTAGCAAAAAGTTTTTTTTAAAAAATAAACTGGCTTATTTTGCTCTTCAGTTTTATAGCTGAGTTGTAGTTGGCTCAGATTAAAAATAAGTGACCGCACATAAACATGAAAAAGGAATTTCAAAGGCACCTACTCTACTAAAGAAGGTTATGTTCCAAAACAGAGTGTTTTCCTTCATTTGTTTTATACATTATAGCCATATCAAGTTACTGATTGCTGAAGTAAACATTTCTCTAAGGACTGCAGATGCTGGAATGAGAGTAATGACTCAAAGAAAATCTATAGTTAACTGTGGCAGGGGTCCTCTAGGAAGTCAGTAAGTATCCTCTCACATACTAAATAGTGAGAGTTTTAAATAAATCATTGCAGTTTATAAAGTAAATAATATTTTAACAAACATGTTACTATGTAATTGACTGTAGCATGATTACAGACTATCTGGACAATATAGGCTGCTGCAATAGAAATACTATGGAATTGAAAACCTTTGTATGCATCTTAACCTCCTCAGATGCACAAAATTCCCTCTGTGCCCATCTTCCTTATAAGAAAAAGCACGTGTCAATCTAAAAAAGGTTCCCACGGGCTGGAAGAAGGTGCTTTGCTATCACCCCTCTCACCTCCTGTATTGAGGGCTTGCTCTCAAGGAGGGAGAGCTGATCATATTGGACACACACCTCTCAAGGATGGATGGGTTTCAGTGTGTACAGAAGCTTAGGACTGGTCATCTGGCTTCCCTGACCTCAGAGGTACATTCTGTGTACCCTACCCAGTGGTACCCCCTGGTGTCCTTTACCACACAGTAGCCTGCATCGCCAGGCTCTATACAGTTCTCATTTTAAGTGAACAGATAAGGTGAGGACTTGACTCCTGGGTTGTCTACTGGCAAACTCTTCAATTCTTCAAGTTTTTCTTCTTGGAGGCTTCAAGGAACTCACTGCATTGCAAATCTAAAAAAAAACAGTAAAGAAATTGTCAGTGGGGAGGATATGTTTGTATGGCAGTTTTTCCACCTGTACTGATGGAATTTCAAGCTCTTCAGATTTAAAAGGATAAAGCTAGAAAAGAATGAGGCAGAAAGGCACTTCTGGAGATCGCCTTGTCCAGTCCTCTACTCAGACCAGAGTCAGATGCAGCAGGTTGCTCAGAGCTGTCTCCGGTCAGATTTTGAATATCCCCAGGGGTGGAGACTCCACAACCTTTCTGGAAAACCTATTCCAGTGTTTGAATACCCTCACAGCAAAATATTTTTTCTTATGTTTAAATGGAATTTCCTGTATTTCAGGTTTTGCTCATTGCCTTTTGTCCATTCACTAGATATCATTTGGTATCTGTTGTTTTTACACCCTCACATTATATATCTACAGCTTTTTAAAAAACAGTTATTCAAGTTCTTTTCAAAAGTATCTGCTGAAACTCAGCTGACTTCTGTAGAGCAGAATGTGATTTTTCTTGTTTCTGTGAACTGATGAACCAGGGATGTAAAAGTTCAGTGATCATTTTATTATAAACAAATGGCAACAGAACCCAGGAGATTTGAACATGAAAACTTACCTGCATGAAAGCATTTCAGCTGTAATTCTTGGTGCTTGGCAGATTTAAGCACAGTGCCATATTGCTATAAGGCCTGTAATGGACTTTTTATTCCCCCTTACAGATGTAGCAAAGGGTACTTCATATTACATTCCCTTTGAACTCTGGATATAAACCCATAAACCTTTAGCTAAGGATAATTGCCTCTATAACAGTTCAATTTCAAGTCTTTTAAATTAGCCTTTCATTATTGCAGACTCCAGCTTCTTACATACAAAGTCGATCAAAACAAAAGTGTGCTTAAAGCAAGTTTAATTTGCTGTGGCTTATTTTTGTGTTACTTCCACATAATCTTTTTCTAAACCCAAAGAGCAGGCACGGATCTTAAGCTAAGCCAAAACACATTACAATAAATAAGTACCAGAATGATCTGAACACTTGTACTCGTTTTGGCAGGGGTTAATTTTCTTCATAGTGGCTACTATGGGCTATGTTTTGGATTTGTGCTGGAATCAGTGTTGTAATTCATGGATGTTTTAGTTCACAGCACCAAGGCCTTTTCTGCCTCTCAGCCCACCCCACCAGCAAGCGTGCTGGGGGTGCACAAGAAGCTGGGAGCAGGCACAGCTGGGACAGGTGGCCTCAGCTGACCACAGGGATATTCCATACCATATGGCATCATGCTGAGTATATAAAGCTGGGGGAAGGAAGGAGGGGACATTCAGAGTGATGGTGTTTGTCTTCCCAAGTAACTGTTAGGCATGATGGAGCCCGGCTTTCCTGGAGATGGGTAAACACCTGCCTGCCCACGGGGAGTGGTGAATGAATTCCTTGTTTGCTTTGCTTGTGTGTGTGTCTTTTGCTTTACTTATTAAACTGTCTTTATCTCAGCCCATGAGTTTTCTCACTTTTACCCTCCAATTCTCTACCCTGTCCCATGGGGGAATGAGCGAGCAGCTGCGTGGTGCTTAGCTGCTGTCTGAGGTTAAACCGTGGCAATACTTTTTTAAAAAACAAAAAAATACTTGTTTCCAATGAACTATTTAAAACAGACTCACTAAAATACTTTGTAGATGTGAATGAACTTTAAAAGCTTCTTGTAACACTTTGACTGCTTTGCCTTAGATAGGTGAAAGCTTAACAAGGATCAGCCGCTATGAAACTCATGTGACTCATCAGAGCTCATCAAGAACAGACAGTTCAGGTTGGGGTATTGAGTACACAGAAGAAACTGCTTATATACAAGGTATAGCCCAAATTGTGCTCCCCAGAATTCATAACCTGGTTAGTTTAAAATAATTTAAATAAGTTAAATAAGTTAGCAGGAATTGTATGGCCTGAGCAATAAGGGAAATAGTCATGTAAGTATGTGTTATGAATTATGATTACAAGGTAAATTAATACACCCATGTTAAAAAAGCTACATGTAAACTGGTAAAAGCTCTATTCAAAGTTCATGTTAAGTTGTTTTAAAAAAATAATCCTATGGAGTCATCTAAATCCATCTTCCTTCTCAGCTCAATACTTTTACAGGGTATATATTTAAACTAGGATCTCACCTGCTGTTGTTTTCTAGGGCATGGTTGTCTCCAAAACCTCAGAAACGCTATAGATTCTTTTTTTTTTCCTTACCACTGTTATACAGGGGAACTGATAGTCTAATAGATTTCTATAAAAAATCCTTGAAATCCTTTTCCCAGTTATCATGATATTTTCCACACCTATGACATGTAATGACTGTCATGGGGACATTATTGTAATAATGTCTTGTTCGACTCCCCATTTTAACAGTAGGATCAGTCTGTGGTAAGCCCTGTATTTCCCAGTTACAGGGTTGTACTCATGTCTTTACTCCCAATAGGAACTAGATATAATGAAAATATGCAAAGGTGATTGTTTGGTGTGCATAGGATAGTGGTAGTTTCTCCTGCAATCTGTTATACAAAATTAAATCAGTGATCAGAAGAAAACAAAAAACCGAGTAAACAAAAAAGAACTTGACTGGGAAATTTCACCAGTTTGCTTTTCTTATATGTAAAAAAAGCTTTAAATATTTCCATAACATCTGACAATTAATCAGAAATACTTATTCCAGAAGAAGTAGATGCTGAGCTCAAATCTATAGTCATCTTTACTATTGTCTCACCACTGGTGTCTCAGATAATCTGTTTGTAAGCTGAAAGTAAAGTATAAACAGAGAAGAAGGAAATGGGCAAAAAAATTAGTGTTTCTAAAAGCTGAAATATTGGTTCTGTGCATTTGCAGAACAGAGCAGTACAGGGCATTCACACTGTTGATATTATTTTTGATGCACAGCATATTGGATCTAAAGATGAAATCCAAGCAGGGTCTGTGCATGTATCTTGGTTTACTTTAATAGCTACCTAAAAGTAGGCCCTGAGGAAGGAGCAGAATTCTGTGCAATGCAACATAAACTAAAAACAGCCCCAATCACCGTCATTACAGACTCCTATATGTCCTTAGGGATGTGAGATGTAATACATTGCAAAGAATTTCATTATAAAGGTAGAATTAAGTCCTGTTAGTCAGAAAGTACAAATAGAACAATATTTAGAAATTTCTAGAGCCTATTCTGTAAAGACAGACTATATTTCACATTTCTGGCTTTCCCCAGAGGCCTAGGGAGCTCTTTGTGCTAAAGGAAAAAAACCACAGAAACATCACAACAAACTATTTAGCACAAGTCCATGAGAGCCTCTGAGTGTCAGAGCTGAAGCCTGCAGCTTTCTACCAAAACTGGACAATTTTTGAGTTTCATAACGAAAATTATTTTTGAGATTTAAATTGTACTGTGATGATTACAGGAGGCTAAATTATGTTGGTCATTTGACATGAAGAGAAAGTAATAATAATGTACTGCTCTTTCCCTGAAGTTTCTAGTATTTTTCAACCCCATCAGCTGTGCAGTTGATAGCACCTTGCATTACAGTGCAGAGAGACTGCTGTGGCTTTGTTGACTGATTAGTGTCAACATAGCAATACAAAACTGAAAGGCAGTCATTTTGCCAGGGGAAGCTGCATGTGTACGTTCAATCCAGCTGCAGTTGCAGCGGGAGTAGTTGTATGTGCAAACCTAAGCAAATGGTGTTGTAGATTAAGGACTGTTTGCTCTTGGTAAAAGTAAGTTCCTTTCAAGAGGTGAAAAATATTTTTTTTCCAATAGTTTTCTGAAACAACAGAGTTCTCCAAAATAAATACAAGTCAGTAAGAGTAGAATTTACAAATCATAATTATTATTTTTTTAAAAAAGGGATAAAACATGTTTTCCAGGTTAACTTATTTCACGTATGGAAAGTCAAGCTCACTCATCTGTTTGTGTCCTAAAACCATTTTGGAAATAGGTCTTCCAGGTGTTTTGGCCTCAAACCTATAAAGCTACTCCAATGTTTCAGTTTTTGTTTTTTTTGGTTGTTTTTTTCCCCTGGAATCTGCCACTGTAGTCTTGTATAAAAAGTCTATTTTATTTTACAATCTTTTTGTCCTATCTAATTTTAAAAAAAATATTATATTGTGGACATATTCAGGATTGTTAGACGTTCTGAAAGGTTTCCTTAATATCATAATGTTACCTGGGATCTGTACATTCTCTGTAAAGGTCTGAAAATTCAGTTTCAGTTTTTACAACACAGAAGTGATAAAAATAGGTAAGAAGTAGTTCTAGATAAGCATCAAGGCTAAGCCATCAAAAACTAATGGACAATTTGAAAATGAATGCAGCAATAGGTAGTCACCAAAATCTCTTCCTAGATTCGTTTTTTTCAAAGGCAAGGTCAAACCAATAATACAATGCTGCAAACACCAGCTCCTTGTATCTCACTGAATATTAGACATCAATCTCCTGGATTTGTTCAAGACAGAAACAAGGACAAGGGAGAAATTATTTTAAGCCACCTCTCAGCTTTTTTTGTTGTTATGGGATTCAAATGAATGTGTAACATTCGATGTATTTGTGTTCCCAGGGATTTAGTGGGTGGGGTGGGATGCTTCCAGAAATACTTGTGGGCTCAAGTTTATGGTGGAGGTCCTGCTGACAAAGTCACAGCAGCTGCTTGGTGGGCTGCTTTTCTTTGCAAATGAAGTACCCTCTGCAGCCTGGGCTAAGGTGCAGCTTCTAGTTCATTGTGGCAGAGGGATACAAACTCTTGGCAAGCCAAGCATTTTCCAGCTAAGATTGAGTTGTGCTTAGCTTTTCATACCAGAATAGGCTAATGCTGAGAAAATTCCAGTAGTCATGGGGGAAGACCTAGCTACTTGCTGATGATGATACCATGATAAAGTCCCATCAGAGACAGTGCGCTGTAGCCAGGATGAATGCCAAATCCACCAGATTATTCTATATTAATAAGTATCTTAGTTTTTCCTGTTAGATTTGCTCTATTTTTTATTTTTTTTTTTAATATAAGAAATGCAGAAGCTGTTCAGGGTGCTTAGCTGGGGTTTGGAACTTCTAGACTTCCTTGACAGTATATGTTTCACATAAGAGTGGGAAGCTTCCTCCAGGCTACCCAAGATCCTTGAGCTATGGACAAACTTTTTGGAGATATGCACCTCAGAGAGAGAAAGAATTGGAACCTGTTCTTCTGAGCCAAGTGTACTTCACAACAGGTCTAACAATATTCTGGAAAGAGGACCAGTCCTCACCTGGGAGTCTAAGCCAGAGGGAAACATCTCCTTTCCCTTTGCCTCTTCAGGTTTTTCCCAGAGTAACTGAAATAACTTGATAGTCAGGGTGTTTGTTTTTTCTAATCCTCAAAAGCTCTGAAGGAAGCTTAGGTGCTAAACAAAGAGATAGCAAAGGACCTTTTTTTTGACAAGGTACACATTATTCTTTAATAGCTTAGGTTTTTAATAGAAATGCCTAAGTCTGCTTCTGGGTAGATCAGTGAAGTATTTCATTTTCAATGTTTAGTTAAAAAAGTCATACTGCAATAAAGCAAACATCAGCTTCTCTCCTGTTGTCATCATTTAAACATATCATGTGAAAAGAGATGATCTAGGCGTTAGAAAGCATGCCTGGATATTAAAAAATATATGCTTGTTCACTGCCTTGATGCCAAATCAAAAGAGCATCCTAAAAGTGTCCAAGTCATTTACTGGAAAAATACAAAGATTGCAAGGTTGCTATTAGCAAACAAAATATGATTAAGAGCAGAAAATACACTATTAAAATACAAGATATTCCCAAGGAGTAGAAGGATAGAACATTTCTGGGAAAGAACTGAAAAGCAAAAGCGTTGTTTCATAGCCAATAAACAAAGTATGAAACTAAAAATAAATAAAAGAATAATAGGTTATTTCAATTAATTTAAAAAAAATCATTTATATTTAAAAAGGTTGAAAAAGGAACAAAGATCAGTTAGTAAATTTTCCTGCAAATGGTAGGAATGCTTTAGTCGTCTTCATGTTCACTTCCCTCTTCCATTAACTGAAATGGTTCTGTCTGAAAGCATCAGTATGAACCTCAGATGGGAAGGTGTAAAACACAAAATAGGCCAAGCTGGAAATTAGAATGAGGAAATATAATCTTAAATCCTCACTGCTTGTCACCATTAAAAGCCAGATGTCCCTATTACGCGAGTAGGTGTATTAGGCTAAATGTCTTCACCAAACTGTATTTGAGCTAAATTCCAACTGTAATTTCAGCTGGATATAATTTTTTTCACTCTCAGTGTAAGCTTTTAGAGTACTCTTCAGTATTTGTAGTGTCTGTTTATTGCATCATGACCCAAAGTCAGGTGAAGAAAGGTCATGTAGTATGATGACTCCCTGACACAGAAAGTGTTCTTTGGTGTTCTGCCTTTTGCTTAGTATTGACAAATGTTTAAAAATATTTTTTTGGAGTCACACAACACATAAGATGAAGAAAAGATTGATCAGACTGAAAGACTGATTGCATTCTTTTGTAATATATGAAGAGTGAATATACTAGTGCAGAAGTTGTCTTTGAGTGAATGACATAACTGAGTGAACATTGAGGGCAGAGATGGGAAAGGAAGTATGCAAAAAGACAAGGAGATGTGAGAACAGGGAAAAGAATGGTGGAAGAAGAAGAGATGAATTTAGAAGTCAATAGTAAAAACAGATAGAAACAGAAGGGAGAAGAATTTGGAATACCAGGGCGAAGCCTGGAAAAGAAAGAACCGAAGTGAACGCAGAGGTGTGTATGTTTTTCATCTATGTCACTTACTAATTGAATTGATTTCAAAGAACCATTGATTGAATGATTTGGTGTGGTTCCTGAAGCAGGTGCTGAGGGCATGACTTGGCATGCTGCGTTTTCCTAACAGACTCTGTTCGCTATGGCTATTCCCACTCAGTTGGCATGGGAAAGGAGGCATAGCCCTCCTGTTCATACCATGCAGCTCAGCCTTGAGTCAACCTGCAGCAGCTGCAGGTATAAATATTTCCAATAGGCAGCAGTCTTGGCCTGGAGATGCAGCAATTATACACTGTAATATTGTTATAATTTACTTCTAAAGTTCTAGCACATCTATTACCTTACACCTATATCTACCAGATGTAGAATGAGGAGTTATTCCATCTTGCTCTGCAATGCACCTATGCCTGGGATGAATCGTTATGTCTGTTTAATAGGATAGTTATTCTCGTCTGAAGTATAAGGGTATCAACTAAATAAAGCCTGTCTTCCAGTTCTATTCCTTCTCTGGTTTTCAAACTGAGAAATAAACAGGCGAGGAAAATAAGTCAAAATAAAGCCTGGAATGTTGCTCCTAGTTCGAAGAATCACTTTGACACAGTCAGAAGATAACGTAAGTCAATGTCATCATGCTTCCTTTAACACTGATGACAGTGTCATAGATAAGTAAGCAAATCTCAGGTGATTTCAGAAGTTAATGTGAATCCTTCAAATGAGATTTTCATATGTCTTTATGTGGAAAATTTAATTCCCAGGGAAATCATGTTTTTCCTAGTTTCTTATAAAAACTTTTGTATTTTGCAGTACTAACAGCCAGTTTCAGGTTTATAATTGCTTTCACTTGGTCTTTCATCACTTGTTTATCCTGACCATGCTGGATAAATCTTGGCTCAGTATCATACATCTGGTTCTCTCTTCATCAGCTCCAGGGTGTGAGTCTGTGGGAATATTTCAGGTTTCAGAGGTTATTTGTGTTCAGCAAATAGAAAACAAACCAACAAACAAAGAAGTAGCTCCCAAAATGAAGTGCTCTTTCCCCACCATACATGGTCCTTAGTGAATAAACTTTTTCAGTATTCATTTCTCTGGGGAACTTTGGGCCAGATTTGGGGTTGAGTGTGACCTTCTAAAGGTCTGGATGTTTGGACTTATGTTTTGGGTTGGCATGTTTTAGATAGAAGTCTGTTACTTAAATACTGAAATATGGATTATCCTCTCTGTTTTTCCAACATACAATGTGCATTTCTGTTTTTTGTATTATTAATATTATTATTATTCTTTAGACATGACTGGTAAATGACTATAAATCATACCCATACCCCCTCTCCTAAGAGAAAATTGTTGTAGACTCTTAAAATGAGCAGAGCACATTTCTCCGAGGCTGAAATCCTGATGTTTCTTCCATATGGATCTGATTTCAGATCAGAGCCACATAATTCAAGGACTGTAAATTAATCTTGGAAATGGTCAGGGAGTTTTATTTCTTGGGAAATTACAATCCTGCAAAAAAAAAAAAAAAAGAAAAGAAAAAGAGAACCAGTTCTCAGATGAGGTCTCCCTTAATGGTCTCCTGGTTTACAATCTCTCAGTTAATGACATTCTTATTAATTATTGAATACAAAGTCTGGGTGTCTTGCAAAGCAAACCAAAGAAGCAACTCTGTCATTTTAAAAATTAATGTTGAAAAAGCAAACCCTTTAATTTTACTTAATAAAAGTGAAGGGAACTAAGGATAGTAATAAACACTAAACTAAGTTTAATTTCATAAAAAAGTATCTCTTTCAATTTTCTTTTTTTTGCTTACTTCTTTTTCTTGGCATAGAACTGGATTCAGTTAAATTAGTCACAGAGAAAGAATAATTCCATGCTTTGGTAGCTGGATATCGGTACTCATGTTTGTAATATGGCTGAATGATATCCCTCAATACCACATGTAATTAATCCAAACAAAACAATTGCCTAGTAAACAATCCTGTGATCCTATGGACACAAGGTCTCAGGTTATACTCCAGGTGATGCAACATAAAATATTGCATTATTAGGTCTTACTGTCTACTTTTAGAAACATGTAGTGGGAAAGTGTAAGATATCTATCTTTTTTAGGGAAGCAACACATTCTCTGTAAAAAAAAATAATCATCAGGCAAGTAAGATGAGAGGAAGAAAAAGGAATAAAAATGATTGCAGAAATGAGCATTTGTGTAGAACTTACTGAATTTCTCTGTTTGTGTATGAATACTTACTGCATTTATTTTAAAACATACTTGACACTTTCAGAAAATGGTGATGTATGCATCTCCCATCTTGTTAATTGCATTTTGCATACTAAAAACATTAGTCATTAACTAGAATGGGTTAATTTGCAGTTACTGTCCTCACTTGGCCACATTTAAGGAGCATTCTATGCTGTCCATTAAATTTATGAAAGGTTAGCTCAATGTTTTAAGATGTTCTTACTAAGGAAACCCATGAATCTCTGAAGTCTGAGAAATCTGTGTATTTTTGTTTGGGGTTTGGGGTTTGGGATTTTTTTTTTTGTTTGTTTGTTTGTTTTTAATGGGCACTGGAGTTTTGGGATACAGTATTTCAATCTGTAAAGATTTTCTATTACAGGAAAAAAGTCTTTTCATTAACCTGCTAAATTGAAACACATGGATTTCTAGAAGGTTATTTTATTTTAACTTATTATTACTAACCATGGACTTATTGCCTGTTTAAACATTCATGGAATAATTTTATTGTGAAAGCCTTGGGTTTTTTTAAAGTTGAGCATACAAAACAAATATAGACTGGGTTATTCTTGCTTTTGCAGTTCCATTGAATAAAAAGTATGCAAGCTCTTATGAATTAACTCTTGATTCTATGCAGTGGAAGAATTTCCCATGAGTTCTGCATGTGTGAGCTTCCATTATTAATTTCCAGACTAGGAAGCATTAGTAATGGTAATTAGCAATTAGAATGCATTAGCGTTTTTTAGAGGCTCAGTCTTTCTGGAAGCTCCTATTTTACATCTTGGATACTTCCTTTGTCCCTATTCCAGCACAGCTGTGATACTTTTAAAATGCAATAATGAGTATGTTGCCTTAAAGAGACTGCATTATCAACAAGGTCATCATCAATTGCACTGTCAAAGAAGAGAGGTAAGAGAAAAGATACTGAAGAACCATGTGGAACTGGTATTCATTTCACTTATCAGCTATTGGAAAGCTATGTTACTAGACATAGATAGCTATCTAAATTCCTTCTAAATGGTACAAATAAGGCAAAGATCTCTGTCAAAGACAATTAATCTGTTGCTAAGGACAGTGTTTGAAACGGAAAGGTGTCTTTGCCTGTGAATGTACTAATTTAGTTCCACAGTAGATGTGTATTGGATTATGAAGAACTAAAGGCCAGGCTGAAAAGGCCACAGCAGTACTTACTAAGGATGAGTAGCACTTGACTGTAATTCTGACAGTCAACTAAAGAGAGCAGGAAGTTTTAGTTAAAATGAAAATAGCATAACTGATTTAGACTACACTCAAGGAAACCCAAGACTGAAAGGTAAAGAGTACAGCGAGAACATACATTAGTCAGAGAAAAGCTATAGAGTTAAAAGATAGTGATCGGCCAAAGGGTACAAATATAAACATTGAAATGATTCATGTGTATAAACATTTCACAACTATATTTAACAACAGCAGAGGATTTGACTGATTTAGGAAGAGAATTACATGATGGACAGACCTGTAATAAAATCAACTGAGTTCTCTCACAGTCTTATGTTTATGAAAGTTGAAGGCTGCAACTTTTTTTTGGTTGTTTTAATCATAACAAGGAGCCATCACTGCTCCATTCTTTTACACTTAAACAAATAAAGCAACTTCTCAAGTACTACATCGGTGGTTAGTGAACTTTATTTGATCTAGTTCAATGGATTCAATTCTTCTTCATATCTGGAGGGTTCAAACTCATCATTAACCACAGCAGTTTATTTTGGAGCATGTCCAGCTACTTAACCATAAACTTTCTCAAAGGCTTGCTAATCTGTTCCTGCTGTAGTGAATGTAGGGTCCATAACTAAAGCTTCAACTAGGTAAAGAGATGAAACACAGATAAGTAAGATTATTAGTTTTGGGATTAGAGTACTTATGTTGGAGGACATCTGTCCTCAAGGACAGCTTACTGGTGTTACCAAATGGTTGCTTGACAAGGAAAACAGGCAAACCTTAGAGCAGGAATTAGAACTGAGGAGTTCTATTTCCCAGGCGTGATTGCATAGGTTTGCTATTATTACACTGATATGTACTACTACTATTATCATTACTACTATTACTACTGCAATCACTAACACTACCATTACTATTTCCAGTACTTTTTTTTTTTTTTGAGGCTGTGCTACTCACTAAAGCTGTTAGTATCTTTTAAGAGACTTCAAATTGAAGATGGATTGTGCTGTCGTCCAACTTGTACCTCTACATTTCCAGGAGAAAACATGATAGCAAATGTTTTGAACTGTATTCAAAGTTCATTGCCTCATCACAATCTTTAAGCATGATCTGCTTCTTCTCTTGTTCATGCTGTTTCCCAGAATATGATTAAATATCCATCTGAAGTTTAGAGAGGAAATGGGATGTTATAGCCTGCAATACATATATAGTAAAATTTGAGATTGTCGTATAATAATTTATGTCTTTTGTCTATGGTGTATTCTGGTGCAAAATTCTAAAAAAAATAAATAAAAATAAAAATAATAATAATAATAAAAAAAGCTATGCAAAAATTCTCCTGAAAGACTGGTCCAAGGATGTTGTTAAGGAACACATTCTTCTTTCAAACATGCTGTTGAAGAACTTTTGGGTCCAAAAATACCAGAAATGTCCTCACATTTTATAGCTCTCAACAGTTACAGCTATGATAAACATTCTCCTGGAACTAGATACTACTTATTCACAGGAAAAACTCAGATTAGGAAAGTTGTAGAATTTCTAATTAAATCCCAACCTATTAAAAAAAAAAAAAAAAGTAAAAAACTCCTGTGTGTCAAGTGCCTCATACAAACACAACATGTGAAGTGTTTGGCCCACACCAGTCAAAATATAATGGTCTCAATCTGTGGATCAAGAAAACAAGAATAAAACCAGCCACTGAGCCATGGTTCCTCCCTGAAAGGCATCTACCTGGCTAGCTCTCCGATGATATTGTACAATATACAGGTAGCGCAGTGGCCTCTGGCAGCTCACAGGGACTCTCATTCTGAACCCTCTGATGCATGGCACTCACTTCTGCAGTGCCCTTGAGATCCAGCAAAGCACGCAGAGTCAGAAGCAGCTTTTGCAACTCTGTTTTGAAGGTATAGCATGCAGTCCTTGCATCACTGACCTCTGACTGTGACTCAAGGTGTGCTCTGGGGAGAGTGGAAGTCAAAACAACCTTGATAAAGACACCCACTACCCGGTCTGGTTTGACTCAGACCTGCTGTGCTTGTAAGGGCTGGGTTGCAAGAATTCAAACTAACTCCTGCCCAGCTATGCCAGGGTACAAGAGCTCTGTGGTGCTGTCTGTGCACTCTCTCTTTCTCCAGAAGCTGATGAAAATGCAAAGTACAGTTAGATTTTGTCCTTACAAAAAATAAAAATAAATAAATAAATATAATAATAATAAAAAAATTAACCATTCTGAACAGCCTAATATTGGGATTAAACCCCTTTGTATCCAGTCAGTTTTCTAACTCCTCAAAACATTTCATTATTTTCAGCTCTGCTTCAAAAGGCAGTCTTTTATAGGGGTTTATATCCTGTTTTTATTGATTTCCTCTCATATTGATGCTAATGGAAGCTGCAGGCAGGGATGGGTGGGTTTGAACTTTTTATTTCTCTTGAGGAGAAAGTATGCTTAGCTTTGCAAAGCTTAATAATGCCTCTGCTGCAGCACTACAAACCTTGCTTTGTGCACCTCTAAAACTTTCTTGGCACAGATGTCCTCTTGGTGGCATCCAATAAGAAAGGTGGTTTTTTTTATTTTATTTTTGGGCTGTCTGCAAAGCAATAAAAGTCCACCACCGTGTTAAATTTGGACATATTTTGGGCCCTTATCTGTTCTCACAGAATGAGGTACTTATTTGCCATCAAATTTGAATGGAATGGGATCAGATCCTTATTGGTGTCAGGCTTCGATACCTAAGAATCACATAAAAATAGAGTAAATGTTGATTTGAAGTATGCTTTTTTTTTTTTAATAGACCTTCATTTCAATATCTGGCTGTAAAAGAAAGAAAAGACAGTGAAAGACTGACCACCTAATGATATGCAATGTAATGTCACGGCCCTGTTCCTAATTATCTTGCTCACCTGTGCTGTATTTGCTGTTCTGTCTTGTACCTACTCCAAGACTTGGACCAACTCCATGCACAGTGGAGTTGTGATGACATGGCTGATGTTTGAGGTTAACTGTCCTGTGGTTTTGCCCTGTTGGGAACTTTATGTGCTGGAGAAACTGCATCTTACTAAGGCATAATAATATGCAGAGCTCTTAGGCCTGTGGTAGTTAACTTGTTCCGATAAGGGTGCTGGTGGCATTATAAATACCCCACTCTGGAACATTTTGTCTGGAATGAAACCATGTGGCTGGAATGCCTTGAAAGCTCTTTGGAGCAAGGACTATTTTGAATTCGGCTAGTGAAAGAAAAGTAAGCTTAGGACTCCGAGGTGTTGCCAACCACGACGAAGAATGAGAAAGTAGAATCAGTGGTGGAGAAGGACTGTTAACTGGAATATAGAGAACTTTGTGACCACACTGAAACATTGGCTTCATGTCATTCTTAGCACAGATTCTACAGTAGAAAAGAGAACTCTCTAAAAGAGTTGACCTAGTAAAAATGATATGAAGGTATTCCACCATTATTATTATTATTTATTTCTTGTTATGCTTGTAATAATTCAGGTGCTTTCCAAACAGAAAAGCTACAGGCCCTGCCCCAAGGAGCTCACAATCTAAAGGTGGACAAGGAGAGAGACGTGAAAGAGCGGAGGTCCACAAAGTCAAGCGGCCAAGACGGAAATCAACCATACCTTAGCAATCAAATGTGGTTTGAATGCATTGTTGCAAAGCTATACAAAACTATTTTCCCATTACTGCTCATATTTTCCATTTTGGTTCAACTGATCCACTCTTAGGTGCCATGGCACAGATAGAAGTGTGGGAAGGAAGCTTTCAGTATGTGAGCTCAGGGAGAGTAGCATGTGTAAACTAGTGCTGGAAAACACACCTAAACGTGTAGAGGGGTTTGAAACTGAACTGAGTTTCAAAATTCAGTTCAGTACCAGGGTAGTTTAGACCCAGAATGGTATAGCTTTAGGTCAGGTCCTACCAGGTGGGAGTTACATGTGATGGATTCCATCTGGAATGTAAGTGTACTCTATGCACCTGGAGGTTCCTCAACACAAGCTAATATGAACTACAAAATCTATCATGGCAGTGCTAGCAAAGTTAAGAATGAAATGACCCCACTGACATGGTATAATCATTCATGTGTTTCCAAGGTTAGAGAAGGATGGTGCTGATCATTAGAGGGTGGTCATTCTTAGGTCAGTTGTAAAATTATTTTTTTAATAATGTAGGACACCAGTCACTGCTTAAAAAGAAACAGACTGTTTAATTTTAAAAATACTGGTTTTGACTAAGACAGTAAGTCACTCATCAGTTATGAAAAATACTATTACGTTTTCTTTATACATTAAAATGTCTATGTATTTTTTATAAAACCTCCAATCAGGTTCCCCCAAACTCTGAAATTGTCAAAGAACCTCTCTTAAGGCTTGCCTTTAAAAAAATCTTTGACAAACTGCCTTATTTTTCCAAGAACTCAGGGGATCATTGTATGTTTATTCCTGAAGTATCTTTCCCTTAGCAAATATGAGTGTATTGTGAAGGCAAAAGCTAATAAGCAGCTGAATATTAAAGTGCATAGGTTGTCCACATTTGAAAACATAAATGGTTGAAGAAGCAGTAGCTGTTATGATTACAGATTTCTGGGGAACAATCCGTCATCAGTTTTTAGCAAGCCACAGATATTTCTTTTACTATAAGAAACATTTTTTTATAGTCTTCAAGTCCTGCAAATGCATTTCTAACAATGGTATCAGGACAGTGATAATCCTCTTGCTGGGAAGGAAAAGCTGTAATTAAATAATCAAATAAACTGATCTTTCATAATTTACAGCTTTCCTTCAATAAATAAAATAATATACTTTATCTTTGATTCTGTATAGCTTTTGAAACAAATCAGGTTTCTAGCAATTTAAATAATGATTCTAAAAACTTGACATGAATTATGCTGACAGGAGCCGCTTATGATTATCAGGGTGCCCAGAATATTTTTAAGAACCTGCAAAGTTAAATAAAGGCTTACAAGTCTCTTAAGCTACTTTTTATTTGCATAGAAAAATATTTATCATAGGAGTCAACTATCATATGAGAGAAATTGCATTTGTTGTAATTGAAAAAGATAGCTAAAAAGTTTCTGTGGGTTATTGCAACAGTACAAGAATACAAGATGCTTCCATTTATTAAAAAATGTAAAACGAATTGTGAAAGCTAAAGCAGGCTACAAAACAGAAGGTCCCCATATTATCTTTCTCTTGACTACTATGTTACAAGATCATGTGCCACAGTTGAGTACTATAAAGTGTAACTCTGCATTTGCTAATATAATTCTTAAAACATCCCCCTCCCCCCCCCCCGAAAAAAGCACTATGCAAAATATATATATTTCTAAATGCTTCCTCCTGTAAGCATCACAACCTTGTTATCACATAATCACCCTGATCAATTGTTTCTTGTTTCCCATCACAGTCAATGCTAATGTCCAACTCCTTGTCCAGCTGTTCCTGTGGTGTGGCTGGTTCTGAGTTCTGCAACTCCATTTTCTCTGCTTCTGAAGCACAAATACTTCCCTCTTCCAGTGAATCTGGAGAGTCACTACCATTTTGTGACTCAGTTAACACGCATTTTTTGTCAGGACTTTGGATGTTTAATTCACAGTTCATGGTCAGTTCTCCCTCTTCCAGTTCAGCAGTTTTCTCACATTGTTCTTCTGCCTGTTGACGGGAAACTTCTTCAGAAACAGTGTATATTTTATTTGTATTCTGCTCCACAGAGTTTGTTTTTGATCGTCTGTGAAATAACCCAAAATTTTTTATGTCTGTTACAAAATTTACACGCTTCTGTTTTTCCTTAGTGGACTCTGAAACCATCATTGCTGAGCCATTGCTTACGCTATGTGCTTCAGAAGCAATAGTGGCTGATCTTGGGTGAATCATCGTTGTTATGTCAAAAAGGCTGAAGGTCTTTTTCTTTCCTTTCTTGTTTCCATCACTCTCACTAGTTTCTTCATTTTCTGACAGAGAGGCAGTGTCTTTGTTCATCTTTACAGTCTGCAAATTAGACAGCTTGCTTCCTTTTAACAAACCCAGAACTTCAAAACGAAAGCTTGAAATATCTTGTTTTAACTCCTGAAAATTAGGAAGATGAAACATCAGAGCATGAAATCTAATTTGACTTTTTCTCTTGTAATTAAAAAAAACCAACCAAACAAAAAAAACCCAAAAAAGGCTTATTCTATGTATCAGTAATAAACTACCATCTGAATAATACCTGGCATCTTCAAGGTGCTTTGCAGACTGTCTAATCCATCTTCCAGGTGAGACAGAAAAGTGATCAGCAGTTTTATTAGAGAAAACTTGAGAAGAAATGTGTCTTAGCCTAGACTACTCATAGAAATCGCTGACAGTGGTGAAGGAAGGAGCATGGACAACTTGAAGACCTACAGCCAACCTGCTAGACAGTGTTATCCCATCATAATAACAGCATTTTGATCAGCTCTTAACGCCACCCCTTTACAAACACACACACACGGGGACACACGCATGCATAAGCGTTTCCCTGTGAGCAGCAGTGCAGGCAGGGCTTCGTGCATTTCCACTACGTTTGGCAGCAAGTAGCTAAGTCAGAGCTAATCACTGCAGGCTACTTTCAGCCACCGCAACTCCTGTCTTTTAAAAATTTTATTTGATAAGGTGCTGAAACTATTTGAATCTTGTTTCAGCAAATAGGTTGTTACACACACTTAGTCCCACTTTGGTGCCCCTCTCACATGGGCACAATTCAAATTAGCTGATAAAACTGATTATTGCTCCGGCTAAAGCAAGGAGACGACTTGCTGGCATCCATGTACAATATTATCTGTGTGTGGTCCATCAGGACACCGACACTACTCTAGGAATGAAGTTATATGCTACCTGAACAACTGAGGAGTGTAAGAAATATACTTCACATTCTTATAATATCTTATTAAACCACCTATAAACATATAAATAAATGCATACCTTAAAATTTTCCTCTGTCAGTCCTTCCTCAGTTTTGGCATCTCTTATCATTGCTGCAACATATCTCTTAACCAGATTTCTCATAACTTCCTAAAAATATAAAATATTGTGTTAGCTTTCTTGGTATTAGTTACTAAACCTACATTCACTGGGCCTGCTTGGACTTCTTTGTGCTTCAGGTACATGACAAAAAATATA
Source organism: Falco cherrug (assembly GCF_023634085.1). Taxonomy (NCBI): domain Eukaryota; kingdom Metazoa; phylum Chordata; class Aves; order Falconiformes; family Falconidae; genus Falco; species Falco cherrug. Next base: position 27,794,281 of record NC_073698.1, read on the forward strand.
CAAACTTTAGGTCTGCTTGAAAATTTGTTCTGCTTTTCAATGGGAAGTGCTGATATTTACTGTCCTGAGAAGGGCTGTATTGGGTCTGACCAAAGGTATGTCTCATGCCAGTAACATGCAGTCTGACAGTGAGCAGCTGCTGATGCCTCATGAGGGGCGTAAGTCTAGTGCAGTTGTCTAATGTTATTTCCAGCTACACTCTCCCAAGCCTCCCGTGATGTGAGATTCAAAGACTTTCTGAATCAGAAATGATAGCTCTAGGTTTAATGGGCTGTGACAGGTTTTCCTATGTGTTTTGGAACTCTGTAAACTTTCAGCATCCACAAATCCTCTGCCAACAAATTCCACAGTATAGCTGGAATAAAAGTCCATTGGGGTTTTATTTTTAACCTGCTCTCTTATAGTTTCCATTGTTATCTTCTACTTCTAAGAATTCTAAAATTATTTAGTTTGAAAGAGATGCCTGGACACATGCTCAGGGCCATGTGCAGTCCAGTGCTGAATATCTCCGAGGGTGAAGATGCTGCAGCCTCTCTGAGCAACTTCTTCCAATTCTTTACTACCCTCACTGTGATGACAATTTTCCTAACAGAATTTCCCTTTCTGCAAATTGTGTCCATTGACTCCTGTTCTTTTGCTGTGCACCTCCAAGAAAAATCTGGCTCCTTCTTATTAACCACACACTATGTTATTGAAGACAGCAATTAGATCCCCTTAACCTACTCCAAGCTGAAATCTGAGCTTCTAATTTTATATCAGCCCTCTAACCATCTTGGTGGCCCTTTTCTGGATTCCTTCCAGGTTGTTAACATCTTCCTTGTAGTGGGGGGCCCAAAACAGGACACGCTGCTCCAGATACAGTCTTACAAGTGTGGGCTGGAGGAGAATAATCACTTCCTTCAAAGTGCTGCCTACAGCCTTATTAATGCAGTGTAGTACGTGTATCGTATTCAGTTTGTGGATAGATGGTAAACAGCTGCTCTGTGTTCACCTTCTCCATGATTTTATAGATCCCTGTTGTACTTCCCACAGCTGTCTCCTTTTCTAGTTGGAAAAGTCCTAGTTTACCTAGTCATTTCCAATATGGAATCCATTAATTACCAAACCTACAAGTGTACACCCATCTTGTTTAAGTAACAGCCCTTTTAACACGACAAAAATTCAAAATAAATCTGAAAATTATTCCTTGTGCTAGAATAATCTCAATAAATCAGAGGCCGACACAGGATAGATGGAGAAGAACAGCTTACAGGGGATCTGGGCAGAGGAGTTGTTAAGGGATGGGAAGTTCTCATTGGGAGACCAGAGCTGGAGGTATGGAGAGCAGGTTCTGATGGAGCATGTCAGTGACCTGCACATATGATCCTGATGAATCCCAGCAGGGAGCTGGGACTATGTGTTTGCCTTTTTATAGGCAATCCATGTATACAGTGGGCAAAATACTGGTTAGTATATTATTGCTGTTGGAAATATCCTTTTGTACCCCAAAAGCAGACAACTCTACTTCTCAAATGCTGTTTTTTGAACACCAAAAATACTACGCTCACTTGCTGATAATGAAATAAGTATGTATTTTGTGTGTGTGTTCCATTTTTTTTTCTTTCTCATTAAATCCTTTTTTTTTTCCCCTCATGAAGACCTTTTAGAGGTATAGAAAAATAATTACCCAAAAAATAAACACGGGCCTGTACCTGGTATTGATGATGTCTTCTGAGATTGTCAGCTGCTCTCCTCTGAAAAAAAGAAAAGAACAAAAATAATGCATCCCTGTCTGGTAGTAAAATACAGCACGGCAAAACAGCAGGTCTGTGCAATATGTGGTATCTAGCAAGCTAAAAGAGATGGTTCAAAGTCCCTTGAAAAATGGCACTGTTGGAGCAAAGCCTGTCATTAACTTTATAGAAGGGAGAATGCTGTTACTGCAAAGGCAAAATGGATTTTCTAGATTTCGTCAATGTGCTGCTATTGCAGCATTGGCATGGCTGTGGTGGCGCAGTCAGGTCTCTGCTTGCAGAACCCCAAAGTCACTGATCTAAAAAAGAAGGTGAATGTGATGATGTCACTCACTTGCACAGGCTGAACCGTATTTTACTGAATTGAGAAAAGCTTGGCATAAGTATGGTGTAAGCAAGACACTTGCTATGGCTCCTTATGTCTCGTTTAAAACAGAGCTAACCAAAACCTGCGCTATAAAACCATACTGAAGAGAAAATTTCCTTCTTACAGTATGGAAGAAAGAAACTTAGCTTGCAATACAGAGTTTGGCGTTGATAAGGAGAGAGGGTAAGAAGGCTAGTAACTGAAGAACAGCAAAAAGAAATGTGGTAGGACAAAAGCATGGTACAGGCTTTAAGCAAGTGTTGCATTAGCTCATACTGCCAGTCTAAGGGCTCTCCAGAAGATGATGGGGGGAAAAAAGACCTGACTTAGTCCTCAGATTACTGTTGTCCTCAATAGCATACCGAGTTACATCTCCCTATTCTCTACCTTAAGTATCCCTGACTGGTGGAAGAAACAGAAATACTTAACAGTTTAACTTGGCTTCTTATGTCTGCTGTTGTCGAGAAAAGGTGTCTGACCACTGATTGTATTTATACAAAACGGAACACTTACAGCATCTTAAAACAGCATAAAAGCACATCCAAGGGACTTGTTAAAATTGACCTCCGTTGCGTAATGAGGCAGGCACAGTAGGGTATTCTGTCATCTTTTACTTGAAACTGATTGGCAATTTATGATTATCGATTTCCCTGTACTCGGAATCGGTTTACACTTTAGGGTTGATTTCTTATTTGTAATTAACTTGAGGGATGTGGTAGCTGTGTGGTTGGGCTGGGTAAAAAATAACAGAAAGGGGAAAGTCACTCATTCCTAGTCACTCTGAACAGCCACTGTGGGGTAGGGCTTTATACATAAGCATCTTATCTGCAGGATTTCTCCAGATTGTGTTTCTGTAGCTATGCCTCATCCAAAGGGAAGATGGAAATTCCTGGTGTTTAAGGGTGGAGGGCCTGGGAAGGCTGATACCCTCCCACCACCGTCTTTAGCCGGTTTCTAGGAGAAAAGGAAAAATAAAAAAATCTGATTTTTCACAACTGACCGCACGATGGAGATGTTTCATTCCCGCTGAGAGAGCACTGGGGGAGCCCGTGGCTAAAAGAGCTCTCAACAACAGATCTGACTCACAGGTAAAGGGAAAAACACTTAAAGAGGTAATTGAAATGCAATTCAGTACAGCTAAAGCAAATAACACCTATAAATAAAACAAATGCTGGTTCTTGTCTAGCAGAATACTTTCTGCTGTTGCTGTCTGCTTTATTTTACAGTGAAACACAAAATAAATGCCTAGGTTTAATTCTGTACTCATAACAAGAAATGGCTGGCGGGTTTTTTTGCAACCGATTCTGAAACTCCTAGAAATGGAGGCTGTGGCTTTTCCAGTGCAATGTCAACAAGTGCAATCTGGGATGACTATACATTTCTTTGTGTAGTAATGTGTCCAGAACAGTTCTACTGCACTTAACTATTTTCAATCCATACCACTGAGAAGCTGAAAGAGAATGCATTTAATGGTGTGTTTTCATACACAGAAACACACATACTGCACAGGGAATTATGTGTACACATAACCTATCAAAGTTATTGCCCCCAGAAGTTCTCTATCTCCTGTTCAGATTTAGTCTCCAGTTCGTAATTGCATTTTGATTCCTTCTGAAAGCAGAATGAATTTTTTTCTTAAATACAACTGAAAATCAAGTTATTCACTATAAATAAAATCACATTAACACTCATATCATCCTTATTTAGTTCTCAGCCAGCCTGTTTTTCTTTACCTGTTCAACCTAATTTGTGCTTGTTCAAAATTTGTTTCAAGTAACCACAGTGTTACGTGCATGAACAAGTGTTGAATGCTATGGCTGACAAAGGGATAAAAGTAAAATCTGACTAAAATTAGCAACAGGGGAAGAAACACTCATCTGATGACAACATTGTATGAGATCATGAAATTGGAAAGGGATACTTTTATTGCTTTCCAAAGGGGGCACTAATACCCTTTAGGAAGCTTTAATAGTACTTCTGCTAGTAGTGATAATTACTTTGGTTTTTCTGCTTATGCCATGCCTAGTAATTTGCATTGCTTGGAAGAAAAATCTCTTTAGCAGTCAGAAATTTGAGAGTTCCTTTTGAAATGTTTTATCAAATTATATATTTTATAAAGCAGGAATTCAAATTTAATGTCTGCATTTGACCCCAAACTGCTTAGTGATAAAGGTCCAGAAAATGTAAAGATTGTTTGAAGTCATGGGATATACTCCTCGTCTTGAATAAAAGCATCCCATAAAAAGGGTAAGACCTCATGTGTGTTGACAAAGAGGTTTCCCCATGAGATGGTCCTTGGCTATACAACAAACACTTCAGATTAGTGTTTTCCATTCCAGATTAAAAGTTTATTTCTTTGCTCAACTTTCAATAACACACATTACAGAGAAAATACAAGACTTATACTGACTTAGGAGTTGCATCATTTTCCACTTGGAGAGCAAAGAATAGGAGAAGGCGAACGGAGGCTTGCTTTGCAAATGGTAATAATTATCATTCACGTTGCTTGGAAAAATGGCATAAAAATCTGAATGTCTAAAAAAGAGTTAACTGTTTATCTAGACATCAGAAGCACACACATGAAAAAAAAATTACTGAAGATATCCTTGACAATCCTTTCCATTTTCTTCTCTGAAATACTTAAAATTACAAGTAAAACACTTTTTGGTGACTGATCAGACACAAAGTAGAATGTAATTTTAGGAAATTAGTACAATTGGGGTTTCTTTTCTTACATCCCTTCTTTTTTGAAATAGCAATGGATTTCAGGTGGCTCACAGGAGTAGCTTTAAAACACCCAATGGCAAACTTCAGATTAATCAACAGAATTACACCACTAATCTGGCTTTTGCAAAAGTGAGCTGACAAAATTAACAGAACTGCTATACATATATATATATAAAGAGCAGCACACGCTGTTATTTCAGGGTTTTAAGTGTAGGAGATACTTTGTGATAATAGTTAACGAGCATGCTGCATACCTGGGATCTGTCAAAATGACAGAAAATAAAAATGTGCTGAAATCTGAAAGGTAGAAGATTTCTGTCTGATTAATAGTAGAGCTGAACTACTAGCAGATCACATGCAAGCATCACGCCCTTCCTTCAGCTGTAGCTGTGGCGAGAGAAGCTGCCACCAGCACGGCTGGGCAGCACGTTGCTTTGGATTAAAAACCTGTCCCTTGAAAAATTGCTCCTTGATTCCACCACACACTGCTTCAGCTGTCCCACTATAACAAAGGATAGCGGAACCACAGAACTGACTTCCAAGAAGTGAATTAATCAGCTGTCTGCAGAGGCACCTCACTTCCCTGCAGACACTGTTCTTTCCCATGGTAGCTTTGTTATAAGAAGCACTGTAGATGGTCCTCCCAAGTACCCATGCCACACTTCTTTCTACTGACATTTTTCTTCTTTATGTGAGCCAGATAAATCCTTTCACTAGCATGTCTGATGTAAACTACCCTGACCCTGACCCTTGCTTTACAAGTTCTGCCTGCATACAGTGAACTTTCAAGTGTACACTATTTATATTTTTACAGTGGATTGTTGGTGACATGTTTAAAACATCCTTGATTCATTCTTAGCTTATGATTCCTGGCTTTTTGGTACTAAGGTTTCTTACGCAGATATCATCCCTGATCCTTGAAAAATGCTGGCTTTAACAAGTCAGCTCCATTCTGTCTATCGTCTGTTCTGCATCCTCCAGCACTGACTCAGCCTTTGGATGCACACTATTGCTTTTTCTACTGGAAAACACCATAGTACGTCACCACTGATTAGAGCTTCCTAACATGAAAGATAGCATTTAGAGGTTTCAGAACAAAATGTTTTGAAATCTGAGTTCTGCCTTACAGAAAACACGGCATCCATACATCCATATAGCCAATGTCAGAAAATGAGCCTGAAACTGAGTCTACAGTGTTTTTTCCCCAGTACTGGTCACAGGGAATTATCAGAGTTTATAATGCAGGACTCAATGGAAAGAAGTAAGTCTCCCCAAAGCTTATCTTTGCTGTAGCTCTGAGGCCAGAGTTATTACAGGGGAGATTCCAGTGAGCTGGAATCAGGGAGCTGTCTTCTAAGATCCCCAAACAAAAGACAGAGAAAACTCTTCATTTCCCTTTGATTGACAGGGCACAGAGGTTCTAAATTTAATTTGTGATGTAATTGGCTGGGACAGTTGAAAAAGTTCTGGGAAGCCAAGGCTGAGCTGTGGGTGATGTGAATAAGTCTTTCAAAACCAGAAAGCAGCACACTCCCCCAGAACAAACTGTGAGATCACCATGGTGTGCCCATTGGTTCTCCAACCACTTAACCTCTTCAGGAAAATCCAGTTAACAGTGTCTGGTTTACATCTACCCAAACTGTGTGTAGAACTGACCACCAGAGCAAACAGAGGCTCTCACACTCTGATGTGTGATTGGGTATGGACAGGTTTTACCAATGTGGAAACAAGAGCACATAGGGCATACCCACACCTTAATCCATGTTGGAGCTTGGGTGCATTACTGGGCCTGGATATTGCACAATGTTCCAAATTCAGATAGCCCTAATGGGGCTGCTGTTATAGCTGAGGAACTAGCTGAAGAACTTTGTAGCTTTATGAGATGCCCAGATGTGTGGACTGAATATGCCTGGTCAGCCACAGCCACTCATTTTTTCCAGGCAGCTGGAAGTCTTGTTGCCATGATAGCTGCTGGATGGATCCCTCACAGGGGTTCCAGCTGCACTTGCAGCTAAGTACCTACTCTGCAGTGGAAACTAGCAATGGATATGGCACTATTGTCTCACAGTTGTTTTGGATTTCCAGTGTCTCTCATCAAACTCTTTTTTTTTTTTTTTTTTAAATTTATTCTACAGAAATTAACCAAAACCATCCTACATCTCTCACTCACCTGTGTCCTCCGCTGCCAAATAGTTCTGTAATTAGTGGTTCACACTCAAATCGTAAGGAAGTCAGGTTCAGCTACTTCTCTTATGTTGTCCCAAGAGAGTACCTTTCCCCCCCAGGGTCTTAATGATTTTGAGATGGAAATCTCTCCTGTCAGAGCTGTTCTGCTTGGGGTAAATAATTAAATATCCACTGGAGAATAGAAATGAACCTGGGTCTCCCTTAGCCCAAGCTATTTTCTTTACTTGGTACCTGCTTCTTCTCTTTCCAAACAGAAATTCCATCCTGAAGCTGAAGAGTCTTGAAAAAGGTTTTTGTATTTCTTCCATTAAAAAAAAAAATAATTAAAAAAATCTATTTGGAAATATTCCTAACCAGCTCAGTGAGAGAGACTCCCTGCCCTTTGACCCTTTGCTGCACCAGTTTTTCAAAACCCAAGATGCTCATATCTAGATGGTGGTATTTATGTACCCCATCAAGATGTAGCCACAGGACCTGGGGGGTGATCTTTCTGAACCAGCTTCCTCATCATGCCATTCAGCATAGGGCTGAGAGCACCCTGTCTCTTCCTTTATTATTCCACAAAGCCAAGAATGAGTTTAGTCCCAGAGCTGCAGTTTGAAAGAAAAAAAAAAAAAAAAAAAGAAGAAAAAGAAAAAAAATCCCTTACCGTGGATGGGAAGTCTGATAGAAAATATTGTCCAGAATTTTTTCTGGAATGTATAAGGGTATTCTGGATCTGATTCAGTCAAACAGGGCTATTGTGTTAACCAGCCCTAGATCCTCAGCTCTACATTGGCATCATACCATTAATTTTAATATCACTCTATCAGTTTACACTAGCTAATCATCCCTACTAAATGTTTAACAAATGCCATGAAGCATTGCCTACTTTCCTCCCCACACACATACATCACTCTCTTGATTTTCTCTTTCTAACAAAATCTCAGTTTTTCCTTCTGTTGGTCTCTGCATTTTCTTCTTTCCCTTGCTAGGTTACACAGGGATGTTTGAGTCTTGAACTTCTTCACCATTCATGCTAGTTCATGTCTTTTGTTTTTATTTCTATCTAAATCACTGTCTCTCTTCACTTCTTTTCTAATATTAATTCCAATGGGTTTTTTTCAGTGTTTCTTCCTTCTTTGTATTACTGGTTTGTTTCTATGCCATCCTTATGCTTATAAGCTTTCTTTTCTGTCTGTTTCTTTCCTGTCTACAAGTATGACAGTTAAGTGAAGCATATTTTGCTTTCACAATATAGATACTGGCCAACAAGATCAGAATACTGCAATAAGCCCGATTAGAAGCTTTCCACAAAGAGGACAAAATCCACTCATCAGCTTAGGAACTGTGTATTAGTTTTATATGTCACTTGTCCTCTTTATCATATATCTGTACACCCATGTGAACTTGTTCCTCCAAGTATATCTGGTGATTAAACCAAATGCCAGGATACGACAGGAGAAAATGTAGGAAAAGCCTATCCTTACTACTCGCTTCCCAAGAAACTGGGGAGAAATGCAAAGAAAAGGTTGATAGAATAATGAATCAGCAAAGAATTGTATCATATCCCCTGGCTTCTTTGAAATGAATGGAAGTTTTGCTACCAGGGTCAACAGCATGAGAACTATAAGGCTTTCCTCTTCCCCTTCCCCACGACACTCCCACACTCTCACTTAATGCTTTGCTACCTGCATTCCTAAAAGGCTTGAAAACATTTATATTCACCAAATCCCTAAGGTATAGGGAAAGCGCCATTATACACATTTTACCCTCAATAGTTTTCTTTATGTTGGAGTTGGCTAATTGCAGTCTAGTTACTGAGGTACTGCTTTGCTCACTATGAGAAATGCATAAATCATAACTAGAGAGATTTCGTTGTTGGTGAGTTAGCTTGTTGCCCAGGTATTTGCTCTGACAATGCAGAAAAACTGCTGCTGACAGGTATGTCAACTGGATAAAGCTAGGTGGGACAAATTCAAATCTGCTTTACCCACTGCAGCTACCAGAGAAAGTCTATGGCCGAGGTATTACACAGGCATCTGCTGAAGCCAGGTGCAGGACTATTCTTGCTCCCCTTGGGTGTCTTATCCCCTCTTTTTTCCTAGAAATTTCTCTGCTAATCAACACTGTTAGAACAGGGTACCGATGTGATTCTGAAATGACTTGTAAGCAATTCCAAGTAAATGCTGTTACCTTTCAACAGGTTTTCTTTAATGGGAACAGCTTTTGGTAAGAATGCTTTTAGGGTAAACCCATTTCATTACATGTAGAGAGAGAGACAGAGAGACAGAATATCTCATGATGAATGCTTTATACACAAGCTTGTGGTTCACGATATGTCATTGTGACACTTGAGCTAGAGATCATCAACCACACCTCTGGGACTGGTAGACAAGTATACACATTTGATCTCTTGTATTTGTAATGCTTTTAATCTTTCTTGCATTACTAGTAGATGAAGCACAGTCACAGTGTATATTTTCATTGCACAGGAGTACAATGATGCCTTCTCTTCAGTCAAATACATTGAAAGGAAAGTAAAAAATAAACACTGCTAGAATTATTCTCTAATTCACGTGCACATTATTTGCCACTTCAGATGCTCTGTAAGGCTGAGAGATTCATCTGTTTAGCGAAGTGGAGGACTACAGGCAGAGCAAAACACAGGACTTACCCCTATTGTTCCAAAGCTCTCAGGCTTTCTTCTAATTTTTTTCTTGCAAAGGTGTCTCCATAACCATCTGATCAGATACCACAGAGATTTTGGGCTTGGTATGACATTAAAAGGAGTGGGCAGAGTTCCTCCTTCTTCAAAGTAACTCATCCAAAGTTTTGTTCGAGCAAACTTCCACTCAATGTCTGCATGATCCTGCACACAAGAAACAACATCAGCACAGATGTTGCTGTAATTAAGAAGGTGAAACAAAACTCTACAAAAATCTGAAAACCTAAAACTAGAACAAGCTTGAAATACTAATGAATTTTCTTGTTAAAATACTGGCATCTTCTTTTGACAGAAGGTCTGTATGTAACAAAACAAACCAAAGCAAAGCTGCTTTACTTAGTAAAGAGATGTTAGATACGTACTGTATATATCTACTTTCAACCTTTCTTTCCTTGCTACAGGTTTTTAAATAATTAAAAGTATCTCAAACAACAAAGGATAATTACAAGCAGAAAAATGCTACTGTTCTGGAAGAGTTGTTTTGTTATAATAGCAGCTCATCATTATTCCACACAGATCACATTAATTACTCTGCTCTGTCGCAGCTTCAACAAGTCTGTAGGTCTCATGCACTCTCTCAGTAATTGCCATCCCCAAAAACTCACAGACAGTTTATCCAACAAATCATGAGGCTACTTAAAATTGTTGAGTCAAGTATCTTGTTTTTCCTACTACTTCAGAATTATGTATTTGGAATAGGTTGTAGTGGGTTTTGTGTGGGCTATTTTGTTTGTTTGGTTGGGGGTTTTTTATTTATTTCTTTTGGATTCTATATAATATTGTATAAATTTGAAAAGTTTTGGGGAAAAAAATCAAAACTAAAGTCCATGGAAAGATTGCTGAATCCTAGCAGTTGAAAAGTTTAAATCACTAATATTAGATTTGGACAACAAATATAGTAGCCAAGAATTTAAACTACAGGTCTAGCCCTAGCCTTTAATATTCAGTCAGATATACAGTAATCGAACCAGTTATTTAGAAGTTGTAGTAGGAAAAGTATTCTACCTGCAGTATTTTTGATGAATGCTAGTATGTTGTGATATTTGTGTACTAGACTTGGCCAGCTAGCGTTGTCATGTAGTCAGTATTTCTTTTGTGGGAAAACTTGTAACTTCTAGATTAGAAAAAAGGTACATTTTAAAGTCTTAAGGCTGTGACGCTTTCTTTGGTTTGTTTGCTTTCTGCATGATCATATTTGAATTATCATATGATGAATCAGTGTTTATTTTCATTAGCCTCCTTAATAGACAGATGAGAAATAAAAATAACCCAATAGCTCTTATAAGGATAAAGACAGTTTTCATTAAAGGAGAAAACACTACACTGCTGAATGAGAAGCCATAACCTTTTGTTGGAACTGCTAATGAGTCCAAAATTGTCCATGAAACATGGGCATCCAATTTCTATTAACTGTATATTCACACTACACAAAAATCTAAAAGTAACAGCCTTTTGAAGGTTAATAATTATAATTATTAAAAATAAAGCAGAGGCAGAACAATCTTTGGCAGAGTCTCTTTCTCAGAAGAGGTCCTGGAACAGTGCAGCTTGGGAAGGACTGTGGCCCATACCACTTTCCAGCAGCTTCAGGACACCCTTCCCAACCCACAAGCCGGCTTCTGCAGCAGAGTCCTCATTCAAAGCTGTGGGGAAATTCCCCTTTGCCCAGTACAGCTGGGCCTGATTTCTGGGTCCTTCCAGAAAAGTGCAAAAAAATTAGAACGAATCACAGAATTTGTCCCAATATCCTGTCTGTAAAAAATATTTACTGCCAGAAAAATGGGATATAGGAACAGACAGAACGTATGTATAATAAATTATTTAAGGATAAGCAACAACTTACAGCAATGAGTTGGTAAGAATTATTCATCATGGCTATTAGCATGTTGAGTAGAACAACCAGAGATATTACATTATAGGTACCAAACATGGTGGCCCCAACAAATTCAGTAAATTCATGCCTTGCTTTCACATTGGTCACATAGAGATTGATGAGTCCAAATATAGACCAGAATAATGATTGCAGCGTTTCAAATAATCTGAAAGACAGAACCCAAAGGGAATAGCTGTATAATAACAATACATGTACTTTTCAGATTGTTGGTTTTTTTCCCCAAACACACAAAAGCGCTTGACTTGATTGAGATGAATGATACTTACCACAATATAGGCAACAAATATGGAATATATTTCTAGGGAAACAGTAGCTTAATGTTTCAGATCTGAGGCTCTAGATATAGAATACTGAATCTATAAATAAGCCTGAGAATAAAAGGCCAGTTTTGTTTAAACTTCTGCAGCATAAATATAGTTTTAGAGATTTTATTTCAGACACCTTCCTTTGAAGTATTTTGACCCTTTGTCTTGACTGTAGAAGGTAGAATAAGGATCCAAATGTAACTCAGTGATGGTGTTTCAACCGAAGAGTTTCTTGACAATAATTGCAGTGAGTTTCCTCCATGGCCTCTCTCCTACTCCTTCACCCTGACACCAGAAACAGGTTACCCCGACAAGATGAGTGGGCCACCAGTGCTGTCCCCCCTGCACCTGGAGCAGGGAAGCTGCTGAACTGTGGGGACTTGTACCACTATGGGCAGTCCTGCACTCTGGGGCCTGTTGTTCAGAACTGGACCAAACTTAACCCTTCAGACCCTTTCCTACCATGCAGCATCACCTGTGAAACAGAACTGTGACACAGAATCCAGTACAGTGCTGTCCTGCAGAGATACCTGGGAGGGCAGTGTGTTTGGACTTATGGAAATTCTAGATCCTGAATCCCTGCTTCCGTAATAGAGTGTATACGAGTGGTAAAGGGTCTGGAGTCTCTTGCATGGTTTACACTTGTCTGAGCAAAAATTGAACAACCACTATTCTCCCCTGCTCACAGTTGCAGAACAAACTCACAAGGCACCACAGTTTGCCTTGACACCATCTTCTGGCACTAGTACTAGTAGACGAATAACATCGCTTCCCTCGATGTTCCACTCAGAAAAATTTCCCTATGCTTTTCTGTTCAGATCACACAAAGTTTAGACCTGCATAAGATGCCATTAATATGCAAGATAAATATGCTGTGTCTGAGCAAAGTTACTTGATTAAGATGATATAAAAGGTGTTGTTTATTTACGTTAAGAAGGAAGCCATTGGTAATAAATGTGTTTTAAAAACAGCCTAGATACGATTCATAGAAGGTAATATGGAACAGGTATTTATAGCAGACGTTTGGTTCAGAATGCAAGTTGAAAGATGAAAGAATTAGTATTCCTTTGGTAGTGTTTTGGTACGATAGAGGAACTACAGAACAGAGTGAAGTAAAACTGATTTTTAAGTGAAAGAAAAAAAAAACAACTTTAAAACAGAAATTAGAATATATTCTTTGATTGTGTAAAGTAGACTCAGGGTCAGTAGAAGCTTGGACTGAATGTTTTTTCCTGCCTCAGCTATCACATTTACAAGGATTCTTCATGCTTTAGAACATCAAACTTAATGCCCACAAGTAGACATGGAAGAAATGCAGAGCAACAGCTGCCTGCATAAGCAAGCTCTGATCTGGTGACCTTTTTCCCCTTAATTCTAAATATGTACTTTCTAATGTCGTACTATCTCCCCCTCCTCTTTATCTTTTGATCTTTTGAGTTATCTTGAATTGTACAGACTTCACTGTGGCATGGGTTGAACATTATTACAGAGTGATGTAATGGTGGGGGGGTTTGTTTTTTTCTTATTAGGGTAACTTTAGATGTGTCTGTCAGGACACCACCATAATACCAATAGAAAATAGGCAGTCTTTCCCCTGTAAACAACATCTAAGTGATTAAAATACTGTGGGCAGAAGGGGAAGATAGAAATAGATCAGCCACTTACGTTGAAAATGCATTATTCTGCTTTTCACATCGTATTCCTTTGCAGTTGCCGGGTTCGTTTGTCTCATAGTAGAAGTACAGCTGGTTCAATCCATTTGCAAAAGCTAGCAGCACAAGGCAGTATATGAAGAGAAACTTCAAAATATCCAGCAACATTCTTCCTAGAGATATCTGCAGAGGTCCCAGGTGAGAATTTGCAGTGAATAATGAGATCAAGCGTAGGGAGCTAAAGATGTTTGCAATTGCAAACAGGGCCTCAGCCACCAGGGTTGGATGCCACATGTCCCAGCTCTCCCGTGGAACTAACCCACTATACTGAAAACAAGCAGAAGGGAAGAAATTACTTCTCTATCTTTATGCACAAAAAAGTATGTCAGTTTTTTATAAGCTGTTCAATTAATTTTCTGATAATACAATGAAACTAAATACCTTTCAGAAAGCAACATGTCTTCAAAAGAGCTTCTTATTTTAGGAAAACAAAAAATGACCAACACCCATGTACTTGTCCTTCATTTTTATCTGCAGGATGGTCTACACTTTCCAGGTTTTCGCCTGTTTTTTTTATTTGCCTTTAATTTTCACAGTAGCAAAAGCAAGTCTAAAAATTCTGACAGAGGAAAAGGAACAGTTTTGAACACCTGGGTTCTTAGAATTATAGAAACTTTCAGCTGTAAAATCAGGTAAGTTATTTCTTTGGAGAACAGTGTGGATATGACAATGATGGACAGAAACACACAAGAACTTTGGCAAGTTGGAAGAAAACATTTAATTAACGAATAAGTATATTACTTAATCACTAACATAGGACCAATGATGAAAAAGCTGTTTATGAATGAACCATGGCAAACTGCTTGTGTGTCTCATTATTAAAGTCTGATCCATGGAACTGTGACTCTCCACTGTTTCAGCTCTACCAAAAAATTCCTTGAAGATGAAAGATGTTACTTTGAACTAAGGTTTAACTACCGTGGCAGACTCTACTATTTCTTTGGTCTCATTTATCTGTTTTACAGAATTTATTAGAGGACAGAATGTATGCTATGAGGCACTCTAAAATGATGGGGTAATATAATATGAAGCAGATTTCAAAGAGGGACTATGGTGCAGTCTGTATTTACCTACTGTGGGACACCCAGATGCATCCTTCAGAGCTGCTGATCACACCCTCAATAGTCAGGAAAGGGGCTTTTCTGTGTTGCTGGGGCCAGATGAAACACCATAGCCAGGCACCACAACATTTCCACATGACTCTCATGCTCAAAAGATGACTGCTCTCAGAGTGGCTTGAGACCACCTGAGGAATCTGAATTGACACAAGCCTATGGGACCCAATGAGCTATTCCCAGAGTTGTGAGGGAAATGGCTGATGTAGTTGCCAAGCCAGTCTCCATGCTAATTGAAAAGTCATGGCAGTCAGGTGAAGTCCCCAGTGAGTGGAAAAAGGGAAACACTGCACCCATTTGTAAAAAGGGTAGAAGGGAGGAACCTGGGAATTGCCAACCTGTCAGCCTCACCCCTGTGCCTGGGAAGCTCATGGAACAGCTCCTCCTAGAAGCTATTCTAAGGCACATGGAGGACAAGGAGGTGATTTGAGACAATCAATATGGTTCCACCAAGGGCAATTCCTGCGTGACCCAACGTAGTGGCCTTCTATGATAGAGTGACTACACCAGTGGAACAGGGAAGAGCTATAGATGTCATCTATCTGGACTTCTGTAAGGCCTATGACATGGCCCCCCACAAATGGAATTGGCTGGATGGTTGAATCCAGAGTAGTGGTCCCCAGCTCAATGTCTGGATGAAGATCAGTGACAAGCGGTGTCCCTCAGTGTAGAGGAATGAAGGCAGTGGAATGATTGGCATTGATGGTATACAGCTGTGGCCTTGCTGTGGAGGCAGTGGGTTGATTGACATGGACAATGTGCAGCTGTAGCTCATTCCCACTAAGTAGTTAAATAGCCCTAAGGATTGTTGGAGGGGGGAGGAGCAGTGTGATGTGACCTCTGGAGGAAGGAGATGCAGATGGGCAGTAGGCTCTCACTGATGGTAAAGGCCTTGTTACAGCCTAGTAGTTTGTTTGTGTGTGCTGCAACACCTCAGGGGTCTACATTGGGGCCAGTACTGTTTAATATCTTCATCAATGACATAGACAGTGGGATCAAGTTTACCTTTAGCAAGTTTGTAGATGGCACCGAGCTGACTGGTGTGGTTGACACATCTGAGGAATGAGATGCCATACAGAGGGACCTGGACAACCTTGAGAAGTGTGTCCATGTGACCTTCAACAAGGCCAAGCACCTGGGTCAGGGCAACCCCCAATATCAGTACAGGTTGGGGCGTGAAGGGATTGACAGAAGTCTTGCTGAGGAGGACTTGGGGATGTTGGTGGATCAAAAGCTGGACGTGACCTGGCAATGTGCGCTTGTAGCCCAGAAGGCCAACTGTATCCTGGGCTGCATCAAAAGAAGCATGGCCAGCAGGCCCAAGGATGTGATTCTGCACCTCTACTCCACTCCAGTGAGACCCCACCCGGAGTACTGCTTTTGGCTTTGGAGTCCTCAGCACAGGAAAGACATGGACCTGAGGGCCACAAAAATCATCAGAGAGATGGAAGACTTCTCCTGTGAAGAAAGGCTGAGAGGGTTGAAGTTCTTCAGCCTGAAGAAGAGAAAGCTCTGGGGAGACTTTATTACAGCCTTTCAGTACCTAAAGGGGGCTTATAAGAAAGATGAGGATAGACTTTCAAATAGAGCTTGCTGCAATAGGACAGGGTGTGATGGCTCTAAACTAAAAGAGAGTTGATTTAGACTAGCTATAAGGAAGAAATTTTTTTATGATGAGGGTGGTGAAAAACTAGCACAGGTTGCCCAGAGAGGTGGTAGATGCCCCATCCCTGGAAACACTTAAGGTCAGGTTGGACAGGGCTCTGAGCAACCTGATCTAGTTGGAGATGTCCTTTCTTGTTGCAGGGGGGTTGGAATAGATGAGAATTAAAGGTCCCTTCCAACCCAAATCATTCTATGATTCAAATTGCAGATGGGAACTGAGTATTGTCTTGGACAGTGCTAGTTGGCACAGGACCCCACAATCCTACAGCTGCTCTAACTGACTGGTAGTGTAAGTCAGACAGTCCCAGTGCCTGACTGCCATCCCTGCCACAGTTTTATTTACTTATGTACAAGCAACAATAGCATCTGACAGTCTTGTGGATTTGGGGATGAGAACTGCAAAACTGGAGAGCAGTAGTCCGTTGCAGAGTTAAGAATTACTCAGCCTTACATTTCAACCACCACTGATATTTGCTGTTTAGAGTAGGGACCTGAATCCAGACCTGCTGGAGTCATAGCTCAGTACTCTTTTCATTAGACTATCCTCTCCCTAATGATCATGCTGTAAAATCAAGTCTTACTGCATTTGACATTGTAGCTCCAAGATAGTTGCTATTCTGCTTCATCCACTACTACCCTTCAGTCCAGTTCTGACTGATTCAAGATCGGTGATGAAGTAACAGGCAGTAGAAAACAGAACTGAGTTACTAGAGGCATCAGCTAAGAGATAAAAGCAAGAAGAAAATGAAGCAGAATTTTCAATTTTTATTGAGAAAAGAGAGATGAGAACTCAGCATGTTTTCTATAATGCCTCTCTTTGAATAATATGACACAGGATTTGACTGAATTCTGATGGAACTGTAAAACCCTGGTATGTAAAAACTTGCACCTGTTAAATAACTAGGGACAATTGTCAGTACAAGCAAAGACTAGGTGCTGAACAGTGCACTAGATGCTCAGATTACAGAAAAATACACAAGGTGTGTTGGAGGAATAAGGGAAAAATATTAATGAAAAAAATTTAAAGAAGATATTTGAAACCAGGAATAGATTGAGTTTTTGTTAGAGAATCAAAAGCATCCAACTGCAGATATATTTTAGATGAACCAAGTAGTGGCAGATTCCAAGGAAGTTAAACAAGCAGGAGAGGAAAACACGGAACTAGAGGACACTGAATAAGGATAGCAAATGATAAAGTAAAAGAGCAAGAATAAAGTTAAACCAGCCAGGTGTGGACAGCCACATCTGTGCTCTGTCCCCTCCTCTCACAGTCCACAAAGAAAAATGGGCATTTCTAGTGTATTAGGGAAGCAGATATCCCAAACAGGTCAGATGAGTTGCTCTTTAACTTTCTGTTTCTTCTCATTGATTACTGGGGTAGGGAAGAGGCTATCTTATAGTTGTAGTCTGACAAGATGTATACAATGTCACCTTTTCTAGAAGAGATGAGGTTAAGGAGAAAGGTGAGAAGAAAGGAATTTATCTATGATGTTCTGGACTGAGACACAAAACTGGTGCATTAAAACAGTCAGAAAAGATAAATGACCCCTTATTTATAAAAGGGAAATCAAAGGCACACGGTATTTCAGCTTAACTGACTGTGCCTTTCTGGGGCCCAAGTGCTTGCTGCATGTTTAGATACAATGCAAAAAAAAGTCATGACTGTAAGTAGAAATTGATTGCTGTTATTTCAGTTTTGAAGAGATGTGATTTAAGAGACTGGAAATACTTGGCTTAAAAATTGTGAGAAAGGTGAAGGCCAGAGAAGCAATTTTGGAAATTATCTGTGAAACATAATAGCTGAAAGAAGGCAGCAAGTTATATATATATATATATATATAATATATATATATATATATATATAAGAGTTTAAGAGGGTTCTGACAACAAAACTGCTTCCACTAACTAGAGGATGCTGAAAAAGAAATCTAGAAATATTGAAGAACAACCAGCAGAACAAAGAAGCTTACGTGTTAGAAGGAGAAGAAAGCAGAGGCACAAAAAGACTAAGCATATTAAAAACAGAAACATTGAGAATATGAAAAAAAGAAAAACTGTATTTTAGGACAAAACAACCCCAAACATGCAGAACTGAAGCATTTGTTCTCTCACTCATTCTTGTTGATGTTCTTACGTTCTATACAGAATAAATAAATGGTTATTGTTCTAGGGAATGGAAAACGGTAAGAGCAAATATAGCAACACTGAGCTTTTTGTAAACCATGATGTTGATACTTAGTACTTCTTTTATTATTTTGTGACCCTGAGGAATTTCTCTCCCCACTTCAAATGCAAACACAACCTCTTGACTTGTAACAAGCCAGCCATCACTCAACATGATTAAATGATACCTATCATTGGCTTGTCAGTTGAATGAAATGTACATGGCACATCAATGGGAAGTTAAGAAGATCAGAAAACAAACTGAGCAGCATATAAACAGTAGAGTTTCAAGGCAAATATATGATGATTGTGTGATATCACCCAGGGAATACAAGATAATAATTCTTGATCCTTACTCAAAGGAATTAAAATGCAAATCTAGTATCAGAACCATTTGTGAGGAAAAAAGCTGAGCGATCAGTTTTCCCATGAAAACAAAAGTCACTAACTGTAGAACTCATGAAAGCAACAAGAAAGATCAAACAGACATGTAGATCAGGCTACCTGAATGTTCAATGGACTGCTGGACCTTGGTCAAATGTGACCCTCTTTTTTTCTGATAACAAAAGAAAGGTTAAATAATACCCATTTCAGCAAAAGTACTTTAAATCCTTTCCTGAAAGGTCATATGCAAATGTGAACTCCTCCTATTTTAAAATGTATGTCCCAATCTTTGCATACATTATGCTGAATTTCGGAACAGCAGTAGGAAAAGGGTGGGGGGCTGATCTAGCAAAGAGCTTTAAAACAGTAATTACACTTAGGAATTGAGTCCATAATTTTGGGGGGAGGGTTGTGCATTAATACTCCTACGTAAATGGACATTTTGTCTGTAAATCTGGTGAAACATTAATCAAAAACACTTTACAATGTACAAAGTCAATGTTTGCTCCTGCAGAATTGGTGCCAGAAGAGAAATATAAACTTATTTACTACTGAACAGAGTAGATCTGACACAGTGATCACTAAGGCAGTAAATATTGAGACAAACAATGTATTTTTAGTTATTTTTCAGAGTTCTTGCCTTGAATAGGAACCTTTTTACTAGCTTTTCATGTCAGTGGCTGAGACACATAATCAGTAATATGAACTTCCATGCAGTTTCTAGCAGAACTGGGAACAAGCTGCACTAGGTCAAATGCTCAGGTTTAAGAAATATTTAAGATAAAGCAAGCAGGGTCTGCATATAAGTTGGCACTTCACCTAACTTTATGCAATAGTACAAATTAAATTATCTTCCAAAACCATAAAAAGAACCATTTCTCTTAGAGCACGAGATGTCTATCTATATCTACAACCCTCCATCAAAACAGATGTGTTGCTTAAAATCTGTTATCTTGTACTCTCATTAAACGTGTCAATGCACTATTTATAATATTATTTATTGGGGAGAAAGTATTTTCAGTGGATATACTGGATAATTTAAAAAGACCTCACAAGTTGATATAAAATCAGAGACAAAAAGCATAGCCCTTTGAAAAACACGAGATGTACTCATTTTGTTTGAATACTGGCAATGAAACAGGTAACTGAATTATCTTAGCAGTTCTCGCATCCTGAAATTACACTTTTTTGGTGTATTTTACATTATTCCACCAGCTGCTGCAAATAATATCCATCTGCTCAACCACTGTGTCAGTCGGAGAGCCTTGAATGGGCAATATACACTATGTTTTTCTCTGGGAACATTTATCACACAAGAGAGTAGTATGAGGGCACTCTCATAATTTTATTCAAGGGAGTTGGTAAAAATGTTTAATTAGGTAGATTTAGCTGTTTTATAGGAGGTAGAATACCTCTAAGAAGTGCATTTATATATTTGAATTAATAAATAACAGAAAAGCTCTTTCAGAAAAAAATCGTCTTGCAAGGTTTAGAAAACAAAAATAAAAGCTTTACATCAAAACACTGGTTACATTTGGCATTCTCTCAATCTCCTCTGGGATAGAGGTGGGGAATTCTGTTGTAGGTATTTGAAGAAAATGTGGCTGGATATTAAATGACACTTGTATTAGTCTCTTTATTACCTCATCATGTGTTTCAATTGACTACCAGAACTGAGGCTCTTTTAAGGAACAAAAAGGTATTTGGGTGCAACATTGCACACACAGTAAAAATATAATATCTGCAGAACCAAAGATAGTGCTTTATGCACTGTGTTGATTATGATTGGCATGCAAGCACTAATTCAGAGAGTAATGGATGCATATTATCCCAGATACTGTCACCTTGGAATCTAATTACCATAAGCAGAAGCTGTCTGGGAGATGAAATGTCTTCTAACAAATATTATTCTAAAGTGAATAATTGGCCATCACAAATGCTTTGGAAACATGCCTTTTCCATGAACTGTTTGCTTTGATACATGGGATGCTGAAATGACAATTTTCTGGTCACTTTATGATAAGGCGCCCTTGTGTGTAAAAAGGCATTTCATCAGCTTTAAATGACAGCTCTCCTCACGCTTGTGAGCAGCTTGCTCTTTCAGGCAACAGCTTCTAATTTCTTTGAGTGAGAACACTTCCAAAGGATTGCAGCCAGAGAACCAGCACGCCAGAAAACTTTTGTCACAGGAGGACGCTGATGTCAACAGATCACAGGTCTTTGGTCACCCCTGCCCCTGACTGGCTGACATGTAGGCACTTGTGAAGAGACACAAGATGATATAAATCAGAGATTCCTATGTTCCTCTATGCTTATGGCAGGGCTGCAGCAGGAACAGCTGCTGTTTGAGGGTAAGGGAGCTGTAACCAGCTACTTGATGGCTGTATCCTCTTCTTTCTCCAGCCAAAAGATCCTTGGCTGGGGAGAGACTTCTTCCATACACGCAGAGTAGCTGGTGGCAGGGAATTTGAAACAGCTGAAATACAGTGCTGATCACAATGGCCAGTAAAAATGGGCTTGTTAACTTTACTTGGATGTGATAAGATCCATGACAGATGCTAAGATGCTTTAGTTTCCTTTCAGATGTGGTTTCCTTGTCCTTGAGACCATTGTTATGATTAAAATCTTTCATTTTATAAGGAATTTCTATCATGTTATGGATTGATGTTGAATACATACAAAAATGCAATATGTTCCATAGCTTTGGAAAGGAGGGCTATTTTTCTGGAAGATACTTCAAACAGTGGGAATATAAAATCATTCATAAGAAGTCCATGAAAAGGATGAGAAAATGAACATAACCAGCCTCAAGTGACTATCTTATTCCTTCCAGCTTTACTTGTTCATGTTGCACTTATCAGAAATTTTCAACACAAATTAAAACTTTGCTCTTTACACACATACACCACCACCACCACCACCACTACCACCCCCAATTTTAAGTATATGTATTTTTTTGTAGTCCTGTCTGGAAGTTTTGCATGGTGTGTAAACTTGTCTTAGAGGTAATTATTTTTTTACTGATAAATACACAAAGACTAATTCAAAACATAATTTTGTGCAAACATTATTAAATATTACAAGTGATCTCCCTTTTCCAAGAAAATGACATTATGACTATTCATGATCAAATAACAAAAGATTGTGTAGTCCCAGAACAAAAAAAAAAAATTATAAATCACAATGTTTTGTTCATTCTTATCCTGGTCTAGTTTCTTGTCATATCTGGAGAAGATTCAATGAGCACATCATACATCTCTTGCATTGCTAAGCCTGAGAACCTCCAAATACAGAAGAAAGTTTGAAGAAGCCTGATTTGTCTTAAATATTCTACTGATTTTTTTTTTTTTAAAGTTTACCTTTGAAAATGCAACAATTTTCAAAGAGATTGTTGCTAAGTACAAGGAGTTCATTACAAAATCCATGAGGTTCCACCAATCATGAATGTAGTCCTGTAGTCCACCATCCCACATCTGTTTAATTTCACCCCAGATAAAACCTGTAAATAGAACATAATTCATTAAGCATGTATATTAAATAAAAAAGGCTGTGAGTATTCTAGACACTTATCTCACAACAGATTGATTCTCCTGACATTAATTATAAAGGGAAGGTGGGTAAGTGCTCAAAATTACACATCTAGTTAGGTGAAATTCTATCTTCCCATTAATGTTTCCAGAATTAATTTGTCAGGCAAAACAAAACAAAAAAATCATCTGCTTGTACAAGGGCAATTTCTTGCGCTTTCTCCAATCTCTTTCCCCATTGTATTCTAATAAGTACAAAAAGGGTCCTAAACCCAGTCACCACTGCCAGCTCTGTCCTTGGTATCTGCTGCAATATAATTAAAACTGGAAAATCTATGACAGCAGGAGTCAATCCAACACATTAATTTATTTCAGTTGGAACCCATACAATACGGAAGAGAATTTCTATTGTTATTGTCCATGCTGAACTGAAGTGTCCCTTTTCCATCAGAAAGAGTAGTGTCTCCAGCAGAATATTTTCCTTTGGGACATGAAGGAATGAAAACTATTTTCAAGTGTGCAGAGCACACATTGCACTGGACACAAAGTGTTTACAGAAGTATTCAGTCCCAGTGGGAAATTTTGCAAGTTGTCTGACATGAACTTGGTGCAACAGCTCCAGAGACAACTGTGTGGAGACTGTGATGCTATAAACATTAATAGTTCTCTGAAGAAGATACTCCACACTATTGTATAATATGGTATCATAAAACAATATGGAACACTTAGATGCATATTTCATATTATTCCCTACAGAGCTTTTTTGATCACAATATGAACAGAGCTTTTAATTTTTTACAGTTAATTATTTTCTTAAAGGAATTTTTTACTGTTGTGCTCATTAAAGGGACAAAATTCACCACAACAACCCAGTCTCTCACATAGAGTTGTTGAGATACATTTAATTCAACATTGCTTTTCTCCACCTGCTTATCACATGCTCCTTTAGAAAATGTTGAACAGATTTTGTGCAGGGGTCTATAGAGGGTCCCTATAGGGACCTGCATTACTCTAGTCAGGGCTAAATTCACCTTGAACCTTAACATTTTGTCTCAATGGTCTTCTAGTTGACTGCAGGAAAACCTGTGTCTTCTCTCAAACATGATCCCTGAAAAGTGATTCCTGGTCTATTTTTGTTCAAGCCAGGTAGGTTTTTGAGTTATTTGGAAGGCAGGAGGGGTATAGATGGGAGGAGTACAATTTCATTTTGTAGTGGTTTGGCTTGAGTCTTTCTGTCTCCTGATTGCTTTCAAAAGGAAAGGTTCCCTTTCTCACTACCTTCTCCCCATCAAATCTCAGCCACAAGTTCCTGTCTTGTTTCTGTGTGTCATCATCAGTAATCACAAGCCTTAGGAGTACCTGAATCATCTGATCGGTCCAGCAACTTATTTTCATAGGGTTCATTTTCAACTATGCCCCCATCACTATTTCAGCATTCTGCAGAGCTCGGGGAACACATTCTGAGAAAGGACCATGATGCGAACATGTAGACAGGAAAGTGATATACACCCATTTTAGTATCTACAATAGCCTAGACAGGCTGACTGCAACTCTGTGTTTAGGTTATCAGATGAAACTAATACACAAAATATAGCACTGTTAAGAAACTAACATGTATTTTCAAGCTGCAATCAATTCTGATGAGAAACAGTAAGAAAATCGTGGAACATTATTGCGTGGCAGGGGTCAATATCCACTAACAGCACCCACTGCTGCTGCTAACTGCCCAAGCACCACCACAAAGGGAACACAGCTTCACAGGGCTACTAGGCAAGCTCCTAAAAGCCTGCCCATTTCAGCCTGTGAAATGACTCATCTACTTACTCTTCAAGAGCTGGTTGCTCCTAACACACAGTATGAACATGATGACAGCAGTCTGGCTCCCACTTCCCACCACAGTCCCATCCAACCTTCAACACACAGCCCGTGTACTTGCAAATATCCCTGCTTGCTCTTCCGCTATGTTTTAGGCATAACATGTTAAACATCACCAGGTTATAAAAGCAGCTGGTTTGGGGGCTGCAATATACCCCTCACGTTTCAGACACTGCTCTGAGTCACCCTTGCTCCACTTGCAGAACAGCACACACAAATCACTATTGTGCTGCAGGAGCCTGAGGAGACTTGGCTCCAGGCTCAGAGGAGACCTGGAGCCAACGGCTGTGTAATATGGATATGGCCCCTAAGCCTCAGTGTTAGAGAACAATTCCTTGTTGGTTTTTTTTTTGTTTATTTAATAATACAGATGTAGCCCCAGGATCCTGACATTGGGAATGCTGCTGTGGCACAGAAAGCAGGCAGTTGCATTGATGGAAGATGCTCGAAGAAAAAGGCTTAAATATAAATTATTTTGTAATTCACCAAGTTAAGCATTTGCTTTAAAATATGCTTTAAAAACAGAGCAGAAATAGGTTGGGATGATTATTAAGATGAAGGTTTAAGTGAGAGCGTGCAGGTTCAGTAAAGTCTTCTGCTGAGATATTCTCCATGATTCACAACCAGGCAAAGATGTGAACTGACACAAACACAACAGGGCTGTTCTCTGTAAGACTGTTCCTCAGCATCATATGCTTTGATAGCATTACCTAAAATACAATAGAACTATGCACAGATTTAAAAAGAAATGCTGACTAATGCTGCTGCATTTGATCTGTTTTGTGACTGAAAAGCTAGACTGTTTTTCCAAGTATTTCCTGGGCTTTAGAAGATGAAGTGTGATTGTAAAGTTGACACTAACAGAAATACCGACCTATTATAGAATAGTGGAAAAGAGTATATAGCCTTTGTAAATTTGATCATTTTGAATTAGAAACACAACTAATCCAAACTACCAACAAAGTTGAAGTCATTTGGCTGCTGAAAGTTCTGAGTATACTTTGACGTCATAACGATGGTGTTTCTAAATTTTTTCTTGGTTCAAGACAACTTTTATGTTCAGCCTGATGCAGGACTTAATCTTTTCGAGCAAATGATAATGGAAAACTGGAAGTACTACATGTTTTTTTGGCTGGAGATGTGACAGTTCAATCTTTTTTTGCCAGCCAAAGAATCTAAGTGCTAACTCTCTATACAAATACAGTTACTGAGATCTGATGGGGCTCCAGGAAACTTGAAACTAGGCTGACTGATGGATGCTATGTTTATGACAGACACAGAGTCCATGTATGCTACACAGGCTTTCCAGACATGTCTTTTTGAAGGCAGATCTTTGAAGGTACAAAGTCCTAATGTTGATAGCTATAAACCACAACTTCAGGGCAATCTCACCATGAAAGCTGAGATCAGAGTCTTTGCAGGCACCAGATCTCTATGGCTAGGTTTACTGAGGGGTGCTCAATTGGAGCAGCGAATGCTGGAAGAACAGGGATCTCTGGAGTTCTGTAAATCCTCCCAAGTGTGCCTGAAGGGTTATCCTATAAAAGTGTACTCTGAATCCCAGAGCCTTTCTGCAAAGCTGAAGACTCCTCTAAGGCCTGGTCAGTTTACTTGATGGAGCTATTCTGAGCCATGAGAGATTCCCAGTTGTTCTGTTTAGAATTAACTTATGGTCACTCATCCAGAGGTCTTAAAATCTTGTTGTAGATCATAATTATATCTTTTTGCAAGAAGGAAGGGTCAGGGGGGGAAGAAGTCAGTCAGCTTTTATCTTCACAGGGTCTGGTACCATATGCCAATTTTGTTCTGTTACATTCACTGGGAGAATGAGGAAAAGACTAAGAAAATCTCTTTATATGCATACTTTTTTAAAAACATTTTCTCTGTGACCTTGCACACTTCCCTGTTCTATTTAGAAGATTTATGGATAGCTGGACACAACCTGGCTTTATTGTCTAAGGAGACTTTTGGGCAATTCCAAAACAGAACCTGACATAGAAGACATGCAGCAATAAGACCGTCTAATAGTTGCGTTATTACAGGTAGGAAAGAGATCTAGAGTCCAGGTATTGCGTGTTATTAATGTGCCAAAGCAGTAACGTTATCACATGGTGACAGAGCTCATGTCAGAGCTATGTGCTCAGCAGCAAGAAAGATGATGTCTCAGCAAAGCAGAAGGGACACCACCAGCCTGCACACAGGTGCTAGGGAAAAACTGCTAAGAGGAGCCAGCTAAATAGAAAGAGTAGATCTAAAAGCAAGAGTAGACAGTCAGATTGCAGATAATTGTCTAAAGCTCTCTTTTAACTTCCAGAGAGACAACAAGCATCTCCAAGGCAATAATCCTGTCATCTGCAGGTGGGTCAATCTTCCCATTGACTGCAAAGTGAGCCATGGAGGATTAGGCTGATTTAAAACAGATCTCTAATTTCCAGGTGCCTGTATTTAGCTGAAATAGTTCCACCCAGAGCAGATGTCACTGTTTTACCTGGATAATCTTTGTTATATTCTGGTTGTCTGTTTGTTCCAACTGTGTCTTTCCTATCTCTCCACACCAGTTAGATTTTTATACCTGCCTCTTATACCTGTTCCTCATCAACCTGCTTTTATGATTTATTGCCACTTACAAGGAGATTATCAACGTTATGCAGCTTTTCCATCTCATTAATCAAGGACTTAAATTGGAAAGTTGAAGGTAAGACTTTCAAGCATTTGTTGCATTGTTTATAACTAGATACTGGAGCAGTAAAAGAAAATAGCACGGATATTTTTAAACAGGCTGAGATGATAGAAACAAATTTCATTAAACACCCTGTGGTTTTAATGGAATGAAACAAGATGTAAATTCAGGGCAGGAATCCCACAGACCACATGAGGCCCTGGGAATAACAGACACCATGGAGAGGTTTCACACAGCACTGTGAAGTATTATACATGCAAGCTGATCAATGCAACCATTTGACTGAAGTCAAGTTTGCCTGATGGAAAAAAGGGACTAAAATATATCAGATAAATATGGGGGGTGGGGGGGGGTGGGGGTGGGGGGGTGGAATAATCTGTATGGTAAATATATTTTCTTTCTTGCAGTAAACAGTTCTGAACATTGATGAAAAAAGTTCTTTCTTCTAAAATAAACCCTACATATTGTAACAATAAATTTTACCCAAGCAAGAAAACAGACAGAAACTAAAATGCTTCTTATTGAAGAACAAAAGGTGCTGAAATAAAATAAGAATTTTCTTAGAAAAAAAACATCTTTCATTAAAGTTACCTCATAACACTTTTAAAAAATCCTTAAGAACTGAGTAATGGGTATCACATACTACATATGATCAATGTGTAGATTTTTATATCTGTAGATAAATCAATACATATGCACTGATAGGACTAGCTTTTATTTTATGTACTTACCTATAGACTTAGATTTTGAAGCTGTACTTCTAGTCTTGAAATCTTTGGATATTAGACATTGAGATACTGTTTAAAAAATGTGGACATACTTATTCTGTTCATAAAGACTCCACTGGCAAACATTGGAAACATTGGGACTTTGACAAGGTCCAGCAGCTCAATACTCTTATGAGTTTTCTGTCCCTTTGGATAAAGCCTTGGGATAGATACAGTATCTTTTTGTGCAGGTTGGCAGGTAACTTTAAGATGTAAAAATCTTGGACTGACCCTTTACCAATTTGCAGCTACCTAGATCTGTAATTTTATTCCTAAGCAACGTCTCTCATTTCCATGCAAAAGAAACAAACAATAAATAAATAAATCCCTTATAAATTCCATTTAAAGGTGTATAAATCTTTCAGAGAAAAAAAAAAAAAGAGACACATCTTGCCTAAATTTGGATGTTGTACTGAATCTTGAGCAACCACAAAAATAATTTTCCAGAAACTTTGGAACTTCACAAAAACATTATGCCATCTCCACAACACTGCCTTTTGTTGTTTATAATTATGGTTAAAGTCTCACTGTAAATAATAATTTTGAGATTTGTCAAAGAAAGATATGAAAGTCAGTACCCTGAGCTATTTTTGTTTTTTAAAAGATTTGTGGATCCCTAGCTAATTTTGGCCTTACCTTTCCCACAAAAGGTTAGTTCCCCTGTGCTATTTTTGTTCCTTACCACTAAGTGATGGGAAGCAAGAGGTTCCTCAGGGCAAATCTCTGCATGCCAAGTTAAACAACAACCTTTTAGTATGTTTCTTGGAGAACATATTTTCACTGGACTGTGAAACCATTTAACTGACAAACTCAGCTTTGCTCTACTATGCTATCTAGAGTTCTTCACAGATCCAACAAGAAGTGAGACAAGCTGCTAATACAGCTCTCTGAGGCAAAGTTAAGTCATTCCAGGGAATTCAGTAAGCATTGATAAAGCCTGAAATATCTCTTTTGTTTTACACCTGGGCTGATGAACTGATCTCTGCTGAAGGTATATGAAGGTAACAAGAAGAACAAAGAGGCATCCTGGCATAAATCAGGGGCTCCGAATCTCTGGGGCATATTTTGTTAACAGAAGACAGCCATTTCAAAGGAACATGGACAAAACCAAACACACGCCTTCTGCTTTCCCATGGAGACAGGGAAATATCTGTTTGGGAAAGGAACTGTGCACAGTGTCCGCGTCCTGTGTCAGGTCAGGCAAAGAGTTGGGAATGACATGGCCAAGGGCACAATCTATGTCCCAGCTCTCTTCCCAATATGGTTATACTCAAGCAAGCTGAGTCTGGGAATTGCTGGTTTGAATTATCTGTGCACACAACTTAACACTGAGACTACTTAGTATTTAACCTCAATTCACTCTTTATCTTCACTTTCTTATCTGTACAATTGAACTTAACTCCTTCCCTCACAGAAGCAGTGAAGATGAGTTTAGTAATGCCTCTGAAGTGCAGTGAAAAGGTAATGAACAATGCAAGGATTATAGAGCATGTGAGTCTTTTGGATGAACTATACTCTATCAGAACTCAGAGTATTCAGGACCAGAAGTGAATTCACTCTTGTGTTCAAGGAAAAGCATAATTTCTAAGAAACAGTGACCATCAGCAATGAAACTGGTCTAGGCGTAGCATTATGAACTATGGCGTTATATATGTATTTCACCCGCTGTGGAATGTCAGGTGCAAACAGTTTGGACAGTCAGCATTGAATAGTCCCTCAAATATTTATGGCTTAGTTTCATCACCTAGTCCAATAGCATCAGATTGTTCAGTTCCTTCAGAATTTATGCAGTAAGGCATCCACGTAAGTGGGATAGCTGTTCCCTTAACCCAGTATCTTTAGAAGGGACAGTAGCCAGTATTCTTAGACCACACACTTTCTTTCATAACTTGAACAGCAAGAAGTCTGACTTGCATAGTACTCCTATAAATGCTAAAAGCTAATATATTTAAATAGTAGTTAATTATATTTTTTTTTAAGCACTCTTTTGAATTTCCTTTGGAAAATGTCCTGAAATGCAAATGAATTGCAGTTCATTGTCATAGTGGAAGATTAAAGGAGACTTAATTTACTACATCTATATTAACATTATGGGCCCTTTTTCTTCTATTTTATTGCCTCTGTAAAATAGGGTTTGGGTAATGAATAGGAGTATAAGCCAAGAAAAAATGTTTACTGTCCTGGAGTGTATGCAAAAATAAATTGTAACCCTGGATTGACTGTTATATTCAATATGAGTTGGCTAGTAGGGTTGATAAAGTTCAAATTAATCAAAGATGCTCATCCAAACCATTTCAGGTTTGTGCATTTAAGTCTTCCACACCAATGGACTGTAGACAGCGATGTGTAGTTGTCATGATCTAGAGAAACAAGAAAGATATTGTATTTTTTTAATGTATCATGTGCTTAAACAGAAGTTTCTAGCATCATTTTAGACACCCTATGTATCCAAGCTGGCCACCTCATGCATTGCCAAAAGAGGTACAGGTTTCCTTTAGAGTATTTATCATAGGAAAACAACCTCTCTGTAAGTATATACTACTTAAAAAATAGGACAAGGTGTCTCTTTGTAGGCACCTGAGTTGCTTTCGTTATGTTTACTTTGATTTAACCTCCTAATTCATAAAACCAAACCTGCTAAATGCCTGAGTTTTGTGTAAGGAGCTATGTACAGGTACCTATATATTGGAGGCAGAGTACAGAAATTCTGCACATTTCTGCTTTTGAACTCTGCTCTACAGTAATGACAATGCACTAAAGTAGACAGAAATTTAGCCAGCCAAAAGTATTGGTCTATTCTCTCAGGTACTTTTGCATAAGAGCCTATAAATCTTTTTAAAGAAAAAGTATATCCTCATGTACTGCTTGTAAATCCCTATTAAGCTCAAGAGGTTAACATGAGGAGTGGAGCATACATAATTTTACTCATTATCCTTTAATCCCCACAGCTTCATTGGAACTCTTTGTGGCATATATTTATCAAAATTGATCTAATACATAAAACAGTTTCTTGCTTTCACAAAAATATTGTGGAGAGGGTAAGGAGCAAGGCTTATACCCTATCTATTACCACAGTCAGTCTTAATTTATAAAGTAATATGTATCCAACATGTACGGGACTGCAATCTAATATTAAAGTGTTGTATCTCCAAACATCTGCATGGCCCTTATCTTTGCCAGCACTTACAATATTGTCTCAGTGTTGCTAGAATAATATAGTGAAGACAGTCTTACCAGGTAGTTAATAGTATAAAATACAGTTTTCAAGCATGCACGGCTTAGATCCATAAAGGGATACAAGACTTGCAGGCACAATAAATTAATGTAGAGCTTGTCTATGAAACACAGAAAGGTCTTTACAGCATTGCTCAAAAGCTCCAAGTCCTGCACAGACCAGCTTGGCACCATACATACAGCAATAGGCAAGGGCAGAAGTGGATATTTAGGGATGTAGAAAACTGCTCATCCCCTTCTCTCCTATTAACATAAGGAGTTGAGCATCTTAATACTGAGGATTTAAACTTCATATTTGGGAGCCCAGTCCTGTAAAGGGGTTTAGTCATTGAAATATTCAGTGACTCAATGTCTAAATTAAGTATGCAGTACTGAAAGTAAAATTCACCATGCAAGAGACCTGAATACCCCATAAATTGTATTTTATGCTCACTTTGAGTTTCAAGTGCCTAGCTGAGGTGCACAGCCTATGAATACTGAGTACTAAGACCACCCAGACAAGAGGAACTGCAGGAACTGGAAAGAGGAACGAGTCTCAAACACCGCGTATCACCAGCACTAAGATGCGTATCTCAGGGCTTCAGTTAGCTATGAAACTGAGTTTCAGTGTCCAAAACACCTTCCTTTCCTGAAATGCTTAAACTATACCCCCTAAGAGTAGTGTGAATGTTTGGCACTGCAGCTTTACGGATAGAATTCTTGCACAGGGAACAGGAAACCTGCCTTTTATCATCCTGAGGGAAGACTGAACCTCTGTCCCAGGTCAGTACTAGGGTAGGGACAACAGTGTGGGGGTGAAACATTCACCACTCCTGCTAAAAACGGAAGAAAGGGAAACTTAAGGAGGGAGAATTAAAGAAGACAAAAAACCCAACAGGTATCTTTAGCCTCCTTAATCAGGGTGCCTGCCAGGAAGCTAGGCTTTGCACGCCCACTGCAGTCCTTTTCTCTATCCTCAAGCTATATGATTGTAAAATTAAAATTTTACATTTTATTTGAAACGTTTGTTTATGTGAAATATTTGAAAGCTGGAGGAGCAAGCACAATGGTACTCAACTAAAAACAGAACCGAAGTCCAAAGAGTCAGGATCCTGCCAAAACCTGCTTCCATCAGCAAACTATTGTGACTGCAGGAAAACATCTAATTGCATTGGATACTTGTCTATATATATGATTATTTTATATTATCTTGTAAAAGCAGAGTCCTTGTTTGCAGTTTTAAGGCATTGCCTGTGGGAGGGAAGTTTTCCATACCTAATGTAAGTGTAAGTAAAATGAACATTCAGGCAGTCATTGTTAAGGAAGAGAACTCCCTTTATTTTCTGTACTCTATTTAAACACTGTAAAAGGCCAGTAAGGATAGGCAGAGCACTGCTCCACCTAGTCTAAACTGCATCTCATCCTGAATGACTAAGGAAAGGATTTGAAGACAAGATAAATCAAAAGCTTCTAGGTTTGCTAAATTCAAGGGTATCCTTGTCCAGGGTTCACACCTCTGCCCCTGTGACTAGGAGCCACTCGTTAAGGCTGATTGTGACACTGGATGGGATTTAGGAACCAAAGCACAGTCTGTAGCTCCATTTTTGATGGAGACACATTTACAGATTTTTTTTTCAAATTTAGTATAGATTTTTACTAGAATACCCAATAATACATATGGCTACTCATATTTAACTGGAGATTGTGGCACCATTTAAAATGTTTTCACAAAGGAAAAGTCTACTGACTTTTTTATCATACTGACAATAAGATATTTTTCATCTGCTCAGTTTTGCAAATGGCAAGACGATTCTATATTAAATCTTACATTAAAAAAAAGCCACATATCAGCCAACACCACAAATAAGCAAAGAATAAAATACAATCATCTACACAGAAAATGTTCATCTTAAAATATGTAAAACCTGGTAAACCTACAAGTAACTGAGTAAAAGGTCCTATTGCGTCAAGATTCATGCAGTCCTGACAAGAAGTGGCTCTTCTGATGTTTAGATAAATAATTTCATTAATGGGTCCAGTTTTGGGATCCCCAACAGAAAATAGATATTAGCTGACTGAAGTGAAACCGGTGGAAGGCCATCAAGCTGACTGGGGGCTGGACCACATGACGTACAAGAAGAGGCTGAGGGAGCTGAATCTGTTCAGCCTCGAAAAGAGAACATTAATGGGGGGATATTACTGCTGTAATTCACTAACAAAATCGTTGCTGACAAATAATTGGAGTCAGACTTGTCCTAGAGGTGCACATTGGAAGGACAAGAGGTAATGTTGTGGCATGGGATATTACAGCTTATACCAGGAAAAATGTTTACCAGTTGCTAGACACAGGCACAGGTTGATGAGAGGTGGTGGAATATTGGTCCCTGGAGAAAATTCAAGATTTGACTGGACAAGAATCTTAGCAATCTGATCTGTCTTTGCAGTTAGCCCATGTAGAGAAGTTGTTTGGACTAGATGGCGTTGACTGGTCATGATGTGCACTATCCTTCTTTATGACTGAAGTTGTGTTCCAGCTTTGTCTGGGATAATTTTTCTCTTCCGCACTTTATTTGTCACTACTGGTTATGTACTGGTTCAGCTCAATGGCCATAATATCCTTTATATCTGCTCCCTGGAACATGTTGATTTGTACCAACTGTTTCGTATTTTACACAACGCTTTCTTGACCAAATTTAGAAGATGATGCACAGTGTACTTGCCACCTCTAAGTTCACTTCATCTGAAGTGTCATGCTGTACCATTGGTTTGGATATACATTGTGCTAAGTACCGACAAGACTGTACACTCCCATACCTCCCACCAGCAGTTTGCTGACCACAAATGCCTGCAGTTTGCACAGTTCCCAAACACCCACATTCTCTATAGATTCACGTACTCCAATAGCATAAACCACCCTGACAGAAAGGATGAGGAACACATTGTTAAAGAGATCCAGTAAGGCTGCATTCCTGCTCCAGGCAGTATTCTGAACAACATAATTACGATGAACATTTAAAGATGTCCATAAAAGAGCAAAAAACTCATCAAAACAAATTTGCCTAAAAATGTTATTTTTGCTGCAGCCACCCTGAAAAACTGGCAGGGAGCTTTTTAACAACATCTACTAAGCACTAAGTTTGTCTGGTTGTTGGCTTTCTACTCTGAATTTCATAGCGTTCCTGGTGAGCCAAATGCCCACCATGAGGACAGTTATCATGGTCGCTGCTAGGTTTTAAGCTAGGGTTTAGGGCAGAACAGGTATGACAAGTCTGTAGGGATCAATATGATCCTTAGGTGAGCTGCAGCCAAAACACACAGAGGGTGAGGCTGGGTCTGATCTGATTTCCCCTTTGCATCACTGTTATGCTCAGAGGGAGGCCACTCAGCAGCTGGATGGGGAATTTGATGATGGAAAATATTGTTCTTCCTCACTTTTTTCCACAAGATGGGATTCTTGTTTTTCCTGTCCTTTTTTTCAGTGGTGATGGATTCTCAAGTTTAGGAAACAGGCCTGTTTCTGCAGTGTGAAGTATCTGGCATGCCTGGGAGACCTGAATCAATAGCTAACAAGAACAAAATTAATTTTTCCTACCAGTAAAAGCTTGTTCTTATTTGCTTAAATGAAAAGAAAGGAGGTTCTGACTCTTCTTACCAAAAGATTTCTCCACAATTGCTTCTTAAAGCTGTAACATTAGCCTTGTTATACTGACTTCTTGTTCCACAGATAATCACCGCATACTGTAACACCACTTGTGTAATCATCTAATCATGTAAAAGACAAAATTAATACAGAAGTTTCCTTAAGAGACTTTTTAAATGTAAAATCGATAGTCTCCATGGAAATGTAGCCCAATACAGTTTTTTCCTCTGAGCCTCCTACTCTAGTGACACTTTTAATATGTTCTAATTATGCACATTCAGCCTTCTATTACGTAGTAGTAGGCAAATGCTAATTACTATTTGATCGTTGGAGCACCTAGATTGTTACAGACCATGTTGAAACTTTTAAAGTTTTATGAAATTCATGTTGATGAGAAGCCTGGAAAGGAAAGCTGCTCTTCCTGCCTTCATTTTAAGGGAGATAACTCTTAAATTGAAAACCGACTGCAGAGCTATTTGAATTAAGAGGATGACAAATAATAAATTCTATTGTTTAAAATGTTAATAGTTTTGACATGCTCCTCCAGGATAACCTTTGCTCTGGGGAAAGGGTTTACTTGGTCATGTTTCCAATTTCAGAGAAAAATTACAACACTAAAGCCACAGTAGTTTTGTCTCAGATATCCATGTTTTTCATCGACATCCAGAAAATGCAAAGATATACCTATGTACTTCAGATTTAGGCTCACCTGTGTAATTCAAGAGTGAAGCATTTACTCTTTTTAAGGATACTGCATAAGTGTATAGTTTGAAGAGATGAGATGACAGACTAAATTGTCACCTGGAAACTAACTTTCCTTATAGACAAGGACTAAATAAAATTGTTTAGTTTATTAAAAGATTACTAGGCCACAGTTTGTATGTATATGAATATGAAAACTAGGTTCTGCCTTGGAATAACTTCATTTTAGAAAAAAAAAAAAGTGGGAATAGACGTGTTCATCATATGCTGTGAGGCGTTATGTCCTGTGGAGATGTGTGTCTGTATCCTTCAATGACAGGCAGAACTTGGGTCCCTAATGAATTGCTTGAGATTACGATGAGTGAATCTGGGGCCTTACTATTTGGATGGGCTAAGGCACTGCAGCAACCACAGTCCTGAAAGCTGAATCCAGCAAGCCTGAAACTGGAACTAGAGGAAACCACTAGTTACGAACTACTTAGACATTAGTGTATAAAATACATAGGTTTAGATGCAAGAGATTTTGGAAGGCACAGTTTCTCTGAAGATTACAGTCTAGATTAACCATAACCTATTTGACCACATGGTGTCTAACTACTGATCTCTATTCATGCTCATGAATACCTGTTTATGCAAGCAGTTCCCTTGACTTAAGCTGTACTGCTTGCAGAAGTAGGGTTTATTCAGCACAGACAGTACTGGCATTATCTGGCCATATACTTCAAATATTAATGCTGCTTTTAAAAATTATAGTCATCTTGACAGTCATAATTATCAGGGTCAATGGCTTCTTCAAACAAGTATTTTGGGATGATGAGTTACTTAACCCCTTTCCTAAGTAAACAACAGTGTCAGAGGTTGAGGGAAATGGAGATTCTTCCTCTTCCCACTGCATGTTTTCTGGAGAGGAGTTAGTCACCACAATTTTAGAACTGCCTTTAGCTGAAACTGTTATCTCTTGCCCCTCTCAAATTGTGCCTTTTTCTCTGGGCTTTAATTTCTTTCTTCAAAAAGACAGGTTAATAATAAACCCCACTTTGGCATGTCAAGGTCTATGTGACAGCTATGCATTTGTTCTTGGCATCCTTCAGCCTCATGATACTGTGAAAACTGGACAGACACTGAACACCTGCTATTTTGGAAGGCCAGACAGAAAATGTACTAATATCTCCTTTGGGCATGGGACAGCACAGAAGAGCCCCTTGCTTCCCTTCAGCATTGCAGCATTTATTTCTAAGGAACTAATGTATCAAAGTAATCAGTTTTATATTGGTTTCTGATTTCTTGAGGGTACAAAACTGGGAAAATTTACTGGAGGAAATTTTTTTAAATATTTATATGTGAATCTCACCCACTGAAGTTAGTCTGACTCGTCTGTAGGAAATGTCGTTTTAAGCAGCCCACCAGATTGATTACTTCCTTTGCAATAACACTAGGTATTGGCTTTTTCATAACAGTAGCAATATCTACCCAGCAAAGGATAGCACATCTTACAGTGAAGGCTGATGATGAGGTCTCTTTTATGCTGTGCTATCATGGGGGAAATCTCAGAAAGCAGTTAATCTGTGGAAGCCAGGTCCTTCTGAGAGGTTCCCAACAAGTGAGTGTACACAGGGTTTTCAGTCACGCATGCTTGTTTTCTTAAGTGAAAGGCAGATGTAACCATGCCTCCTGCTTCCCCCAGTGCTCTACCAAGGAACATACAGAGGAAAAGCCACTGACTCATTCTTCTCTGGAGTATTAGGCACTGCTAATTAGTGTACTATAAATTCAACACTGCATTGTAAATTGTACACGATCGATTATACCAAAAGCCTTGTTAGTTTGGTTGCTCTAAAAAAAGCCAGGTGTTTGGGAAAAGTTGAAAAAGCAAAGAGAAACAGAATCTTAACAGAGAAGTAACAGTATCAAAGCCTGACCAAAACATTTCAGAAAAGTTTGTGCATTAACTTGTCTAGGTGGTGACAATTTAAATTATCAAACTTAAATTCTTGCAGTTAAGGCTACTAAGTCCCTCCTCCTACAATTTCATTTCAGTCAAGACCAAGTATATTTGGCTTGACTTGGTCCAACTTGTATTGGTTCCTAAAACAGGAGACAGGAAAGAGACCATGGCACACCAAGAGACACACCATCTAGCAGGGTAGATGTGCAAAGGCAGGGAGCACCTAGGATGGTCCACTATGACCAGCCTGAGCAATCACACAGGAAGACATTCAAGGCCAACATGGCCCACACAAAGTAGGCTTTCAGTAATCCCAGACTGAAATTTTTGTTAACTATCAGGACAGAATGTTAATCTTTTCTTCCATTTTAAAAGTGCTGGGGGATTTTCCTGCATCCGTACTTACATCCATATTCTGATGTAAAATATTTTGTTTGAAGTTGACTGAAAAGTTCACATCAATGGTTTTGCATCGAAAAAATACTCTGCGTGTGTATTTTAATGAAAATACTCAAAAATCCTGGTCAGCTCTATTTGCAATAGGTGGATCTGTCATATTAGAAAGAAGCATACTTTAGGTAACTAAGGTTAGTGATAACGCTCCAGAAATGACACTTTGTTTCATTCTAATACATGAAAAATCATTATTGTGGCAAAGGGACCCTTTTTTAGAAGTAGACTAACAAACAGAAAAAATGGACTCTTAGAAGAACCAGAACAATTTCTGGCCTGGAGAAAATAGATATCAAAAAGAATATCAACATATATGTTTCAAGGCACTGCTTACTCAAAGGAAGGAACCCCCAATTGCTTTTTTTTTTGGCTCACTGTAATACAACAGGTGGTGACACTTTGGATTTTTAAACTCTTCCCAAGTTGTGTACTACTCTTGCTAGGTATTGCAGAAGATGGACTATTTGCCTGTTTTGGTAGGTCAGTGACTCATGACAGAACTCTCTACTGTATCTTCCTGATCCAGGAATGCTTGGCAAAACTGCAGGGGTCAAAACACTTTTGACTGTATTTTCTTTAGTAATACATTTACCCAGGACCCACGGTAATATCATCCACTCGACGATGGTTGGTGGTGGTCCCTGCATGCTCAAGTCTGACCTGTCAATGTGCTGAGAGGCAAGCAACAGCAGGAACAGAAAAGTCAAGTAGGATGCAGTGTGGCAGATAAATTTGATAAATGGCTTTCTGATGAACAGCCCTAATGGGCTTTTGGGAGCTATCAGGTAGCACACAGAGAACACCGGGAAAAGGAGTCCTATCACAACACATGTCAACATTTTCACAGCCCAGTGTCGCCTTCTCCATCCAGGGAACTCGTCGTACCAGCGGGATGCGAGCAGCTGCTGGCA
This sequence comes from Falco cherrug, assembly GCF_023634085.1. Taxonomy (NCBI): domain Eukaryota; kingdom Metazoa; phylum Chordata; class Aves; order Falconiformes; family Falconidae; genus Falco; species Falco cherrug. Next base: position 27,832,953 of record NC_073698.1, read on the forward strand.
GTTGGGCTGAGCAACAAACTACAGAGAGAAGAAGAAAGGAAGACAGTTAGTTTCTTGTTATCTCTGTAAAGTCATTTCCATGCTATTTAAGTTATGGTAAGTAACTTTTGGCTAGAAATTAAAAAGAAAAATCCACAGCCTGTGCAAGCCCACTCATACTGATAATACCAGTAAGACAGGGCTGGGTCAGCCTGCCCTTCCTTCAATGCAAAAAGTATAGCACAAAGCCATCAAAATTCTCTTTTCACAATAAAGACTGACTTCCCTGTTGGTCGAGTAAACAAGGAGCCAACAGACTGTAAAACACATGCACCTCAAAAGCTGATTTCAAACTGAAAAACAAGTTCACAAATACTTCCATTATTCAACCAGCAACATTTGTGGGGAATTCACAGAACAAGAGATGGAAGTAACTATGAAAAGGAGAAGCATGACTGAGCTCTGTAAACAATGAAAGAACTCCACAGCCATGAAAAGCTATTCTCAGTATGTTCCCTGCTAATTCCCTAAAAATCAGGCTCACGTGCTTTTATACTGACAAAACTCTTACAGATACATTACATAATGCTTGCACAATATGAGCTATGCACGAGCATTCTCCAGTGTTTCACTAATACTTGTTGGGATATATTCCTATACCGTGCAATATTTTATGGTCTGTCTGTTCTCCATGCTGGTATTTGAGTTTTTAAAATATTATTCTAAATATTGAATTGGCACAGCCCCCCCCCCCCCCCCCAATCCAGTAAAATTTAATATTTTTCAGATAGCTTTCTAAAGAAGCTTTAAGTATATTCCAGGGGTTTATGTCCTATTTTTATTTGATCACTTCCCAATGTTTTCTTTTATAAAGGGGACACAGATTAGCAACATGCTAGAATTGATGTAAGAGATAAGGAATAGAAGCAACATATGCATCAAAGAGAACCAGAATTGTTGCATTTTGTTTTTAAAAAAAAAAAAAAAGAAAAAGAAAAAAATAGAGGAGCATTTTCCTTATGTTGTTGTGGTGGGTTGACCTTGGCGTGCCAGGTGCCCATCAAGCCACTTTATCACTCCCTGACATCAGATGGACAGTGGAAAGATAATATAACAAAAGGCTCATGGACTGAGATAAGGATGGGGAGATTACTCGGCTATTACTGTTATAGGCAAAAGATACAAGACTTGGAAAAAAATTATTACCAGAGTAGGCTAATGAGAAATAAAAGCAAATATTAAAATGCCTTCCCCCCCACCCTTCCCTTCTTCTCAGGCTTAACCTCACTCCTCGATTTCTCTATCTCCTTCCCCTTAGTGGTGCAGGGGACAGGCAATGGGCCTGCAGTCAGTCCATCACACACTATCTCTGCTGCTCCTTCCTCCTCAGGGGGAGGCTCCTCACATTCCCCCGCTGCCCCAGCGTAGGATCCCTCCCACAGGAGAAGTCCTCCTCAAACTTCTCCAACATGGGTCCTTCCCATGGGCTGCAGTTCTTCATGAGCTGCTCTGGTGTGGTCCCCAGCCCCACCAACAAACCTGCCCCAGCCCGGGCTCCTCTCCCCGCGGGGCCACAGGCCCTGCCAGGAGTTGCTCCAGCGAGGGCTGCCCACGGGTCACAGCCTCCTTGGGGCATCTGCCTGCTCCAGTGCTGGGTCCTCCATGGGCTACAGTGCACAGCCTGCCTGCCGTGGGCTTCACCATGGGCTGCCAGTGAACCTCTGCTGTGGTGCCTGGAGTGCCCCTGCCCCTGCTGTACTAGCCTGGGGGGCTGCAGCGATGTTGCTCTCACGTATTCTCACTCCTCTGTTCTGGCTGAAGATGTTGGGGTTCTTCCCCCCCCCCCCCCCCCCCCTTCTTAAATACACTATCCCAGAGGCACTACCACCACCACAGATGGGCTCAGTCTTGGCCAGCGGTGGGTCTGTCTTGGAGCTGGCAGGCATTGGCTCTGTGGGACATGGGGGAAGCTTCTAGCAGCTTCTCACAGAAGCTACCTCCACCAAAACATCGCCAGGCAAACCAAATACAGGTACACATATGCATATATAAATACATTGGATTAAATCATTAGCTGAAGACTTAAGAAAGCTATGCAGAAACTTCTTTACTTATTAAATAATAACATTTTTAATTTACACCAAGTAATTTCAGATTTGAACTGTAATCACATGCACCTAGTTTGAGATTTTACTTTAGTTTGATAATACTTATAAATACAGGTGCCAAGTTCCCTTGGGGATGAATAATATGTACCTTCTCAAATAGTTTCCTAAATCATAGGGATTACTACTGGTAAAAAAAAAGAAATACTTAGTTTGGAATGAAACAAGAGTCAGTACACATCTTTCTATATATGTCTGGATCTTGTCAGAAATGTTAACCTGAGCCAACTTCAAACCTGGTGTTTGTTAATGAAATGCCAATGTCCTTAGCAGAGACGTATTTGCTACCATACACCAGTGCTGAAGCTGTCTCTGACTGTTGTGAAAGACAAGAAAATTTACTCATACCATAAGCATCTTGAAAATAGCCTTCAAGAAGAGTAACAGACTGTTCTCTTCCGTTAGGAAAAATGCATTTGCAAGGTTTCAGGGTGTTTGTTTCAAGATAGAAATGTCTGGAATAATACTGTATGCGGTCAGAGCAGATGGTTTCAAAGTTATGTTTTTGCCAGGTTTTTAACAGGGGTCTTCCCACAAAATTTTTCACCTCAGTTTGCTTGGGTAGGCACAGATTAGTGCTTTACTTGACTAGTGAAAAAGTATAACTCATGGACTAATTCCTGAATAAAATATTTTCCTTTCTTTGCCCCAGAGTGTGCCAGATCCATGTTTGTTTCCTCTTCTTCACAATATCTTCCCATTACATACCCTCTCACTTAAAAGTAATCGGTTCCCAAGTCTTTCCTGTGTCCTGTTTCTCAAGACCTTTGGGCTGCTCGCACGGTGTGGAGGACCCAGGTGAAGGAACAATTTCCAGCGGCTAGCAAAGGCTGGGGGTAGATGTAGGGGGCCTACTCCTTGCCAAGCATGGATAAAAAAGAATGAATTTCCCTTGCTGTAATGTGGAGGAAATTAGGTAAAAAAAAAGGGTTTTTTTCCAATGTCCATCACATACTGGGCTGTCCTGGGGCTAGGCAGACCAGAACTAACACAGAGTTACCTCATGCCATGAGCTGATGCTTGTTGACTGCACAATGTGGAGGATGCTCCACAACGGGTGGGCAGTAGCTGCTCAGTTCTAAACCTTAAACAGATAAATATGCAAAACTTTCAGTGTTAATACAGAAAGCGTTTCTGAGCAGGCTTGAAAAATTGTTTCTTGTCTCCTAATACCCATGTAGATTTTGTTGTGTTGTAACTGCATCGCTACGGTACGATGTGTTAAAAGATAAGGATTGCTTTCTGAGGCACAGGAAGTTTTTCAGTAAGTGCAGAAAATCTTCAAATCCCAGGCACCAAAGAGTCAATTTTATAAATTATAATTTTTGAAGAAATTACCTAATACTTTTCTTCAAATTATGACTGTGACAGAACAGTTTTAGCACTGATTAGATCCTCTGACTATAGGAGAAAGCTAATATAGACTATACATTTGATGTGGTTAGAGTTAGGGGGAGCGTGATCAGTAATGTACTTTCAATTACTTACTAGACATAAAACATAAGCAACAACTAATAGTATAGTATGGAGCAAGCATATAAATACTACGTCTGCATTTTAAGAGCTGCATGCATAATGAAGCAGTTCTAGCACTGCAGGCAAAGGTCTAACAGAAACCACAGCACAGTGTCTACAGATGATATAATGCACTTCTGAGAGGTCCAGATACCCAGTTTCATGATGCCATTTTTATCTAACACCACTGTTGGTAGGGTTATTTAACAATGTCCTGAAGCAACAAAAATATCCATCTCTACTCCAGCCTTTTTTTTTTTTTTTTTCAAATGTTCTGAGCTCCATTGGCCATATAACATACAATATGAACCACTCCCTAGTGTCTTCTTCAGACAGCTGTAAAACTACCCTAAATCTCTTGCTGACACTTCTGTTACAGTTACACTTCTCTGCTTCGTTTATCAAGGAATTGTATGACTATTAAAAATGTCCAAATTAGTTTTCACAAATTTGACTACTTGCTCCATTTTTGTGGCTGAGAGATTGTCATCATATGCTGCAAAATACGTTCAGTAATGATACCTACTTTTATTACATTACCTGAATAATGAAGGAATTTCTTGAATGGGGAACAGTTGGGGTACCCTGATGGAAGAATAGTATACTCATTGATGAACATCACAGTCTTGTTCCTTAGTTACCTAGAGAACGGGAGCTTGTTACTACACACTGCATCTCCCTTCTTGTCCTTGTGGACCCATGTCCTCCAGAGGAAATGAGGGGAAGATGTTGTGTACCCACACATCTTGTCTTCACATGGAATAAGTATTTGAGTGCATACAGGAACCGTGAGCAAGGAAATCTTCCTGGGATGCACAGTGTAAATGCCACCTGTGTAGGCTGTCTCAGAGACACTACTCATATGACACATATGGTTACACAGGTCAGGTAAGTTTCATTAATATATTTTATTACTGATCTTGAATTATTACACTTCTTTTTGATTTATCCACTAAAATGTCCTTTGCTCCAGAAAATAAATAAATAAATATCTGGTCATAAGAGATTTATACTCTGTTATAAACCCTTCTATTAGAAAGGAACAGTAGAGGTGGATGGAAAAAAGACATGCATAAAGCCCCAAGAGACTTCCTGTATAAAAAGATGGGATCACATCTGGGATGATCACATAGTAAAGCTAAGTAGACTTACAAGTCCTCTGCTGAACTGGGAGCTAAAAAACATTTTTTAAAAATATATTTTTCACAAATATTTTATGACTATCAGAAATAGAAATACTCTGTGACATTAATTCACTAGTTTTGTATTGTCTATGCCAACATATTTTCACTGCAGTATATTTTTTCTTCCATATTTGGAGATACTACATTCTGAGGTATTCAAAGTATCTTTTTTACTGTCAGTATTATGTTGTATGTTATTTGACTTTGACATTGTCTTCATATAATTAGCAATCAGCAAGTTTATATTTTCACATTACAATGGCTTCCAATAGCTTCCAGCAGTTTGTAATTATGTGAGGGATTTTGCTGTAATGATTATTCATGGTTGCACATCTTTAGCTCCTTCATAGTCTGCCCATCTGAAAATGTTTTGGTATTCATTCTCTTAGCTGTCATGCTGGGAATTGGCTCTTCCCTGAGACTGGTGAAAATCAGAAATTATTCATAGTGCCAGCAAAAATAATCTGGTGTAAGTAATAGCAGAGCCTGATTCTAGTGATATCCAAACATATACATAGCCAGATTTTTGTTTTTACTGCTGATCAAATCTGGTCTTTAGTTTTTCTGTAATACATATCCTTCAGTCAATGGAAACGATGAAGAAATAACACAAGTGATTCTATTGACTATATAAGGTCTTTATAGAAATAATACTT